>NC_080431.1:77260384-77903152 GCF_028018845.1 Melospiza georgiana
TCCCAACCTTCCAGTCTCCCAGCTCCTCTGGGTCCCAGCCACGTGCCCTGTTTGCATGTGGGTTAGCACTAAACACTACACTGGGGTTTGGGGACGCTGTTGTGACCAGGCCCCAGGATGACGGCGCTCGTCACGTACCGGTCCAGCAAATACTTGAGGTACTCTGAGCAGTCCTGCTGAGCTCCAGGGGTGAACCAAGGTGGCCAGGAGGCAGAGAGGAAGCTCTCAGGGGAGATGGCAGGTCGCTGGCAGCAACACAGAAGAAAAGCATTTAATCCCAGAGATTTTTCCTCAATTTCCCAAAGGGGGATGGAGAGAGGAGAGGAGTGGTTTTTTAGGTGGTCCACTGGGAGCACAGTGTTCTGTGCCTGATGAGATCCCTTTTTTCCCCCTACAAAGGCTAATCCCAGTGCACAGGAAGACTTTCTTGGTTTGCTGCAAGCCAGGATGGTAAGGATGAATTTCAGACATTATTCTATGTATACTTCTATAAAATAAACACATGGATATGTGTTTATCATTCAATTTTTAAATGGTTTATTGACCTGACCCAGATAATTCTACTTAATTCAGCCTGAATTTAATTTGCTGCTCCATTTAATTTGATCAGGATCTCTCTCATGAAATCCTTTCATTAAAAAAAAAAATCAACCAAAAACCAAAAACAAAACAAAACAAAGAAAAACCAACATCAAACCAAAACAAAAAAACCACTAAACTTTCACCCAACATTCTGATCACTGCAGGCAGGTAATCTGTGTTACCAGATAACGTAATTGCTGTCATTAGGAAGCAGATATTTAATTAATATGGAAAAAGACCCATTTTTAGAAAAAAGGTAACTTCAAGAACAACCCAAAGAATAAAAATAACCAAAAGGAAATTAACAGGAAACTATAACCATCAGCTACACCACATGCTTCTGTACTAGCTCATCACAGAACACAGACACCCTAACCTGCCATCAAAACCTAGATTCTACTATTACTCAATATTAAATTTTACAGGATGTCTATATTTCCTCCTCAGGTCATCTGTAGTGACATAATACCACAATGCTACCAGCCAGCTCTGCCAGTCAAGGCTTGGGAAATGAAGAAGCCTGGATGACTTGCTACCCAGCAAGGGAAAATTCACTGCCTTTCCAAAATCTTGTCTTTCTAGGGACAGAAAGAATATTTTCAAGAGAAGAATTAGATATGACCTAGCTGTACCTCCAGGAGTCACTCCATTAAATTTCACATTTGCAATGGGAATATTTACATTTACTTAAGGGTGTTTTTTTTATTTTACTTTCCTCACATACAGAGGATTCAACAATCTGGAATCTAAGGGGATTTTTATAATTATCCTTTTAACAAAACCACTTTTAAAGCGATTTTCTCTGATTGCTAGTGCTTTGCTGGGCAGCAGTGGGACAAGGGAGCTGCTCCAGTCTTCTCCCTTGCTGCACAGCAAGAAACAAAGCCTCTGCTTCACACCAACAAGCTTCTCAGCTGACCAGAGATGTAAACTATTACCTAATGGACTTCATTGTCAAAAACATTAGTTATGAAATCAGCCCAGCCCAAGAAGACCACAAACTAAAGACAGGCAGCCTGGTGTGAACATAGCCCACTTTCATGGGTGATAGGAGTTTCCCTCCACCTCTCCCAAAATTAGCCTCCTTTATATAAACAAAATTTGTCCCATTACAAAATCCCACCAAGATCCACAGCTCCTTATCAGCACGTTGGAGCCAGCAGGAAGCAACTTGGAGACGAGCCTTTCCGCAGCCGACAGTCCAAACAAATAACTAAAACATGAAATAATTACCTGACTGTGCTCCAAAAATGCAAAGAGCCACTGGAGCTTTGTCATCAGGGGCTGGGAGTTGCCCTCAGTTAAATTCAGCACCGAATGCCGAAAGCTGTGAAAGAAAAGCAGAGATGCAATCTGTGAGATGGAAAATCAGTGTGGGACATGCAAGGCTGGAGTGACAAGCAACCCCTGGAGCAGTCCTGAACGGGAGCAAGGGAGGAAAAACTCACTCTGAAGCCATGAAAAGAGATTGTATGATGCTGTTCATGTAGCAAGTGTTTCCCAAGTTAATTAACCCAATCTTTCCTGTCTCTGATTTAGATGCCAGGCGTGGGTAGAAGCAGGCCAGCTCGTTCTTCTGGGAGGTCCAAGCATTTTGTCCCAACAGGTGTTTAATCCGGTCTTCATTTGGAATCGGGAGAGCCTTGGAAAGAGAGATCTGTGTTACAAATCATCATCTGTCCTCACAAGGGGAAGCTGAGGGCAGGCACTAATCTGGTACTAGTGACAGGGCACAAGGAAACAGCATGAAGCTGTGTCAGGGGAGATTTAGGTTGGATATTAGGAAAAGTGTTCAGCATGGGATGGCTGGACACTGGAACAGGTTTCCCAGGGAAGTTGTCATGGCACCAAGCCAAGAAGCATTTGGACAATGGTCTCAGGCACCTGGTGTGATTCCTGTCCTGTGCAGGGTCAGGAGTTGAACTCAATGATCCTCGTGGGTCCCTTCCAACTCAGGGTATTCTGTGATCCCATGACTGACATTTTCCCATGAAGAAACAGTAATGGGCAACTGAAAAAGTCCTCTGCTAGAGGCATTCACACAACTAATTTTCCTGCTCTTCACATGAACCTTCCTCCATGCACAGAACAGTTTACTTGTTTGTATTAGTCCTTTAGAGGCATTTCAGAATAAAGTTATAGCTAAAACCTACAGGCACCATCAGGACTTCTGCAGGCCCACCATTTGAGAAGTAACTTCCTTCAACCTGCCTACACTGGGCTCAGACTCCGAATTTTAATCCCCTTTCTTCTACCACCATCTGAGGTGTTGAGGTCAGGATATCCCTACCAGTGAGACAGTCCCTCTATTCTAGCTACTGACAGAGATGCCATTCCATATGGAAAGCAGTAAAATGACTGAGAAGGGCATGACTCACTTTAACTGCTTCTAGGACTGGTTCATAGAGGTCTGGGAATCCTGAGAAGCGGAAGAACATGCAGTGGATGAGCTCAGCCAGCTGCTCCAGGGAGCTGGTTGCAGAATTGGAATCCTCCTTCTTCAAAGAGGCCACCAGCCTGGGGATGTGAGGGAGTAGCTGGAAAAGAAAAATTCACTACAAAAATTACCCCACGTTATTCACAGAGTGTTAATACATTTAGGGGAATTAATTCACCTGCAGGCAGAAAAGACAGTAAACAGGAGTTAATAAGGACAATAAACAGGACTTCAGTGCCACTCTAGACTTTGCCCTTCACCCTTTGAACTCAACAGCAACTCTCTTGTAGATTTTAGCAACCTTAGAGGGTTTTCTGTTGCATGACACCTGCAGGTTTGTGCTGCTGCTTTGCTGAGCTGCAATTGCCATTCTTTAATCTCCCCTAAAGCCCACATTCACGGTGGAAAGGATATGCTGACTGCCAAGTGCAGGGATTCAAACCTGCAAGGTAGGTGGGATGGGATTAGCCTACATGAAATGTTGTCTGCTGTGCTCTTAATTTTATACCGAATACACTGTACTGGAATTGGTATGGTGGGATGGGTAGCAACAGGCATATAAGCAGCACAGTCTTTATTTTTCATCTCAAAAACGTAAAAATGCACGAACAGATGCAAATGCAAATGATCCATTGCTCACGGGCACCCTCTGCTGACCCTGCAGCTGCACACAGAATTAACAACCGATTTCCAACCCTGCAGATGTGCTAGTGACCCAGGCAGTTACACAACCTCTTTCATATTTATATTTGAAGTTATTTTTAGCCCAGTGTAATCCTGGAGAAAAGTATCAGGACCCCATTCCAGCCATTTCCAGATCATCTCTTTCTCACTTGGTCTTCTTCTCCTCTTTTCCTTTCCCTTCCAAATGTTGAGATTTTAACTATTTCCCTTCCAACAGAAAAGGTTGTTGGGGAAGAAGATCAATTGCAGCACCTTTTTGTACATCAGAATTTTGCCAAGCTGTGATGTGAACAATTCTCAAAACCCTTCCAAAGTGCCAGGGCAAACGCAAAAAGACATGGTTTGGCCCTGTTGGGTTTTGGTATTTTTAAATAAAGGAGGAAATTTATGCTTATGGACTACAGATGGAAACTTCAAGCCAAGAGCAACTCACAGCTTTTGGAGTGTTTCAAAACTTGATGTCCAACTGAAGACAACACATTGGAATTGCTCTATTTTTAGAAACCAAAGAGTTTCTCAAGAAATTCAGGTTCCTTCAAAGTATCTCCAGCTGAGGAGTGAGAAAGCATCAGTTGAAAATGTTGTCTAGCTTTGCTTTTTTATAGCTTTATCTGTTCTGTGAACTTCAGGTGAAAAGCCAAATATAAGGGCTTTAACCAGAAAGTACAAAATCAAACATTAATAGGAGTAATTTTTCCATCACTGCTTTTATCAGTTCAATCACTACAAGCATGCTTTTGCCTTCAGCCTCACTTTTTAAATTCAGCATTCCAGAGGCAACACCAGCAGGAAGCAGAGCTGTGCCTTAGTGCCAACAGCAAAGCAAACTATAAAATATCACTGTGGAAATGAAAAGTGGATATCCAAACGTTGCCAAAAGTTGTTTTTGCTTTTAGCAGAGAATTCGTGTAGTGAAGTGTTCTGATCCAGTCTTCTGGTCTTGCTGCACTGATGTTGTTCAAACCTTTCAAAGACGATGCACCACTTAAAGAAATGGGTGCCACGTGTTGGTGACAATTTAAAGTCACACGTGGGATGGGGCCCACCGAGTCCAACACACAGGAAGGCACCCGCTTAGGACAAGCAAGGCCTGTTAAATAATGTATTCCCTGCCCTCCACAGTGAGGGCCCTCTGAGATGTTCTCAATGCAAAGGCTCCACCAAATGCACTCCAAAGCCAGAGTGGCAACATCTGCCACACCTTAGGTGCCCCCCTATCCCTGCTGCCCCACAGCAGGGTTACACTCAGGACAATGGCCTCAGCCAAGTGCCAGACTCAGCCTTACCAAGTGAAATGCCTCGTGGGAGTGCTGGAAGCTCAGCAGCATGTACTGCAGGACAGACAAAGCCCCCTCCCTCACAATGGGGTACAGCAGCTTGGAGAAGACCTGGTGGAGGAGAAAATAAAGCAAATGAGAAGGCAGGATGGCGCTGCAACCAGCAGGAGAAAGGAACAGTAGGAAACAGAGGCACTGGGCATCTCCAATGGCCGCTGGTCTCTTCCTACTCCATGCTGGATGTTGAAGCAAGCAGCCTGTAACTAGGTCTCCAGAGTCATCTCCTGTCCTGAGCATTGGCTCAGGGCACCCTTAAAAATACTGTGTGGGTTATCCTCACCCTTTCAGCCTTGTGTAATGCCTCTATGACAGTGCTGCATCTCCACATCTCCTCATGAAAAAATTATGCAAGCACAGCAGAATGCTAGATTTTCTAGAACATGCCTCTTAATTTATTTAGCAATTTGGAACTTTATCACTAACCTTTCAGACAAAGAGATAAAAACAAGTATCTTTTTCAAAGGCTACATAATTATATTTGTTCTACTTTACAAAAAATACCTCTATACCCTCTATTGTTGTCAGATCATAACTTCTAAGGGTTTCCAAAAATCACATGTTATTTTATGGGCTGCGTCCCTTTCCTATGTATTAATAATGAAAGGAAAGAAAGAAAATCCAGAGATGCTTGGCTACTGTCCCACTGCTCAGTGCACTTGAGGGATCACAAAGACAAACACAGTAATTGATAATGTTCCAGTACTGACAATTATAGAATGATAGTATCATTTAGGGGAGAAAATACCTCTAAAATCATTGAGCCCAGCTGTTAACCCAGCACTTCCAAGCCCAGCATTAAGCCATGTCCCTAAGAACATAGTTTTAGTAGCTTCTATGATGACTTCTTCTGGTGGGTCAGGTGTTATCCCCATTATATGAAGGAGGGAAGAGTCGGACCACAGCATGGAAGAAGTTCTGAAATAGTGACCATTATCCCTTGGGACAGCTTGATCACAATTTTCAGGGAGAGCACTACTCACTGCTGTAACAGGGGATGGCAATGGCAGCGGGGGCTTTATCTACACTAATAAAAGAACCAAGCCAGGGCACAGGCCTGGAACTGACCTGTGACTGTGCAGGCTATTAATACACTCACTGATATGTATTTTACCTGTGCCAGCCAGCAATGACCCAGGCATGGTCAAAGGAGAGCATGTCACATTCCCAAAAGCAAGTCTTACAAGAGCTTCATAGTTTGGGAAGCAGAGTGTTTGACTGGTTTGAAAATCCTTGGCTACTTTATTTCATAACCTTTAAGATATCAGTACCTCTGCAGACCATAACCGGCAGAATCCCAGGTTGTTCTGGAGAACATCATTCCTAGCAGCAAAATCAGCATCCCTTGGGACAGCAAACTCTTTTTTCTCTATACATCTCATCTTGTCATTTGAAAGGCAGGGTGATATTTCAGGTACAAGATGGAATTTCTGTGGTTCACATTCACATTTAAAAGAGCCAACTGACCTTTTCTATTTTCGAAAGAGTGACTTCAATCAAGATGCTGAACTTTTTCACTGCAGCCAAACCCTTCAGCAGAGCAATGATCCACTTGTCTATGTTCTTTCCCAGGGGCCAGGACACCCAGTCAATCATCCTGAAATGAAACACAAACTCTTAAATAAATTTAATGCACATACCTGTAAAAGTCAAGCTCCACTCTGGGTCAAACCTCCTCCAAACTGGTGTCGAGTCACTGGGATGAGACAGGCTCTGCACAAGGCATTTCACACATTATTCAAAGCACAAAAAAGCCTGAAGTAGAAATACCCCAATGTCACCATCACACTCTGGTTCTTCAGAGGATCAGGCCCAAGTCCATTGAGTAAAGTGGAAATTTTTTCCAAAAATTTCAGTCTAGTCAAATTCAAGCTTTTAAAACTGGTATTGTGCTCTACATACTAGTCATGTGAGGATTTGATTGAGGTCTCTGCATTGTCACCATTAGAAAACAAATGATACTGGTTTGATCTCCGCATTGTTTCTGGTAAGGAAAAAACACTCAGATTCATATATTTTAGTTTTCAGTGTGGGAAACACTGATTTCCAAAAACACATTAAAAAAACTCCACCTGGAAACTCTAATAGAAGTCAATTATTCCTGAATGTCACAGGGAAAAAAAATTATTTCTAGCCATTCAACCAACATGTTGTCAAGTTTCTGCAAGAAATAAGTGCTTTACAGAAGTTTCTTGTAAAACAATAACCTAAGTGATTACACATTGTTTCTGTCAAAATTGAATGTTAAACAACCAGGAAGCAAGTAAGACTTGGGATCTCCAAGTATCCAACTTTGCTGGCCATTTCAGTACTTTTGATTTGAAGACACCCCAAACCTTCAGGCTACACCTCAGTTCAGCTACCTTAGTCAGTTCCTTTTACTTATAAATCTGTATCTTATGCAAAATAAAAGAAGGGAAGATAGATAACTAACCACCACAAGGCAGAGTAGGAATCAGTGAAGTTTACAAGGAACTGGAAAAATGAAACTCTAGTCAGTAAAAAAACCCTGAAAAGCAGAATATGTTAGTGTTGAAAAATAATAAAAGTCAAGCCAAGGTGGATAATAAAGCAAATGCCAGAGAAGCTTCCACAGACATTTGCATCGCAGGAGAACAAGGAATGCCATGCAATCCCTGTTTGTGAAGATGCAGAGCTGTCAAGCATCACCAACACAAGAGGAAGATCAAGGAGTCACAAGGAAGACCCTGAGGATTAGAAATGTAGAACTGGAAGGAAATGTATTGATTCAAAAGGCATGCAAGGCACCAGAAATGGAGGCTACAGTAACTCATCTGCCTGAAGACAACCAGGCAGATGCCAGGTGATTACAAATTCCCAGTGTAACAGCAGCCATGGAAAGGACCATCACCACCTGTGGTGCAGAAAGAAAGGTGTTCTCCATAGCAAAACAATGACCTCAGGTTGTGGTCAGGCTGCCATGGTGAACATGGTGCACAAACACCACCATCTGTGCCCAAGACCAATGAACTGTGTGGAAGAAATCTGTTCAGGTGGTAGGGGAAATGACGAACACTTCCTGCAAGAAAAGCTTAAAATAACCTGGCTTGTTTAGCACAGCCACGAGAAAAAGCAGAGATGGGAAGGGACTGCTCTTCCTGCACCTATTGAAGGAATAAACACCAGGGAGGCAAAAGATATTTCAGCTATTTCTGTTGGCATAAGATCAAATGAACTGTAAGATGGCCAGAAATACACACAGACTGGCTGTTAGAAGAGAGATTTGACCCACTAAAGCAACCCCGTGGTGGAAGAACTGTGAAAGAACAGCAGTGGGAACACAGTCCTGCTTTGAGGAGCAGAGTTGAACACTAATGAAAGGGGTCTGTAATGTCAATGCTATAAAGCAGGGAGATGGATCCAGAGATTCAAAGATCTTTTTTCTCCCTATCTTCTTTAAACAGGCCTAAAATAACCTTATTTGATTGAAGCTATACTTTGCTAGCACTGGTAGCTAAGTTACAGTGCTACCTGTGTTGCTACAGTAGGAAGAAATTACATTTTAAATTCACATTGCACGATCCACAAATATTTTAGTAGTGATGACCCTAATTTGACAGAAGAGTCATTGATTTGGTATGCTAAATTTTTAAAAGCCTAGACCCTGATCTCCAGAGATGTGAGTGCCTGCATAGCTGTGAGACAGCAGATGCCTTCTGCATCCAGACCTGGGCTCTTTGGAACAGATACATCCCCAGGGGAAAAAAAATAAAACCCAAATCTGTGAGCACCTCTGACATCACAGAAGCACAATAATAGAGTTTATCTAAAAATAGACAAATTCAGTAAAAGAGCTTGTGGTGTGCACTTATGCCAGCAGGTGACAGCCTTGCTTTTTCCACCACCACTTGTTCTTTACAGGCTTGACCAGAAGTTCTACATAAGTCCAGTTCATTCCCCTGCTACTCCCAAACCCAAACTTCAGAAAAAACACTTCTGCATGAATTCAGTTTGTCAGGGATACTAGGGTAAAAGATCTTCAATTTGTACATTTTCCTTTGATTTTCTAGGCATGAAGCTCACCTATCAAACAGCCTGGGGTCATGCTGGTTTTGGGGCACTCATCTGCCATAAACATGCTGCCAAAACTTCAACATTTATCCTAAGTGATGTTAACTACATTCTGTGGGCTCTGACTAATTATTTACTCCTCCTTCTGCATGACAAAGTCTGTTTTAAGGAATGATGCTGTTGATTTGGCAATCTCTGTATTTAGACACTGGCACTCTAAGAAGATTCATCTGGAGCTTGTAGCCACAAGTGTCCAGAAGGAGAAAAAGATGGAGAAGAGGGTTAGGAACTGAACTGATAACCTAATATTTTGTCTTGGGTTGCTCTGGACTCTGGGAAAACCATGATCTTCCCCAGCAGGCCAAAGAGAAGTAACTCCTTTCTGCATACATAAACTTCCCATCAGGAATAACATGTTTCTGTCATGTAACCTTACTGGGAAGGATACACAAATCCTGTAATAAGAAGAGGAAAAAAGATGCTTCCAGTGAGATCAAGTCAGAGCAGCTCCCTTGTGTTAATTGCACACCCCACTGCATGTGAATATCATTTGTTTAAATGGAGACCTCTAAGGGAAGCATGGGTTAAAGACAGAATCATGGAATAATTTAGGCTGGAAAATATCCTTAAGATCTTTGAAGATACACCCAAGCAAGTGCAGAGCCAGGCACTGGAGCACAGAAGAACTGTAGGACTTTGACATAAGAGTGCAAAGAAGAACCTGGTGATGCCAAAGAGGGCACGGGTGCTGCAAAGACCAGGTCTGGCATGTCAGGTAGCCTTTCACCCACTACTCTTCATCATGCTTTGACTGACTTTGTCTGTCCAGCTGCAGCACACCCACCTGACAAAGGCCAAGGTGGGACCTGGAAACAGCTGGGCATACCTCCCTCACCTAAGTCTTTAGCTGTGACTGGTGGCTTAAGAAGATATCCTTCTGAAGGGAGACAGAGATCATAATGAAATCATGAAAATGAGATTTTGGGGAAGAAAAAGGCCTCAATAGCTTCAGGGAAAAAAAATCAAACCTCTTCAACATAGCCTATATTGGACATCCAATAATGCAATTATTTATAAGAAAATAAACTAAATTAAGCCAAACAAATATAATAATAGTCATAATCATAATAAAAACCACTCTTTATTCTAGTTCTCTAGGGCCTCAGGGCTAGAAGAAATTATACAGAAGTTTTCCTTTCCCCTACACACTCCTCACCAGGCAGCACCAGCCAAGCTGTTTGGGCTAAAACCACACGGGGCATTTCTCCAAACTGAGTTAAAGCTTTCACTCCCACAGCCTCTCCTACCTGCCAATGGCCATCATCATTTGCACATCAGTGATGCTGTCATCATTGGTCAGGTTTCTTATGACGCCATTCATGAGCTCCAAAGGGACAAACTGAACCACGCTGGCCAAGGCATTGGAGGGCGCTTCCTGTTCCTCTGCAAGACAGGGATCACCCCCAGCAATGAAGATGTTAGTTGACAGGAAAAACAGGCACACTAGGATATTCTTGTCCTAAAAACCAAGTAATTTCTGCCCACAAAAAATAGAATAATAGAATTGTTTAGATTGGAAAAGCTTTCAAAGATCAAGTCCAACCCTTAACTCAGCGCTGCCAAGTCCACCACTAAACCACATGCCCATATGCCACATCCACACATCATGGAGCAGATACTGAGCTGCTGCCAACAAGCAGTGTAGAGTCCACCATTGGCTGTGCTAGGAGGATAATTCCCCAGATCCCAGTGCAGCACATAATGAAGCTGGATCTTAGCAGATGGCTGCTCCCTTAAGCCATATGTAGCCCCAAGGGAGGAAGAGATTACAGGCACATGTTTGGCCCCACTCAGGTACCAAATTTCCTCTGCTTGCTCTCTTTTTACTAAATATTGCAAATAATTGCAAAAGGATGCAACTGCAATTTTGCCTGCCTGGAAATGGGCCTCCTTCTAATGGATGAGGCCATCATACTGAAAAACCCATCTCCTGTTGTCTCAGGAATAGCTAAAGCAGGAGCTCACCAGCCTTTCATGGCACAAGTACCTCCCAAAAACCTTCTGAAACCCTCCACAATAACCTAAAACCCCCAGAAGTTGAATAAATATTCCATGTCTCACCCTAAGATGCAACCAGTCTTCAGAGAGTCAGTAGAGCTTCATACCTCTAGGTCAGTGAGAAATAACTGCTTAGCTTTATCTGTGGTAGGGAGCAGGCTGTGGGGCACCACCAAGTCAGCCAAAAGAGAGTGGCATTTCTAAAAGCTCTCAAGTTCCACTCTAACAAGCTGCAGATAAGATGCTTTCCCTTAAGCCCAGGTGATGTTGGAAAGTGCTGAACACAAACTTATGCTGCAAATGCTTCGATCCTGTTAACAGCTCCCGTCTGCAGACTCCCTCTGGTTTCAGGGTGATATTGTTTTCCCAGCTCAGAACCCTGGTAACTTTTAGACCTGCTTGTCTGTTATATTTCATCTGCAGCTGCATTTCTGTAGTGAATGAAAACCCTGCAAGATGTCAAACTAATTGAGTTTGACTTCATCAGAGCCAACATTTACATTCCCAGTCTTTTTTTAATTATTATTTTTAAATTACCTGTTGAAGAAATGATAGTGAACAGTTCTTTCAACGAGGGCAGGATGGCTGAGGTCTGAGTCCTCCAGATCCTCTGCAGCAGACCACTCACTTTGTTCACCTGCTCCAAAAACTCCATGATCTCCTCTTCCCCCTCGGAGACGCACTGGAACTGCCCGATGCACCGGATCAGCTGCTGACAGAAGAGGAGCTGGTGCTTTCCTGTGGGAATGCACTGAGGATGCTGCGTTAGAAGTTTGCTGATCTTCGCACACTGCTTGGGGCTGGGCCTCTCGCACACTTTCCGGAGCACCTCGATCCTCAATAAGCTGAAGATGCTGTTTGCTGATGGGCTTTCCAGGACAAACTGCAGTCCTAACTGGATATAATCAAGGACATAATGGCTTCTCTTCCCCAGAGGTCCATAGCCTTCCTGGAGGAGACTCAGCAGGAAGCGGACGTTGAAGAACTCCTCAAATTCCTCTGGGTGATAGTGGCCATAGACCTCCAAAACCTCTTTCCCAATCTCTCTTTTATACTTGGTGTCCCCAGTGAGATAAAGCTTGGTCGACAGCTCCAGCATGGACCAGCACTGCTCGCTGTCCATGGGCTGCTTCGATGCCTCAATGACGCGCCTCACAAGCCCTTGCTTCACGTTGTTGGGGTAAGAGGACATCACTACAGCTTCCAGTATCTTATCCATCTCTGCTTCCTGCTCCTAAAAGAGAGGGACAGAGCAGCAGGTTAGTTCTGCTGAGCTTTTAAGCCCAGGCTGGGGCAAGGGAGGCCAAAAAACCAGAGCTATCTGGAACCACTCTGAAGAGGGTAATTCTTGTGGCTTTTTCATGTAGCATTCAGAAAGGTTTCCACTCTGGTGATGTTTGACTCAGACTAAAGACCCCAGATGGAATGGATACACAAAGATACGGAACTTCTTCTGATTACTCACAGATTTTTGTCTTGCAAACAACTAAGTACACACCCACAGAAGGCACAGTGGGGAATTAAGGGAGCCAAGGTCTTACAGTGGTGTCTCCTCACTCAGGTGTCCTCAAGAGGCAGAGATAGTCCTGATGATTGTCTTCACATTCAGGGAAGGAGAGAAAAGCCCTGGGAAGCAGAGGTGGGATTGCAGCCTCTCTGTGCAATGGCAGGGGTGTTTGTTTAACATTTACACCGTGCTGCCAGCCACTCCATCTGAGTGGTGCAGTCTTGGCTGCTCCCCAGGGACCTGCCGCATTTGTATGCGGGACCAAAGCAAGCGGGGAGAGAAACTGCAGAGTCAGGCAAAGTTTCCCATTTGTCACAGCCTGAATTCACCAGCAATAAAGCATTGAAGAAGAGTTTAAAAAAAACAAGGAATTCCCAAGGAAAAGCTCAGAATAACATTTATAACCAGTTGTTGGATGCACCACAGCACAAAAGAAACAAAAATCAAAAAACAAAAAACAAAACAAAACAAAAATAAAAAACAAACAAACAAAAAAAACCAAACAAACAAAAAAAACCCCACCAAAAACTAAACCATTATAGAGTGATAAAATTAGACAGTCAGGATTTTTTATAATGTATTACAGGGACTAAAAAGGCTCATCCACAGCAGGTCCCCCCAGCACAATGCACTGCACAAATACACATTTGGAGAAGGTCCCTTCCTGCCTATAGCCTAAAATGAGCCACACTCATCTGACCAGAATAATAATTCCCACCTTTGTGTTCCTCAGCTCCCTAATCTGTGAAATGAGAACAACATGCACCAGTTCCTAGTGGGGCTGGTGGAAAGATCCTTCATTAGCACTTGAGAATCATTTGAAGTTTTTCAAGCGGATGGGGTTACAAAGAATACATATGCAGATGACATGTACCCCAAGTATGGTTTTCACAGATGACAGCCAGAAGAGACCTCAGCAGATGCCATCCAAAGACCATGCCATCCCTGGAGAAAGCCTGTATCTGAGCCAGAGAGTATCTTAGCTCCTGGTAGACAGCTGCTTGAGGGTGGAGGAGTAAAACCGTGCCAGACACAAACATCAAGCTTTGACTCACAGCTAATTGGCTGGGAAGCCTTCCTACTTCACTAAATATCACCCCTTCCCATCATTGCTTGCCCACAATCTCCCAAGATGACAAAAAACCATTATCGATAAATATATATACATATATATATATATATATATATATATATATATATATATATATATAGCCACCTCCAATCCTCCAATCCAGCGATGACCACAGGCTACGTTGCAATTCCTCTCCAAGAACCACTTTGCCCTTTCTGGCCCCTGCCTGCTGACTCATACATTCCTCTGCTCATGTGCTGGATTTATTTTTCTCCCATCAAGCACTATTGCTGCCTTCCCTGCAACAAGCCATGGCAGAGCTATTGCTCTCCATCACACTGTTTCCCCAGGATAGAATATATAAGCAGGACTCCTGAGGGACCAGCCTGCATTAAACCAGTGGGAAACGAGGACAAGATAAAAGGAGAAGACAAAATCCCACAGATAATGTCTTTTCACCTCAACAGAAAGTACCACAGTGTCAGCAAAGGCTAAAAGTCAACCTGGAGAGCAGATGGGGCTTGCAGACAGTCCAAAATCAGGAGGAGCATTTGTCCTTGCTGTAGCTCAGGGGCTGCCTTGGCCAAACACAAACTGGCACTACCTGCAGTCAGGCTGGTAGCCCTTTCACCTCCTCTCTGCAGGTTCCCAGACTGATCCCAGACACCCCAGTCATCTGGCACATAGATAAGGGGCCAGGAGGAGATAGGAGGATCTACAGTGCTCATTGGTTATGTCTCACTATGACTTCCCTGGAGCAATCCATGCTGAGCCAGGCACAGTGATTTGGAAACACCACACAGGCAGGATGGTCAAACAATGGCTACAGCTCTTTTAGACCTAACCCCACAAATCACCACAGTCCCCTGGTGTATGTGGTGTTGGGTGCTCTCGCTGTCTCTCTCAGGTGGGATGGCTGCCCACCACTGTCCCCACTATGATGGTGCTTTTAGCTACTTTAGCATTGCCAAACCTCACCAAGGTTTTGATGCAAAGAGTCTAATTTCATCTGAATTTGAGATGAACTTGCATCTCCTAAAAGGGCTTGGTTCTTCCTCAGGCTGATGACAGAAAGGAACAGGAGGACGGGCTTCCTCAATATTGCTGCCTGGAGTGCAACAGGGTCATGTCTGACATTGTGTAGTAGGACAAGGCTGAAACAAACTCCCTCCACAGTCAATAGGCAAACAAGTCCCAAAGGACCTTCTTCCTCAGCAGGAAACATCATAATGACTTATATGGACATAAGGACCTTGAAGACACACAGGGAGAACCACCTAAGTTGACCCTGTGGTAAAGGGTCCATGGTCTCCTCACCAGTGAAGGGCTTTGCAGGACAAGGCTGGGCTTTAGCTAATACAGTCCCACCTGCACCTCTCCAACCACCCTGTGTCAGTGAGAGGGGACAAACAAGCCCATGGCTCTGCTGTGTATCAGGGTAGACCAAACTGCTCCCTGGGTGTGGGCCAGACAAGGCCAGGATGGAGGATGTTAGCCAGTCCCTACATTACAATCTGAGAATTACATTAAAGCAACATTTAAGTGGCTTTGTAATATGCAATAATAAATATTATAGTCTTAAAACTACACTAAAAAAGCATTTAAACTAAAAGATCATTCACATGTCAAAGGCTAGGAATTAAGAAGGCTAATTCAAGACAAGCACAGTTCCAGATGCTTTCAGAGCAATATTATTTTAAGCAGCTAATATTAACTTTTTCCCCCGAAGACCTCCATGGAAAGTGAGTCAGGGTTTGCAGTGGAGGAGTAAAGTGCTTTGGAGTGTTGTCTGTAAGATCACTGTCTCATTTGTTGTAGAAATTGGAAGTGTGTCATAAATAACCCAGGGAACTGCAGGAGAGGGAAGGACGGTTCACTGTCGAGCAGCTAATGCTACCTTGGAGATCTGGTCCCTGGTTCTCCTCTGTTTAATACTGAAATAAAGAGACTAAATATTCAGACAATCAGGCTTCTATAATGAGTGTTCCTGAAGTAGAACAACCTTTTGCACTTCTTCCTCACCAGCATTAACAACACACTGAAGAGCTGGGAGGATTGGTTCATTCCTGCCTATGAAGAGAACAGAGTTCCTGGAACACACAAGGATGAAATAGAAGGTCAAAGAGTTAATTATTAAACTGAAGAGTCACATTGAGGTTCCCATCTGTTTTGTAGCTCACATAAAACACAGAGTACACAATATGAGCTTTGGAGGGAAAAAGAAAACATCCCAGGAAATGGCAAAACTGTTCTGCTACCCCAGTGAATGACTGGCAGGAATAACACATGCAAAATCACAGAATGAGGAGAACCTTGGGAGGTCTCTAGCCCAAACCCTGCACAGCTGAAATCAACCCCAGCTGCTCAGGGCTTTATCCATTAAGGTCTAGAAAATATTCCAGGATGGAAATAATACAACAACCCTGGGCAACCTGCTCCGGTTCTAATTAGGTCATAGTGGGAAGGTTTACCCTATTTGCAGTTGGAAGCTCTTGTTTCAATTTATGTCTGTTTTTTCTCATTCCATCTGCCTTGTACTCCTGGATTCATCTCCTCAATAACCTCCTTGTAGGCACTGGAGCTGTTATCTGTCAGTGCCCAGCCTTCAACAGTTCAAGGGGTTAGTCCATCCTAGTTGAGCACATCCCCAGCGTCCACCCCAAAATACTTTGCATTTGTCCTTGTTGAATTCCATGAGGTTCACATCAGCCACAGCATGTCCCGGCCCTCCTGTTTGGTAGCCCTGTCCCCAAGAGTATTGACTACTCCTCAACTCTGGCCTCACTCACAAATTTGATAAAATTAATTTCATCTCCTCTTCCACATCATGCATTAAAAGTATGTAAAAGGCAAGGTCCTAGGATAGTTTCAGCCTGCTTCCTACCCAATTAGCAGTCCACACATCTGTCTGTGATATAAGGATGGTGCAGGGCATCATCTCAAAATCCTTACTGACATCAAAGATGCTTGCTGACCACAAGATGGCTCCCTGCAAGGACAGACACTCAAACACACTCTAGAAACCAGAGAGAGAAAAAGAACTTAAGCAAATAGCAGCATTGGCCAGCTTAGTGTCACTCTCCAAACTGGTAAACTGCAAAAAATCCCAAAACACAGTCACAGGATGAAATCACCTTTGGCTTTGCTTGTGTCTAGTTTTCATACTCTGTACTGTTTCGAGCTGTACTTAGAGTTTTCTTCTGCCCATTCTTTTTCTTTAATTAGGATTCATTTCAATTGAAATCTATCCAATTCCTTCTAAAACAATTCATTCCTTTATCCCTGCCAGCAGCAGATTTCCAGTAAAGTCTCCTTAGTACTTTTTGCAGAATGTGGTACCAATTCCCACACCCTAGGTCTTTAAAACATAGATGCAAAGTGTACCTTACCTTTAGGGAACCTTAGTAATAAATTCAGCACATTTCCTACAATAGCATCATAGAGACTTTGATAAATACCACTAAAGAAGGAAAAATAATTCCCACCATCCAAATGTAGAGTGATACATAAAGTGGTTTGCCTCTGACTTACAAAGAAGAAAAATATCTACGCCCCTGAACTCCCTGGAGGTGGGGAAGTGCAGAAATGAGACTCACCTTTTATTGTCCTTAACTCCTGCCAAAATGGTTTCTTTTATGTCAGCCAAGACATTACTGCTATTCCTGCTGCATCCTCCAGGCAGCCAGGCAATTAGGGCTCAATCCTGCAGCATGCTGAGCTGCTGCAGGATAAAAGGGAGCTCACGTAGTGCCTTGATAGGCACTATCAAATAGACACAAAAAATACTCTGTTCTCTAAAATTTCTACAAAATTTGCCATGACTTGGTATACAACTTCCTGCACGGACCAGCCCTGTTGTCACCTCTCTGGGTCTGTTTTCCAGAAATATTGAAGTAATTGTGTAGTAATAACTTTTTTTTTTTTTTTTAGCGGAGAATAAATGTCCAATGAATTCATAGGCAAAGAGGTTTTTTCTTTGTTCAAAGTACATCTCTGTTCATCCAGCTAAGAAGGGGAAACCACAGCCTGCACATCATTACCACATCTAATAGATACTCATGTTATTGTAGCAATATGAAAACTGAGGCACATCTAGACCATGGAATCATGGAATGGATGGAAGGGACTTAAAAACTATCTAGACCAAAGCATTTGCACAAGGAGATGGAATAGGCTATGATAGAGCCAGCAGCCAAGCCTCTCCAGACCTGCAAATACATTAATGGCAATGCTCCACTGTCCTTTGCTTTCAGCTGCTGAGTTGAACCCCATAAAGTGGCAAGGCAGAGCAGAGCACCAGGGTAATTTTTATGAGATCTAAGCAGAAAATCAGAGCTAATAACTGCAGAAAAATCCCATTAAATAGCCCTTTAGAAAAAGAGACTCTACCCATTTGCAGTCATAACAAGGAAAAAAATGCCAGCACAGAAGACTGGCTGAATTTTTTGCATATGATTATAATCTGCCTTTTAAAATTTACCTTTGCTTTACAAGGAGATTACATATTCCTTGCTTCCTGTCCTAGACTGTTTTCCAGTGGCAGATTGCATTCCTGTTGTGTGTCTCCTACTCACTAGAGTTAATTACTTTTGGCTTACGAGGCTCTTCATGCTTTTTATCCTCGGAATCAGAACTGCCCTTTAGTACAGCACTGATGGAGATTGTCCTTCACCACAGGCAGCAGATTTGGAACAGGACATTGCCCTGCACCACAGGCAGTAGCAGATTTGGAGCAAGAGGCTGTCCCCACACTCTGCAGGACAGTAGCTTTCAGTTCTCTCCAGAGAGTGAAGGTTTATTTAAGGCATTGTCACCCAACTGGACGGCTGGCATTTTGCATGGCTTTGCATGTAGGAGCTCCACCTTGGGAACAATGAGTTCCTCTCTTGTGGCCAGGCTCTTTTAAAGGTCTCAAAAACATAACCAACCAGAAGATACCTATTTGCAATCAGCCTAAATTTATCATATAGTAGTCCCTACCTGTTAAAAAATTTGTTGATACTTTAGACCCACAGATCACTGCAGACCCTTTTCCTTTTTTCTACAGTGCCATGTATTTCATGGTTCCTTTTTTCCTCTAAAACATCATAAATATGTTTGACCACATCATACAATTCTATCAGCCCTCTCCAACTGACAACAGTGCTGGGCAGGCTGCCCTATCTCAACCCATCTATCTTACCTACCCTATCCTGCACTCTTATTTCTTCAGTGCTTCTTCTTTGACCCCTTTGGTGCACACAGATCCCCAAGTTTCTTCTCTTGCTCTGTTTTTTGCTGTTTGGTACTCAGTCACCAAATAAAAAAAAGGCTTTGGCTGGATGTCAAAGCAATCAGTGCACCACCAAATAAAGCCTATGGCTCTTTCATCCTCTCTTTGTGCAGACTGCTCCTCCCAGCTCCATTCCTCCCCTTCAGCCAACAACCACAAACACACATCTCTAGTATCTACTGGTATCCTTTTCCAATAAAGCATCTCAGAACCATCACTAGCTTATTATCAACCATCCTGGTACGGATACAGAAAGCAAGACACAAGGAATTAAGTTCCTCTCTCCTTTGAAAACCAGCAGGAGAGAAAGGGTCATGAGGCAAGGCTTGCTCAAACCACCAGACCAGCAGTGACACACCACTGGTTCTGCGGGTAAGCCCAGCACCAGCTCCACACAAAAATAACCCACCACAGCTGCTTTTGATCTCTCTGAATTTATTTGACATCAGATGGCCAAAAGCTCTGTTCTGCCCGCAATAGGTAAGTTTTCCCCAGTTTTCCTCCTCACATCCTCCACTTGAAGGTATCTTCCTTTTCTTTCCCCAAAAGACTTCTGCTTTCCTGCTTAGCTAGAGCTCTTAGCCTGGGCTGTGACACCCTACTTCCATAAGGCTTCATGCTGGGAGTGCCCAGATCCTGCACTGACCTTCAGGCCAAGGTCCTCTTTATCAATGTCCCTGGAGATGGTAAATACATCTACTCCGGAAAGCTGGCTGTTTTCCTGAAGGTATTTATAGCATTAAAATCACTCTTCTTTCTTCAGGTTTCTGTCTGCTTTTGTCTCTGTATAGAAATTAAAACCCTGGATATAACCCAAGGAAAAACCACGTCCTGTTCACCAAAGCATACCAGACTGAGGGCGGGTACTGCCAACGCTGCCTTGGATTCATCAGACACTGATTCACTGCTTGGAGACAGAGATCTCCAATTTTTGGTGGTGCCTTCAGGAAAGGAAAAATAGGCAATGATGCCCATTTGAGACCTCAGTTTCCCTCCAGCCCCAAATATATTTGGCTTTGCATCTGCCAATTCAGAAAGCAGGAATGCACAGTGAGACCATGATAAACTTTATGGACTCCATCACAAAGGTGCCCAAAGCATTTTGAGACCCCTTCTCAGGTGAAAGCTCAGTTGCATCCTTTCAGTCTAGTTAGGGCATGCTGTTGAAATTTCCCTGCCACCAGATGCAGCATGGTCTAGTTGAGCTCCCAAAGTTCTATGAAAACATCATAGCAGTGCAAATATTCCAGCATCTGCTTTCACTCTTCAGTAACACCTGCAAAGTCCAACTGGAGCAGATCTAACCTGAAACTGGATTGGGTCTCAGCTAATCTGAATTTGACCCTCACTTTTAGAGTCTTTGGCTCCCTATCACATGGGAACATCCCAAGGCGTCTCTCCCCAGGTCAGCTTCCCTGGCGAAAACCTGAATCTGTCTTGGCCAGTTTGTTTTAACAAGAGGCTGCCTTGTAAACAGGTTTGTAAAGCCCTGCAGGGAGTGGAGGAGTGCACACACCCCCACTTTCCAATGTTGCTCCTGTATTTCTCCCTCCAAGCATTCACCTATAGCCTGATTCCCAAAAAGCCAAATGCCAAATGCTCAATAACCCCTCCTCCACCATTCCCTTCTGCACCCTGACCACAGAGCATACGTCTGTCCAAGCATCTCTCTGGGAATCCCAAAACCCAGCCCTTTCTCCCAAACTCCTCCCTACAAGGATCCCTCCCCTGAGCCTCCTTCCTGCATCTCAGCCTTTTCGGTAGTTCTCACCCCAACCATCTCTCCTGAACCTCCTTCCAAGCCCTCTGCTACATTGCAACCCCAGAGCATCCCTCTGAGTATCCCTCCCAAGCACCCCTACCCTTTATCCTGAGTATCCCTCCCTCGGAGCATCCCAGCTCCTGAGAACACCTACTCTATCCTAACCCTCAAACAGCCCTTACTTCCAGCTCCTTCCTGCATCCTGACCCCTAAAAACCTTCTGTATCCCGACTGCCAAGCATTCTTGCCTTTGAGCATCCCTTCTGCAAGACTTTCCACCAGTACCCCTCCCGCACTGCTTCCCTTGAGCAGCCCACCTCATCCCTCACCCAGAGCATCCCTCATTTCGTGCATCCCAATGCCGCAAGCAACCCTTTCCCTGACTACCCTTCCTGCATCTCTTCCCCTGAGCACCCTTCCTATACACTTCTCACTGAGTACTCCTCCTGCATCCCTCACCCCGAGCATTCATCACCCCAAGCACTCCTCCTGTACCTCCTACCCCGAGCACTTCTGTATCCCTCATCCCGAGTATCCCTCCAGGACTCCTTTTCTCAACTATTCCTTCTGCATCCCTTCTCTTGAGCACCCCTCCTACACCCTTCACCCCGAGTATCCCTCCTGAATCCCTCACCCCAAGCACACCTCTCACCGGAGTATCCCTCCTGCATCCCTCACCCCGAGCGTTCCTCCTGCATCTCTCACGCCGAGCATCCCTCCTGCACCTCTTTCCCCGACAACTCCTCCTGCATCCCTTCCCCTGAGCATCCCTCCTACATCCCAAGCCCAGACCTCCGCTACTGCACCACTTCCCGAGCATTCGACCCCCCCTTCCCTGCGATCACAAACCCCCCGACCGCCCCGCTCCTGCACCCCTTTCCCTTCCGCCCGCCCCGCGTTACCTCCGGCCGGGGCCGGGATGCGGCGTGGCCGGCTGCGAGCCGCAGTCCCGGGGCAGCACTGGGCAGGGCCGAGGGCGGCGGCGAAACTACATCTCCCAGCGGGCCGGGCCGAGCCGTGCCGGGCCGTGCCGGAGCGCCGCGCCCCCCGCTTCCTCCGCCTCCCTGCGCCGCCCGGCCAGCGGCGGAGCTCGGCGGCTGGAGGGGGCGCAGGTCGGTCCCCGGCGGGGCTGGGGGGGATCCGCCCGGCTGGGGGGCCTGGGGAGGGCCGGGGGCACCCCCAGCGGAATTCCCCGAGAGGGAGGAAACTGAGGCACGGGGAGGAAGCGGGGACCGGCGGCCGGGAGCCGCGCAGCTGGTCCGCTGTGGGATGCGGGAAGGACGGGCGAGCCCCTTCTGAAGGGGAATTTGGGGGTTTTTTTTAGCATTTTGAGCTAATTCAGTATTGTGGACGCCTGGCTATGCAGGGAGGAGCCGTACCTCCAGTTGTCCCTAACAGGGTCGGATTCAGCGCCGCTCTGCAAACTTTGCACATTCCCCTGCCCCCTTTCAATGCAACATCTCCGAAATTAAAGTATTCACAGGGAATCCAAGCCCTGTATGCCCACACCCGGGACATGAAGCCAGCTGGATCCAGCTGGGTGATGGGCGCCATATATGCCCTCCAGAGGGTGTAATTTTGGGTGATGCCTACCTTGTTAGCGTGATTTCTGAGTGGGTTTTGCTCTGGTGCGGCAGCATCCGTACTGCCAATTAGCCGCCCTCTAATTGCAGGGATGCTCTGGAAACAATGGTGTCAGTGGGAGATGAGGTGGAAACTGGATTATTGAACCACCCCGTGTGTCCATCGAGCAGGTGGTGGCTACCACGTGTGCCATGAAGTTGTTCAGGGACAAAATAAAGTGGTCCATGAAGGAAATAAAGAGTATCAGGAAGATATTCCAGGCATGCCAAGTGATACTTAAATGAGTGCTGGGAAAGGACATTGAAAATCAGTGAAAACCTCTGCCAGAACTGATATATTATATTGGATTGCACAAAGGGTTCCATCAGCTTTGATGGAAAAGTGGTGCTCCCACTGCCCTGAGACCCCAAGCTGGCTCCTGTCTGGCAGGCGGTGGCAGTGCCCTCCCGACCATCTGCACTGCCCACCCAGCAGCCCCTGAGCCTAGAAGTGTTGAACGTCACCAGGAGAGAGCTGAGCACTGCAGCACTTGGGCTTTTATTCTCCAGACCTGGCTGGAGCCGCATCCCTGTGGCTCTGCACTCCCTCTCCCCCTCCATCTTGTCGTCAGCCGTTCTCCTTCGGCAGCGCTTAACCTTCTTTTCGCTCTCCTGCTCCCTGCTGTGCGCTGCTGCTTTTGTTCCTCTTCTCTCAGGAGGGACCTGACCTTTGCTTTATATCGCTCCTTGTTTTTACTAGCTGGGCACCAGCTTTATTTCCCTACCTCCGCCTCCCTACCCCTTCTCTTCATGCGTAAATTCAGCGTCTGCAGAGAGCCTACGCGAAGCCTCCTGCATCCAGCTGCATCCCTAAGCAAGCAGCCCGGGAGATGCTCAAGGGCACGGAGGTGCGGGTTTGGAAAGGGATGAGCACACACCACGGTACCCACAGCACACCAGGGAGTCACGAAACTCCCGTTCCCGCTTCCCCATCCCTCCTGCGGCTCACTGGCAGAACAGCGTTTCTGTGCATAACAAAGCAGGGTCAGAACATGAAAAATAAATTAAATATAAATAAGTGGCAGATAAGCAGCTGCGCTCTGAAGGTGGATAGTCAGTATGTCTGTCTCCCAGCATTGACGCCGCCGGCAGATCGATGGCAGTTCTGTCGCAAGGACAGAAAGGAAGGGTGACCCGTCGCTTCCTGCCTCACGCCTGCCGGGAATTTGAGTCCCCTCCCGGCGCTTGTCGCCACGTCCCCCGTGCCAGCCTCGGGGTGAGCGGCCTTTCCCCAAACGCCTGCTGGAAATTTCCAGAGGCACCACAGTAGTCTCGAAAGAAAAAGCTGCTGTGCCGCCCCGCAGGCGCTTCATTTCGGGATCTATTGCTGCTGGCAGGCACGCCATGCTTTGCTTCACGGACTGAATTTAAGCCTCTTACGTGCTGCTCACTTGGAGGGGTTCATATTAAGTAAGTGTCCAAGATCAGGTGGGTCCGTTCTGCAGCTATGGGAAAACATGGGATTTCCTCTCTAAGATTGCCATAAATAAGCATATAGGGTGCAGGGACTGTATTGCAAATGTTTAACCTTCGATCGTAAAGGATGAGCTGAGCTAAGTAAATGTGCATCAGGGATATATGAAGGGAGGGGTGAGTCTATCCTTGCAAAGGATTTTGTCCAAAATTCTTCCTAAAACTCAACTCTCATTGGTGCCTATTGTCTGCTGAAAGCTGGGTAAGTGGTTAGTTGAGGTGTGATTTGTTGGGGTTTTTTTTAACCCTTAAATACTATTTTTTGGTTGTTTCTGCCCTCCCCCTTTAGTTAGTTTATTATTATTTTTATCTTGTATTTCAAGAGGTGACTTCTAGGCTTCAGAGTGTTTTGTTTGCAGCCCCCATAACACAGAAAGGGCACGAACTTGTAGGATTTGGATTTCCTCCACGAGGTTGTCCCCTTGAGAAGGGACAAGACACAGAACTGTTCTGCAGGTAGAGTTGCAGCAAGTGCCATGGGCTTGGCTGTGTCCAGGTCTGGAGTTCTCAACTTTATGAGGGTTTGTATGTTTATTTGCTTGCTTTCTCAGGGCTCAGGTGTTTTGTAGAAACTAGAATTTTTGCCTCAAACCAAAATGTGAATTTCAGTAAGACACAGTGGAGCAAAGTGCTACATGCCAGGTGTGGGCAAAACCCAAAGCAGAAGGAGCTTCAGACAGGAAGGAGCATGTTTCCCTGATTGTGTGTTCACAGTTAATATGCTCTAATGGAGCAGACTGGAGCCTCATCCTGCAACAACCATCTTTTGCTGAATCCCATTTAAAGTCTCCAGCAGCCAAACAGGTGCCCAGCTCTTTCTTTTTTCATACTTCTTTCTGAGGTGAAATCAATCCTGCCCCCTCCTAAGACAGAATTACTTCCTATAAAGCACTACCTGATCTCTCTCTTGTAACATTTGTCTACGTGATGTGGCTTTCACCAGCTCTCTTGGCAATACTCAAAAAGCCAGAGAGGTTTTTAGTCTGGCTGCTCTTCCTGATGCTTAGCAGAAATGGTCCCTGGCTTACTTTAATTCTGTTGCCATTTAGGCATCATTCATTGCATCAGACTAAATAATTAATTTCTTTTTTTTTTTTTATTTTTCCTTTCTTTTTCCTGTGTGTGTATTTTGCGGTTCATTGTTAGTCCTCAACTACTTCTTACAGCAGCTGCACATATTTCAGTGTCTTAAATACAGATTTTCCAAGTTTTGATTGTTGAGGGATATTTCACAGGTGAGCTGTTGAAGGCTTCATGATAAAATTAACCAGCCATGCAATACTTTAGACATCATGTTAGGAGGCACTGGTGCAGGCTACACAGAGAATCTGTGGCTGCCCCATCCCTGGAAGTGTTCAAGGCCAGGTTGGATAGGACTTTGAGCAGCCACGTCTACTGAAAGGTGTCCCTGCCCATGGGGTGTGGGTTGGAACGAGATGATCTTTAGGGTCCCTTCCAACACAGGCCATTCTATAATTGTGTCATTCCATGAAATTAAAACCATTAAAAACAGTGACTTTGTAATCTTGCAGCAAAAACTCTATTTCTGTAACAGCATATGTTAACTTGTGTTCCAGGAGATGCCTCAATTTTAATGCTTAAAAAAAATAATTAATGCTTTTAATACCACATGTAAGGGCTTCAGAGGCCCTAAGCAGCCTGTAAGATGGACTTTAAAAACCTTAACAACTCAACATGATCCTCTTCAACCAAATTACAGATTGTTCTTGCTTTGCTGTTCTGTGTTTAATTAATCTCATTAATTAAATCCCTGAATGATACTAGGATCAGCCGGTTATCCAGATCTTGGGCATTGCCTCTGAAATCCAGAAGGATTGATTCATTTTCCTTCCCTAACATTTTTAAAGTGAAATGTGTGTTGGCAATCAATTTCTTTTCCCAATTAAAATCCTGTTTAAAATTATCTATCTATATCTATATCTATATCTGTATGTATGTATATATGTATATATAGAGAGAGCTATGGCTATCTTTTGACAACCATATAAACATATCTATAACTTTAGATTTTCTATTAAACTGCATTATTTTTGCTAAAAAGGATAGATTACAGTTGTATGTATTTTTCAGTGGTTAAAAACATAGTAATATTTGTGCCATTTGTTTACATTTTACTTACATTGGCAAATCATGGCTGATGGGGTTCTTTTTGTTTTGGTGATTACTGTACACTTGTGGGTTTTTGCCAAATTGGGTGAAACAGACACTCAGTTAAATTATGTATACAGAAGTTTATTTATTAGCTAATTAAAGTGCTTTTAAATGTTATGAATACAGGAGAGGGGAAAAAAAGCTTATCCAAAGCTGTTCGACATTCAAAATGGTTATGAAACAAAGTGGTATGATGATAATGGTTCTACATACTTGAGGGCCTGGATCAGTGAAAACAGTTTGCTTTTGTCATTTTGCATACTTGCATACCTTCCTGCTGTGTCAACCCCCATCATTCTCCCAGTTCTTTGCTGAACTAAACTCATGGGTAGAGGGTTGTTGCAGAAATGTTCTCAATGCTGCTGTTGAGGGTGCTCCTAAGAGTAAAACCCAAGTTGAAATTTACAAGCTGTGGTCAATTGAAATGCTTAGATGCTGAGACAGCAGCCTCGGTTCAGGAGTTTGACTTTTTCATAAAGCTGACTATGCACTGCTGGTTTCTCTCAAATTTACATCAAGCAGTAATATCTTGGCTTTAAATCAAATGTAGACTTTCCCCTCCTCCATGATATTAAAAGAGGTATTTAAATGCAGGTTGCTCTTAGAAGCACAAAATAAATCTTGTGTTCTTCAGCCAAATTTGCATCTTCAGCTGTCAAATTAGATCTCTAGCTGACCTAATTTGAGTGAATTTCAAATGCTGCTTGGGGAGGAGCTACACAAAATACTTTACTGTAATTCTCTGCTTCCAAGAACCGTAACCCAGTTTGTACTTCTCCTTGGTGACAGCAGGTTATGGAATCATACAATCATAGAATGGTTTGGGTTGGAAGGGACCTTGAAGGTCATTTTAGTTCCAACCTACACACCCCCCCACCCCCCCTCTCCCCAAATCCCATGGGCAGGGACACCTTCCACTAGACCAGTAGCCTCCCGTGTCCAAGATCAGATGCTTGCTCTTGGTACCTCCTCTTTGTGGAAATCTCACCAAGAAGAAGTGATTTTCATGCTGCATTTTTGGACTACCTTTACATTGTATTAGCAAAGCACCCAGGACTTGAAAAACCGTGCTGGGGGCTGCAAAAGGTGGTTGAATGATTAAAGAGATAAAACTTACAACCCATTTTATTTCAACTTTTACAGGTTTATGAAAAACAGTTTTTCATAAACAAGCGTTTAGGGAAAAAAGCAGCAAAGACTGACTTTCCCCAGCTACTCCCAAATATGTTGGTTGGTCAATGCACTAAGTCCAGGTTGATTATAAATCCAGTAGACATTCGTGCTCATTTGTGCTCACGTTTTTGGCTCTCCTGATAGTCTGAGGTTCCCAGACTATCTGACTCATCTTCACACTCTGAGGATATAAACCTCTAAGAAATGGTAAAAGAAGACAATTAGGAATGACAGCTGAGGAATAGTTATCCTCCAGCCTTATCCATGGGCAAGATGTTTGCCTTGTTAAATGTTTTAAATTTAATCTAGTGCAGGGGTCACGGGCAGGTTCAAAATCAGAGCAGGCTGGTGTCCTGGGAGTGAGAAATGCAGTCTGTATGGGTCTTTAGAATGCCAAATAGCCGTAAGCAGAATGGGTTGTCCAGGACATGTGTCTGAGCAATGTCCAGAGGTGGAAGATGAGCAAGGCCCACATGCCTCTCAGGCTCCCAATCTCTGTGCCACTCTTCCAGCTCCAGAGCTAAGGTTTGGCTTGATTTCTGATGCTGTTGCCACCAGCATAGATACAGTCTTCAGCTTCAGAGAGCTCATGTTACTGCCATATTTTGTTGGCAACATCCCTTTTGGACTGCTGATAAGAAAACAGTTACAGGAGATTTAAATGTTATCTGTTCAGGTTGGACTGAGTCGTTCCCCTCTCATTCAGGCTATCAGTGAGGTGTTGGATCAGAGTAAACCTGGGATGGATGATGAGCTTGAAATGAAGATCTCTGTCTTTGGGCTGCATGGTGGTCTTTGGGTTGTGACTCTTGACCAGGAGCTCTGCCATCTGTCACAGACGCATCAAGGGAAACATCTTGCTCTGTGTCTGACTAAGTCTGGCAGACAGCTTGAGGAAAAACTCTCATGGTGTAAATAAGCAGGCATGGGCTTAAAAATCTGAAAGCTTCACCTATGAAGGAAGAACAGGTTGTTTAGTCTACAGCAGCTTGAAGGGCAGCAGAGGTGGGAAGCAATGAACATGG
Source organism: Melospiza georgiana (assembly GCF_028018845.1). Lineage (NCBI taxonomy): Eukaryota > Metazoa > Chordata > Aves > Passeriformes > Passerellidae > Melospiza > Melospiza georgiana. Next base: position 77,288,590 of record NC_080431.1, read on the forward strand.
CTTTGAGAGTCACTATCAGTCCTGCTTCTACAGGCTATGTTATTTGTTGGGAGGTATGGGGAAGCTTCTGTTTGATGAAATGTGAAAAAAAGTAAAATCCATTTTAGGCTGCTTTTGTGAATGCCTGATTGTTCTTGTAGCAATGCTTTTGCAGACATTTTGCAAGTCCTTCGGGGAACAATCCATGGCAGCCACTCGTGCGACAGAATTAGATCAGTGAAGTCTCCACACGATCAGGTTTTAACAGCTCTTGACACTAAATTGGGTTTAAGTCTTCAAGAGTGGGAAGTATGGTGAGACTACAGTGCCAAGGGGAGTTTAGCACTGGAACAGATAGGGTTTTTTCTGGAGTATATTTGGCTGAGGTTAGTCACAAGGATGGTCTGTGGTCATCAATGCATGTGTTGTTGTGTTGACCTGCACATGCATCTTTATTTGCCAGTTTTGCTGGAGGCATGGCACTGAGGGATACACAGGGAAAGCACTCTAGATTTAGAGATCTGCATCTGTCCATTATTGCCCAGTGAAATATAGGCTGTGTGCCAAGAGCTAAAGAACAAAGTGGAATGTTAGTCTTAAGAAGTTAAAGACAGGCTCTACTTTGACCTGTTAATTATCTGCCCTAGGTTGGGCCAGTTTTTCTCAGCAAAATGTGCTGATGTCTAGAGATGTATTTGTTTTAGAATGCCATTTGCAGTATTATCTGGGTTTTAGCAGCCATGAAAGAATAGCTATTCCAGCACAAATTATCTTATTCCTATCTGCATTTTGCTGTGACTCCAGAGCTGATAATAGTGGGTAGTGTCTATGGTTATTCCATTACTAGTTAGGAAAATGCCCGCACTTAAGTTCAATTTTAAGGGAGTTGTTTGGCAGCTTTCTGTTGAATGGCCTTAGTTACTACAGCAAGAGCTACCTCCTGCCTCTGTAAGCAAACACCGTGGGTTTCCTGCTGAACTGTTGATTAATTTAGATTCAGCAAACAAGGAAAAACAGGTTTGCAGGTCCTCAGGTAGCAGGAGTAATGGGCCACCTGCACAAGACAGCTGAGCTGAACTGCACTGGAGACAGCTGCACAGCTCCTTTCTTTTCCCTTGCCCCAGCCCTGGCATTGGTCTAGTTCCAACATAGAGCAAAGCATGCTGAATAGAAAATGTTGTGTTTTCTCCCTAAACTGACTCACTAAGGGATCAGATAAGTGCCAGAGGTGGCATAAGGGAGGAAGATAGTATGGTGGAGGGCAAGGGGAGGTCATGCATGCCCCTTCCTATGGCTTAAGTGCACCTTAAAATCACATCCTTAGTTCATGTCAGCTGATGGGCAGAGGCTCGGCATGAAAACAATGTCAACTGGAATATGGCCCCAAATAATTACAAAATGTTTTCTAGGGTAAAGCACAATGGAAGGAGAAAGTCTGGTGATTATTTTTAATGAAAGGAACCACAGACTGTCGGGTGCTTACGGCAGCAAGTGCTGTCTGGCTCCCTGCTATGCTGACTGCACTCAGACTTATGTCAGGGGATTCTGCTGAACTGCTTTGTTACTGTAATCGTAGCCTCAAACACTATGGAAGATGTTGGGTTGTGTCAAGTTCTCGTCTTTTCTTCTTTGCACCCTCTCAATTCTCTGTGAGGGAAATGTTATCATACAAACCTAGAATGCTACTTTGAAGTCAGCCCTCATTGTAGGTATTAGTGGGAGAGATTCACTTTTAGCATAATTGTAAAGGTTTGAAAGAATCATGATTTCTGGCACTAAACTGAATTAAACAACGTCCTGTTCAAATCTGTTAGGAGAAAAAACATCCTTATGCTTGTTCTCAATATACAACCCCAAAAATAATTCCTCACTTCTAATTTCTATGGTGAATTCTTGCCACATGGTTACTCTTATATATTTAGTACTATTTATTCCTTTAAAAAAGATTAATGCAACTAAATGTGTGGTGTTGGATTTTTTTTAATTTTTTTTTTTTTAGAATTAGTCCCAGCACTGTGACTTTTCCATCATGTCAGAACCTATCACGCTCAATGTTGGAGGAAAACTCTATACCACCTCTCTGTCCACTCTGACTAGCTTTCCAGACTCCATGCTGGGGGCCATGTTTAGTGGGAAGATCCCAACCAAGAAGGACAGCCAAGGCAACTGCTTTATTGACAGAGATGGCAAAATCTTCCGCTATATCCTGAACTTTTTACGAACTTCTCACTTGGATCTTCCCGAAGATTTTCAGGAAATGGGCTTACTGCGACGGGAAGTAGATTTTTATCAAATTCAGCCCCTGATTGAGGCCTTGCAGGAGAAAGAGATAGAGCTTTCTAAAGCAGAGAAAAATGCCATGCTCAACATCACCCTTGATCAGAAGACCCAGACTGTTCACTTCACTGTCCGAGAAGCACCCCAGATTTACAGCCTGTCTTCCTCCAACATGGAAGTCTTCAGTGCTCATATCTTCTCCACGTCGTGCCTGTTCCTGAAGCTTCTTGGTTCCAAGCTGTACTACTGTTTCAATGGAAACCTTTCCTCAATATCCAGTTACCTGCAGGACCCCAACCACCTGACCTTAGATTGGGTTGCAAGTGTGGAAGGCCTTCCCGAAGAGGAGTACACCAAGCAGAACTTGAAGAGACTTTGGGTGGTGCCAGATAATAAGCAAATCAATAGTTTCCAGGTGTTTGTGGAAGAAGTGCTGAAAATAGCCATGAGTGATGGTTTCTGCATAGATTCTGCTCATCCACATACTTCAGATTTCATGAATAATAAGATTATTCGCCTAATTCGGTACAAGTAGGAATGGCTGTTGTGGTGCTAGCATGGAGATAACACAGGTTCAGTGTTTCCCTTTAAAACACACAGCCTAATTCAGAATCATGCTTATCTGGATTAAGAGTCACTAACAGGGAGATGATTTTCCTTTAATGTACTTACCAATACGACCTTCCAGAATATGTCCATATTCCAGACAGAAGCAATATTGTCTAGCGCCTGAATTAAGGACTGGATCTGTCTCCGCCTCTGCCCCTGACCTGCTGTACAATTCTGGAGAAAATCACTTAACTTCTGTCATCTCTATGTTTTCCAGTTGGAAAATGGGTGATCCTTAACCCGCATTGCCAGGGGATGCGAGAGTTCAGTACCCGTGGTTTGGAATCTATCTGGAGAATGGATGCAGTGAAAGATACCATGGAGCTGCAGTGCAGCAGACTGCCCTAGGAGCACATTTGCCATGCCTTGCTGTATCACCTGTGCAGAGCATTCAAGAAGCTTTGGATCTGTGGAGGAGAAGCCTTCCCACATGCACTCAAGACAGCTGAAAAGGACGGTAAAAGTTGCAAATGAGCAAGGGATCCCATCTCTTTGGGTTCAACAAAGGATTTCTGTGAAGCTGGCTTGGGGTTTTTTCTCAACCCTGTGTGGAAGCCCCTGCTTTATTGTGCTTTAGGGAAACCGTGTTGGAATGATGTGACTGGCAGGGAAGCCATAGAAGAGAGAATGGTGTTATTACAAACCAAGAAGATGAAATCTTTACTTTTACATTCCAAAGGCATCCGAGACAACTAGTCCTTTTCTTTCTCTTACAATCGTAATGTTTGTCTGGAGGATGCTGCTGAAACTTTTTAATGGGAGGACAGATTTTGGGGCAGAGGCCCCCAAATGTCTTCTAAACATTTGAGCCTCTTTTGGACATAACTCCCTTCAGCAGTGCCTGGAATGCATGGGATGCTGTCTGGGTAGGATGGATTTAATTTGAAAAGATAACATTCTCACCAGGTTACACCTAATATTTTTCATTGCAAAAACAGAGGGTCGTTTTTCCTATCCTGGTTCATTAAGCCTTTTTTTGTCTAATATCTTTGTGAAATGGTCAGGTCACTAAAAGAATTTTACCTACTTGCTTGGCTTCAGTGTCAGCTTGCCAGAGGGAAAGCAGTGGGAAACCAGAGGTCAACTCTTCCCTACACACCTGGTCTGTGCTGTAATGAAGATAACTCACTACCTGCATGTTGTCTCTAAACATCATTTGTGCCACATTCAAGATGGTTCTTTCTTGGCTAATAATGTTTAAAAGTGTCTTTACTGTATTTCCCAAACCAGATTGCTGTGAGTGCATGAGAGGCCCTCTGGAACCTTCTCAGGTATCTTTAATGAGATAGAAGGGAAAATGCAATAACTAAGTTTTGCATTTAGAGGCTTAGTACTTCCAAAGGTTTCTAGCACAGGGCTGCGAAGCTCAGTAATGCGCATGTTCTTGTTTCCCAAAGTAGCTTCTCTGTTACATTAAGCTGACCTGTGAACAAGCATAAAGAAGCTTTTTTTCTTATAAAAAACCAGTGTGATCAATATATTTCTACTGTCCCAAACTGTGACTGCATGCACAAAACAAATCAGCATGCTCATGGGTAAAATGCACATTCTGCAGTTGTTACAAACCACTGCCCTTTGTCTGACCTGGTGCTAAACCAGCATGATATACATGGGACCATGTTGTCAGAAAGCACTGATTGGGCTTGAAGCCCTCAGAACCACTAAACATGACAAATGTTGTGTAGTTTGAGGATTGTAAATAGGATTTTGTGACCAAATTCCAGTTTGAGTCACCATGTTGTTCTATATTTAGTTGCATTAGGAAGAACTCTTTTTTTTTTTTTTTCCATCCCAGTCCTGAATTACAAAGCATGATCTGGCTGGTCAGCTGGACATTGACAGGGATGATCTCTGCTGGTAATATGATTATGATCTGTAAAATGAACCCTCTTTCATCAAATCTGTGACTTGAAACAGATATGCCCTTGCTGAATTTATGATAACAGAGATTTTGGGGACTGTTGATGGTATTTCTTTTTAATCCACACCCTTGAGAGTAGATTTTAAATGATCTGTAACCAGAGCTCTTGTATGTCATGACTAAAATAATACCAGTAGGAATTTGTTTCCTGTCACCTTGAGTTTATCCAAAGGTAAGAGCAGTGGGCTTAGATCTCATTTGGAAGGGTGGAGTGGAGGAGGGTCTGACCTACATCCTTTAGAGCTCGGGATCAGTTCTGCTCCATTCTGTTTCAGCAAAATAAAATATTCCATGGGAGAGTTGTATGATTACTGCATTTTTCTTGGTGAAAGGCAAGTAAGAGGAGTCTGTAAAAGGAGAGAACTGGACTCAGATCTTCACCTGGAGTACTTTAACCCATCAGTCTGTTATGCAGGAGATGAACAAATTGAATACACATTTATTTGTGTTCATGCAACTAAGTCAGTAAAAGGTACAGCTGGCCCCAAATCTCTGTCATTTATTAACAGATATTGAGATGCAAAATATCTCTAGATAGATAGATAGATAGATAGATAGATAGATAGATAGATAGATAGATAGATAGATAGATAGATGCAAAATTTCCAACCACTGCAAAGACATGAGTGAAGCCATGCTTTGGAAGGAACAGAAGAACCTGAGGTACCTCAAACTTGCTAAGCACAATAAACATCCTCAAGTATGAGGTACTATTTATACTGGAAATGAGTGGTAAGTGAATCACTTGTGATTGCAGTCAAACATATGTTCTACAAATGCAGCTGCTATTTCACACTCCACACTAAGCTCAATTTATAGCTGCTCCCGAATTCTGCAGTCTGTGAGTTACGGTATAATGACTGTTTATAGGAACATTCTCTCTCCAGAGCATTTGTTTGCATTTTATCTGAATAGCTGTTTTTTGTTTACCTTCTTTTTCTGAGCCCTGGAAGTGTAACTTGCTTTTGTTTGCCAGTCAACAGCACTGATAATGATTCTTCTCAAGAGTTTTCCTGAATTAAAGAGAAGCAAACATGCACAAAGCCATGCTAAGTATAGTACAACCCCATCACTAGTCATAGAAAGCACTTGGCATTTATTAGCAGTAACATCTAAAAATTATTTCACTGCTGAGTGGAATATTCACTCTCAGAACAAACTTTTTTTTTTTCCTGGAAAGATCTAGTGACATTTTCTTCCCTTGAAGTTTTGTGTGTGTTTTCTTCTATCTTGGTGCATAACTCCTGATTCTGCCATATGCCTGTCTCTCTCAATACCTTAGTGTACAAAATGAGGCCAAGCCCTGCAATTTTGTTTTTTTTTAATGACCTCATTTTTTATTTTTTTTCCTAAGTGACCACTGAATAGAGTGTTCAGTAGTGTTAGAGGAGAAGAATACCAGTGTCAGGACAGATGATAAACAAGATTTTAGCTGTAGTGTAATGGCATTCTCAGATCTGGACATGTGCATAGCACAGTGATATTTCTTACATGGCAAAAAGACTTACGAAACATCTTAATGGACTCCAGAAAGAATCACTCATGGATTTCTTTAAGTGTTTTTAAGCTTGATATCTCTTAAATATCTAGCCATGTCCAGTTACAATGATGAGACTGATACTGTATATAAATAATAAGAAATAGTTTATACAGCTGTTAAAGGGAGGAGTTGATGGGAGGAGTGTTTGTTTCTGCAGGCAATGGCAAAGAAATAAAAGAAGTAGTTGTAAAAAGTTAGCTCTGAAAGAATTCACATTAACAAGAAATCCAGGATTTAGAAGGGGGAGAATAAAAATATCTTGATGTATTCAGGAAAAAAAAAAAAAAAAAAACCAAAAACAGCAAGATAACAATGGAGACAAAGATTTTGCTACAAGAGTCTGTGATTAGAATGATTCACTGGTCCTTTCCAATTTTAATCTCCTATTATCCTCTTTAAATATGGATCATGCCAAGACTTATGCTAGTAGCTTCTCAGGAACAGTCAGCTTTGCTTCAATTTGCATGTGCTTCAAATCACCAAGCATTTGCACTGCTGTACTTAGAACTTTATAACTGGGTTGTTGAGTAAAAATCGCTGCTTGAGTTCACAGGCAGCAAATATCTGCAGTCAATCAGATTTATTCCCAGGAATAAAAAGTGAGGTGGAAAGGCTGGTGGAGCCTGTATACAAGGTTGGTGGAAGTGATAAATACTGCCTTCAGCCATAGACTGTGGAAAATAAGCCTAGGAACTTCTGATTCTGCATAGAGATGAATGAAGAAGTTATGAAGAAGACTCCTCCGGGCAGTTTTATTTTCACCCCATCCTGTAGAACTGGTGCCTCTGCTCAGAATTTCCATGTATTTTGAAACATTGAACTTCCATTCTGCATCTACATGCTGATGGACACAAACATGCAGGGTACAAGAAGTACAAATATGGGGCCCTCCCAATAACAGTCTCATGCAGAGACTGAGGATTAGTAGAGGCAGTCACAGATAGTCTGTGCAAGAAGGGCTGATTGCATATAAATGTCCAGATCAAGCTCACAGGTTCACCTGGAATAACAAAAGGAATGTTTTCCCTGGGAATTCATTAAAAAAAAAAAAAAAAAGAGCTATAGGGGAGGGCTGAATCTAATAATTTCTCTTCTCCTCATCCCTCATCCTCTGTGCATTCCCCTCAGTATTTTCATGCTCCAACTCCTAATTGCAGGATTTTTCCCACTGCAAGATCAGAATTTGGACCCCAACTCACTAAAAGCCATGCTTTTGAATCAGTAGTGTTTGAAAAGTGTGAAAAGATGGTCTTTATTGCTTACCACCTTCACAGTGAGACTGTAGGGCTATCACATTTTAAAATCTGATTGCATTCCTCTGCTTGCAACTCCTTCTGTGAACTGTTACTACTATGTATTTTAGATAAATTAATGTATAGTAAATAAAATGTGAATGAAGCAGGAGGTGCTCTGCCTGACATATTTCTTGAGAAAAAAGCATAAGTGATGCTTGCTGCACTTGTAGCTTTCTCTTTCTCTAACCACTGTGTCCTTGTAATGCTTATCTCCACCTCTCGGTGGCAGGAATTGCAAGAAGGTCCCCAGGAATTAGTGCGATTGTACGAAACTTGGGTGAACAAGCTTTTGTAAATAATCAAAACCATTTAAAATGCATTAACTCATTTACGTTTCAAACATTTAAAAACAGAGGATTTGTTAGTGAGGGAAACCCTGATGCATTACTGCTGTTAGACTTGTCTCTAGGTCCTGAGCTCGAGCAAATAATACATTGCTGCTCTACAGGAAAATAAAAATTGACCATATTAACTGTGTGATTCCATGCAGCTCCTACAAGATACTATTCTTAGATAGATGGAGGTTTGCTGTAAGGAAGCTAAAAAGGCATCAGCCTTGTATGCATCCACCCTCCAGGCTGGCAGGAAAGTATTTTAAGAAATTGAGCCTGTTCCTCTGAAAGAGCACTTTGTTCATGGAAGCTGTTGGACACCAGCCACACAGGCTGGAGATGGCACCTCCCTGGAGCAGAGCTAAGCTGGTGTACTTTACTTCAAAGCAGCTTCTGCCCAGGGGAGGCTGGGTGGCCTCAGAGCACCAACCAGCTGCTCGCTCACCCACACTCACTCCAGGCATGCTTCCTCTTCCTTCGGGCTCAACCCGAGCTTCCCTAGCAGTCTCAGGTGCTGGATTTCTAAAAGTAAATAGTAATAGCCTGGTACAGCAGTAGGTCAGCTCAGGCTGGGTGTCTGCACAGAGGGACGCTCAACAAAGACGTCCCTGGGCTTTTGTACCCTCAGTCCATGCACTCATTCTTGCCAATGCCTCTTGATTTGTGGTCTCAGGGGTTCTCTTGTTGCATTCTTTATCTGTGTTCGTGCAGGCTAATCACTAGCCGTTTCCTGTGCCAGTGCCTCACCACCTTCACAGCAAAGAATTTCTGATACCCAACCTAAATTCCCTCCCTTCCCACTCGCGCCCGTTCCGGCGCCTCACGGAGCCCCGCCCTCCCCGCGCACGCGCAGCCGCAGCCCCGCTCCCGACGCCGCGAGCGCGGCGGGCGCGCGCGCTTCAAACCGGCGCGGCGGGCGCGGCGCATGCGCGGGACAGGGGGCGCGCGCCATGGCGGCGGGCGGCCGCGGCTGGTTCCGGGCGCTGGCGCTCGGCGTGTCCTTCCTCAAGTGCCTCCTCATCCCCGCCTAGTAAGGAGCTTCCCGGCGGGACGGGGCGGGACGGGGCGGGGCGGGGCGGGGCGGGTGGGGCATGGGACTGCCGCGAACCCCCGAGGGCGGCCGGCCGCGGGCAGCGTGGTGCCACCGTCCTGAGGAGGCCCTGAAGGTCCATGTGGCTCCTGGGTTCGTGAGGGAAGCGAGGCGGCGCCTCCGCCGCGTGGCACAGCTTTCCTTTCCTCTTTGGAAGCCCTGCTGCCCCGTTCCGGCTGGCTGCGGCTCGGGAAGGCTGAAAGTGTGCTGAAACATTTATGCTTTGTATTTTTAAGTTTCTATACTGAGAAAAACCCCTAACAAATTGCTGTTAAGCTTCAGTTGGAGCCTGGAATTTCGCATTAGTTGTCCTAAAAAGCCAAGATATAAATAGTTCTTGCCCTATAAGCACCTGTATTAGTGACTTTTTACATGGCCAGTCATAGGACAAGGAGGAATGGTTTTAAACGAAATAAAATGGGAGATTTAGATCAGATGTCAGGAGAAAAATCTGTGAGGTTGGTGAGACACTGGCAGAGGCTGCCCAGGGAATCCATGCATACCCCATCCCTGGAAGTGTTCTAGGCCAGGCTGGATGGGGCTTTGAGAAACCTGGTCTAGTGGAAGGTGTGGTTGGAACAAGATGGTCTTTAGGGTCTCTCCCAACCCAAACCATTCTATGATACGTCTTTGGCACAGAGTTCTTAAGCAGCATCGTTGTTACTTGATCACAGTAGCGTCCTAGAGCTGATAAATAGAGTGGCTTCCTTCTTGTCTGCATGTGGTGATGTGCTCTGAAATTTTCCCCTTTGTGCATGCACGTATGTGACTCTTAACATGGACCTTCTGTAGTTACTCCACAGATTTCGAAGTCCATAGGAACTGGCTTGCCATCACCCACAACTTGCCCCTCTCTCAGTGGTACTATGAGGTAAGGACATGTTTGGGGTGTGTTTTAGCTGTGTATGAATTACGAGTACAGTGGTATGACAGACCTTGTGAATGCTGGAAGGGATGGTTGGTGACTGTCATATAGTGGGACAAAAAGATGCCAGTCACAATTTGCTGGCCTTGTGTAGCATTTAGCTAAAACATGAAAGTTAGCTGGGGAAGCTGCAAGTACTTATGAAGGCAAAATGGGAAAAGCAATTAAGGCACTTGGGTTATTGGAAAGGCTGTGTAGCACCAGAGCAAGTTTCATTGTACTCTTAAATTGCCGGTGTCTATGCTTTCCTCATTGGTGATACACAGTTACCAGAATAAAGAGTGAGTCATGCTAATGGGTATATACATCTTTCCATTATGAAATCAATCACTGCATTCAAATTTTGAGCTTTGCTGGTGTGCTAGTAGCATGCATTGATTTTTATCTAGGCAAAACACCTTTAGGTTTGTCATAGACTCAGCCTACCTAATTGGGTTTTAATCTGTCCCCTGGTATCTGCTGGAGTACAGGGATAGATAGATGCTATAGTGTCTAGTACTCCACATAAACGCCTAGAAGTAAAGATTTGTGCAGGTTAGAACTTTTTTAGGACTGATCCACGGACTGTTTTACAAACAAATTTTTATAATGCCAGCATTAACCCTGTGCCAGAACATAGGATGCCTTTCAACAATGCAGCATAAGCATTTGGGATCATGCTCACTGAAAAATATACCCCCTCCCAGCCTGCTCTGTTCATGCCTCTTCCTCTCCTGTTTCCACAGCCAAGGAGTTAATTCTTGGTCAGGGCATGGCAGCTGTCCTTATGGGAAGAGATCACATAATGCCATTTGGTCATGATATGGTTGTGTGAGAGTTAAAGCTTGTTAACTGATGAGTGAAAGTAATTTTGAAACTGGTTGTGTTGGTGATCACTCCAGTATAGACAAATATTGGCTCTGAGCTGTTTTACTGAGATTTTGCAATAATGGCCCTATTACTGTAAATACATTTAGAGATAACAAACAGTTATATACTGGTTAAGTGCACAAGGTGCACAAGAGGCTCTTTAATCTTTTCCTGCTGATCAGGAAATGTCACGTCTCTACCAGTACTGCAGGAGAACAGCTTACAGCACCACAGAGTGGCTGCTGATTGTGGAGTGTTTGAGTTACAGAGAGGGTACTGAGGGAAAATGCAGTGGCTGGTTTGCTGCAGTGAGCTGTACCTGTAGGACTGCACACAGCATGGTTTGTTATCAACTATTTAACCTTATTTTGTCTTTAGGCAACCTCGGAATGGACCCTGGATTATCCACCATTTTTTGCTTGGTTTGAATATGTGCTTTCTCACATTGCCAAGTACTTTGACCCCCAGATGTTGGTTGTTGAAAACTTGAATTACACCAGTCGTGCAACCGTCTTCTTCCAAAGGCTTTCTGTCATCTTTACAGATACCCTCTTCATATATGCAGTTCATGAGTAAGTCTTAATCTTCTGATTTTAGGGACAGTGGATAGGCCTTCATATGTGGGCTTGTTCTGTAGCCACAACAAATAACTATTTGTACAAATAAGCTTGTAAAGGAAGGGAAATGCCAGAGTTGCTTGAACCTGTTCAAGGAGAATCTTGGAATACGCTGCTAAACACAAGATAATGTGTTCTTCTTGGAGATACAGTTGCACTACATGTGATGGGTTTGCAGGCACTTGGACACCAGCTGCTGTTTCATGTGTTGTACTTGGGTTTACTTCTGTCACTGAACTCCTTTTGTAGGAGTTGCAGGACAGCTGGTGTGCTCACAACAAGTTTTTTCCTGTTACTTTTCTGATTACTCTGTTCTTCTAGAAGCATAAAGGAAATCTGTCAGAAAATGGCAGTATCATCAAATATGCAAAGTTTCTCTAGTGTTTTGATGATAAACTGATTATTCCAAGTCTGATGTAATTAGGATTGGATGCTTTCAGTGAGGCCTGACTTTATGAAGAATTACTTCCCTTATCCCTAAAGAGTAGAGTGGGAGTGTGTTCTGAGAAATACATTGCCTACCTTAATGATTTGGCTATAAGAGTCTCCCATCATTTTATTCTTTCTGCTCAAAACCTGGATAGGAAATTCTCTGATTAGAGCCCTGCCTAAACTCCTTTATTTACTTGCTTTATGTAACTAGCTTTGCAATATGATTTCTTTTCCTTTTATTGTTTGACTCACAGATATATGAATGTAAGGCTGAAGGCTCAGGGCAGGTGTCTGCACAATGTCATTTTGCCAAGAGAGGTGGTATATGCCCTCTGCTGGGAAAAATTCAAGGCCAGGTTGGATGGGGGTTTGAGCAACCCAGTCTAGTGGAAGGTGTTCTGCTCATGGCAGGGAGGTTGCATTTCAACACAAATGATCTATAACATTTTAATGTGATTTAAGACTGCTTTCAGAAGTCATATGAACCATATTGCTTCACACTGAGAAGTACTAAGTTGTTTTTAACCAACAGAAATAACTCCTAATATAGCAGGGGGCAGCAGTAGCCAGGGAGAGGTTATGTCCAGCTGAGGACCTTAACTACAACTCCCTCTGTTGTTTCCAAAAGTAGCAATCCACTGCTCATGATGGCAAGCAGGCTGTGACAGATTTACACTTTCTGAGTGGGAGACTTGATCCTGAGGCTGTTACATAATGTAAGCTTTAGCATGTGGAAAACATCACAGCTATTGAAATTGAAAATCCTTTTTGTACTATACTTTGTTCATGATTCTGTCTGCCTTTGATGAATTTAGCAAGGCTTTTTTTGTTGCCTTGCATCCTGATAAAATGGCAAACTTCAGAGTAAGTGCAGCTCTTAACTCTAAGAACCAACAATGTTTTTGCCTGTATGTTTGAATTAAAGCTTCTATTTCTTCTGCTCTTATTTAGGTGCTGCAGATGTATAAATGGAAAACGAGCTGCAAAGGATATCCTGGAAAAACCAACATTTATTCTTGCTGTTCTGCTCTTGTGGAATTTTGGGTTGTTAATTGTGGATCGTATCCTTTCCAACCGTTGTGGGTTGTTTGTGGTTTGTTTGGTTTTTTAACAACCTCTTACAGTGTGTGGCACAATCCTATATTATTATTGCTGTCATAGCAAGTTACACAGCTGGGTTTGTTTCTGGGATTAGTTAAATAACTTTGTTTTCATTAGAATGACTATTTGGCAAAATGGAAGTTAGTCAGTCCTTGGTCTGATTTGCCAGAAGTGGAGGAGGACCAACCAGTCTGGCAGCAGTGTGCCTGTTCTGCTGGCTGTTCCTCCTCTGCACACCTACAGGAGTATTAGCAGAGTGGTTCTGTGTCCTGGGTGTGGTTCCAAGTTTGTCCTGTGGCAAGGAAAGTCTTCAAAGTGTTTTAAGATTCAGAGTGTATTCAATTTGTTTAACTTTATTTGGGAATTAGGAAGTCTTTCTAAAGAACAGTAATGGAATTGTAGAGTGGTTTGGTTTGGACAGGACCTTAAGCATCATTTAGTTCCAACCCCCTGCCTTAGCAGGAACACCTTCCATTAGACCAGGTTGCTCAAAGCCTTATTCAGCCTGACCTGACCTTCCAGGAACGGGGCATCCACAACTTCTCTGGGCAACCTGTGCCAGTCCCTCATCACTCTCACAACAAAGAATTTCTTCCTAATATCCAATCCAAATATCTCTTCTTCTAGTTTAAAACCATTCCCCCTTGCCCTGTCATTTCATGCCCTTGTCAAAAGTCCCTGTCCAGCTCTCTTAGAGCACCTTCCAAAGCAGCTACATGTTCTCCCCAGTGTCTTCCCTTTTTCAGGCTGAAATAACCCCAGCTATCTCAGCCTGTCTCCATAGCAGAGGTGCTCCAGTCCTCTGAGGATCTTCCTGGCTTTATCTGAATGCCTCCCAACAAGTCCATATCCTATATAAAAATAACTCTGGAAATTGCAGTTCCTGCAAGTCAGTCTTGCCACAGTGTGCATTTAAAGGAAGGACTTCATTTTCTCTGTCATAGTTCTTGTGTATATTGCATATACATGTATATTTCTTCTATATATTACATACACTTAGAAGTGGTAGAAAAATGAGGGCTGTTGTCACTATGCATTAACAATGTGTGGCAGAAACTAATAACTTTAAAATTAAAGTGGAGATTTAGCCTTTTTTACTTTATATTATAAAATTTGCACAATATATGTGTTGATTGTTGTGTTTCATTTCATCAAGGTGGTATGCCAGCATTAGTGTAATTTGTATCTGACACTGCTTACAGGTAAGGTTAAATAATGACTTGTGTCTATGTGCTGTGAGTTTAAGGTTGCTTTCTTGATTTAAATTCTATTTTAATTTTAATTTATTCCTCAAAACTTTGAGTCTTCTCCAGAACACATAGTAGTTAAGAAAGCTTGCTTTATTCCTTGACTCAAGTTCAGATATTCATTTCCAGTACAATGGCTTCCTCTTTGGGCTGATGCTTCTTTCTGTTGCTCGGCTGTGTCAGGTAAACCCAAGTGACTCTTGTTGATTTCTTGCCATGTGTATTTTGGGTGCATTAATTCAATTCATAGGGCTGGTCATGTTGTGGGCAATGGTAGTGGCTTCATGTTGAGCTGTGTGAAGCTGAATGTCTAATTGTTTATTGAGCTTGTGGCAGAGAGAAAGACTTGAAACTCACCATAATTGCTTGCTGATGCTGCAGTAAGAAAGCTATATTTCCCCATAAGAAGGCTATATTCAGTGTTACCCCTGAGCAATGTGGCATCATTTCTTGGCATTTTATCTTCTTCCAAATCACCGGTCCTTAGAAAACATACTTCTGAAGCTGTGAAGAGGTGATTGTGTGACAGGATAGTCCCTTGTCCATACCTGTTTTGCATAACACTACTGAATTTGTAATTTGAAGTAAATACCCTTTTTAATACTTAGAATAAATGTCTCATCACCTTAGGACTACAACAGAGGATCATTAAAAGTGACTACAAAGAGAAAAGCTTAGGTTTTGTTTTGTTTTCTTTCAGAAAAGGTATTTGGAGGGTGCTCTACTTTTTGCTGTTCTTCTGCATTTCAAGCACATCTACGTGTATGTGGCCCCAGCATATGGCATTTATTTGTTACGATCCTACTGCTTTACTGCAAATAATGCAGGTAAGGTGGGGCTTTCCTCACTGGCTTTTGGGGGGAGTTGTGTTAATCACTGGAACTAGGGGAGCACTCAAGACTTGGAAGATAGAATTGGAACAATATGGCTCAAACAAAATTTCTGCTTGAGAGCAGATTTGTTAGGATCTTGAAGAATCTTTGAAATAGATTTGGTTTGTAAAATTCCTGTTCCTTAAGAGTTCTTTGTTAAGAAAAATCAACACAAACAAGCTGCAGGTGGCACTTGGAAGCCATAAGAATTATTCTGGATATGGAACAATTCGACAGTATTAGAAACTATTTCAAAGACCTTCTTTGAGTTTCTCCCCACTTTTTAGCACTGAAACATGCCTGATACTCTTCATATGAGCAGGGGAGGTAAACTCGAAAAATACTGAAAGCTTGTATAATACAGGAGCTGCAATGTGAGCAAAAGAAATACCTGCTGTTAAAGGAAGAAACCGAATATATTGACATAAAAGGCTGTGTGCCCCTTTTAGATAGATGCTAGGAATTCCTTGTTAGTGAAGAATGCTTTGTTTCCCTTACCGCTTCCCACAGCAGCTGTTTCTTGAATCTTTTTTTATTGTAGATGGATCCCTGAAGTGGAGAAGTTTCAGCTTTCTTCATGTAACTCTTCTGGCACTGATTGTCTGTCTTGTTTCTGCTCTTTCACTGGGACCCTTCCTAGTATTGGTAATAACCCCTTTTTCATATGTTATTCCCCTGAACAGTTAGAAAATTTTGTTATAAAAATATAAACCATGTCTCACCTAAAGTGGCCATTTCTTTGGTCTTTTTTTCTGTAGGGTCAGCTGCCTCAAGTCATTTCACGGCTCTTCCCTTTCAAGCGAGGTCTCTGCCATGCCTATTGGGCCCCCAACTTCTGGGCTTTGTATAATGCCATGGACAAGGCACTGACAATTCTTGGTCAGTATGTTAATCTTGCTTTTTGATGCCTGTTTGCAGATAGAGCTTGCTTTATTTTAGTCTTCCCCCTTTGTGATGTAGGCAGTAAATTGTGTTTTCAAATTGCATACATCATATGGTCCATTTAATCTGGTACATAAGTTACCAGCAGTAGGTCAGAGATCAATCACTTCCCTCTGCCATCCTTTGCAAAAAGAAAAAACTTGGCCATGTACTTAGTTTAGTTACTTCATTTTCTTTATTGGCATTTAACAGTTTGTGCTTTTTTGTGTATTTTGTTTTTAGGGTTAAAGTGCAATTTTCTTGATGGTACAAAAATCCCTAAAGCCTCCATGACAGGAGGGCTGGTTCAAGAGTTTCAGCACACTGTCCTCCCTTCAGTGACTCCACTGGCAACATTAATCTGTACTTTCATAGCTATATTGGTAAGAACAACTAATATTTTTTGAAGTTTTTTCTATTTTGTCCCTAGTAGGTTTTAATTGATAGTATGCACTTCATATGAATTTTAATTCTAGGGCAACAGGTACATCATTACTAGTATGTAGTGACTGATAAAATGTGTTTAGTGGCTTAGATTGGCAGACAATTTTTGCATGCAATACAAATAGTGGGGAGTTGGCTGTGGTCTTTCAGTCTGCTTTTCCCTCCTGATATTTCAACAAAAATCCTTCAGTCTCTTCTTATACATCCAAATGGATTGATTTCCTCCAGTGCAATATAATGTTTGTGCCACGCAAGCACAACCTGGGTGCAGTGGTGTTTAGTAACATTGACAAATCTCTTTGGACAATGGCTTGTCTTCGGGATTGCCAGACTTTTCACTGAAGTCCTGTTTTTGCCTGTTGTTTCTAGCCCTCTGTTTTCTGTCTTTGGTTTAAACCTCAAGGGCCCCGAGGCTTTCTACAGTGCCTTGTTCTTTGTGCATTGAGCTCCTTCATGTTTGGCTGGCACGTGCATGAGAAAGCAATACTCCTTGCTATTCTGCCTTTAAGGTAAGAGAATGTGTTACAAAGTACTTGGCCAAACTGAACCTGCAGCCACTTGTTGAGGAATCCTCAAAGGGAATCACTTTGTTGTCAGTATATTTCAGAAGAGGAACTCTTTCATAGAATGCCTTAAGCTGTAACAGTGTAGTGCACGTAAAATAAATTAATTTTGGGCGCAGTTCAAACCTTGATGGGTGCTGTGGTTCATATTGTAAAATGCTTGATAGATTGCTCAGGAGCCAGCTGAGGAAAGGGATCTTCTGCACTGTGCTTGACCAGAACAATACACAATTTCTACCAAAAGGGCTTCATGCCTGCCTAGGGTAGAACTGAAGCTGTAGTTCATAAACTGCCTGACCAGTATTGCTACAAACTGTATTTTCCTTCCTCAGATATTTGGTGATGTTTAGGCTCTTGTTTTGTGCTGGGCCTTGCTGATAGTTTTGTTCAGTGGGTGTGTGGTTTTCTGAGGGATGGTTTCCTGGCTGATTTTTCTCCTGCTGAAATTAGGTTTCTTTGCTAAAAGACAAAAGCATAACAAATTATTGCCTTTTTAGCTTATTGTCTATTCAGAGAGCCAAGGATGCTGGCATCTACTTGATTCTGGCAACAACAGGGCATTTCTCACTTTTTCCATTGTTGTTCACAACACCAGGTAAAATGTTCTTCTATTAGTTAATTTTTGTACAACTTGCAACATAGAGCTCAATAGTCTTGATTTGGTTGTCATTTTTGCTTTAGTCACTTGCCAGTTGTTTGTGTTTTCTTTAGAAAAGGAAAATCTTATTTGTAGTGCTATCTCAGATAGTAATTATAATGTGATTATAATAATAGTAATTAATTAGATTAATTATAATAGTAATTATTTCGTGTTCAGTATGTTTCTAGATAATTGAAGTACGTGTATTGCAAATGCTTGGCATTTGCTTTAGTAAATGTTTATGCGTATTTTTAGGCATGCTAAGCAGTAAAACATGTAGGTCTCCAGAAAATAAAACCAGATAATGCAAATGTGACTAGTAAGATTTAAAGATACTACAATATATATATGGCAAAAGTTTTTTATATTTAATTTTAAAAGTACATCATGTTCTTTGTTTTTCAGAACTTCCAATTAAAATACTGCTTATGCTGTTGTTTACTGTTTATAGCTTCTCTTCATTGAAATCTCTGTTCAGGTAATTAAAGAAATTTGATCTCAGTGCCAGAAACAACAACATTTCTTCTGGTGTTGGGAACAGCCATTGTCATAAGGGACAAGCAGCACAGAAAACTGATGCTGAGGAGTCAAATTAAGGTGTTACTAGTCAAAAGATGCTGCTGCCTCTGTTCTCAGGAGGCAGTGCTTAAATTAGGATTAATTGCAGCACGTGCTGGTTATTGTGACAGCTGCCCAGTTAGTCCCAGGAGGCTGTAGATCCCCACCTGCCTCATGCTCTGTCAAAGCCTGGAGTTGTGATGCTGTAACCTCTGAGGGTTTAATGTAGTATTCTAGCATTTACTACTAGGGATTTGTCTGCAGATTGTTTATCCTATTGTACTGTGGATTTTTGTAGTATTGGTTAGTATTTTAATGTGTGGAAAGGACAGGTTGTAAATAACATTCATTCACAAGCTGTAATTTGTCAACAAAGCTGCAAGTATTTGGTTGGCAGAACATGGAATTGCCAAAGTCACCCTGTGTAGTTCACAGCCTATGGAGCTCTTACCACTTGGCCAAAGATTAGTGCTTATCCTTGTAATCCCTGCAGTCCCCACTTCCCTCTTTCCCAAACTTTTCAGGGCAAACCCAAGCTGTAATGAAGTACTGTAAACATGTATTCACTACCTCAGGCACCTGCTTTTGTAGGTGATTTTCTTTATTTAAGAATTCAGTCATTCTGTTTCAGGAGCTCTAGCTAAAAACTCCATAGGAGCATAGTTTTTGTTAAGAGAGGGAGCTTCTGCAAATTTCTTGTTTTTAACTTGCTGAAACATGAAATTCCCTTCAAACTACCTGCAGTAAACTCCTGCCATCAGTGTACTTTGCAAGGGAGATAGCTCACAGAAAAGTCCATCCTATAGAAAGCTTGGGGGAAGAGGTTAAAAAAACCTGGCATTTCCAGTCTTCTGTTGTAGAACAACTTTGGTGAAACAAGTCTTTGTATGAAGGGCTGTTCAGTTGTTTACTGAAACAGTAAGGTGAACAGAGCAATTGATGAGTTTCTGCTTAGGCTTCCAAGGCATCCTGGAACTTGATAACGATATTGAGCTGTACTCTTGGTTATCATAGTGGTTTTTTCCTACTGAAATTTTTAACTTGTTATTGAAACCATTACTGCAATCTAATGTGAGATTCTCTTTGCATTGGGATAGCTGAAAAACATAATAGTTATTTTTAGTTAACATATATTTTAACACTACCTCATTTTTAATTTCTCTGACAGGAGAGAGAAACCTCTACTTAACTGGCTTGAAACAATCTACCTCATCCAACTAGTGCCCCTGGAAATCTTCTGTGAAATCATATTTCCCCTGACCCCCTGGAAGCAGCACTTCCCTTTTGTCCCCCTGTTGCTGACCTCTGTGTACTGTGCTCTGGGAATCACATACGCTTGGCTGAAACTCTACATCTCTGTCTTGACTGAGAGAACTCCTGTCAGACAAAAGGCTGAGTAAAGCCACAGTGCTGGGACCAGTCCCAGGATACCCCTTGGAGGGGATTCCTGGCACGGTGAGGAGTTGTCACAAGGCCATCCAAGATGAGACACAGTGTGCGTGTGCCATCACCACGTGGGAGCTCCTCTTCCAACACTCCTGTACTGCCCAACAGGATACCTCTGATCAGAAGCACTGTCACAGTGACAGGCAGGGCTGCTGGTAAACTGTGGAGCTTAACAAGGCCCAGACTTCTGTCCTGAGGAAAACCTGCCTCATTTTCCCATTGTGGTTTGTATTTGAATAGAAGTTGCTGTGGCAAATTACAAAGGATGATTGTTGTGTGGGAGAGCATTGTAACTGTGTTCTATGGAATTTGTAAATTAAAAACTTGGTATTTTTTGTGTTAGCATTTCTTGCATTATTTTCTGCTCCTGTCTAGACCCTGCTTTTGAGAGACACCCACACAACTAAGGATGTAGTGTGTAGCTGGAAACTTGTCCTGAGGTGCTTTGCACACTCAAATATCAAATTTTATAATATGTCCATCTGTTCATAATGTTTATAATATGTCCATATGTTCATCTCCTTGTTTCATAGATACTTTGCAAATAGGTTTTCATATTCTTCTAGTAGCTCTTTTCTGTAGACCAGATGACCAAATTGAGGCATGCTACTCAAATGAAATATTTTAACGCTATTAAATGTACCGGGTAATGTGGCTGCATAAGCTGTATTTGTAGTTAAATTAAATTCTACAACTCTAACAAAAGGTCAAATGTCCACAGTTCCTGTAATGACTTAAGGAAAAGGTAGGTTGTTTTTTGCCTCTGTGGAATCATGTTCCCCAAAGGATAGCATTTATTTCTGCAGTAAATAATTATACCTTTTAAGCCCTACATAACCATCCCTAGAAGATGTTGCTCTGATGTTGGGGACTGCTTTGGACTGCAGTGCTGACAAAAAACTAGGAGGAGAGAGGGGTGGATTTTTTATTACTACTATGACTATTTTGACAGTAGTTTTTGAACTTTATTCTATGTTAGCTGAAGTATGGGACCCCTTCATCAAGGATAGCCAAGGGGGTAGTTATGCTTTTTGAGTTCTTTGAATATTTAGGGTATTCAAAATAGAGTGGCTCTTGTCAGGGCAACAGGTACATTAATCACTGTGGTTGTTTCTCTAACTAAACACTTTGTACATTTAAAGTGTTTACTGCCAGTGAGTTTATTCAAGACATTTTCATTCTGGTTTTAATTATTTTCTCACAGTTTCTGCTTTTTTACACTATCATTGGCTTTGCCATGTTGCTGTGGCTGCCAGTGGTGCCACAATACTTCTTGTACTTGCATTTTATCTCGGCTTCAAGCCTCAAAGCTCTGCTCAGGGTAAGGCATCCACAATGCTTGTGTTTATCTGTCTGCTGTGCTGTCCTGTGTAGGGAAATGTTAATATGCAAAAAAACCCTACAAACACCCCTCTTGGCTCTTCCCCAGCCATGCCTTTGCACCTCCTGAAATCCTCCAAAAAGCCACAAGGCAAAGCTGTGGGTGTGCCATCCCTTAAAATGTTCAAAGCTGGGTTGGATAGAGCAACCTGGTCCAGTGGAAGTTCTCCCTGCCTGTGGCAGAGTGCTGGGAGTAGATGACCATTTAGGTCCCTTCCAACCCAAACCATTCTGTGAAGTTGAACCAGGGCATGACTGTGGAAGTGGCTGTGCATCACCATTGTACAATCCCAATGATCCCAGGTTCAGCTGAAGCATCTCCCACTGCCGAGCAGCAATGCCCAACCTCCTCCTGTGCAGATGTCAGGAAAATCCACAAACGCCAGAAGTTTATGCCCAAAAAGGAGACAGGGGAGTCCTTCAGCTTTGTTTGAATTCAGGGGGGAGTCCGCTGGGGCGCACACCTGCAGGGTTTTTCTCTCAGGGTTTTGAAGGGCGCAGCCTCCCTTGATCCTAAACTCCAGGCCGCACATTTCCCTCTTCGTTTCCCCATCGCTGAGGCATTGGGAAGGTGCAGCCTTCCCGAACCGCCTACCACACATCGCCCCTTTGAACCTGCTGTTTTACCCCAAAGCTCAGGAGTTCAGGCTTGTGCATCCCTTGTCTGCTTCAGGGGCCAAGGTGCCAGGGCTCTGCAGCAAGCCTGCGGCCTAGGTCAGTAGAGACATTAACTCCCATTGCAAAGATGTTAACACCCACACTTCACCCATCAAACTCTTTGTAAAGACATGAGCTTTCCTCTCATGGACAAAGGCTAAATGATACATTTTTAGGAAAGAGTTTAAGGAGCCTTTGGGACCTGTGATGTGTTTTGTTAATGCAGGTTTGTTTAACGGTTCTGTCAATCCTGCTACAGTGGCAAATGATTTAATGTGATTTCATGTTAATTAAAAACGAAAAAACTAACACTATGGGTTAGGTATCAGACTTTAATCTGAGCTCTGAAAATTAATTGCGTTCGATTTTAGTGCTTAATTAATCCCCTAATTTACTTCCCGGCCGGCCTCGCTAGCCCTGCAGTGGGGCCGGCTCATCCAGTGGGGTTCGGGCTGCAGAACCCCCTCCCCGAGCCGGCTAAGGCCGCTCAGCCTCGGGGTTTGGGGCGGGGATGGCTTTGTGGGGTGGCGAGTTGGATTTTGGGGTGGGTTTTCGGTAAAATAGCCATAAGCGGGGAAGGCAGCGGAACCCCGGAGCACGGCGCAGGCCGGCGGGGGAAGGCGCTGCCGCCGCACCACTCCCCCCGGTCACCTTCGGCGGGCGGCAGCCATGGTGTTCCTGCCCGACGAGTCGCGGTCGCTGCCGCCGCCGCCGTTGCTCAACAAGGGCTCGGTGTGGCTCGGCTTCGCGGGGTGGATATCGGCGCTGTTGGACAACGCCTTCAACCGTCGCCCCATCTTCGGAGCCGGTGCGGGGGGACGGGGACAGCCCGAGGGGAGGGGGAATGGAGCGGGGTGCGAGGGAAGGGAGGAGATGAGGAGCTGGGGAAGGGGCTGTGTGGGGTTTGGGGTCTCTGAGGGATAAATGAAGGGGGAAAGGGGAAGCAGCTAAGGAATGAGGAACTGCAGAGGAAATGGGGGCGGGCAGGCGGATTTGGGGTGACCTTGAGGGTCACAGGGGCTGGGACTGGGGAGGAAGCCCCGAGATCCAAGGCTAGGGGTGGGTAAAGGGATTATGTGGGCCTTGGAAAGAGGGGTGTGGGATTTGGGGTCACTCTGAAGCATAAATAAAGGGGAGGGAAAGGGAAACAGCCAGGAGTGAGGGGCTAGAGGAGGACTGGGGGCTGCAGGAGCGGGTATGTGGGATTTGGGGTGACCGAGAGGGATGTAGGGGCTGGGGAAGCGGAGGGAGCGCTGAGGTAAGGGAATGGGGAGATAGAGGGAGTATGTGGGCCTGGGGAAGGGGTATGGGGCTTGGGGTCACTGAGGGATAAATGAAGCGGGGAGGGCAAGAGAGGGAGCCCTGAGTTCGGGGGAGCTGTTGGAGGGGAAGGGAGTTCTCTGTGTGATTGTGGGGATGGGAGTCAAGGGCTGGGAGCCCTGAGGTGAGGGATTTGGGGAACTGGAAGGGGCTGGGAAAGTAACATCGTTTGGAGGTGGAGGGGATCTGAGGTGACTCCCTGAGGGTGGTGGGAAGGGGAAGGAGCCCTGAGGAAAGAGGGGCCTGGCAGGGGCCATGGGAGCTGTGGGTACTGCAGGGACCTTGGCAGGGGCAAAGCAGGGAGAGAGGAGGGCCTGGGGAAAGGGGAAAGGGGGCCCTGCCTGAGGCCCACGGGGAGCTGGGAGAGCTGGGGACAGCTCCTCTCTCCTCCTGCTGCAGGCATCCACCGGCAGGTCCTGCTGGCTACCCTGGGCTGCGTTGTGGGTTACCACCTGGTGAAACGCGCCGAGTACGTGCATGCCAAGGTGGACAGGGAGCTGTGCGAGTACATCAGGCAACATCCAGAGGACTTCCGGCGATCAACAGGTACACTCAGCTGGCATTTTAGGAGAGACCTCAGCCTGCCATAACCTGTGTGCAAAGATTTTGCTGGTCTAAGGCTTCCCTGCTCCTTCACAATCTAAATTGCAGCAGGCTAAAGGATTTTCTAATGTGAAAATAGATGTTGTTATTGAGCTGTTAATAACGCATCGATGACCGCCTCTTCCTCCTAAAAGCTCATTTTAGTATAAAAGTAGCAGAGCCAAAAAAAAAAAAAAAAGGATAGACCAAACTTGTACCACTGAAGAAGAAATAATGGAAATTAGAAATCACAGGTTTTATTCTTGTAACTTCACAATTGTACTGCCTATTCCTGTAAAATGCCTGTTGCATGTAGATTCAGAAATCTCATTATGAATATTCAGAAAACAACCAGAACAAGTGAAAAAAGAATAAATAAGAATGGCAAGAAACCTGAATTTGTGTTGGCTTAGAGCAATGGTGAAGAACAGGGTTTTTTTTACTAAACATAGTCACTGAGCCCAACGATGCAATGGCACATTTGGGTGAAAATTGTCCATTTTCTAGTACAGTAGAGTTGGGTGACTCTGGCAGTTGGATTGTGGTCTGCATCATGCCATGTTGGAAGGAGTATGAAGAAATAAAAAGCTGTAACTACTGAGATTCCTCCACAGGGACCTGTAGAGCAGTATGGGGAAAAAAAAAAAAGTTGTGCATTTAGTTACAAGAGCAGCTAATAGTTTGCTGTGGGTAGCAAAAATCAGGCTTTTGGTGGCTTTGTTAACATCAAATATTTAATATGAAACATCTTCTGAATCGACCTCAAATGCTGATTAGGTTTTCCCACCTCTTGCAGGAAAGAAAAGAATAGGGCAGCTCTTGGAGGATTTCCAGCCAGTTCGCTGAGTGGTGACACATCACAGAGTGAATTCCTGCCATCCTGAGAACTTAAGCAAGGTGGCTGCAACTCTTGAACCGTCCATGGCTTAAAACATGAAGCTTTACTCACTTACATATAATAAAAGCTTGATTAAATAGTTATTGTTTAATTATTTGCTCTTCTGTTCCTTTATGGTTTGTCAGTACATGGATGACTGATACTTGTAACTGAATAATAATTTTGATTGATGTTTTTTTCAGTTGTTTTAATTGCAAGAATGGAAAGTTGTTCACACAACATATATTGTATAAATCCCAGAGAGCAGTTCTGTAGGTTCATATGTTTTATTTCTCAGTGGCATTTCTCCTGACCCTTGAACATGTTCTTGGCCAGCGCCTGTAGATGCTGTACCCAAAGTCTCGCTGTGAAATTCTTTCTGTACAGCTAAAAAAATACATGGTCTCCTTAATTAATTCTATCTCTATGGTTTTTATTATTATGTTGCTTTTTCTTTCTTGATAATAGGATCCAACCTTTCTGTTGTCCCGCTTGGTTGCTGGCTCCTGAATCCAAACACTGACAATTTCTGGGGGGGGTGAGGAGGTGGTGTTGATTTGGGTTTGGGGGATTCTTACTCATTTAGTATTTTGGTTCAAAACTAGGCTTTATTAGTTTTCTTCCTCACATTGAGCTTAATGCCAGGACACTGCTCTCTCATGGATATGATGTCCCTAAACAGATTTAAAAGAAGTGCTGCCACTCTGATTTTGTTCAACAATCTGGAGGAAGAAGATCTTTCCCCGTGCTGGCCAGCAACAGTGTGGGTACAGAGCCAGCACCCCCTGCCACGCCAGGATGCCTGATCTGCCCTGTCTGCCCACGTCCCCCTGGGACCAGGGCAGGAACCTCTCACCAGCTGTGGCCAGCAGCAGTGGCCAGCAGCAGGGCCCTGTCAGGCCTTGGCACATCCTGGGGCAGCGTGGTGCAATGCCCTGCAATCAGAGCAGGCACAAGTTTCCTGTGGCACACCGGGCCGGGAGCCAGCTGCAGGGACAGCGGCTCCCAGAGAGAGACCCACGGGTCCTGGGGGATGCAAGCGGCCCACAAGACGTCAGCAAACCCTTCCAGCTGCCCCAGGTCACCGGCCTTTGGGGACATCCTGCGTCACCCACTGGTCATGTTCAACAGCCACGGTTGGACCTTCACCCCGTGTCCTGCTGTGACACTGCCCTGGGGCACCAGAGCCTCTCCGGCTGCTGAGCGCTGCCCAAGCCCAAAGCCATGGCTGCAGGGGACTGCAAGTGTCCCTCACTGTGACACCAGCGAGCTTTGACCCCAGCCACCCACCAAGGCCCACACAGCCACTCACTCACTGCCCCACCAGCAGGATCAGAGAGACAATCAAGGACGAGAACGAGAAAAGATGTGGGCTGAAATAAAACCAATGTAATAGGGAAAGCAAAAGCCATGCATGCAATCAGAGCAAAGCAAGGAATTAATTCATCACTTCCCATGGGCAGGTGGGTGTTCAGCAATCCCCAGGACTGCAGGGTCCATCACAGGTAATGCTGACCTCAGAAGACAAAGGCCATGATTCCAAGTGTGGCTCACTTCTGCCCCACACTTTATATACTGATGTGTTATAGTTTGAAATGTCCCGTGGGTTGGTTGAGATCAATTATCCCAACAGTATCTTCTCCCACGTTTCCATGTGCTGCAGTCCCTACACCAGAGTGGCAATACGGAAAAGAGCAAAGAAAATTAACTCCACAGCTGCCTAAACCAGCACAGCCAGCAGTGTTCTCCAGGGAACACAGATCCCACCCTTGAGCAACAGCCAGATAAACCACCAGAGGGACATTGCCCCCTCCATGGTCCTCTCCTCAGCAGGAACCAGTCTCCATCCATTCCTTATGGTTCAACACCTGTCTCAGCAATCAGCATGGAGACCAGGGAGCTCCAAAGGCACAGCTCCATCATGTCCCAGCCAGAGGTGCCATTGCAGTGGGGCTGGCCGAGGACTCTCCCAGTATGCCCCTCATGCTCCGTTTCCTCTGGATAAGACAGGGCTGCAACATTGCCCAGACTGAGGAGAGAAAGAGAGCAGATGAGCTCTGAAATCCTCCCTCTGTCTGGAGGGAATTCTGTTTGCCCTCATTTGGGGAACTTTCTGAGTGGCAGCTGCTTTCCTAGAAAAGCAGGACTCCTGGGTGCTGGTGCAGTGAGATCCTTGGGTCCCAGCGGCCACAGAGCTGGTGTTTGGGCAACCTGTCCTCAACTCACCATCCTCCTGGGGAGCCAGGTCATGGCTCAGGGGAGGGGAAATGCCACCCTCATGTCCAAATGACTATGTATAATCCCCAGGGCCTCCTGCTGAGACATCTCCCATTACTCTGCGTGTCCCAAACCCCTCAGAACTCTCCTTGTGCTCCCTTGATCCTGGCCATGGCCCTTTGAGAGAGGGCACTTCTGGGTCTGGCCTCAGCTGCCTCCTCCAGAGCCCCCAGTCCCCTCAGCAGTTCACACCCCCACAGCTGGATGGAGACCCTGTCCCTGCTGCCCACGCTGGGGCAGGACAAGCCAAAGCCAGAGTGGTCTCAGCAGCTGAGAGAAATGGCGTGATCAGGAGAGAGGAGATGGGAATCTCCAGTGTATCCCAGGGCTGGGGTGTCTGGACATGGAGCTGGAATCCTGGGGAGGCTGCTCCCTAGAGGGGCTGAGACCTACAGCTCTGCTGCCCCTCACTGTTGCATGACTGGCACAGTGCTGGGCAGACACCCATTTTTTTGTGCACAGAAAACAGGCATCAGCTTTTCTCCGTGTTGCTGTCAACAAAAGGAAGAAATATTTCAGCCTGAGGCTGGTGACACAAAGGAACAGGTTGCTCAGTGAGTTTGCACAGGTCTGAGGTTCAACATAGTCCTGAGCCACCTGGTCTAGTGCAAGATGTCCCAGCACACAGCAGGGCATTGCACTAGGTGGTCTCTGAAGATGCTTTCCAACCCAACCAATTCCACAACTTTGGGATTCTTTGTCCCTTTCCCATATCCCCAGCATTGTCCTGGAAAGATCCCACCCTGCAGAGCCAGTGTCCCCCTGCCATTGTCCCTGGGGCACTCCATGAGTGAAAGCAGCACACTGACAACACTGGCTTCCCAGGGATTCTTTTATTAGCAAAAACAGGGGGAATGCCCTTGGAGTCCAGGTACCAGCTGGAAAAGGGCTTGGCAATCTCCAGGGACTGTTGGAGGTCGAGGAAACAACACAACACTCCCAATTTGGTGCCACTCTTTGAAAATAAAGAGGAGGCCACGAGCCTGCAGCCCTTCCAATGGCCTTGGCAGCACAGCCGGATGCTTCTTCCTATGAGGATAAGGCACCATCTGGTTCTGCAGTGCTCACAGCCATCTCCGGTGCCGGTGCCGGGAGATCCCATCAGCTGCCACGGAGCGGGGAATGCCAGCGGGACTGGGGAGAGCCTGCAGTGGTCAGCCACGGGGATGTCTCGTGCTTCCTGACACCAGCACCTGTCCTGCAACAGCAGCATTCCTTAACTCCAAGGATCATCCCAGGGGGACACAAGGACCATCAACCCTGAGTCCACAGACCCTGAAGCCCTGCAGTCTCCGCACAGAGCAATGGGCCAGGCTCCCTCCTCCAGCATGGAGAGGGATATCCACCCCCAGCTGAGGGGACAGCCCCCATTCCCAGGCCCTTCCCAGCACATCCCCACCCCTTCACTGCTGGGCACCTCTCCCAAGAGGGAGGCCACCCACTGTCTTGCTGCCCCTGGACTGTGCATGTCCCCAGGTCTTACCTGGTGGCCAGGACAGAGTCACCAGCTGGGCTGTCCCTCGCTGAGGTTGATCTGCTCCAGGATCTGGCTGTACCTGCGGGTCAGGGCGTTGGTGTCCCTGGTGAGGTGGGTGAGGACCTGCTGCAGGCCAGTCAGGTGCTGGGACAGGCGCTCCTCCAGCTGGGCATCCTCGGCCCCGTTGCCGTCCAAGGATGCGTCGCCGTCGGTGTCGGCACCGCTGGGGCTCTGGTCGCCCCCAGAGGCCAGGCCTTTCTCCACCATGGGCTTGATGGCCTTGAGGAGCTGGTAGCGCTCGTAGAGGTCCGTGCGGCTCTCGGCAGCCGGGGCTGCCCCCTCCTCCTGCGGGAAGACCCCTCGCAGCAGGCTGGGGAACATCACCTCCTGCTCCATCTTCTGCGTGGCTGAGAAGTACTGCTCCATGGCCCTTCTCCTACAGCTCTGGCACTGCTGCTCTGGGCTCTTCTCACAGGCTCACTGCTCCCTGGCCCTGCGGGGGCTTTTTATGCAGTGCTGGGGCATGGCCCTGCCCTGCTGTCCTCCCCTGCCAGCCCTGCTTGGGCTCCATGCCCTTGGGGTCGGGCTTGGCTCCAGCCCAGCCGGGGCTCGGCCCTGCTGTGTCCCTGGCTCTGTGCAATCTTTCCTGGCCCAGCCTCCCCGTGGCCTTCACCCGAGCTGGCCGGGGGTCCTGCTGCCTCCCCATGCCAGGAGCTACGGGGTGGTGGGCAGCCAGGAGGAGAGGTGCCCAGGGTCTCTCCCATCCTGCCCTGTGTTATCTCAGTGCCCCAACACGTTCAGTCCTGGGGCCCTCTGCCTGTGGCTCCAGCTCCTGTGCCCAGTGTGGGAAGGCTGCAGGGGACAGTCACCTCCCCTCGTTCCTGCTGCCATGCGCTCAGAATGTGAACACTGCGGGGACATTGAGCAACTCCTTTAGCACACACAGGGAAATCTGGAACACACTGGAAATTCACTGGAACATTGTCCCACTGGGTGTCTGGGGACAATGGAGCCTGCTGGTGACCAGAGATTTGGGTGCCCAGAAACATCCAATGCCCCAACCTCCCCCTGCATCCAGCAGGGATGTGGACAGGGACAGGGACCTGACTCCATGATGTGTAACTGCTGTGGCAGCAGCACAGTGCCATTGCTGCCCCCAGGGGATTGTGGACATGGGTTCCCTGCCATTGTTGCTATTCTGGGAGAGCAAAAGCCACAGTCAGGGCACCAGACAGCATTGCCTCTCCCTCCATGTCCCTATGGCACGTGGAAATCAGGGACAGTGTTTCTGTGTGTGGAAAGGCTGTGGGGTGCCTGGTTCCTTTTGCAAACCTTGGTGCTGGCAGCTCTCCCTCTGTCCCTCTGCATCCCAGCCCTGCCACGCACCCTTTGCCCACCCTTTCTCCACCTGTTCTGGTCATCCCTCTTGTCCCTTTCCTTGTGTCCTGGCATCTCTTTGTGCCCTGCCATGGGGCCCATTGCTGCACCAAGGAGTGTGGGTGCTGCTGGCCCCGTGCAGGTGCCAGACAGAGCCTTGGCCACATCAGGGCGCCTGGGCTCCTGCAGAGCTTCCCGTTCCTCCCACTGCTTCCCAAGCCGCTCAAAGCGCGCTTCCTAGATTGTTTGGGAGTGATCTAGTCCAGGCATACTCCAATTTCCTCCCAGCCCATTATCCTTGGCACATTGCCAAATACTCTTGGTGCCTTTAGGTACCCCGTTAGTCAAACATGGGACACCAAATCTCTCAGAGCCCACTGGGAGACACTGGCTACAGCTGGGGAGCTGCCACTGCCAGCAGGGATGTCAGGAGTAGTAGGACAAGGACTGCTGCTCTTGGAGCACAGCTCAGCCACCATGGGAGCTGAGCATGGCTGGGCTTGGGCTGAGATGAACTGGGGTGACCAGCCCTGGTTTGGGGCCCTGGAGAGGCTGCTGAGGATCTGAGCACTGATATCCTTTGCTGCCACAGACCCCCGGATTTGGGCAACCTCAGCCCTGAACTGTGGCCCTCCTGGCGGGTCCAGCCCAGCCCCAGCCTCAGCTCAGAGTGCAGGTCGTGCC
Organism: Melospiza georgiana; assembly: GCF_028018845.1. Classification (NCBI taxonomy): domain Eukaryota; kingdom Metazoa; phylum Chordata; class Aves; order Passeriformes; family Passerellidae; genus Melospiza; species Melospiza georgiana. The sequence continues at coordinate 77,318,879 of NC_080431.1, forward strand.
ACCACATGTGTCCCCAATGTCATTGTACCATCCCGGGCACATGCTCCTGTCTTATTCCTCTGTGGCACCAAGGGAGGGGAGTGTGGCACCCAGGGAGGGGAGTGTGACAGCATGCTCAGCATATGGAGCTGGGAGGAGAAGGAAGAGGGGCACAGTCAGAGTGACAGCAGTTGTCCTGCCAGGTCACCATGACACGTGGTGGAGCCCTGCTCTCCTGCAGGGGACAGAACACCTGAGTGGCAATGGGAAGGGGTGAACCAATGAATTCCTTCTTTTACTTTGGTTACTTGTGCAGCTTTCACTCTTCCTGTGCAGCTGTCTTCATTTCTACTCACGACTTTTCTTTTACCCTACCCAATTCTCTCCCCCTTTCCAGCTGGAGGGAGTGACAGAGCAGCTGAGTGGGGCAGAGCTGCCAGCAGGGCTCAAATCCTGATATCCACAGTGAAGCTCCAGCCCTGGGGCAGATGTGTCCTACCCTGAGGCTACTCTAGGGGGACACTATGATGTCTCTGAACCTTCAGGATGCTCCATGGCGGCCCAAAAGTCCTAGGAGTGTGGGGCTGCCAGTGTGTGCAAACCTCAGTGCAGCACAGGGCAGCCCAGAATGCCAGGAGCACCCAGAAAAGGAGAAGAGGAGCACAGGGTTCAGGGCTGAGGGGGAGACTCCAGGTGGCAGAATGGGCCCCTGGCTGGGCTAGGAGGGGACAGCAGGTGGGGACAGTGGGAGAGCTGCCAACACTGAGGGTTGCAAAATTGGGGAAGGAGCCCATGGCCTTTCCCAAAATAGAACCAATTCCTCCAATTGCCACATACTGCAAGATAAGAAGGGACAGGAGTCCTGGCCATTGACCAGCCATGGACTGGGGTTGATGCACAGGGACCCACAAGCCAGGTCAGGCCCAGGACAGGCCTGAGGGGGTCTGGGCCAGGAGCCAGGGCTGACAATGAGGAGGGGTGCCCGGGTTCTCTCCTGTCCTTTCCTATCCTATCTCAACCCCCCACCATGTTCAGTTCTGGGGTCCTGTGGGAGCGGGCCCACCTCCTGTGCCCTGGTGTGTCCAGGCTGCAGGCAGTGGTGCTGCTGGGAATGTCACCTCCCCCACTCCTCCCTGCCATGCACTCAGGATGTGAACACTCCAGGGACATTGAGCAGGCTCTGCCCATCAGTGCCAGGCTGAACACGGCAGCTGACTCCAGTGTGGGACATCTCCCTGGGAGTGCTCTGCTGCATGGAGTCCTGCATGGGTGTCCTGGGTTGACTATATCATGCTTTTATCCCCAGTAGTCTTGATCTGTTGTTCATGCTGAATAATAAGTTCTGCACCTTTAGGACTTGTTGCAGAGAGTGAAGGGGGCAGAGAAGAAGCAGCAGTTTGTTTTCAGACACTGCACTCACTCCTCCACATTCCTGCTCCCGGGCTGTGCTGTCTGCGGTTGGACAGACAGCGGGACAGAGCTCTCCTTTGTTTTAGTTAGTTTAGCTAGCTGAGGCAAAGAAGTTCCCTGGCTTGTGGGGTTTTTTCCCTTTCTCTGGGCCTGCTCAAACCTGCTCTGGCCTGAACACCAGCAGAGCACCGGCAGCTCACACCTGGGCCCACCAGGCCGGGCCTGGGCCGTGACATTTCCAGCGCCTGAGGGACTGATCAGAGACTGAGTGAGCTGAATTGCAACCCGGGGAGGGTTTCTCAGTTTGTCATCTCTTTTGGTGTAGCAAGGGGTTTTATTCTTTAACACTGTTTAGGTTTTATTGTTTATTTAATAGGTTTTTTTCCACTTTTCGCCAAGGCAGTATTACCTTCCGAACCGGTTGGGAGAGGGACCAATGTAATCTGCTGTGCTAGAGGAGCCCCTCTGGGGTTCTCTCTCATATTTGCTCTGAATCAGGAGACTGGGTCATGAGGACATGCAGTGGGGACAGAGATGGGAACAAATGCCACAGAGGGAACTGCATCCATGGCACAGAGATTTCATGGCCAATTGTGGAGAAGAGATGGTGCCACCTTCACAACCAATACACCATCCTGGAGTAGAGACCATGGCGGGTCAATGGCCAGGACTCCTGTCCCTTCTTATCTTGCAGTATGTGGCAATTGGAGGAATTGATTCTATTTTAGGAAAGGGCACAGGATACTACCTCCCTTGTGCAACTTTCAGTGTTGGCAGCTCTCCCACTGTCCCCTCTTGCTGACCCCTCCTAGCCCAGCCAGGTGCCCATTCTGCCACCTGGCCTCTCCCTCTCAGCCCTGAACCCACTGCTTCTCCTCGCCCTAGTGGTGTCCCCAAAGGAACAGAGAGGATTTGGCAAATATTCATATCCGAAGGACAAAAAGCTGGGGAGCCATCAGAGTCTGCTGAGCCCCCGTTCCGCCATGCTCTCCATGAGCAGGTTGAGAAGAAGTGGGGGGAGCAGAAGGGCAAAGCATCTCCTGTGTCCCCAGAACCCTGTGATGTGCCTGCACCTCCAGGAAGCTCTGCAGGTGCCCTGATGTAGCCAAAGCTCTGTTTGGCCCCTACACGGGGCCAGCAGCACCCACACTCCTTGGTGCAGCAATGGGCCCCGTGGCAGGGCACAAAGAGATGCCAGGACACAAGGAAAGGGACAACAGGGGGGGCCAGAACAGGTGGGGAAAGGGTGGGCAAAGGGTGCGTGGCAGTGCTGGGACGCAGAGGGACAGAGGGAGAGCTGCCAGCACCAAGGGTTGCAAAAGGAACCAGGTACCCCACAGCCTTTCCACACACAGAAACACTGTCCCTGATTTCCACGTGCCACAGGGACATGGAGGGACAGACAATGCTGTCTGGTGCCCTGGCTGTGGCTTTTGCTCTCCCAGAATAGCAACAATGGCAGGGAACCCATGTCCACAATCCCCTGGGGGCAGCAATGGCACTGTGCTGCTGCCACAGCAGTTACACATCATGGAGTCAGGTCCCTGTCCCTGTCCACATCCCTGCTGGATGCGGGGGGAGCTTGGGGGCATTGGATGTCTCTGGGCACCCAAATCTCTGGTCACCAGGAGGCTCCGTTGTCCCCAGACACCCAGTGGGACAATGTTCCAGTGAATTTCCAGTGTGTTCCAGATCTCCCTGTGTGTGCTAAAGGAGTTGCTCAATGTCCCCGCAGTGTTCACGTTCTGAGCGCATGGCAGCAGGAACGAGGGGAGGTGACTGTCCCCTGCAGCCTTCCCACACTGGGCACAGGAGCTGGAGCCACAGGCAGAGGGCCCCAGGACTGAACGTGTTGGGGCACTGAGATAATACAGGACAGGATGGGAGAGACCCTGGGCACCTCTCCTCCTGGCTGCCCACCACCCCGTAGCTCCTGGCATGGGGAGGCAGCAGGACCCCCGGCCAGCTCGGGTGAAGGCCACGGGGAGGCTGGGCCAGGAAAGATTGCACAGAGCCAGGGACACAGCAGGGCCGAGCCCCGGCTGGGCTGGAGCCAAGCCCGACCCCAAGGGCATCCAGCCCAAGCAGGGCTGGCAGGCGAGGACAGCAGGGGAGGGCCGTGCCCCAGCACTGCATAAAAAGCCCCCGCAGGGCCAGGGAGCAGTGAGCCTGTGAGAAGAGCCCAGAGCAGCAGTGCCAGAGCTGTAGGAGAAGGGCCATGGAGCAGTACTTCTCAGCCACGCAGAAGATGGAGCAGGAGGTGATGTTCCCCAGCCTGCTGCGAGGGGTCTTCCCGCAGGAGGAGGGGGCAGCCCCGGCTGCCGAGAGCCGCACGGACCTCTACGAGCGCTACCAGCTCCTCAAGGCCATCAAGCCCATGGTGGAGAAAGGCCTGGCCTCTGGGGGCGACCAGAGCCCCAGCGGTGCCGACACCGACGGCGACGCATCCTTGGACGGCAACGGGGCCGAGGATGCCCAGCTGGAGGAGCGCCTGTCCCAGCACCTGACTGGCCTGCAGCAGGTCCTCACCCACCTCACCAGGGACACCAACGCCCTGACCCGCAGGTACAGCCAGATCCTGGAGCAGATCAACCTCAGCGAGGGACAGCCCAGCTGGTGACCCTGTTCTGGCCACCAGGTAAGACCTGGGGACATGCACAGTCCAGGGGCAGCAAGACAGTGGCTGGCCTCCCTGTTGGGAGAGGTGCCCAGCAGTGAAGGGGTGGGGATGTGCTGGGAAGGGCCTGGGAATGGGGGCCATCCCCTCAGCTGGGGGTGGATATCCCTCTCCATGCTGGAGGAGGGAGCCTGGCCCATTGCTCTGTGCGGAGACTGCAGGGCTTCAGGGTCTGTGGACTCAGGGTTGATGGTCCTTGTGTCCCCCTGGGATGATCCTTGGAGTTAAGGAATGCTGCTGTTGCAGGACAGGTGCTGGTGTCAGGAAGCACAAGACGTCCCCGTGGCTGACCACTGCAGGCTCTCCCCAGTCCCGCTGGCATTCCCCGCTCCGTGGCAGCTGATGGGATCTCCCGGCACCGGCACCGGAGATGTCTGTGAGCACTGCAGAACCAGATGGTGCCTTATCCTCATAGGAAGAAGCATCCGGCTGTGCTGCCAAGGCCATTGGAAGGGCTGCAGGCTCGTGGCCTCCTCTTTATTTTCAAAGAGTGGCACCAAGTTGGGTGTGTTGTGATGTGACCATGACCTCTTTACAGTCCCTGGAGATTGCCAAGCCCTTTTCCAGCTGGTACCTGGACTCTAAGGGCATTCCCCCTGTTTTTGCTAATAAAAGAATCCCTGGGAAGCCAGTGTTGTCGGTGTGCTGCTTTCACTCATGGAGTGCCCCAGGGACAATGGCAGGGGGACACTGGCTCTGCAGGGTGGGATCTTTCCAGGACAATGCTGGGGAAATGGGAAAGGGACAAAGAATCCCAAAATTGTGGCATTGGTTGGGTTGGAAAGCATCTTCAGAGACCACCTAGTGCAATGCCCTGCTGTGTGCTGGGACATCTTGCACTAGACCAGGTGGCTCAGGACTGTGTTGAACCTCAGGGCCTGTGCAAACTCACTGGGCACCCTGGTCCTTTGTGTCACCTGACTCAGGCTGAAATATTTATTCCTTTTGTTGTCAGCAACATGGTCAAAAGTAGGTTAGAAACTGTTATAAAATAGTTCATAATTCTTAAGTGCTTACTTTACACCATTTGGTTATTATATTGTAAAAGTGGAAAAAAGGGTGGTTATAAGACATTCGGTACTCAGTGCACCATATTACACCTAAGTAACGCGCACCACTACCTAAGCAAAACGAGCTAGCCAGGACAGATCTGCAATGGCCAATGAAGTGCCTTAGCCTTCATGCAAATGAAGGATCCCAACAGAAAACCATTCAGAGGATCAAAACTAAATTTTTAAAAAAGGGTCCTCTGAGCCAATGAATCTGTGGTGCTCTACCTGGACATCAGGAACATCGCTTCTGAAGAAAGGAAGTAGATCCAGTGCCGGCACTGAGGCATTGTCTACTGGAACACTCCTGCTCAACCCACAGGCCCCCTAAGCTTTGGACCTTATTAGAATAAATGCTGAAATCACTTTAGCGCAAGGAGTGTGTTCCCATTTTTAACAGCACCACAAAAGCTGATGCCTGTGCACAATTAAGTGTGAATCTTTCCAACACTCTGCCCAGTCATGCAACAGTGAGGGGCACCAGAGTTGTACGTCTCACCACCTCTGGAAAGTAGCCTCCCTCAAGTCCATAGCTCCATGTCCAGACATCCAAGTTGTGGGATACAATGGAGATTCTCATTAACTTGCTGACTGGCAGCTGCTTTCCTAGAAAAGCAGGACTCCTGGGTGCTGGTGCAGTGAGATCCTTGAGTCTCTGTGGCCACAGAGCTGGTGTTTGGGCAACCTGTCCTCAACTCACCATCCTCCTGGGGAGCCAGGTCATGGCTCAGGGGAGGGGAAATGCCACCCTCATGTCCAAATGACTATGTATAATCCCCAGGGCCTCCTGCTGAGACATCTCCCATGACTCTGGTTGCACAAACCCCTCAGAACTCTCCTTGTCCCCCCTTGATCCTGGCCAGGACCCTTTGAGAGAGGGCATTTCTGGGTCTGGCCTCAGCTGCCTCCTCCAGAGCCCCCAGTCCTCCCAGCAGTTCACATCCCCACAGCTGGCTGGAGACCCTGTCCCTGCTGCCCACGCTGGGGCAGAACAAGCCAAAGCCAGAGTGGTCTCAGCAGCTGAGAGAAATGGCATGATCAGGAGAGAGGAGATGGGAATCTCCAGTGTATCCCAAGGCTGGGGTGTCTGGACATGGAGCTGGGATCTTGGGGCAGCTGCTGCCTAGAGGGGCTGAGACCTACAGCTCTGCTGCCCCTCACTGTTGCATGACTGCACTGAGTGCTGGGCAGACACCCATTTTTTGGGCACAGAAATCAGGCATGAGCTTTTGTGGGTGTTGCTGTCAACAAAAGGAAGAAACATTTCAGCCTGAGGCTGGTGATACAAAGGAACAGGGTGCCCAGTGAGTTTGCACAGGCCCTGAGGTTCAACACAGTACTGAGCCACCTGGTCTAGTGCAAGATGTCCCAGCACACAGCAGGGCATTGCACTAGGTGGTCTCTGAAGATCCCTTCCAATCCAACCAATCACACAACTTTGGGATTCTTTGTCCCTTTCCCATTTCCCCAGCATGGCCCTGGAAAGATCCCACCCTGCAGAGCCAGTGTCCCCCTGCCATTGTCCCTGGGGCACTCCATGAGTGAAAGCAGCACACTGACAACACTGGCTTCCCAGGGATTCTTTTATTAGCAAAAACAGGGGGAATGCCCTTAGAGTCCAGGTACCAGCTGGAAAAGGGCTTGGCAATCTCCACGGACTGTAGAGAGGTCATGGTCACATCACAACATACCCAACTTGGCGCCGCTCTTTGAAAATAAAGAGGAGGCCACGAGCGTGCAGCCCTTCCAATGGCCTTGGCAGCACAGCCGGATGCTTCTTCCTATGAGGATAAGGCACCATCTGGTTCTGCAGTGCTCACAGCCATCTCCGGTGCCGGTGCCGGGAGATCCCATCAGCTGCCACGGAGCGGGGAATGCCAGCGGGACTGGGGAGAGCCTGCAGTGGTCAGCCACGGGGACGTCTTGTGCTTCCTGACACCAGCACCTGTCCTGCAACAGCAGCATTCCTTAACTCCAAGGATCATCCCAGGGGGACACAAGGACCATCAACCCTGAGTCCACAGACCCTGAAGCCCTGCAGTCTCCGCACAGAGCAATGGGCCAGGCTCCCTCCTCCAGCATGGAGAGGGATATCCACCCCCAGCTGAGGGGACGGCCCCCATTCCCAGGCCCTTCCCAGCACATCCCCACCCCTTCACTGCTGGGCACCTCTCCCAAGAGGGAGGCCACCCACTGTCTTGCTGCCCCTGGACTGTGCATGTCCCCAGGTCTTACCTGGTGGCCAGGACAGAGTCACCAGCTGGGCTGTCCCTCGCTGAGGTTGATCTGCTCCAGGATCTGGCTGTACCTGCGGGTCAGGGCGTTGGTGTCCCTGGTGAGGTGGGTGAGGACCTGCTGCAGGCCAGTCAGGTGCTGGGACAGGCGCTCCTCCAGCTGGGCATCCTCGGCCCCGTTGCCGTCCAAGGATGCGTCGCCGTCGGTGTCGGCACCGCTGGGGCTCTGGTCGCCCCCAGAGGCCAGGCCTTTCTCCACCATGGGCTTGATGGCCTTGAGGAGCTGGTAGCGCTCGTAGAGGTCCGTGCGGCTCTCGGCAGCCGGGGCTGCCCCCTCCTCCTGCGGGAAGACCCCTCGCAGCAGGCTGGGGAACATCACCTCCTGCTCCATCTTCTGCGTGGCTGAGAAGTACTGCTCCATGGCCCTTCTCCTACAGCTCTGGCACTGCTGCTCTGGGCTCTTCTCACAGGCTCACTGCTCCCTGGCCCTGCGGGGGCTTTTTATGCAGTGCTGGGGCACGGCCCTCCCCTGCTGTCCTCGCCTGCCAGCCCTGCTTGGGCTGGATGCCCTTGGGGTCGGGCTTGGCTCCAGCCCAGCCGGGGCTCAGCCCTGCTGTGTCCCTGGCTCTGTGCAATCTTTCCTGGCCCAGCCTCCCCGTGGCCTTCACCCGAGCTGGCCGTAGGTCCTGCTGCCTCCCCATGCCAGGAGCTACGGGGTGGTGGGCAGCCAGGAGGAGAGGTGCCCAGGGTCTCTCCCATCCTGTCCTGTGTTATCTCAGTGCCCCAACACGTTCAGTCCTGGGGCCCTCTGCCTGTGGCTCCAGCTCCTGTGCCCAGTGTGGGAAGGCTGCAGGGGACAGTCACCTCCCCTCGTTCCTGCTGCCATGCGCTCAGGATGTGAACACTGCGGGGACATTGAGCAACTCCTTTAGCACACACAGGGAGATCTGGAACACACTGGAAATTCACTGGAACATTGTCCCACTGGGTGTCTGGGGACAACGGAGCCTCCTGGTGACCAGAGATTTGGGTGCCCAGAGACATCCAATGCCCCCAAGCTCCCCCCGCATCCAGCAGGGATGTGGACAGGGACAGGGACCTGACTCCATGATGTGTAACTGCTGTGGCAGCAGCACAGTGCCATTGCTGCCCCCAGGGGATTGTGGACATGGGTTCCCTGCCATTGTTGCTATTCTGGGAGAGCAAAAGCCACAGCCAGGGCACCAGACAGCATTGTCTGTCCCTCCATGTCCCTGTGGTGCATGGCAATCAGGGACAGTTTTTCTGTGTGTGGAAAGGCTGTGGGATACCTGGTTCCTTTTGCAACCCTTGGTGCTGGCAGCTCTCCCTCTGTCCCTCTGTGTCCCAGCACTGCCACGCACCCTTTGCCCACCCTTTCCCCACCTGTCCTGGTCACCCCTCTTGTCCCTTTCCTTGTGTCCTGGCATCTCTTTGTGCCCTGCCATGGGGCCCATTGCAGCCCCAAGGAGTGTGGGTGCTGCTGGCCCCGTGCAGGTGCTAAACAGAGCCTTGGCTACATCAGGGCACCTGTGGAGCTTCCTGGAGGTGCAGGCACATAACAGGGCTCTGAGGACACAGGGACACAGGGCATGCTTTGCTCTCTTTCTCCCCCCACCGCCTCCCAAGCTGCTCATAGGGAGCATGAAAGAATGTTTGATGGTGACAGGGCCTCAGCAGACTCTGATGGCTCCGCAGCTCATTCTCCTTGGGATATGAATATTTACCAAATCCTCTCTGTGCCTCTGGGGACCATGCAATGGAGAAGAGGAGCAGTGGGTTCAGGTCTGTGAGGGAGAAGCCAGGGTGCAGAATGGGCACCTGGCTGGTCTAGGAGGGGAAAATGGGAGATCTGCCAACACCGAGGGTTGCAAAATTAGGGATGGAGACCGTGGCCTTTCCCAAAATAGAACCAATTCCTCCAATTACCACATACTGCAAGATAAGAAGGGACAGGAGTCCTAGCCAATGACCAGCCATTATCTCCACTCCAGGATGGGGTGATGGGTGTGAAGGTAGCACCATATGTGCTCCACTATGGGCCATGAATGCTTAGTCCCATGGATGCAGATCCCCTTGTGGCATTTGGTCCCATCTCTGTCCTCATGACCCATTGTCCTGATTCAGGGCAAATATGGGAGAGAACCCCCAGAGGGGCTCCTCTAGGACAGCAGATTCAATTGGTCCCTCCCCCCAACCGGTTCGGGAGGAAATACTGCCTTGGAGAAAATGGAAATAACTTGTTTATTAAACAATAAAACCTAAACAATGTTAAACAATAAAACCCCTTGCTGCTGCAAAAGAGATGACAAACTGAGAAAGTCCCCTCCCCGGGTTGCAGCTCAGCTCACTCAGTCTCTGATCAGCCCCTCAGGCGCTGGAAATGCCGCGGCCCAGGCCCGGCCCGGTGGGTCCCAGGTGTGAGCTGCCGGTGCCCTGCTGGTGTTCAGGCCAGAGCAGGTTTGAGCAGGCCCAGAGAAAGGGAAAAAACCCCACAGGCCAGGGAACTTCTTTGCCTCAGCTAGCTAAACTAACTAAAACAAAGGAGAGCTCTGTCCTGCTGTCTGTCCATCCACAGACAGCACAGCCCGGGAGCAGGAATGTGGAGGAGTGAGTGCAGTGTCTGAAAACAAACTGCTGCTTCTTCTCTGCCCCCTTCACTCTATGCAACAAGTCCTAAAGGTGCAGAACTTATTATTCAGCATGAACAGATCAAGACTACTGGGGATAAAAGCATGATATAGTCAACCCAGGACACCCATGCAGGATTCCATGCAGCAGAGCACTCCCAGGGAGATGTCCCACACTGGAGTCAGCTGCCGTGTTCAGCCTGGCAGTGATGGGCAGAGCCTGCTCAATGTCCCTGGAGTGTTGACATCCTGAGTGCATGGCAGGGAGGAGTGGGGGAGGTGACATTCCCAGCAGCACCACTGCCTGCAGCCTGGACACACCAGGGAATAGGAGGTGGGCCCGCTCCCACAGGACCCCAGAACTGAACATGGTGGGGGGTTGAGATAGGATAGGAAAGGACAGGAGAGAACCCGGGCACCCCTCCTCATTGTCAGCCCTGGCTCCTGGCCCAGACTCCCTGAGGCCTGTCCTGTGCCTGACCTGGCTTGGGGGTCCCTGTGCATCAACCCCAGTCGATGGCTGGTCAATGGCCAGGACTCCTGTCCCTTCTTATCTTGCAGTATGTGGCAATTGGAGGAATTGGTTCTATTTTGGGAAAGGCCATGGGCTCCTTCCCCAGTTTTGCAACCCTCAGTGTTGGCAGGTCTCCCACTGTCCCTTCCTGCTGTCCCCTCCCAGCCCAGCCAGGGGCCCATTCTGCCACCTGGAGTCTCCCCCTCAGCCCTGAACCCTGTGCTCCTCTTCTCCTTTTCTGGGTGCTCCTGGCATTCTGGGCTGCCCTGTGCTGCACTGAGGTTTGCACACACTGGCAGCCCCACGCTCCTAGGACTTTTGGGCCGCCATGGAGCATCCTGAAGGTTCAGAGACATCATAGTGTCCCTCTAGAGTAGCCTCAGAGGAGGGCATATCTGCTCCTGGGCTGGAGCTTCACTGTGGATATCAGGATTTGCTGATATCAGCTCAGCCCCACTCAGCTGCTCTGTCACACCCTCTAGGTGGGAAGGGGGAGAGAATTGGGTAGGGTAAAAGAAAAGTCGTGGGTAGAAATGAAGACAGCTGCACTCTCGCAGACATCTTTTCATAAAATCCTTTCTTTAGGATTTTCCCTTCTGGGAAGATGAGGCCCCAGAAAAAGAATGTAAACAATGGTTATCTGCTGCTGTGGAATGCAACAGGTGGATCCGTAATTGGTCTCCTGTGGATGTTTGGTTTTACTGACCACTCACGGCAGAGCTGCTCTTGCTCTCTGCCGGGACACAGACCATTGTTATTCATTATTTTCTATTCTAAGCTTAGCTAGTCTTCTGAGAACCTTTCCTCTATTTATTTTAGTATAGTCATAACATAATATATATCAAAAAATAATAAATAAAGCCTTCTGAACATGAGGTCGATAATCTCGCCTCCTCTCTTCGCCTGCAACCCTTGTGACCACTGTCACACTGCACAGGAAGAGCAACAGCTGCAAAAGTAAGCAAAGCAAAAGAAGGCATTCATTGGTTCACCCCTTCCCATTGCCACTCAGGTGCCACTCAAGAGCCCATGCAGGAGAGCAGGGCTCCACCGCATGTCATGGTGACCTGGCAAGACAACTGCTGTCCCTCTGACTGTGCCCCTCTTCCTTCTCCTCCCAGCTCCATATGCTGAGCATGCTGTCACACTCCCCTCCCTGGGTGCCACACTCCCCTCCCTTGGTGCCACAGAGGGATAAGACAGGAAGATGTGCCCGGGATGGTACAATGACATTGGGGACACATGTGGTGGCACGACCTGTACTCTGAGCTGAGGCTGGGGCTGGGCTGGACCCGCCAGGAGGGCCACAGTTCAGGGCTGAGGTTGCCCAAATCCAGGGGTCTGTGGCAGCAGAGGATATCAGTGCTCAGATCCGGAGCAGCCTCTCCAGGGCCCCAAACCAGGGCTGGTCACCCCAGTTCAGCTCAGCCCAAGCCCAGCCATGCTCAGCCCCCATGGTGGCAGTACTGTGCTCCAACAGCAGCAGTCTTTGTCCTCCTACTCCTGACATCCCTGCTGGCAGTGGCAGCTCCCCAGCTGTAGCCAGTGTCTCCCAGTGGGCTCTGGGAGATTTGGTGTCCCATGTTTGGCTAATGGGGTACCTAAAGGCACCAAGAGTATTTGGCAATATCCCAAGGATAATGGGCTGGGAGGAAATTGGAGTCTGCCTGGACTAGATCACTCCAAACAATCTAGGAAGCGCGCTTTGAGCGGCTTGGGAAGCAGTGGGAGGAACGGGAAGCTCTGCAGGAGCCCAGGTGCCCTGATGTGGCCAAGGCTCTGTCTGGCACCTGCACGGGGCCAGCAGCACCCACACTCCTTGGTGCAGCAATGGGCCCCATGGCAGGGCACAAAGAGATGCCAGGACACAAGGAAAGGGACAAGAGGGGTGACCAGGACAGGTGGGGAAAGGGTGGGCAAAGGGTGCGTGGCAGTGCTGGGACACAGAGGGACAGAGGGAGAGCTGCCAGCACCAAGGGTTGCAAAAGGAACCAGGTACCCCACAGACTTTCCACACACAGAAACACTGTCCCTGATTTCCACGTGCCACAGGGACATGGAGGGACAGACAATGCTGTCTGGTGCCCTGGCTGTGGCTTTTGCTCTCCCAGAATAGCAACAATGGCAGGGAACCCATGTCCACAATCCCCTGGGGGCAGCAATGGCACTGTGCTGCTGCCACAGCAGTTACACATCATGGAGTCAGGTCCCTGTCCCTGTCCACATCCCTGCTGGATGCAGGGGAGCTTGGGGGCATTGGATGTCTCTGGGCACCCAAATCTCTGGTCACCAGCAGGCTCCATTGTCCCCAGACACCGAGTGGGACAATGTTCCAGTGAATTTCCAGTGTGTTCCAGATCTCCCTGTGTGTGCTAAAGGAGTTGCTCAATGTCCCCGCAGTGTTCACATCCTGAGCGCATGGCAGCAGGAACGAGGGGAGGTGACTGTCCCCTGCAGCCTTCCCACACTGGGCACAGGAGCTGGAGCCACAGGCAGAGGGCCCCAGGACTGAACGTGTTGGGGCACTGAGATAACACAGGACAGGATGGCAGAGACCCTGGGCACCTCTCCTCCTGGCTGCCCACCACCCCGTAGCTCCTGGCATGGGGAGGCAGCAGGACCCCCGGCCAGCTCGGGTGAAGGCCACGGGGAGGCTGGGCCAGGAAAGATTGCACAGAGCCAGGGACACAGCAGGGCCGAGCCCCGGCTGGGCTGGAGCCAAGCCCGACCCCAAGGGCATCCAGCCCAAGCAGGGCTGGCAGGGGAGGACAGCAGGGGAGGGCCGTGCCCCAGCACTGCATAAAAAGCCCCCGCAGGGCCAGGGAGCAGTGAGCCTGTGAGAAGAGCCCAGAGCAGCAGTGCCAGAGCTGTAGGAGAAGGGCCATGGAGCAGTACTTCTCAGCCACGCAGAAGATGGAGCAGGAGGTGATGTTCCCCAGCCTGCTGCGAGGGGTCTTCCTGCAGGAGGAGGGGGCAGCCCCGGCTGCCGAGAGCCGCACGGACCTCTACGAGCGCTACCAGCTCCTCAAGGCCATCAAGCCCATGGTGGAGAAAGGCCTGGCCTCTGGGGGTGACCAGAGCCCCAGCGGTGCCGACACCGACGGCGACGCATCCTTGGACAGCAACGGGGCCGAGGATGCCCAGCTGGAGGAGCGCCTGTCCCAGCACCTGACTGGCCTGCAGCAGGTCCTCACCCACCTCACCAGGGACACCAACGCCCTGACCCGCAGGTACAGCCAGATCCTGGAGCAGATCAACCTCAGCGAGGGACAGCCCAGCTGGTGACCCTGTCCTGGCCACCAGGTAAGACCTGGGGACATGCACAGTCCAGGGGCAGCAAGACAGTGGGTGGCTTCCCTGCTGGGAGAGGTGCCCAGCAGTGAAGGGGTGGGGATGTGCTGGGAAGGGCCTGGGAATGGGGGCTGTCCCCTCAGCTGGGGGTGGATATCCCTCTCCATGCTGGAGGAGGGAGCCTGGCCCATTGCTCTGTGCGGAGACTGCAGGGCTTCAGGGTCTGTGGACTCAGGGTTGATGGTCCTTGTGTCCCCCTGCGATGATCCTTGGAGTTAAGGAATGCTGCTGTTGCAGGACAGGTGCTGGTGTCAGGAAGCACAAGACGTCCCCGTGGCTGACCACTGCAGGCTCTCCCCAGTCCCGCTGGCATTCCCCGCTCCGTGGCAGCTGATGGGATCTCCCGGCACCGGCACCGGAGATGGCTGTGAGCACTGCAGGACCAGATGGTGCCTTATCCTCATAGGAAGAAGCATCCGGCTGTGCTGGCCAGGCCATTGGAAGGGCTGCATGCTCCTGGCCTCCTCTTTATTTTCAAAGAGCGGCACCAAGTTGGGAGTTTTGTGATGTGACCATGACCTCTTTACAGTCCGTGGAGATTGCCAAGCCCTTTTCCAGCTGGTACCTGGACTCCAAGGGCTTTTCCCACTGTTTTTGCTAATAAAAGAATCCCTGGGAAGCCAGTGTTGTCAGTGTGCTGCTTTCACTCATGGAGTGCCCCAGGGACAATGGCAGGGGGACACTGGCTCTGCAGGGTGGGATCTTTCCAGGGCCATGCTGGGGAAATGGGAAAGGGACAAAGAATCCCAAAGTTGTGTGATTGGTTCGATTGGAAGGGATCTTCAGAGATCACCTAGTGCAATGCCCTGCTGTGTGCGGGGACATCTTGCACAAGACCAGGTGGCTCAGGACTATGTTGAACCTCAGACCTGTGCAAACTCACTGGGCACCCTGTTCCTTTGTATCACCAGCCTCAGGCTGAAATGTTTCTTCCTTTTGTTGACAGCAACACCCACAAAAGCTGATGCCTGATTTCTGTGCACAAAAAATGGGTGTCTGCCCAGCACTCGGCCCAGTCATGCAACAGTGAGGGGCAGCAGAGCTGTAGGTCTCAGCCCCTCTAGGCAGCAGCTGCCCCAAGATCCCAGCTCCATGTCCAGACACCCCAGCCTTGGGATACACTGGAGATTCCCATCTCCTCTCTCCTGATCACGCCATTTCTCTCAGCTGCTGAGACCACTCTGGCTTTGGCTTGTCCTGCCCCAGCGTGGGCAGCAGGGACAGGGTCTCCACCCATCTGTGGGGATGTGAACTGCTGAGGGGACTGGGGGCTCTGGAGGAGGCAGCTGAGGCCAGACCCAGAAATGCCCTCTCTGAAAGGGCCATGGCCAGGATCAAGGGGGGACAAGGACAGTTCTGAGGGGTTTGGGACATGCAGAGTAATGGGAGATGTCTCAGCAGGAGGCACTGGGGATTATACATAGTCATTTGGACATGAGGGTGGCATTTCCCCTCCCCTGAGCCATGACCTGGCTCCCCAGGAGGACGGTGAGTTGAGGACAGGTTGCCCAAACACCAGCTCTGTGGCCACAGAGACTCAACGAGCTCACTGCCCCAGGAGTCCTGCTTTCCTAGGAAAGCAGCTGCCATTCAGCGAGTTTCCCTATTGAGGGCAAACAGAATTCCCTCCAGACAGAGGGAGGATTTCAGAGCTCATCTGCTCTCTGTGTCTCCTCAGTCTGGGCAATATTGCAGTCTTGTAATATCTAGAGGAAATGGAGCATGAGGGGCATACTGGGAGAGTCCTCGGCCAGCCCCACTGCAATGGCACCTCTGGCTGGGACATGATGGAGCTGTGCCTTTGGAGCTCCCTGGTCTCCATGCTGATTGCTGAGACAGGTCTTGAACCATAAGGAATGGATGGAGACTGGTTCCTGCTGAGGAGAGGACCATGGAGGGGGCAATGTCCCTCTGGTGGTTTATCTGGCTGTTGCTCAAGGGTGGGATCTGTGTTCCCTGGAGAACACTGCTGGCTGTGCTGGTTTAGGCAGCTGTGGAGTTAATTTTCTTTGCTCTTTTCCGTATTGCCACTCTGGTGTAGGGACTGCAGCACATGGAAACGTGGGAGAAGATACTGTTGGGATAATTGATCTCAACCAACCCACGGGACATTTCAAACTATAACACATCAGTATATAAAGTGTGGGGCAGAAGTGAGCCACACTTGGAATGATGGCCTTTGTCTTCTGAGGTCAGCATTACCTGTGATGGACCCTGCAGTCCTGGGGATTGCTGAACACCCACCTGCCCATGGGAAGTGATGAATTAATTCCTTGCTTTGCTCTGTTTGCATGCATGGCTTTTGCTTTCCCTATTACATTGGTTTTATTTCAGCCCACATCTTTTCTTGTTCCTTCCCTTGATTGTCTCTCTGATCCTGCTGGTGGGGCAGTGAGTGAGTGGCTGTGTGGGCCTTGGTGGGTGGCTGGGGTCAAAGCTCGCTGGTGTCACAGTGAGGGACACTTGCAGTCCCCTGCAGCCATGGCTTTGGGCTTGGGCAGCGCTCAGCAGCCGGAGAGGCTCTGGTGCCCCAGGGCAGTGTCACAGCAGGACACGGGGTGAAGGTCCAACCATGGCTGTTGAACATGACCAGTGGGTGACGCAGGATGTCCCCAAAGGCCGGTGACCTGGGGCAGCTGGAAGGGTTTGCTGACGTCTTGTGGGCCGCTTGCATCCCCCAGGACCCGTGGGCCTCTCTCTGGGAGCCGCTGTCCCGGCAGCTGGCTCCGAGCCCAGTGTGCCACAGGAACCTTGTGCCTGCTCTGATTGCAGGGCATTGCACCACGCTGCCCCAGGATGTGCCAAGGCCTGACAGGGCCCTGCTGCTGGCCACTGCTGCTGGCCACAGCTGGTGAGAGGTTCCTGCCCTGGTCCCAGGGGGATGTGGGCAGACAGGGCAGATCAGGCATCCTGGCGTGGCAGGGGGTGCTGGCTCTGTACCCACACTGTTGCTGGCCAGCACGGGGAAAGATCTTCTTCCTCCAGATTGTTGAACAAAATCAGAGTAGCAGCACTTCTTTTAAATCTGTTTAGGGACATCATATCCATGAGAGAGCAGTGACTTGGCACTGGGCTCAGTGGGAGTAAGACAAGAGATAAAGCACAGTTTTGATCCAAAATATTGAATGAGTAAAAAACCCCAAATTCCCTTTTCTAACCAGTCCCAGATATCCTAATCAAAAATCCTGCCCAGCCCTAAGAATGGAGGGCTGCCAGTTCCCCTCCCTTCCCACAGGGCAGGTTCCCTGTCTATACACCCTTGCCTTTCAATTTTTTTGGTGCTCTGGCCTTATCTGTACCACTGACTGCTGCCTACCATTTTCCTCAGCTGATACTGGGGGAAAGCAGCCCACAAATTCACACCTGCTCACCTCTGGTCTGGCTCTGTGGTCAGGCAATGTGGCTGTAAGCCAGCAAGGTGTGCTCAGGGCTAAGGCAGTGGATGGAGGGCATCATTCCCGTCTGTTCAGCCCTGATGAGGCCTCACCTGGAGTGCTGTGTCCAGTTCTGGTCTTTCTGGTACAAGAGAGACATGGACATACTGGAGAGAGTCCAGTAAAGGGCCACAAAGGTGGCAGAAGAGAAGGAGTATCTTCCATATGAGGAAAGGCTGAGAGAGCTGGTGGTGTCCATATTATGAAAGAGAAGACTGAGAAAGTTGTGATCAGTGTTTGTAAAGATGTGATGGCAGTCAAGAGATTACTCCACAATCTTCCTACTGGTCTTCAGTGACAGGACAGGAAAAGAGTAGCAGGCACAAACTCAAACACAAAATAAATCTCATCTAAACATGAGAAAACCTTTCTTTTTTTTCCCTAAAACTGAAGGTGCTCAAACACTGACACAGGGTACCCAGAAAGGGGGTGGAATCTTCATTGTCAAAGATATCCAATGGTCCCATTGTTGACCTTGCTTGAGCAGTTGTTGAAGCACATTGCTCCAGAGGTGCCTTCCAACCTCTCCAGCACTGACTCTGTCTCTGTCCCTGCCTCTTATCCCCTTTGCTGCCAGCCCAAGAGCTGGCTGCAGGCTGCTCACAGCACCTGACCAGGAGGATGCTCTGCCAGGCCTGGGTGGAGGTTGGAACACTCCAAAGCGGGGCTCCTTTGGGGTGGGCCCCACAGTCTCTGACTCTTGTCATTGCCCCTCCAAGGACCCTCCTTCAGACTTGGAACTTTCATGTTTCTCCTCAGCTGACAACTCTTGAATTTTAAAAGTACTTTTTCTAACTTTCAAATCCTACTGCTGGCCATATTACTCCTTTATAAGCATTTTCAGAAAGTATCACCTGTTCATTATCACCTTCTTTTAGCAGCATTACTCTCTAGGCCAGCTGCCACAGTTGAGCTGGGTGAGACCCACCAGGCCAGCACAGAAGAAGGTGAGTTTTCAGGCAGAGCACATAAGAAATTCACATTCTCTGGATAAACACACTACTTGTTCTCCTTCTTCACTCCTCAGAACTGCCCAGATCAAGGCAGCTTTCCCATGGTGCTGCCTGCAACCCGTCTGCCCTGGGGGAAGGGGCTGGACTCACCATCCTGGGCCTCCAGCAGTGGTAAGGACAGTGGTGACAGGGCAGGATTGGAAAGTACCTGGCAGACCCTGGGCACCTCCTCACCACCACACTCAGAGCACAGGGATGCAGTGGGACCCCCGGCCAGCTCAGGCAAAGGCCACGGGGAGGCTCAGAAGAGATTGCACAGATCCAGGGACATGGTGTAGCTGAGCCCCAGCTGGGCTGGAGCCAAGCGCAGCCCCGTGGCCATCCAGCCCAAGCAGGGCTGGCAGGGGAGGACAGCAGGGGAGGGCCGTGCCCCAGCACTGCATAAAAAGCCCCCGCAGGGCCAGGGAGCAGTGAGCCTGTGAGAAGAGCCCAGAGCAGCAGTGCCAGAGCTGTAGGAGAAGGGCCATGGAGCAGTACTTCTCAGCCACGCAGAAGATGGAGCAGGAGGTGATGTTCCCCAGCCTGCTGCGAGGGGTCTTCCCGCAGGAGGAGGGGGCAGCCCCGGCTGCCGAGAGCCGCACGGACCTCTACGAGCGCTACCAGCTCCTCAAGGCCATCAAGCCCATGGTGGAGAAAGGCCTGGCCTCTGGGGGTGACCAGAGCCCCAGCGGTGCTGACACTGACACAGACCCAGCCTTAGATGAGGGTGCAGACAGCAATCTGGAAGAACGCCTGTCCCATCATGTCAATGGCTTGCAGCAAGTTCTGACAGACCTCACCAAAAACACCAAGGCCCTGACCCGCAGGTACAGCCAGATCCTGGAGCAGATCAACCTTAGTGAAGATCAGTCCAGCTCTTGAGCCTGCACTTCCCGTCTCTGAGGTAAGAGCTTGGGGACACGCAGTGCCAAGGAAGAGCTGGCTGAGGGGTTACAATACTTTGTCCTCATGCCCCATGAGCTGTGTGGTGTTATAATGTTTGCATCACACCCCCAAATCCCAGGAGTTCTGAGTCTGCACTTCACTGCTCAACAGAAACATCCTCCTGTATTAGTCTTTCTCAATTGCCATTGGTGCAAGCTGTATCAGCAAACAAAGGCAACTGAATGAGCTCCACGCTGTCCCCAAGACTCCCCAGTTTGCAGCACATTCAATGTCTTTCTGCTGCTGGCCAGACACAAATGATCCCAGGGACAAAAGGGATGGGTGGTTGAAATACTGTGACTGGATTCCAGGAGCTGCCAGACACTGGTGCTCCAGTTATTTATCTTTTTTCTCTGGTGGAAAATGCAACAGTCATTTTTAGGGAGGAGTTTGGCACTTTCAGGTTTCCAAATATCAGACTTTGGCACACCACCTGCAAACAGCTCAGACACTTCAGTCTTCCCCTAGCTTGAAAAGGAAAACCATTCTCCATGCTGGTGGGACTTTCATCCCCTGAGGCCCCTTGGGGAGACATCTCCATGATCCATTAGAGATGGGGCTCATGGCCAAGGTCATTGTAGTGAAATGGAGAGTGTAGAAAAATAATAACAACAGAGGGCATTAACAGGACTTTACCCTTATTTAGGAAGACAGCCAGACAGGAATGAGGACATCCTGACCATGTGTGTTATCCCCACAGGGTCTGTTCTCCAAGTCCAGTGACACTTCTTCTTGTGAGTCAAGTGCCACTGAAGAGCATCCTTTGTGGGCAGCACAGAGCTTGGCTGTCTGCCTGCTGGGTGCTGTCTGTACCATCTGACTTGTCCCGTGGCCGATTCTGCCAGCAAGCTTCCTGCTTCATTTCACTCCTGTCCTAGGGGGATTTCTGCGGGGCAGAAATGAGTGGTTTGTGTTGCTGCTTTGTAGAAGGCATCTGTAACTTTGAAGGGATGCTTTTTCCTGTGTGTGCCTAAACCCCTCCAAATCGTCTCTTTGGAAATGTAAATAAAATGCAAACCTTGTGCAGATGTGTCCTGTGTTTCCTATGAGCTGTCACTTCTGTTGAACTACTGTCCCCTGGTACATGAGGGTGAAGGACCTTGGCCACCAAGGCCACGCTTCAGTGCAGGGAGATGAGCTGCGTTTCTTTGGCAAGGCTTTGAGATGAATCTTCCCCCATCTCTCTGTCTCTCCCACCTCGCAAAACCTCAGTAATCCTGCCATCATTCTGTGCTTGGAGCTAAATCCCAACCTGCTCCCCAGCATACTTCCTTCCCTCCTACAGCATCCCCTTCTCTCCTGGATTCCCAGCACCGTGTCCTCTCCTGTGAACAACCTGTTGGAATCCTCACAAGCTCCAGCAAAACAGGTGAGGCAGTTCTGCTCCTCCTTGCTTGGTCATGACACACTCCAGAGCTAAAGACAGAGGAGGTGGGGATGCTCAGTTGGAGTAGGAAGGCAGGACCTTGCTCACTTCTGATCCCTGAGAACAGTGGGAAAACCAGGACAAAGCCCTCACTGAGTGGGTGGACAGGAGCTACAAGCTCTTCACAGGCAGGTTGGAGCCTTCAGGACAGGTTGAGTCCCACCCCCAAGGGACTCATTTCCTCCCAGACACACCACCCTTGGGAAATCCTCTTGAGCTGGGCACTAGAGGAAAGTGCCCCCTTGCCTGTTCAGAACATTTTAAAAAAATCTCAGCTGTTGAAATAGTGCTCCTTTGGCTGAACAGTGCTTCTCCATCAACTTTCCACTTTTGACTATAAAACTTGAGATCTCTAAGCATCTGTGGCGAGAGGAGGATTGCCACCAAGCCCTGTGCTGCAGGCTCTGGTTGTGTTGTTCGTGTTGCTAGAGGTGCTCTCTGAATCTGCCGTATCACAAAAGTGAAATAACATCCTTCAGGCTGAAATCAGAGATTCATCAGCTCCAAAAGCCTCCATCTAAAATGAGCAGATGTTCTGCAGATGGCATGCCTGTTTCCTCCCTCACCTCCAGGCAGCTCCATGCCTTGCTTACGTATTCATGTTGACCCCTTTAGCGGGGTCCTGATTTCTCGGCAGCAAGTGAAGATCCATAGCACTCTAAAAGGAAGAGAAGAGCAGGACCTTCCTGCCTTGCTTTTATTTTAGTGAATCTCTAATTACACAGAAAATAAAAGAGAAAATTTGTTGTGCTGTTTAACAGTGGAATGTACTGTGGCAGCTGAGATCTCAGACACAAGCCTTCAGCCGTGTATCCTGAGAAGGTGGGTGGAGCTGATAAATGGCTGGAAGGTACCAGTTAGGAATGCTGACAGTGTTTGCACAGCACATGGTGTTTGATTTAGGAGTGGTTCTTGAATTGCTGAGTCTCTTAAACAGAGGCTGACAGATCAACATATAAAGAATAAAAACTTGATAAATACTTTTATGGATAGTACTATTTTCCAAACTGATGCACAGTCACAGAATCACAGAGTGGTTTAGGTTGGAAGGGACTTTAAAGATCTCCCAGTTCCAAACCCCCTGCCATGGGCAGGGATGTAACCTACTGGGTCAGTTTCATCAAGGCCCCATCCAACCTAACCTTGAACACTTCAAGGGGTGGGGCAGCCATACTTCTCTGGGCAACCTGTGCCAGTGCCTCATCGCTCTCTGAGTAAATGTATGTATCAGTACAGAGATGTTCCAGCTCATGTTATATAAATATTTATACAATTTTCAAAAAGCACATATTTATTCCCCACAAAGTCACTGTCAAGTTATTTTTCTTTGGTAAAACCAAATTTCTAAGCACTAATATGATTATTTTTATGATTCATATTGTAGTTGCTGATCCAAGGTCCAGGCACAGGCTAGTTCTTTCATGAAAAAACAGGGAAAGGATGGTCCCTGCCTGAAAGAATTTACAGGCTTGGAAATATCCCTTTTACATAGAATAAAAACTGTGGGCAGAGGAACTACACCAGTATGTTCATCACACTGAGGACAAGCCATGGTTGTTGTAGCAGTAGAAGAGCGTTGTGGACTGTCTGAGCTGGCAGCTATTCCTTTTGCTAAAGTGGTAAGGATTTCTGTTGTGGAATTGAATGTCATTAGCCACCCTTGATTCTAATTTGGGGAAATCTCTCAGATGAGCAAGGTAAACTCATCTACTGCCCTTCACCCTGCCTGAGTGAAAAGCTTGTGTGAGCAGAGAGGTGATGGTCCACCCATCTTTTCATCTCTGCAGCTGCAGAAGGAAAGGTTACCACTCCAGCATTGAAGACATGGTGGATGTGAATTCTGTCAGCTATATCCAGGATATGATCTGAAACATCTACATAAGTCAGCCCAAAGAATACGATTTGCAGCCCTTAGAGGTCCAGGACATGCAGATCTTCCAGGTCTTCCTGTTTTCTAGTAAGCACTAATCTTTTAAAATTTATTGCAAGTCACAAAACCTGGCGTCCCAAGCAGACCTCATTGATGCATCCAGCACTACCAGTTCTGCTGGTCTGGTAAAGGGAAAATTCAAGCATTTCTATTCAAAGCAGCACAGATAACTCAGACAGAGGTTGTCATTGAGGATCCCTGAGGATGCTTAAGAGAACCAAAAGCAAAATGTAAGATGGGTTCAGTGATAGGTTCACCCAAATGCACAAAGCATTCAAGAGTCTGGGCCCAGCTTGATGGAGCCTTTCATGAGGACAGGCTTCAAGGGAAGTGAATCAGTCTAAATTTTAACTGGTTTTCCCTCTGTGCCTCAGGCTCCTGCTCAGATCAATGCTGTCTTCTGAGAGGATACAGATCCAGCAAAATTCCTGGGGTATTCAAAGCAAGAAAGCTGGTGTCCATGAGCACAATGCAGATTTTGTGCAAATTATTTCCTTATATACCACACCGACAATTTTCATAATTAACATCTCCTCCAGGAAGATTTTTAGGAAGTGTTGTATTTGTCTGAGCTTTTTCTTTTGGTTGCTGGCAAAAGGAAGCATTTTGAAACAAAAGAGAGTGAGGCAAGGTTGGTAGAGGGGATAACACCTTTTATTTAGACCAACAGAAACTGGAAAAAAAAAAGGGAAAAAAACCCCCATGCAAGCTGAAGCAGAATCTGACAGACATGGGAATGCCTCATGTGCCCTAAAACATGGATAGTTTTATCCATCTGTATCAGCTGATCTAATAAAAGATATTGTCTCTCATTACAAACTTTATGTTACATCTCTGGACAATCATGCCCATGGCAATTTTGCAACCAGAATGAAACGAAGACACAGAAGTGATGAGTGCCCTGAAGACAAATTTGGAAGCAACAGTGCACTTAAAATGACCTGGAATGAAATAAAGTAGACCTTGAAGGACTGTGGTCTGGTTCTGGAGAGTTATTTAGGCTAGCTCTGATGTAATACTCTGTGTTTAATAAATTAACACAGACAGAGAATCATCATAGAATCACAGAGTGGTTTGGATTGGGAAGGAACCTCAAACACTATCTAGTTCTATCCCCACCCCCAACCCTGTCATAAGTGGGGACACCCTCCACTAGAACAGGCTGCTCAAAGCCCCATCTAACCAGGCCTTTAACATTTCCAGGAATGGGGCATCCACAGCTTTCTCAACCTGTGCCAGTGTCTCATCACTCTCACATTAAAGAATGTCTTCCTTATATCTAACCTAAATCTCTCCTTTTTTATCTTCAAGATGCTCCCCCTTGTCCTGTCATAATGTGCTCAGGCAAAAATTCACTCTCCTTTTTTTATAAATCCCCCTTTAAGTACTTTCAAGTTCACCTTCACTACATCCTTGTGAGTGTTTTGATTTTGTGATAGTCTTACAACCACTAAATCTGAGGTGCTGCCCACATTCTATATTTGGTGGATACAGGATATTAGAAAACAATGTCATGCAAAGAT
The DNA here is from genome assembly GCF_028018845.1 of Melospiza georgiana. Classification (NCBI taxonomy): domain Eukaryota; kingdom Metazoa; phylum Chordata; class Aves; order Passeriformes; family Passerellidae; genus Melospiza; species Melospiza georgiana. Next base: position 77,342,991 of record NC_080431.1, read on the forward strand.
AATAATCAAATATTTATGGTCAATTTAAGAGTTTATGTTCAAGCAGAGATTTGGGTTTGGTTTTATTTACCTTGCACAAATTACTCAGTGCCCAGAGATTGTATGGGTGAGGAAGAAAATGCCACCACCTTGGACAGATTGTAGACACCCTGTAGATCTGTCATCAGTGTGAGTGAAAAATGGGATCAGTGAAATTGTTTGGGATAAACTGTGCTTTAAAACAGCAGTGCACTTAGGCCAAAAAGCTGTGCAAGTGTTCACTGGTTTTGATACAATCAGTTGTCAAGGCAGAGGTGGACGCACAGGCACACCTCGCAGGGCTCCCTGGAGGTGCCTCCCTTGGAAGGGATTATTCAGCCCGCAGTCACCACTCACACAGCAGCACACGAGGTGTGTGCTGGCAGCCAGCCTGAGTCCACCCTGCACCTTGCTGGTTGCCAGAAAACTAATGAGCGAATACTTCCGCTTTCAGGCTGTCCCCTCCCCTCTCCCTACACCTGCAGCTGACCAGCACTCTGCCTGGGACAGCCTGGAACCTCCGTGGCAGCAGCTGGGCTGGGAGCGGGGGAAAGCTGACCCAAGGAAGAAAGACCAAGTGAGAGGATTGGAGCACAGCTGGGAGCCATCCTGCGTGTGGGATAGGACACCAGCACTGAGCAGCAGGTTTCCCCAAACAGCTGAGTCCTCAGCTCCTGGGGAAGATGAGCATTTCATCGGAGCACAAGCCCCTTGGGAAGCAGGTCACCGGCAGCCTGCATACGGTGAGTAAGGTATGTCCTCAAGGGCACAATTCCCTCATGCAGGATCAGAGCACCCCTGTTGGGCTACATTTGAGTGGGTTTTTCTCCCCCATATGCTAATCTGAAGACACCAGGCCTTGCCAAATAGATCCCTAAGAAGAAGATTCTAGTTAAAAAGCTGTGTCTGTGTGCACCTGTTGTGTTACTGGAGGGCCAGGTCTCTCACAGGCATGCAAGATCTGACAACAGCAAATAACCAGAGTGGTTCTTCTCCTTTGGCAAGAAATGGGATTCAATTAATACAACATGTAATTGGTCAGTTCCCTAAATAAAAGCCTGCTGTAGGTTTTGGGGTTTTCAACAAGTCTTATGAGTCTCTAATGATGCCAAAGCTGCTCTGTGGTGTTGACATGCAGGATCATCAGGTGGGAGCAGTAGTTTTTCTACCTATAAGGAAGATTATTGGCAGTCTCAGACAAGCAGCACGTTACTTGGTGGGAATCAGTGATGAGATTATTTCTTTTTACTCTTCTCTGCTCTTAGTCTATTGCTAACCAGTTTGTCTTCTTGGTTAAAGCTGAACAATCTCTTCTCCAGACCTCTCTGTATTAAGAAAACCAACCTTCCTACGTTGCACTTTTCAGATGTAAGTTGCAAAATGCTTCCCTATGGAAGTAACTGTTTTACAGATTAGTAAACTGGAGCACAAATAGATGGAATAACTTTTCTGAGTGTCATCTTGCTGGCTAATTACAGAACTGGGAATCAGCTGGTGCCAGTACTTCAGTCCACTGGGAACCACTTTGATGCCAGGCCAAAACCATTAATCAAGATGCAAGAACATGAAGTTAGCCTACTGTATAAAGGAATAAATGTTTTCCATTTGTATTAGTGACAAACAGCACGAAACATCTGACCTGCCATCTGAAAAAGGAGCAAAGGCTCAAAAGCCTGAGAGTCTCCTGTCAAATGGTCCCTGGTGTAGAGTGCTGTTGGTAGCTCTTGGACTAATAGCAAATCTCCTAGGGAGAGACTTGACTACAGAAACAGCTTTGGGCTGTGTTTTTCAGTAGGTGGAAATCACAAGATTGTCTCAGACAGAATAGTACTTGTCTTCTTGACCCAAGTGTAAATGATTGCTCTTGAAATGAAACTGCCCACACTAGTGCAAAGCAATATTCCAGCAGGGTCTTTGACCTGAATCTCCTCTTGCTTCCCTGGCTTGCTTAGGGTGTGAGAAAATTTCTGCTAAATCTGATAGTTTGCTCCTGTTTAAAGGAAAAGTCTCCATTGCACCAGGCTGTGTGTTCCTAGTCCCATCCTTTTGTCAACTCTGTGCTCGTTAAATCCTCTGTCAGCCAATCCAGCTCACTAAGATGAAAGAGAAGCCGAGCTGGCATGAGGTGAGCAAGACAGCACACAGAGAGGTACAAGGACAGAACAGGGAGAGGGCACAGGAGGCCCCCCTTCTCTTGGCGTGTGCTGTGAGATCAGCTCACGTCATCCCGTGGGTCTGTAGCCATGTGATCCAGCTAAGCACTTAAGTACACACTTCACCTGGGGCATGTGACCAGCAGCACTGAGGCAGTTCCTTTTGTGATCAGATCCAAGAAAGTGCAGGTGAACTGCTGAAAAATAGGGTTGTTTATTGACTGACGCCTTCCCAATGGCAGGTGTGGCCTGGCCTGGCTTGTGACTTGCATTACAGCAGTGCTGGCAGGAGGAAAAGAACTCACTTTTCTTTCTTTCTTTCTCTTTCTTTCTTTCTTTCTTTCTTTCTTTCTTTCTTTCTTTCTTTCTTTCTTTCTTTCTTTCTTTCTTTCTTTCTTTCTTTCTTTCTTTCTTTCTTTCTTTCTTTCTTTCTTTCTTTCTTTCTTTCTTTCTTTCTTTCTTTCTTTCTTTCTTTCTTTCTTTTTCTTTCTTTCTTTTTCTTCTTTTTCTCTTTCTTTCTTTCTTTTTTTTTCTTCTTTTTCTTTCTTCTTTTTCTCTTTCTTTCTTTCTTTCTTTCTTTCTTTCTTTCTTTCTTTCTTTCTTTCTTTCTTTCTTTCTTTCTTTCTTTCTTCTTTTTCTTTCTTCTTTCTTTCTTTCTTTCTTTCTTTCTTTCTTTCTTTCTTTCTTTCTTTCTTTCTTTCTTTCTTTCTTTCTTTCTTTCTTTCTTTCTTTCTTTCTTTCTTTCTTTCTTTCTTTCTTCTTTTTCTTTCTTCTTTTTCTCTTTCTTTCTTTCTTTCTTTCTTTCTTTCTTTCTTTCTTTCTTTCTTTCTTTCTTTCTTTCTTTCTTTCTTTCTTTCTTTTTCTTCTTTTTCTTCTTTTTCTCTTTCTTTCTTTCTTTTTCTTTCTTCTTTTTCTTTCTTCTTTTTCTCTTTCTTTCTTTCTTTTTCTTTCGTCTCTTTCTTTCTTTCTTTCTTTCTTTCTTTCTTTCTTTCTTTCTTTCTTTCTTTCTTTCTTTCTTTCTTTCTTTTTCTTCTTTTTCTCTTTCTTTCTTTCTTTTTCTTTCTTCTTTTTCTTTCTTCTTTTTCTCTTTCTTTCTTTCTTTCTTTCTTTCTTTCTTTCTTTCTTTCTTTCTTTCTTTCTTTCTTTCTTTCTTTCTTTCTTTCTTTCTTTCTTTCTTTCTTTCTTTCTCTTTCTCTCTCTCTCTCTCTTTCTTTCCTTTTCTTCTCATCTACTGAGTACTACATAAAATGACCAAGTGCAAAGGGAAGCTAGTAAAATTTTTCAGAACTGAACATACAAGAAGGTCAATTTAAAAAGTCCAGCTTTCCAGGCATTCAGGCCTCCTTCAATTCACACAATGGTGTTAATACAGAGGGTTAAAAAATGCAAACAAACACACAATCTTTACATTTTTCCATTTTAAGTACATGTCAGTTGCATGAAATTTTTCCTTTACTTCTTAACTAAAGCCATCATACATTTTTAGGTGCTTTGCTAAAGAGCTTCTGTCCTGCACCTCTGACCTGATGGATTTTTGTGTGTTACTTCAGTGTTTGCAGCTGAACCCCTAGATGAGTGGAAGCCAATTCCACCTATTTATAAAGTTTTAAAGGCTTTAGTTTCTCCTTTAAAGAGGAAAGAACAGTTCAGATTATAAAACTGAAATAGCACAGCTTTGGGCTCTATCTTTGTCCCTCTGCACATGGGGTGGGTGAGAGCTCATGTACCGCTCTTGCTGTAGGTGGCCCACAGGGACAATGTTTGTGAGCTGCTTAGGAGATCAGTGTTGGGTCCTGTAGTCACTCCCAGCTTTCCTGGGCAGGGTACTTCTTTTCCCTCTTTCCCACCAGGAAAGTGACACTTTCCTACATCCCAAAGATGAGGTGAGGACTTAGCCATTTAGAAATGTCCAAGTCTTTGCTGCTGTGGAGGTGAGAGCTGTATAAGCATCCTGCATCTGCTTTTTCCAATAAATCAGGTGGAGGTTCCCATCTGATACCCACAAAATGGGAGCTCATATTGCTCTTCACACCATCATTCCATCCTCCAGCTGTAGTAATTACATATCCTCTGAACAGAGAGAGACATAGTTCTCCCAGGATTTTAGAAGCTGTGGGAAACTTAGAGGAAAGAATTCAAACAATTATTATCTGTCTTTCTGTAACCATTGTTTATAGATATGATTCTCCAGAGTGTGCTATTCATAGTTCACCAATAGCGTGAGAGAAGATTCCTAAAGGCCAATCAGGTTTCAGGTCCACCACTGTTTCTATCAGAACTGTAGATTTCTAAAAATAAAGTGTCTTCTCATGCCTTCTGATGATGGAGTCTCTGTATAGCCTTTGGCTGTCCCCAGTACAATCATCTATCTTTTCCTTGACACTTCCATGTTGATGACCTCAGACTGATAATGCACACGGCTTTTTGTCACTATTTTTTTTTCAGTTGTCACCAATTGTGGAGTTAAATGTTGGTGGGGAGATGTACACGACAACACTGAGCACCTTGAAGAAACACCCTGGCTCCAAGCTGGCAGAGATGTTCACCGGCCAGCCCAAACTCAGGACTGACTCCGAAGGGAGGTTCTTCATCGACAGGCCAGGCACCTACTTCAAATACATCTTGGAGTACCTGCGCAGTAACCAAGTGCCCACCCAGTGCATCCAGGACGTCTACAAGGAGGCGTTGTTCTATGACATAGAGCCTTTGATCAAGCAGCTTGAGGACTCCCCGCAGATCTTTGGGGAGCTCGTGGCGAGGAGGCAGTTTCTGGCCCGCGTGCCCAACTACAGCGAGAACATCGAGCTGATGATCCGCATCGCGAGGGCGGAAGCGGTTGCGTCCCGACAATCCAGCGTCATCGTGTGCGTGGTCAGAACCGAGGAGGACGCAGCCAGGTGTCAGGATGCCTTGAACAGTTTGGACATGGATAAAAAATCCGTGGTGAAGTTTGGCCCCTGGAAGGCTGTGCCCAGTATTTCTGATCTGCTGGACTGCATTCAAATGGACGTTGAAGCCAAAGGGTACAAAATATCCTTTCAGCCCCATGTTGCTGAAAAAGGTTTTCGCTTCAAGTCGCACGACTTCTTCTACAAGTTCCTGTTCACCTGGTGGTAGCAAAGTGCCACCATTGATAGGGAACATCAGAAAGCAATCACTGGAACAAATTAACCTGGACTGTGGAGAATGAAACACGAGCTATCAGAGGGACAGGAAGAAACACACAGGCCAACAAAAGGATCTCCTTTGTCTGTTTTCCATATCAAAGAACACTTAAGAGCCACTTTACTTGGGATTTAGGGGATAACTTTTTAGAGGTTTTAAAAGGCTCCAGAAAAAGGAGGAATTTCACTCTTCAGTGTTGCTTACTATTCATTCAGTTCAAAGAGATGGATCTGTGAATTGAGCCAACCTCACTCAACCCAAGGGAAATGAATAATCCCAAATATGTCTGGTGGACATGTAGAGTTGCTCTCTCAGTGGAAATGGGAACAGGCCGCATATGTGGAAATCCTGACTGAAACAATGATATTACCACATACTCAAATTAAATTTGGTTTCTAAATGGGAAGGCAAAAGCTATTCTTCTCCTGCCTTTCTACACTAGAATCGGGGTTAAAAAGAAGGATTCACTGTCCTGTGATCACTTCTTCTTTCTCCAGCAGACAGGCTACTCTCTAGTCAATGTATTTATTACCATTGTTTATTATTTGTTCTGAAGGAAAGACAGAGAACCTCAGCAACAGCCCTGGATAAACAAAAGGCAAAAATACCATCACTGATTTGAGGAGCTTATAATCTAAGGACACACACGCCTCTTTCAGACCACACAATCTTAATCTTTTTCTTCTGACACTCATTATTATGATGATGCTATTTCTAACTATATAAGTTCCTGGAAGAATTGGGAAAACCTGCCATGATTTGGTGGGAAGGAAGTGGTGCTGAAGCAACAGCCTGCAAATTCTCTTTTACCAAACACAAGTTACATTGTACAAGGCATTTTAAAAAAATCTTAGAATTTGAAAGTTTATTTTTATACTGGAAATGGCTTGAGTTTAATCACTCTGAGAATCATAATGACTGATTTGATAAAGACCATATTTCCTTTACTTCTTGGAGGATGGATTTCTTCCAGTCAAGGACAATAACCATAGAATCATGGAATGGTCCCTGGGATTTCAAATAAAGAAATTTTAAATTTTTTTTTAATTTTGCAGAAGTGCTTTATTTACTGACATTTCCCCCTAAATATCCCTGAATTCTAAAGACCTGAAGTTTTGTCTTTAGGATAACAGATTTGAGCCACTCCTAATTAAGCTGTGTTTCAGATGTGCTTATCCTAGCATGGACCTCCCCCCAGTGACAGCCGTGAGTCACTCCAGGCTGCAGGGTAGTTCTGCTCTGGGTGTGAAGGGACTCTGAGACCTCTCACATTCAGAGCCTCGGTAAGAATGGACACAGTCAGTGTCTGAGAGGACAAAAAGGTTTCAGAAAGAGGCTCTTTTGATCCTAACCAAGTGGTTGGTGGTGCTCAGCCTGGAAGAAGAGAGATTGAGGAGGCCTCCCAGTAGACAAAAGGCTGCTTTAAAGAGATCTGTTACACTTTGTCCATACTAAGGGTGGGGAAAATGGCTTAAGTCACAACACCAGAGATGAAAATTAGATATTAGGAGAAAAAAAAAATCTCAGTATAGAATAGTTAAAGCCTCATACCAATCAACCTCTTAAGTCTATAGGACTGCTGCCATGAGAAACTTTAATTGGCACACACTCAAATTCTGTGTTCAGTTTGGGGCCCTTCACTCCAAGAAGGACATTGAGGCCCTGGAGTGTCCTGAAGAAGGGCAGTGGAGATGGGGAAAGGTCTGGAGCACAAGTCTGATGAGGAGAGGCTGAGGGAGCTGGGGGTGTTCAGCCTGGAAAAAAGGAGGCTCAGGGGCGACCTTATCGCTCTCTACAACTCCTGAGAGGAGGGTGCAGCCAGGTGAGAGACAGGTCAAGGAAAATGACCTCAAGTTCTTCCAGGAATACCATCAGGAAAAGTTTATTCACTGAAAGGGTCATCAGATATTGGAACAGGCTGCCCAAGGAATTGGTCACCATCCCTGGAAGTGCTCAAAAAATGTGTGGATGTGGCACTCAGGGACAGAGTTTAGTGGTGGGCTTGGCAGTGCTGGATTAATGGCTGAACTTGATGATCTTAGACATTTTTTCTGACTTTAGTGATTCCACAGTTCTGCTGGAAAGAATTTTTCTAATTATTTTCAATTAATTGTTTTAATTAATCATAAGAAGTATATTATTTATTAGCATTGTATTGGTCCTAAGTCACTTTTAGCCAGCACGTAGAAAGTTTCTTTACACAAACTGTTATTGTTAGAGTTTGATTGGGAAAATCATTGAAACTTTAAGCTTTGCTAAACTAGCCCTGATATGCTTTGGTGAACAAAACCTGCGAGAGAGAGAGATGTATTTCTGAAAGTGGACACAAAAAATGCAGAATGTGTAGATTACAAGGGCATTTTGCAGAAACCAGAAGATAACAGAGACTCCTCAGTATGTGCTGCAAAACTCCCTACCTGGGAGAGAGATCGCGAAAATACTGAGAAATGGGGACTGGTTAACATGAGAAGCAAGAATAAATAACCAGTAGAGGACAGAATACTAATTAATGAAGATAATTATGTCATTTAGAACCAATGAGCATTCATTTCTTTGTTTGCTAAAAAAAGTAGAAAAAGGTGGGAAAGTCAGCTTAAAATTGAATACTAGTGTTAGGAAAATTTATCTACAACAAACATCAGAGGTTTATGTCCAAAAAAGAGACAGAAGAGTTCTTTTACTTTATTCGAATAAAGGGAGAGGCCATGGGGCATACCCCTGGGATCTCTTAAATTTTTGGAGGACAAAGCCTCCTTTTTATCCTAATTTCCTGGGCATTGGCTGAGGTACTTGAGAGGTACAGACTTCCCAATACACCTGATACCAAAGATTGCTCTCTAATGAATAACCCTCCCTTTTAATATTTAATTCTTATAGAATTTAGGGTTTTTCTTCCCCATTGCTTCTTTCATCTTTCAGTGTCTTATTTCATTTATCAGCAAACCTAAAGTTTATTTGTAAAAGCAAATATCTTTTCCCATTCATCAATCAGTGGAATCTTTCCCATTGTTTCTTTTATCTCCCAGTGCTAGTTTTATTTACCAGCAGACCCACAGCTTGTTTGTAAAGACAAATCCGCTATTCCTCTCGCTAGTGAAACCTGGGCGTACTTTGTGGAGAAAGAGCGCGGGACACCCACCCTGGGGCGGGCGGGCCGAGTCGCGGCCGCCATGTTAGTCCCGCGTCCCCATGGCAACGGGAGGCCGCCGGACCATCGAGTGCGGCCTCCGGGCGGAAAGAGAGGCCGCGCCTGGGCCCCTCCCGCCGCAGCTCTATGGTTCCACTTCCGGGTTGCGCGGCGGCGTCATGGCGGCGCACCTGAAGAAGCGGGTGTACGAGGAGTTCACCAAGGTGGTCCAGGTAACATGACCCCCCCCCTGGGCCAGGATGGACGCTCCGAGCTCTGCCGTGTGGCGGGAGGTGCCGGCGGGTGAGGCGGAGCTGTGGGGAAAGCCGCCGGCCCAGCCCGGCGCCGAGCCTGGGAGCGCCCCCCGCTCGCCAGGCGTCGGGCTGGGGCGGCCCCTGAGGGGTTGGGGAGGAACGGGGCGGGTCGGCCCCGAGTTTAGGAAGGCTGGAGCTGCTGAAGGGGAGAGGTCTGAGGGAGGGTGTTCTCCTCAGGGTGAAGAGGGAGAGAGGTTGTGGAGTCTCCCTCACTAGAGATACTCAAGAAGCGTCCGGGCGCAGTCCTGTGCAGTGTGCTCTGGGATGACCCTGCTTGAGAGGGAGGTTGGACGAGGTGACCCCCTGTGATCCCTTCCAACCAGACCCGTTTTGTTGGTTCTTTGACCTGAGCAGGGCCGGCACTGCTGCGGGGAAGAGGAGGCATCCCCCAGCCAGCGACTGGGGAAGGAACTACAGCGGCTGTCTGGGCTGCTCCAGGCCGGTGGGAGTGGGAGAAGCCGGTGTTTGCCCGGGATTCGTTGTTTGGTGTTGGAAGCAGCTGGATTTCACCCAGCCTAGGGTGGGGAGAGGCCGTGTTTTGCAGGGATGGGGACTACCTGGGCAGGACAGTAACAACCACAGTGGTCTGAGGGTGGGTGTCTCCCTGAGACAGATGAAGGAGGGGCTAGTGACTGCCCTGGGACATGGGAGCTTCCTTAGGCCTCCCCATGTTCAGTCCGGGCAGGAGTGGGTCTGCATGCCCTGATTCTGAGCCTGTCCCTCTGCCCACAGCAGCAGCATGAGGACCTGTCCACCAAGAAGCTGCGGCTGACCAAGCCCAGCAAGTCAGCAGCGCTGCACGTGGACCTGTGCAAAGCCACCTCGCCTGCTGATGCCTTGCAGTACCTGCTCCAGTTTGCCAGGAAGCCCGTGGAAGTGGAGAGCGTGGAAGGGGTTGTCAGGATCCTGCTGGAGCATTATTACAAGGTGGGGAAGCTGGGAGCCAAACATGCTTGCTCCTTTTGCTCCTGTTTGCTTGGTGTGGGATGTTGAACAGGGGCTCACAGACTCCTCCTGTGTTGCTGACTCAGCCTGGGCTGAGAGTGAACAGCTGTAGCCCTTGACCCAAGTGATTTCTGATTGTGTTCCTTGGTCCCTGTGCTGATGGTTTCAGCAGCCTGTGACAAGTTATCCCTGCTCATGGCCTGTGTGCAAGTTAACTTGGCAAGGGACAAAAGACCTGTCAAGTTTTCCAGGGAACTGGGATTTTCCAGCTGGGAACCCAGCTGTCTAGAGCTGTTTCAGCTTTATCTGACACTTTCCTGACTGATGTGTCCTTACCTTGTTCTTCATTTTCTCTAGCAGTGGAGAAACCTTTTAGCTATTGCTTATGTGGTGAAAACCAGCACTTTTAAAATCCCAGAATCATGGGGTGGTTTGGGTTGGAAGGGACATTAAAGATCATCCACTTCTGACCCCTCTGCTAGGGCAGGGACACCTTCTGTTAGACCAGGTTGTCCAAGGCTCCATCCAGCCTGGCCTTGAGCATTTCCAGGCATGAGGCAGCTTCCCTGGACAACCTTTGCTGGGCCAGTACCTCACTGCCCTCTCAGTAAAGAATTTCTGCTTAATATCTGCTTAAAGAATTTTCTGCTATGAAAAAAGCTGTCAGAGATCACTCTCTTCTCCAATTAACAAGCAGTAGAACAAGGAAATGGCCTCAAGCTGCTCCAAGGAGGTTTAGATTGCATATTTGGAAAACTTTCCAAAAAGTTTTGAAAAGATTATCAAGCACTGGAACAGGCTGCCCAGGGCAGTGGTTGTGTCACCATCCCTGAAGGTATTTCAAAGGTGGGTAGATGTGGCACTTGGGGACACAGTTTAGTGGTAGACTTGTTAGTGTTGGGTTAAGGGTTGGACTTGATGATCTTAGAGGTCTTTTCTAACATAAAGTATTCTCTGAGTCTATGAAATACAGAGTTCCTAGTCAAATAACACAGATTATTTGTGTTTGGAGTTTTTTTATAGCCTGTATTAGAAGAGAGACTCATGAACCTGCAGATGAGATCACACTGGCAAGAACACAGCCTGTTACAGAATCCAGCTTTTAAAAATACTGCTTTCAAAACTACCATAGCTGACATTATTTTACTTGCAGACAAAATTTTCAAAAGAACTTGTTTCTTAGTACTCCATAACACACTTTCCCTGATCATCCAGAAACCTGACCCTGAAAGCTGTAACTGCAGTGGAAGTTAGTGAAGATTTATTTGTTTGAAGTGTCACTGTTTTGTTCAAGATGGTCCTGTAGCTTCCTGCTCCCTCATGCCTATAGATTTTGGTAGGGCAGTCCCCATGCACTCCTGATGACAGTGTCCATTGTTCAAACACATAACTTCAACCCTAAAATAAAAAACTCTTCTCAGTTCAGTTGAGAAAGGGACTGCTACCTTGGGTGTCGCATTTGTCACTTGGAAGCTGTGTGTGGCACTGAAGTCTCCCTTAAACACTGACAGATATAAATAACAGTTGTAACTGTAAAATTTCTTGTTGAAAGATGGGATATTTGTTACTGTAACTTTTCTGCAACTCTGTGTTCAGTGTTGCACAAATGCTTGCTAAGATCCATGTATGACATCCAGATGACTTTCTGCCTTTCTACTCTGCATTGGATATCCTTGGCAATACAATGAAAGAGAGACCATCCAGTTATGACCAGAAGTCATGTGTGCATGAAGCCTCAAAAGAAATCTTTAAAATGCATGAACTTTTGAAATTAATTTTACAGGAATATTAATTGATGAGGCTTACTTATGTAATTATCACCTGTGACAGCATTTGCTGTTTCTTAAATGAGTAGATGTATGTAGGTAATATATGCTGTTCTCCTTGTTTTTCTTTAACTTTTGCTGTATTGGGTTTTTTTGGGGTGTTGTTTCCTTCCAGGAGAATGATGCCTCTGTAAGGCTGAAGATTGCATCCTTGCTGGGGTTGTTGTCAAAGACTGCAGGATTTTCCCCAGACTGCATTGTGGATGATGCCATTAACACCCTTCAGAATGAGAGTAAGTCTCCCTTTTGATGTGGTGCTTGAGGTCAAGGTGGAATCATGCTGTCAAAGCATTTGGGACAGTGGCAAGGCCTTACATCTCAAGTGTATGATTGGGAATTGCTGCTTTGAGTATTTATTTTCTGGTTTTGTGAAGGATGACAGATAACACCATGTTCTGAGGAGGAGAAGAATGTTCCTCTGACCTGCCTGCTCTAAATCTTTGTTCTAAAGGAGTGCAGAATTTGCTTTTGCATCTCCATCTGAGAGCTGTTGCTTCTGAGGTTTTCTGTTCTACAGGACAGTTTTGCTTAAAATTATTTGCTTAAAATACGTTTGAAGAGGAGTTTATTTATGTTATGCTGGAGGCCAGCTCATCAAGCTGTATCAACAGGAGTGTAGCCAGCAGGTCAAGGGAGGAGGGTATCCTACCCTTTTACTCAGCACTGGTTAGGCCACATCTGGAATACTTTATCCAGTTTTGGGCTGCCCAGTGCCAAATTAGTGCTGGTAAGGTTGGGTGAGTTCAGCAGCACCACTGAGGTGGTAGAGGACTGGAGTATGTGATCTGCAAGGCATAGCTGAGGGAGCTGGGCTAGTTCAGGCCTTGAAAGGCTTCAGGATGGCCTTCCAATGTGGATGACTCTGTGATCCTGTAGCTGGTAAGAGTTCAGCAAAGTAGTGCATAGCCTTTCACTCTTCTGTTTTGCAGAGTCTCACCAAGTCCTTGCTCAGCTGCTGGACACCCTGTTAGTGATTGGCACAAAACTCCCAGACAATCCATCTGTCAGGATGAGACTGGTAGAGGTAGCCTGCAAGGTAAGGAGGCCTCCCTGGGCCAGGAAACTTTTGTCACTGCCACAGAAAAAAAAGAAAGGTAGTCAGTATTTAAATTATTTTTGTTTTTCTCAACAAACTGTTACAATACTAAGATTAATAACTGCTAGGAAACATAGCACGATGTTTCAAAGTTATGAATCCAGTTACATCTGCTCATCTCTTCTTCCACAGCATCTGACAGATTCTTCTCATGGTGTAAGGAATAAGTGTCTTCAGCTAATTGGCTGTCTTGGCCCAGTGGAAAAAGGTGTTGCAAAAGAGGCTGAAAGCCAGGCGGCCAAAGATGTCCAGAAGATAATAGGAGATCATTTTAATGATCAGGACCCTCGAGTTAGGACTGCAGCTATAAAAGCCATGGTAAGTGTAGCTGGTACTGTGGAAGAAATGGTTTGGAGTCGTGTCAGGGAGCTGAGAGAGGGCTGCAAACAAACACAGAGGTTTGTTTTAGAGATTATTTTAATTAACTTAGTAAAAGCCCATTCAGTGTATCAAAATTACCTGAAAAAATAAGCTAGGTCTTGAAATATCAGAGTAACATGAGGTCTTAAAGGACATTTGAGTGATTCATAACTTCTGTTTCAGGTATAGCTGAAGAAGCTTTTTCAACTTGTTCATTCTTTTGAGTGTGTGTAGGCTCTTTCTTTAAGAGACAAATTTATATCTTGATTTTGGTTACCAGAACTACAAGAAACCACTATTGCTCCAAAATGCAGTAGGTATGTTTATGATAGGAAGCCTGTGTGAAAAGTCCAGAAAGAATTTAGTTTGTTTGTTTTAGAGCAAACATTTATGTATTGCCTCATGATTGCATTCATTAGCATTCTCTAATTGTTCATGAGATACACTATATACTCGTTTTTTTTTGTGTGGGGACCCTTCAGAAGCTTTTAGCTTTGAAGAAATGCAAGCAAAGACCATGCATTTCAAAATACTGCTTAATGTGAGTTGCCTGTGAGTGTATGGGGATACAGAAGTTTCTCTGTTACTCCTAAAGTTTATAATAATGTTCCATCTACTGTGATGGTCAATGAGGATCTTTGAATTAATGTTATTAAACTCCGGAGAAAGAAAGAAGATGCATTTGAGGAGGTCAGATTGCACGTGAATCTCTCTGAAATCTCCCTCTCCTAGATGTTGTACTTACTCATCTTTCTAAAAAGAAACAATGTTGGACACTTTGCTGTCCCTGTGGTTCAGTAACAGAAGGATTGCCATGAGTTTTCATGCCATGTAAATGCTACTTTTGGATCCATGTTTCAGGAATGGTAATAAAGTAACTAATTATCTGTTTTAATTGTGAATGAATATGGCTAACACTAAAAAGTTATTTGAAGGTTGGGAGAATCAACAGGCAGTGTATTTGTATAAATTGTTCTTCCACAATCTAAGTATGAATGATTATGAAGGTAAAAAATTATACTGAAGTCAAGAATATTATTTAAAATACTTACGGTCAAGGTAATGCAGTATTTTAATTATAGCAGCTCAAACAGAAAAACTGTGGTGAAAACTTAGTCTGTGTCCCTTAAACCTGTACTTACACTTTCTTACATTGTTTTGGTTTTTTTCCCTGTAGCTACAGCTTCATGAAAGAGGACTAAAGTTGCAGCAAGCTATTTATAGTCAGGTAAAACCTTGTATTTGTTTTGTACTTGTCTGCACATCTTTCTCTTTGAGTTCTGTGGCAGTGTGTTTTGTGAGGAGGAGGGCACTGAGCAGAGGAGGAGTATTTTACACTTAGGTAGCAGATATTCCTTGTTGTTGTATAACAGTGGAAATAAAAGGTTATTTTGCATCCGTTGTGCTTAAATGCACTAAAGCATGTGCTTTGTTGTATGTTGTTTGGGGAGGTGATCCTGGGCAGTGCAAGGCATGATGAAGTCATTCCTGTCATCTGGCAGCTATAGTCTGCAAGTCTTAAACCCTTGTTCACTGGAGAGTACCCATGAAGCTTGCCTTTGTTATATCAGTAAGGCTGTGCAGCTGCAGCCTGTATCAAGTCAGTTCTGTTGCAGACTCACATTTCATCCTTCTTGCATAGTACAGGCAATTCTGGAGTTTATAACATGTGCCTGGTTGACTTTATTAGGTCTAGTCTGCCTGATCAAACTTGGGAATACTAGAGAGTAGCAGGGAAGACGAGATTCATTTTGATTTTTAATGTGTCCTAACTGTGGTGAGGATGTTGCTGACATTGTGGGAAGGGGATGGCAGCTCAGGTGGAGATGTTTCAGGTATATTGGACTATGAATGTTCTTTCAGGCCTGCAAGCTGTTGGCAGATGATTACGAGCAAGTGCGCAGTGCTGCAGTTCAGCTGATTTGGGTCCTCAGTCAGCTTTACCCTGAAAGGTACGTCCTGCATGCACTGTCCTCAAAGTACTGGCCAAGTAACCACCTAATCCTGAGAGTTTTGTGCTGGTAGGTCTGAGGAGGAGCTGCTAGGAAACTGATGTGTACAAATGGCTGATGCCTGATGAGAACGCACTGATGCAGTGAAATTTTGGTTCCTAGTATTTTGTTGAACATTGATAGGAAATCAGCATGATTGTTTGTTTTTGATGCCATCCAGTATGAAATACAATTAAAAAACTGATTTCTCTATGTCAGCATCGTCCCGATTCCTTCTTCTAATGAAGAAATTCGCTTGGTTGATGATGCCTTTGGAAAAATTTGCCATATGGTTAGTGATGGTTCCTGGGTTGTAAGAGTACAAGCTGCAAAGTTATTGGTAAGTTGCATTATTTTCTTCTCTAGCAGTGAATAGTTTCTCTTAAGTTACTTGACTTTTCATATATATTTGAAAAAAAAAAGAATGGGAGTATGTTTAAAACCATATAGGTAAATTTCTCCCAAAATTCTGAGGTGAAATAAATGAGGGAGATTGAGGAAACCCAACAGTTTTTCAGCTCAACTGTGCAGTGATTCTTCCCTTGAGAGTAGATGGTTGAACATTAAAGAAAAAAAACAAATCCTTGTCATAATTTCCTGCCCCTACTTCTCTACCACAGGATGTGTGAACCAATTGAACTCAAGAAAAGCCACATTAACCTCAGTGGGAAAATTAGATGTTCTGATTCTTAAGTTCACTTTTTTAGACTCTGACATACAATAGTGTCAGGTATTGCATAAAGCTGTTAGAATGAGTGGATAAGATTGAATGCCATGTTGGAATAAATCAGGAAATTATATGGTACAGTTTAGAATAACCCTGTTTTTTTCCTTTTGATATTTTTTTCTCTTTAGGGTTCTATGCAACAAGTTAGCTCTCATTTTTTGGAGCAGACCCTTGACAAGAAGCTCATGTCAGATCTGAGGGTATGTAAGTGTTTGAGTTTTTCCTGTGTATACGTGCTAAAATCACACAAGAGGTGTATTAATATTGAGTGTGCTTGTTCATCTTGTCCTTGCCTTAGGGTTGCTGAGAGTTAATTGATGATGACAGGTTTTGTTTTAGATTAAAGTCAATGAAACAATTGCTAGTTTTAGATTTCATTAACCAAGGATGTAAGAAACAGCTCTAGACTATTCAAGTTTTGCAACAAGTGAGAGGTAAATGTTTGTGGTGTTCTGAGAGTTTTTTGGCTAAAAGCTTTGCCTATTGTGTATGGAAAGATTGCATCCTAGTTCTAGGAGCAAGCTGTTGGAAACATCTGAAACATCAAAAAAGCATCAAGATATCAAGAAACATGAGTAGCTAAAGGCTACTCAACCCTGTGAGCAAAATTTTTCAGTAACATTCCTTCCTTAAGCAACCTGCTCAAGGTTATGTTAATTTTTTTCTGTCTACAAAAGAATGATTAAGGGCTGCTCTTTATTGTGTGCTGCTTTGTAAAGACTGTTAAAGAAAGTGCTGTGCAGCTTTATTTAGAGTGTGTGGGAAAAGGAGGCAGACTAGCAAGCACACTGAATGAATATCCCATTTTACACATTGCTGAACTCTGGATAGGGTTGCTAGCATTAAAGTATTTAATTGCAGTTTTACAAGTTGATCTGCAAAGTGATAGCATTTTTGCAGATCACTTATTGGCTTCTTAACTAGATGGGCCTTTGTTCTGACCCAGTTGGGCTGTTTTTGCAATGGATGTCTAAGAATATGTTAATTAAAATGTGTTTGTTATTATCTTTTCCCTACATCAAAACTACAGAGAGTTAGTGGCAGTTAGAAATAGCCACAGAAGAGTAGGTGCTGTTTGCTTTTCTTAGCACTTGTATGTGTGTCAGTGTCTAAGCCTGCAGCTATATCTGTTTTCAGATCCAGTGTAATATTTTGTTCAGTCATCTTTTGAAGTTGACATGGTTGTAACTGAAGTGTTTTTTGGACAGAGGAAGCGCACTGCACATGAACGAGCCAAAGAGCTCTACAGCTCTGGGGAGTTTTCAAGTGGCAGAAAGTGGGGAGATGATGCTCCCAAAGAGGAAATCGATACTGGTGCTGTCAACTTGATTGAATCAGGAGCTTGTGGGGCTTTTGTTCATGGCCTGGAAGATGAGATGTATGGTAAGTGTTAACTGGGCATGGAACAGCTAAAGGGGGGAGATCTGTGTGGGCTGATGGGCATCATTGGGGTCTCTGATATGGCAGTTGTTTCAAAGGTGCTGTAGTGTTGCACAGAATTTTGGACAGAAGTGTTCAGTTGGGTAGAAAAAGCAAATTGCTTCCTATAAATGGTAAAGTTTTAGTAACATATATGGTAGTAAGTGGCTTGCTTCTGGAGTGCAAAAACCCACTGGGATTATTTTTTGTTGTTGTTGACTTAAATTTAACAGTTGGATGTGATCAGAAATTGGCATAGTTACTGCTGTTTGAAAATGGTATTTTGTCAGCAGGAAGGAAATTGATAGAATCATTTAGGTTGGAAGATACCTCTAAGACCATCGACTCCAAATGTTAACCCAACACTACCAAGTCCACTACTAAACCATGCCCCCAGGTGCCACATCCAGGTGATTTCTGAACACTTCCCAGGATGACAATTCCTCCACTACCCTGTGTAGTCTTTTCCAGTGATTGACAACCCAAATGTTTTCCATCTAAACCTCTCCTGGTACAGTGCGTGGCTGGTATTTGCATAAGCCATGAAAATGCCAAGCTGTGAATGTCATTTTTGAATTTGCTTTTAATGTTATTGGAAGGACGAGGTTAAGTTAAAACATACAAAACCACCACAGCAAAAATATTGTAGATTGTGTTGTAAAAGTGGGTTTATTGCTCCATGAGTCCTGCAAATAAATGCATGTTTTCCCAATAGCTAAACTCTCCCTGAAGTTTGAAAGTGCACCTTCCTTTTCTTCCTGATTAACACTAAAAAATGTTTCACTGGTTCAGCCCCTTGGCCCAATGAAACATGTTCTCCAGTTTTTTGTGCCACAGGTCTTGAGTCAGTATGCTGCTGTTGAGGAATGTGGAAAAAATGAACAAATGTGAAATGTACACAGATCTCCCTCTCCACTGCAGCATTTTAAAATACTGCTGAGTTCCCCCGACTGGTAACGCTGCTTGAATTCCATGTTGTAGCTTAAATCTGAATTAGTGTGTCAGCTTATGAAAGCAATATCAGCAAAATGTTTCTCTTCTCTTAATACCTGGGTCTTAATGACCATGGGGACTCAGAGCTGTGACAAAAGCATCATTATTGAGCAAGCAGGGGTCTTGCTGTCTCTGCATTTTTATACTTGATCAGAATCCTGAGGAGTCAGATGTCTTCTTTAAGAACAATAGGCCTAAAAGCTCCACACAAGTTCAAGTAAATGTTTTCAAGATGACCTAATTTGAGTGAAAACTAGAAGTATGTCTAAAACAACAATGTTTGCAAGACATCAGATTAATTACCATTTTTCTGATCCTAGCACATAAATGTTAGGGAAGCTAATGAGGATGATTGTAGGGAAGAGAATCTCATCTCTGCCTAACCTTGTTATATTTGGGTATTCTTCAAATTCCTGCAAAGTTTTACAGCGTAAGTAGACTCAGGATGCTTTCTGATGTTTTTTTTTTACTTTATTAAAATAATTTTAATATTTAGGTGGTACCTTTTTCCTTTGTCTTGAGGAGTATAAAGTCAGAAAGCAGAAGACTTTCATTTTGTTAACTGCCAAAACGTTGATTCTCTGGGGCTTTTCAGCAATTCATAAAGTGCTGCATAGCAAGTTAAAAATGCAGTGAAAGCTCCAAGCAATTAAAATGTCAGGAAGAATAAAACAACCACAGTTTAATTAACTAAATTAGTTTGCTTAAGTTACCAGTGTTAATGCTATGTTTGCAAAACACACTATGAAATATGCAGTATTTATTGATGGACTACAGACCTGTTTTTCACCTGCAGGTCCCTTTTGCAGATGCTTATGGCAGCAGCAGGGGCTGTGTCAGAAGTGAGACTTGATTTGAAGATTTGTCTGTGAAAAGGTCCCCAGTGGGTCCCTGCTGAGGCTCTGTTGCCTTCAGCATTTCCTTAGCATCTCCTGTCCTTAGCCCAGCCCTTGAAGAGTACAAGACCTCACTGTTGGGTGAATGTCCTTTTAAACCAGACAGTTTTAATTAATTTACAGTGGATTCCCTGCTTCTCTTTTAACAGAGGTTCGAATCGCTGCGGTTGAAGCCCTGTGTATGCTGGCTCAGTCCTCGCCTTCTTTTGCTGAGAAATGCCTGGATTTTCTGGTTGACATGTTTAATGATGAAATTGAGGAGGTCAGATTGCAGTCAATACACACAATGAGAAAAATCTCCAACAACATCACGCTGCGGGAAGACCAGCTGGATACTGTGTTGGCTGTCTTGGAGGTAAGAAATTCTTGAGGGCAAGAATTGCTTTCCTGCTTGCTTTGGGGTGCTTAATTATGTACTGCTAATCAGTCCCTTCCTCTGAGAGCAAACCCACCCTTTTTGGGGTTTTTTGACTCTTTGAACTCTGCCAAATGTTCCTAGAATCTGGTAGCTTGTAAGCACCAGGACAGCAGAATACTTCTAAAATAGACAAATTTTAGATAAAAACTCTTCCTTTGATCACTGTGCTGTTGCCTCCATGTGTTTCCTTCTGTCCTGTGTTGACGTCCAGCACTCCATGCACTTCATGTTGCATGCAGCTTCATTTTCTTTTTGTGTCCTTGCTTCAGCTGCTTTTGGTACACCTTTGCTCACCAAGCAGAGCTGGCCTGACATCTTTTTGCTGTTGAGAGTGTTTGTCAGTGTGCTCTGCCATATAATTTTGAGTTTTCCTAACCAGCATTCTCCTAGTCAGTGTTCAGCCAGGATTCAGGGAATAGCATGAGTCAGGTGCTCTTCCTGGTTGATGAGCTTGATCCAGGAAGAGATTTTGGCTGTATGAATGGTACTGTGTCAAGCTGGCCTCTCAGACCTGATTTATTTTCTGAGCTATAGCCCCTGGGGCATTTTTTTTAAATCTACTGCTTGTGGTAGGCAAGTTCCTGCTGCTTTTGGGAAGTGCCTTGGGAGGTCCTGCAAATCCACTGCTTCAATCTCCTCACCTTTTATTTCCTTGACCCAGGGCAGCAGTTGCTGCTTTCAGTTGTGCCTCAGGAAGTAGCAAACTAATTAAAGCTATTTTATCAGTCTCTAACAAATGTTTTGGGGTATGATCTGACTTTGCAAATGCAGCAATGAGCTTCAGGTGCCTCACGTTTTTGTCATTATTTGCATTTGTTTAAGCTGGGAACCTGTGCATTGAGAGGTATGAAAATGTCCTTCTTAGGCTGGACTCTTCTGTGGTGACTTTACACATAGGGTTTATCATACATGGTTTGTGGTTTATATTATCATAATTATCATCAGGCATTGGGATAGCTTTAGTGTAGAATTATTAACATTTTAATGGATTTATCTGATTCTGAAACATGCTTAGTGCTTTTCTTTAAAATCCATCTTCTAGTACAAAACTAAAGGATGTGAAAAAATACCATTAACTTTGGTGCCTAAATTGGTTCCAGCAGCGTAAATATGGAACGCTAGGGTGTTGAGGGTAACTTCTGTTTTCACCACACTGCTTTCACTTTGTCAGAATAATTGTACCAGGTACTCCTTGGTTTCTGACCAGACTTTGGAATTTGCTTTCCCTGTTGTCCTTGATCTCAGTTTCTGTTGCTCATCTGTGTCCCTTCATGGTCTTCTGTCTTGCTTGTCTCTGTACCACATTTCTGGTGGGTTTTATCAGTGGTCTGGAGTAGTTTATGACTGTGGTCATTCCAGTCCTTAGAGTTGTCTTCTCTGTGGTCATAGTCTGTCTTTGACCAACAAAAGCCCTTTGATCATTCAAGTGTGTTGGCTGTCATTTAAGAGCCTTTACAAGAGGATTGCTCTTTCTTCTTTTGTGTAAGACAGTGATGAATGAGCTGTTGATACTTAGCAAATCATAATTTAGAAAAGGTAAAATCCACCACTGAAAAGCATCCAGTTCTTGTATCCTATCAAATTTTCACAATGTGTCCAGTAGCACCAGGCAAATGCTGATAGCAAGGAACATGATGATTCCTGGATGTGTAATGTCAAGGTGGTTTTTGGCAGAAGGTATGTAATTAATTCAGCTGAATATTCTAGTCTGTCCAGCCATTGACATATCCTCAGTGCTTACTTAGACCCTCTGGAGGCTGCTGACTGGGCTGGAAGCCTGTGGAATTGAGCTTCCTGGGTTAAAAATGATAAAAGGCTGCTGCGAAAATGCTAAAACAATCTTTGGTGATTGTTTTACTGAGTTGTCCAACACCTTCCTTTTCTGTAACTGCAAAGATACAGCATCACCCAACCAAGTAGTGATTTTTGCTCTGCTTGAGCAGGTCAGCAGTGAAGCAGTTCCCATTCATTCCAGTAAAGGAAGCACATAGGAGGATGAGACCTGGAGTCCCTGCAGCACTTGCCTGGTCTGTCACTTCATCTGTGCTGATTTAGCTCTGGTGACAAGAAACAGGCACTGCTGTTCACAGACCTCTTTTACTAACTCAGCCAAGGAACAGAGGCTGCCACCTTTAAAGTAAATGTGTGTGCAGGCATGTTTCACTCAGCAGTCTCTGGGTTGGGTTTCTATTTTAGGATTCTTCAAGGGACATTCGGGAAGCACTTCATGAACTATTGTGTTGCACCAATGTTTCAACTAAAGAAGGCATCCATCTTGCACTGGTGGAGCTGCTGAAAAACCTGACCAAGTATCCCACTGACAGAGAATCCATATGGAAGTGAGTGTGTTCAGTGTCCTTGTGTGTCTACTTACTTTCCTCTTCTTTTTTAGTAAGTGAGGTGCTAGGAAACACTGAGCTTGCTAAGGAGGTAACAGGTATTGCAGGTGAACAATCCTGTTACTCTGTAAATATGTACCTATTCATGACTGGTGTAGAAACTCTGTGTTGTTCTTGCTTGTCAATACTTGCACTGGGAATCCAGATCTGATGACCACTTCTGGAAATGTGCCCCTATTCCAGGCACTCAGTGCATTCACAGGAAAGATTAATTCTGTTTGAAACCTCATCTCTTCTATGCAAGTGTTTTTGCTCACTTGACATTGTGTTAAATACTAATATTTACCAGCAGTTGACTGTATCAGTTGTGATAAGTGGATTTGACATGTGGCATTGTGCTATCAGAGGAATTTTTCTGTCTAAGTAAAAAGAAGGAACTTTTGCAGCAGATTTTTTGGTTGTTTAATGGAAGCAATAGAGGGAATGGTGCTCCACACACATGGTTTGAGATGGAATTCTTAGATATTACTAGAAACACTTGTTTTAGCCTGCTTTGACTTCCAGTGTACTTTTACATAGTTTTTGGAGTTTGTGGGTTTTGAGATTTTACCTCCTATCTTCCCTATTTCTGAAGAAAGAAAATGCACTCATTCATTAGTCTTTAGTATAAAAGCTTCCTGGATTGTATAACTCCAAGTGTTAACTATTTTGTACACACTTTAAAATTTAAAAAAAAAAATTACTGCATGTTCTTTCAGTTTTCTCAGATCATATAAAGTATTAATGCAAATGGTCAATTGTAAAGAAACAGTGAGCTTGGACAGCAGGATTTTCTTGTTAACTGTCTAAAAGTGTTGCTGCAATATAAAGTAGTAATGCTTTAGAATGTTATATTTTGCATGTGCCTGTTTACTAACATATATTTCAATCTGTATATTTCCAGATGCTTGAAGTTCCTGGGAAGCAGGCATCCCACTTTGGTGCTTCCATTAGTCCCAGAGCTGCTGAGCACACATCCGTTCTTCGACACTCCAGAACCAGACATGGATGACCCAGCCTGTATCTTTATTCATGAAGCCAGTTGATAATTTTGACTGCAGTAGATTTTATTCATGATTTCCTGCCTCTCACATTTTTTCAGCCATTTCTCCCTGTAGCAGACAAACAATCCAGTGCCTGTTTCTGAATCCCTTTGCACTTAGTTTGTTACTCAGCAAGTGATGGAAAAACTGTTAGCTGGAACCATCTTCATAAATATCAGTGGACTATAATTGGTCTTCTTTTTATGCTGTGATGAATAATCAAGCAATTTGTCAAGGTTTAAGCTTTACAGATGAGCCCTTTGATGTGAAAGCATTTGTCTAGTTGCATTAGTTTTGAGGATGCTTTAGCTTTTAAATAAGAAGAATGTTTTTTCATATCTGTGTTCTTTTTGCGTAAAAGTTTTTCTGTGCTCACTGCTGTGCAGTTTATAAAACAGCACCAACTCTAAGTACAGCAGTGCCTGAATCCCCATAATGCTTTGAATTTTTCATCTTTCTGAAATAATTCAATATCAGAAATCCTTATATTATTGTTAGCTCTTCTGGTGCTTTAGAATGCAAACAATTATTGATACACCATTCTCCTCAACAACACAAGATGCCTTGGAAATGCATTTTTCCATTGTTTTTCGCCTTGCTTCCCTTCTGTGTGATGGCAGAACATAATGTTATTTCTGATGCATGCTGAGACACGTTGGACTGGAACCTTCTTCTAGAAGCCTCTCCTAGTTTTTCTCTCCAGTCACAGGCCATCAACCAGAAATTCTGTACGGATTAAATGAATGCCTTGTGAGAATTGAAATGAGTTGGAATCAGGTGGAGAGAAATTAATCTGTAATTACATGATTTAGTAATAATTTGAGTAAAGTTGCCCTGTGAATTGAGAATTAAAGGAACATTGCAGGGAGAAGAATGCTATTCTTTAACTCAGTGCACTGTCCTGCCAGGAACCAGAGAATATTATGTTAGAGAGTGTTTTGGAGATAACTTGCCACCAAATTTTACAGAGGCATAGTATGTGAAGATAGGCATGTGAGCCAGAAGCTGGGGTAAACCTGAATAGCATGTTTCCAGTGTAAACTGATATTTAAACCATGGATTTGTTTGCTTCAAAGTACTTAGGAAATTTGAATCAGAGCTTATGTTTGGGATCAGCCCTGTTGCAGGTGTTAGCCTTTGGGCTAATTTCTAAAGCCTTTGGCTGCTCTCTATTTCTGCAGGTCTCAGACTGTGAAAATGTGTTTTCTAGTTCAGAATTATCTTTCCCTATTTGATTCTTTGGGTTGCTTAAAGCCTGTGCAGGGTGATGTTTTTCAGGGCATCTTAGGTAATGCATCAATTTTCCAAGATTTGACAGTAAATGTATAATTTTGGACACTGCTAGGGCGCCAAAAAACTTGAGCAGCCTGGTCTAGTGGGAGGTGTCCCTGCCCATGGCAGGGTGGGGCTGGAACTAGTAGTCTTTAAGATCCCTTCCAACCAAACCACTCTGTGGTTCTGTGTGCAAACTGGTGAGCACAGTGTAAGCTGTGAGGAAGAGTGAAACTCCTCCACCTAATGTGCATGGTCTGTATTTGGGATCCCTGGCTCCTTTCCTTTGTGTTGCTTCTGAGCCATCCCGTGTTGGCAGTAACATCCTTTTTCCAGTATGGCTCACCCTGTAATGTTTGCACTTTGTACTTGATTTTAATCTTCTCAGACAGCTGTTTCTTCGGGTTTTGCTCAGTATTTTCCAACTACAAAGAACTTCCTAGACAAATCCTGGCCAAAGAAAGGGTTGTTGATGACTTGTTTTAACTTCCCATCCCCATGGAGCTCTTCTTGCTGTTTTTCATTTTTCTTTAACAACCCATTTACAACAGACATTGCTGTTCTTGTTCTGATTTTTAATGCTGCTAAAAGTTGCCCAACAATGCCTGCCCTGTTCTCTGACCATACGTTCAGACATTATGCCTATCTTCGGGACAGTCTCTCTCACCTGGTCCCTCCACTAAGAGTAAGTTGAAATAAGTAAGTTTGGTTTGGACTTTGACACCTGTTAGAAATATTGCCAGTCTCTTTCATGTCTGTCTGTGTGCAACACTTAGATTCTGAAAGGTTTTTCTCCTGTGCACCACAGGAATTAATATTGAAATGTGCATTAAGGCAGGAGAGACAAATGTTAAATTGTTACAATATGGAATTTGTAATATTTTGGGGACAATAGTAACATCATTGCTCTCAAATGAGAATAGTACGTGGTTTGCTGGTTAGCTAAGAATACTGGGAGGGCAGTATTCCTGGGAGTTTTCTATAGCTCTGACTGTGTGTGTGGGAAAGGCCTTTGTAGATCTTCCAACATTTCACTTGTGCCCTACCTGAACTGTTTATTCATGGGTGAAATGTGTTCCATTCTGCTTTGCAACATGCTTTTCCTGCATGGAAGTATGGGTGGGGTTGAAGTTGGCTGTATCACAGCTCATAAAATGATTGGTGGTTTGTGTGGTCTTCCCTTGGCTTCACAGAGTCAAATGTAAGATAAGGGAGATGTTTCCCTCAAAGGGATGTTGAAGTTTAACCTGAGGAGTGCAAGTGGATTGTAGAGTGGGGAGAATTGACTAACAAAGATGCAGATTTGAAAGCCTGTGTATAAATTTTGTATTTGAGAAATTAATTGAAGCTCTCAGTTTCTTGTTAAATAGATGCCAGCATTTTGCAGTGTTGTTCCTTGTGTTTGACTTTCCTCTTATTTTTTTTGTTTGTGTGTGTTCCTTCTCACTTAGTTGCCGGGTAGAAAGCTGGTGTCCTCTGCTGTGTCTCCCAGTATTACCCCACATGAAGATCCTTCCCAGCAGTTCCTGCATCAGAGCCTGGAGAGGGTTTACAACTTTCAGCACCTCGACCCACGGGGCATACAGGAGCTGCTGGAATTTACCATCCGGTAAGGCTGCAGGCTGCCCTCTTATGGAAAGATGTGTTAGGGTGCTCGGTTACTCTGGTGCAGGTGCTTTGTTTCTGAATATGAGTGTTGTAATTTGCTGTCCAGCACTTAACTTGAGCCTTCCTTTAGAGATTTTTGTGATAAAAAGAGTGTTCATGACCTGTTTTCATATCAAATGGATGATCTCAGGTCTGGCACAGTCCCCCAGAATAACCAGTGTGCATTTTTGGCAGGGAGCATCTTTTCAGCACATGGTAACAGTAAGATAAGGGTGTTCTTTTGGGGCTGTTCACTTATGCTAAAATACACTCTAAGTTCTGATGGTTTATGAGTGACAGCCTTGTGTTTTGTTCTCAGTTTTCTGTCCTTGTAATTGTGATCATATTATTTGTAATGTACATGCACAAGATTTTCTTGGCGGTTTTTTTTTTTTGGGTGTTTTTTTCTTTGTGGTTTTTTTTTTTTTTTTTTGGTTTTTTTTTTTTTTTTTTTTGTTTTTTTGTTGGGGGGGAGGTATTGTCCCATTTGCTCTTGCATTTTCTGGGTTCTGTGGACTTTCAATTCAGCAGGAAAGGACCTGCTTCTGGAATTTTAGGTTCTCATTGCCAGTCCCACTTACAAAGGACTTGGGCATTCCTCATCAGTTTTCAAATCAGAGAGCTTTTCCAGGAATAGAAAACATTCTTGCATGCTGCTGTCTGCTGCTGTATAGATAAGGGTGTGTAGTGTTGCTTCTCAGTGTGGGTTTTATGCTGTCTCTTCCATTTCATCTCTAGACTGATTTACACAAACAAAGCACTTGAAAAGGATCCTTTCAATGGGATTCTTCTGCTTGGAAAGAGCAAAAGAGCCTTATTTTAAGAATTAGGAAAACAATCCAAAAAGCTTTGTTTTGAATATGGAATTTTAAAAAAGCTTAATTATTTGAATTCCTTCAAAATAGCTGCCTTCTGTTGTGTGTATGTTGCTGTGAATCACTGTCACACCCATCTGCAGCAGAGAGTAAACAGTGTGCTCCTCACTGAAAACCCAGCTGTGGGTGCTGTGAGGTTTGTCCTCAGCTGTTTTGCAGCTGCTGTGTGCCAGCCTAAAATACAGTCTCAAAGCATTTAATGCACTAAACACTTGAAATAGGTAATCTCTAGGCCAAGCATCCAGAACCTCTCAGGCGTGAGGGTCTGGGAACCTTCCAGGCCATGACTGTTTTCAGTTTTTGAGTTGATGGAAATTATTGCCTTGGGTTTTTTCCTGATGGGATTGCCCCCCAGGAAATCATACTAAATCAACTGCTCTTTTCCATCCTTAAGACAAAGGGAGGATTTTGACAAAGCCAAAACAAGTGTTAAAGGTTATTTTGCAGAGGGCAAGATATCCCTGCACCAGCAGTTTGGTTGCTGAGAGCAGAAGGATAGAGGCAGCTCACAGCAGTGGATTTTGTCATGGAACATAACTCTCTCTTCCTTTATCATTGTCATCCACAAAAATAACAGACCTTGTGGAGTGTGTGTCTACTTGGGACTCAGAGTTTTGGCTGCAGAGCCTGAGGCGAGGAGCATCAGTCTGCAGTGTGGTTAGAAATATAAGACAGGCTGTTTAGCAAATCTATCTGTGGTTTAGTTTCTCCATCTATACAAGAATATTTTTTTTCTTACAGGGATGTTGAAATCTGTTTAAGATTTGTAAGGAAATATAATTAGTGGAATTGGAAACTGTATAAGACTGGGAAATGGAATATCTGCCTAGTTGTTAGCTGAGAAATGACATCCTGTTCCCCATTAGTGTGTTGTGATGGGTTGTGACATGGGAATTGAGGACCCAGGAGCTTCCTCTTCACTCTGCTCTTTGGGAAGAGATGAAATGGAACCTCTGTGTAAGGTTGAGGCTGGCTTGGCTGTTGGTGCATTGCTGTCAAAGGAAAGCACAACCCCTCACTATGAGAGACATTGAGGGGCTGGAGTGTGTCCAGGGAAGGGCAACGGAGCTGGGAAGGGCTGGGAGTGTTTATCCTGGAGAAAGGGAGGCTCAGGAGGACCTTAACACTCTCTACAACCCCCTGAAAGGAGGCTGTGGCCAGGTGGGGACTGGTCTCCTCCTAAGTGACAAGAAGATAGGTGGAAGCAGCCTCAAGTTGTGCCAGGGGAGGTTTAGATTGGATTGTAGGTAAATGTCTTCATGGAAAGGGCTGTCGAGCACTGGAAAGGGCTGCCCAAGGCAGTGGTGTATTCACCATTCCAGGAGGGATTTGAAAGACATTTAGGTGTGGCACTTGTGGTGCACTTGGCAGTGCTAGCTTAATGGTGGAACCGGACCATCTTAGAGGTCTTTTCCAACATAAATGATTCTATGATTGTCTGCTTAGGAAAGATTTTCTTTGGCTGCATATTATACAGATAACCTCATGGATTTTTGTTAATGTCTCAGGGCTCAGCAACTCTGGTTTGGCAGAGCCAAAGATTCAGAATTGCATCCTAAATGCAAAGATAAATCTAAAATAAACAAAAGAAAATGATCAGCTGAAAAATAAAATTGATAAATTAAGTAGGAAATGTGGAAGTGACAATTTTAATAGATTTGGATGAAAGCAAGGTGTAGAGAAGAAAAGGTCACATCATCCAGCCTATTTTCAGTTCTGTAAAAAAACCTAATTTTGTTTTTTTAATGCACACGTCAAGAAAACTTGGCTAGCAGTAGAGAACTAAAGCCTTTTGGGTTCCATTAACTGACAATTTTTTTCTATCATATTAAAAGCTGCTTATATTGCTGTATGATTTACAAGAATTACCATGCCTGGTAATGGTAGCACACCATCTAGTTGGGCAAATATCAGTACATCAGATTCTAGCTTGGCTTAAAAGGGCAGCTCTATTTCAGATACACTTGGTTGCATGAGCCTAACACGTTCCAAAGAAGCTTTCTCAGCCAACATGAGCAGTTTGATTTCCCAGCAGTGTAACACAAATGGGTCGTTAGCTGCTGTAGAGGGCTGGAGTGTTTTAAGTTAAATCTGGAGCTGCCACTCTGTGTGGCTCCCATGGGGCTGCAGAGTTATGTGGGTTGACAGACTTAATGCTTCCACTGCTGTGCTGGTGTCAGCTTCCCAGAAGAAGGGACATGCCAAGTCCCAAGGTGCAAACTGCTTTGTAGTGTGTGTTTTGCTGCTGTTTCTGGTGCTTGCTCTAATAAAAACAGGCAGCAGGAATAGCTGCCTTTATTGTCAGTGCCTTCTGAGTGTGTTTGGATTAAACTGTTCTGTCTCAACATTATTTTCTCTTTTTTTTTTTTTTTCTCCACATGGTTCAGTGATCTTCAGAGGCTTGGAGAGCTGCAGTCAGAACTGGCAGGGATGGCAGATTTCACTGCAACTTACCTTCAGTGTCAGCTGCTCCTCATCAAGGTTTGACTTCATCTGGGGTTTGTTTTGAGCTGTTCTTTTTTCAAAAATGCCCCCAGTCCATCACAATGGCATGCTTTCATGTTTTGATGCTCATGCTGAAAAGAGATGTGTGATGAAAGAGGAGGTTCTGTGGATTTCTGATAATCCTGCTTCCCTCGTGTGGCAAATAATTTATGCAGTAACTTTGCCAATGCAGACTTCTGCTGCTCTACCCAGGGCTTATGTTGGTTCTCAAGCATTTAGTCAGTGCAGAGTTTATTTTCTGACAGCAGTCACACTGAGGGCAACTGTGTTAGGAGAGTAACTTTTCCCTGCTGGTGGCTACTGGAATGGTTTTTGTTAGACTGCTGCCATTTTTATAGACAGTGATTTGCAGAGATAGCTTTATTGGCACCAGTGCCAGAGGAGTTCTTAGGACTTGATATCAGTCATGCTTTCTTTTATAGTGCTGAAATGATCTATTTAGTTTTAGCAGGTCAAGTGGCTACTTAGACACCATTGCAGCAGCTCTTTGCAAAAGTCCCTTTTCAAAGACAGCTTCTTGCTCTAAACAGGAACTAAATTTTTACTTCATAGGAAATCTTGAGCTGGAAAGGCCACTCTAGTTCCAACATCCTTGCTATGGTCAGGGATTCCACTGGACCAGATTGCTCAGGGCTGTAAGCTGGCAGTGGTATTTAAGTGAGTCTCTTGGCATTCTTTGGTGTTTGAGTGTAACTTGCACACATATAAAGCAAGAACTAAAGCAAGCAGCAAACAGGTTTCCAGCAGGGACTCAATGAAAGCTTTGTTATGTAAAACCAAGGGCAAATTTCAGTTGCTTTGCTAATGCATAGTTGCCAGTTGGCATATCTCATGGCAGGCCTCAAATCCTTGGAATATATTTATCACCCAAAGGTATTTCAGATGAGCAGTGGTACAGTTCAGTACAATCCAGCTAAATCCAAAGTGAAATGTGCTGTGCAGACAGAGGACTAGCATTTGGAGATAGCTTTGTTGCCCTTCTCCAGGGTTTGACTGGAATGAGCCAGATGGTTTTTGCATCTGGCAGAGGTGTGCTCTGTTTGAAAGGGTAAAAGCTGCATCAGCCATTCTTGGCTTGAGCTGTAGAACAGTCAGGAGATCAGTGATGCAGAGGAGTCACTAATGTGCACAGAATGAAAAGTAATTGATTATATCAGGAATCACAGAATATCTTGGGTTGGAAGGGATTTTGAGAATCATCTAATTCCAGACCCCTTCTTACAGTCAGGGACACCCTCCACTCATACAATACAATTAGAAATTCTGTGAACTTGAATGTCCAAATAGCCCTTTTCAGTAGATTTCTTTCCAGTTGCTTCTTTTCCCAACAGGAAAAAAGCTGCTGGGGGAAAAAGTATCATTTCCCAGTCTCTCAAGGCTCAAAAGGTTCCATACCTTCAAAGGCTCTACATACCCTGTGATTTTAGGGGTAGCTAACTGGGATTTGTAGGCCAACCTGGGTGAAGGACACAGTCTGTATGTTCTTGAGGCTTTGCTACAGCCAGCCTTGTGCACAGCTGTGTGTAAGGACAGGCAACTTCAAAAAGGAGGCAGTGATAGAAATCATCCACTCAAGCTTTCTACATTTTTTTTTTTGTATAAAGCAAAAAGCAAATAGGGTGTGGTAGACAGTTGGGGTTTTTGGTGTTTTTTGTTCTTTTTGTTTTGGTTTGTTTTTGTTTGTTTTTGTTTGTTTGTTTTAGTTTTTCTGGTTTGTTTGTTTGTTTGTTTTGGGGTGGTTTTTTAGGTTTTTGTTTTGCTTTGTTTTTAATACCAATGTCAGCAGCTGAATTAGACACAATATTTGTAATAACTCCAGGATTTTGGTGGGGCGGAGGAAGGTTCAGAAATGTGGCTGTGGAAGTAAGTGTGTTTCTGGGGACACTTGTTTTTATTCCCACTTTTTGCCTTCTCTCTGAGATTCCCCTGATCTTGGTCTCAGGGGGTTGATAACAAGTGGCCTCTTGGTTTTCTTTATGAAGTACAAGGAATTTGGCTTTTTGAGTCTCTCATTCACAGCTTTGTTAATATTATTCTCAACTTCCTTTATATTTTCTAGTTGTATAGGTATCTCTGTTTCTTTATAGAACAATGTATATTTTGGAGGCTTTCATTCTCTGTGTTATATTTAAAAACACAAGAGAAAGCTTTGGCATGTTTTTTCAACCAGCTGTTTAGACTGAATTAGATATTTATCATCATTTCATGTTTTTTTCTTGTAGGCCTTGCAGGAGAAGTTGTGGAATGTGGCAGCTCCTCTGTACCTGAAACAGAATGCATTGGCATCTGCTGCAGCAAAACAGGTGAGCTGGAAGCCGCTGAGGGAGCCTCCTTGGGGAGGAGTCTTTGGTTGGCCATGGAACAATTGCACACTTCTGACCTTCCACTACCATAGTCTGTCCAAGTAAATCTTAGTCCCCCAAACTGGGATCATTTCTCTTCTCTTCAAAAGACGAGTGGGGAGGGAGGGAAGTTCATGACTGCTGTACAAAGGCAAATATCACACTCATCTTCCAGAAGGGTAAGAAAGAGGATCCAGAAAGCTGTGGGCTGCTTGTCCTTGCCTCTTTCCTGGGGAAGATTGTGCATCAAATACTTTAAAAAGCTGTTCCTAAACAAGATCAACAAACTTGGAACAGCCAGAATGCATTTCTCAAGAATAAATTATGGCTGATCCCCACCACAGCTCTCTATGGTGAGGGGACTGGTGCTGTGAACACGGGGAGGACGATGGAAGTTGCAGAGCTTGGATACAGTCTTTTCCATTTCTTTTGAAAGAAATAATTTCTTTTCACATAATTTCTTTTTCACCAGACTTACAGGTGAATAAATAGGTGGTAAGGGTCCTGCAAAATGAGGAACCAGTTGATATGCTGGAGGACATGGCTGCTGGTCTGGACAGACTGGGGAACTGGGATGACAGGAACCTCATCATGTTCAGTACATTGAATATGAGACACTGCAGGAGCCAACTGCAACGGGGATAACTTGGTTTGGGAAATGATCCAGCTCTGGGGGGGTGCCATCTGGAGAGCTGTGTCATGTGTTGCCCCTCCCAGTAGAAGGAAGAGACTGACAAACTGGTCAAATTCAGCAGAGGGCCACCAGTGTGATCAGGGATTGGAGCACGTTACCTGCAAGGAAAGGCTGAGAGAGCTGGAATTGTCCAGCCTGGAAAGAGCAGGCTTCAGGATGGATTTACTTCTGTCTAGCACTGCATCATTACAGGATATAAAGGAGACAGAGCCAGACTACTCTGGACAGGAGGCGGTTGGCAAATGATGAGAAATTTTGATCAGCTGTAAAGGGAAAATTTCCTGTAAGGATGGTTAAGGAATGTTGCCCGGAGAAGTGGGGGGAATCTCTGTGTTGGAAGTTTGCAATTTGGTGTGGCCCAGAGTTACTGGATCTAATGAGACCTGCTCTGGGCAGGGAACCAGGCTAAATGGTTTTTGGAGGTCCCATCCAATCTGAGTTATTCTGATTCTGTGATGTATAAATTAACAGATCCTCGAAAAACTGAAGCTGAGCCCTGAGAAAAGGTAAAGAATAAAGCAAGGTCTGGTAACAAATAGTCTGGTAACAAATCTAGGGTCAAAGCAAGTTCATGGATCTTTTGGGAAACCCTGCTGATACCGAGTCCTCAGATAATTAAGATGTAATAGACAGGTACTGCTGTGCATCAAAGCCTTCTCTGCTGTTGATGAGTAGAAACACAAGCCATTCAGCTTTTGAAATCTTCTCTGATTGAAATGTTTGTCTTGGGTGCCCTCTTGAGTAGCGTGTGAACCTCCTGGAAATGTTTTCTGCTGTGGTGGTGAATGTAGGTCACTTGCTATCACTGCAAGATGAGTGTTCCCTGTTAAATAACTTGCAAGTTCTTTGGCATCTGCACAGTCATACTGAACTCAGCTGCATTAATTTGAGCACTTCCTCTTGCTTCATATGCTTCTTGGTATGAGATAAAAATACCAGAATCTGGTGATGATGGTTGTGCCAGGACTTGTCTGATGGTGTTTTATCCCTGTGGTGTCTGGCAGATCCTGGCAGAAACTTACAAGATGGAGTTCATGTACAGCGGAGTGGAAAGCAGACAAGTGGTCATCATTCACCACATGAGACTGCAAGCCAAGGCCTTGCAGCTGATAGTGACCGCCCGCACCACCAGAGGGTGAGCATGACCTGGCCTAAGGAGCTTCTTAGGCTTAGCTCTAAGATTGCTGTCCCTAAGCTTTGTTTAAAAAACCAGCAAGGATAAATTAGACACATAGCAGGGCAGCGTGCCAATAACCATTTGCTAGAGTAATTCAGAACAAAGAACCTTCTTTTGCCTTTGATACAGCTGAATAGGGACACAATCCTGAATTAGATAACAAAACTATTGGGAAGATGGGTGTTGGGCGTTGAGTTCTCTCATTTATGAACATACAAATAGGTTTAAAACATTGAAGAGTTGATATTTGGGACCTGTTTAAATGAGGAAAGGTCACGTATCAAAAGAATGGACCAAACATGTTTGCTTCATTAAGTATTCATTGCTGAATTTTTAGCATCAGGAAAGTATTGTCCTCCTGACTGATCTGCAACTGCTGTGTGTAGCTCAGACAGAAACTGCTCCTGTGCAGGCTTAGGTACGTGAGAGGCTCTGAGTGGTTTGTTTTGGCTGCTGAATTTAAAGAAGTGACACGTGGTTGTAGAATGAGAACTCCAGCTGGTGAAATTAGAGCAAATTAGCTACTGTCCTAGTTTACTTCTGTTTCAGGTTGGTTGCCATCAATTTACTGTGTTACCATGGAGGTCCATAATCTATTTGCCTTTTAACCACTTGTTTTATAGGTGGAAAATGAGCATTTTCTAACAGTGGCTTTGGGAACTTTATTAGTACCTTATGCAGATGGGGGGTTTTATGTGACAGGGGGATATAGATAAGTGAGGAATACTTTCTTCGTTCAAAAACTCTAAGATCTTCCCATTTTTAGGAGGTCTAATGGGTTTCCAAACCACCTAAGTGTGTATAGCTATAGAGCCATTTTTCTTTCTTTGAAAGTAAACCAAGGAATATTATTTTCATTACAGAGTGGAACCTCTTTTTGGGATGTGTGAAAAATTCCTCCAAGAAGTGGATTCCTTTCAGAGGTGACAAACTCTATTGTTTCTTCATTTTGTATTAGAAAATCCCACCACCATTGTCATCAGGGGATATTCACTTTGTTTTTCATCTCTTCACATCTCCCTTCCCTGCTGTCCTACATTGGGAACTGCCATGGGATAATAATAAAGCAAGAAGAACCTTTGTAGTTCAAGTCCTTAACATCAGGATATTATGCTGGTACTTCAGAAACATGTGCTCTGAATTAATTTTTTATAGAATAGCTGGTTTTTTTTCTTGTATTTATAAAGATTTATCTACTTCGAGTAGATGCTGTTTTCATAAATACTTAATTTTTTTTATTCTGTCTCCTGGAGTCCTGAGAGTGTTTTGACCTTTCAAAGATTAATAAAAAGGCAGATTACCCTTGAAGTACTCAACATGTAGCAAAAAGTCAGACTAGAACTCTGCAGTATCTATCCTGGCCCTGTCTACTGCTTTTGCCACCTCTTAGTAGTCACCTTTACTTCCAGGGAGAATAGATGTGTTGTCAATTTGATTATCAGATTGAGTCTAGTGAAAGGTGTCCCTGCCCATGGCAGGGGTGTGGGACCAGGTAATCTTTGAGGTCCCTTCCAACCCAAAGCATTCTATAGTTCTGATTCTGTGAAACAGTGATGAATTCTGCTGATCCTGAGACTCAATGCAAGGAAAAGATACACACAAAATGAAGAGTTTTGTCCTCCAGCTCCAGCTGGGCATTAAGGTAGGACAGATTTGGTCCTGTTTTCTTATCAGTTAACCAGGCACAGCTGCCAAGCTTATAATAAATGTGAATTTAGTCAAAACTAGAAATAAAATTCTGCTCAGCCAACTGGATATGTGTATCTCTGGACTAGCTATCCAGTTCCCTGCTGAGTCATAAAATCATGGAATCACTGAGTCATAGAATGGTTTAGGTAGGAAGGGACCTTAAAGACAATCTTGTTCCAACTCCCCTCCCATGGGCAGAGACACCTTCCACTAGACCAGAACTCTATCCAGCCTGGCCTTAAACACTTCCAGGGATTGGGCTTCCACAGCTTCTCTGGGCAACCTGTGCCAGTGCCTCACCACCCTCACAGTGAAGGATCTCCTTCTAAAATAGAATCTAAATCTTTCTTCTGGTAGTTTAAAACAATTCTCATTTGTCCTGTCATGATCTGCCTGGTAAAGTCTTATTTACAAGCCCCCCTCTAATTACTGAAAATTTGTGATGAGGTCTCCCTGGAGCCTTCCCTTCTTCAGGCTGAGCACTCCCAGCTCTCAGCCTGTCTTCATAACAGAAATGCTTCAGCCCTCTGAGCATTTTCATGGCCTCCTCTGTTCTTCTTACACTCTGAACTCCAGAACTGGGCACAGTACTCCAGGTGGGATCTCATGAGGGCAAAGAAGAGGGGGAGAATCCCCTCCTTTGACCTGCTGCCCACACCACAGAGCCCTTGACGGTGTCAGTTTGAGCACAAGGCACAGTCCCAACACAAGTAGCCAAAGTCATCTCTTATGGATGAGACACAGCAGAAGGGGAAGGCAGGTATCTAATTCTGTCATTATAACTAAATGTAAGGATTAAGTAGCTTGGCTAAAAATAACAATACTGTGGGAAAAGTTGGAAAAATATTTGATTTTTAATCTATTATTGACACAGATGTTTCATCTCTGAGCTGCCACATATGCAAGGCAGTTTTGTAGATAAATTGCTGGACTTAATGCCCAGACTTGTGACATCCAAGCCTTCAGAAGTGGTCAAGATTCTTCAGACAACACTGAGACAAAGTACCTTCCTCCACCTTCCTCTTCCAGAGCAGGTTGGTTTAACAGAAAATTAAAAAGTAATATCCTTGTGGACTGTCTTGGCATCTGACTACTTTCTAATATACCAAGAAGCTTTTAGAATTCAGGGTCTTGTCAGACACAAATCTTATTTATTTCTTGTTTGTCTTCTTATCTAACATCCTCAGGACTACTGCTAAAAACATTAAAAACTTAGTAATTCCTGGCAATATATATAAAAAAAAACATCCAAAGTGTATGCAGGTCTCTGTTAAGAACAGTAGTAATTATGATTTTTTTTCTTTCATCTTTCCCCCACCTTCTGAATTTTGCCAATTGCTTTGTCCCTAACAGCTCCATAGAGCCACTGCCAATATCATTGAGCCTACTGGTGAATCTGATAATCCCCTGAGGTTTACATCAGGATTGGTTGTGGCACTGGATGTTGATGCAACTCTGGAACATGTGCAGGATCCCCAAGGAACTGTTAAAGTTCAGGTAAGAAGTCATTTGACATAAATGCAAACAAGATTATGTCTTGGGGCAGTTTCTTAAAGGATGTCAATATTTGTAGATTGCAAATAATAATACATTTTATTAGTAACAATGCTGGATTTCTGTGTTTTGACCAGTCATTCAGAAGCTGGAGTGTGCTGAGAGTTGACTTGGGTTTGTCTGGAGTGTGCTTGGGTTTGTCTGGAGTGTGCTGAGAGTTGACTTGGGTTTGTCTGGAGTGTGCTGAGAGTTGACTTGGGTGCAGTTCGGAGAGTTTGCTTTGAGCACTTGGATGTCATTCTGTGCTTCCTTGTGCACTGTGCATGTTATGGACATGAACACCAATAAATGCTGGTGAGCTTCCAGCTGGTCTGGTGGGAGGAGAAGCAGCAAAAGAAGTTGTTCTGAGTGGCACAAAAATACACAGGCTCTTGGCTTTCTGTATTTCCAGCTTTTCTTCCTGCTGCTCAATCCCTAGTTTTGGATGCAGCTGAGGAGGTAGGAGTGGTATGATCCAAATAAAATATGCAGCATCACTGCTTAACAAAGGAACAGAAACCTCAGTTACAATGCAGAGGAAGAAGCTGATGTCAGTGTGGCCTTTTTTCCACCTGTGCTGTGGGTTTGAAAGGCAGCATGTGGCTGTTATATCCAGGGCAGCTGAACTCCTGGCTCCAAGCTAAAGCCCACTTGTCTTGCCTTCCTAACTGAGGCAGTAAACAGCAAGTAATGCACTGTTCCACTGTGCAGATCCCCCATGCACTTGTCATTCCTTTGTTGGTTTGGGTTTTTTTTTAATCTTTTCTTGTTCCTCTCTAGGTGTTGTATCCAGATGGACAAGCACAGCTAATCCATCCTAAACCAGCTGACTTCCGAAATCCCGGCCCTGGGAGGCACAGGCTGATAACTCAGGTTTACCTCTCTCACACAGCCTGGACAGGTAATGTTAATGATACAAGTTAATGTGGCTCTGTGGCTGCACTTCTGTTAGACACAAGTTACATCCCGTGGTCTGGGGGGCTCTGAGGATCCTGGAGCTGTGGTTTATCAGGCCTTTGAGTAGTTACAGCTCCCTGTTTACCAGGCACTGTTGCTCTGTAAGGAAATAGAGAGGCTGCTGTTTTGGGAGAGCCCGAGAGCCTTCACACGAGAGCTGTGTTCAAAGTGAGGTCACCCCTCATGTGTAGAGCAAAGTCAGCTCTCAGAGCCAGGTCTGCATCCTCAGGTAAAGGCAAAGGATCACGGTAAACTGACTCCTTGTAAGTCATTGTTTCAGGTCTCACCGGTATCTGAGCGTGGCAGGGAACAGAACAGCAGTACCATTTCATTGCTGATTCAACTTTCACCCTTTTAATGCCCTAAAAATCCCCCCTTTTGTTCTGAGATGATGTGACTCCAACATTCGCCTTCAGTCTCAGCTGCTGTTCACACTTCCCCATGGAAGCACTTCAGTAATTGGCTTATGGACTTCAAACAACAAAACCAAAGTGTATTTCATTCACAGCTCCTTTTGTCCTGTTTTCTTTTAATCCCTTCACCTTCATTCAAATGTGGAGGTTTCCTCTGAGATGCTTTTTCCTAAGCAATTTTTCATTGGATTTGTTGATTTTTTTTTTTTAAATCAACAGAATTTGGTTTATTGTTGTGTTCCTTCACATACCCTTTTTTTTTTAATATAGTACTCTCATGGTGTAATCACTTATCCTGCTGTCTTTGTTTTGTTTTGGAGAAGAAAACATGGTACTGTTTCTAGGACTGGAAGTATCTGGGTTTAAGGGTTGATCCTATTACTTCACCAGAGAGAGCTGAAGTCCTTATTTCTACTTCTGCAGTGTTCACTGGAAGGGCATTTTAAGCATGGCCCTGAGGGATTCTGTTCTGGTGTCTCCTCTAGGCATTATTTTAATCATTAACTTTGACACTGGAACTTAGGCATATAAAACAGGGGGAAGACACTAAGCTGGGAGTAAACAGGGTCAGAATTGCCTTAAAATTCAAGTGGAGAAATTGCCTTGAAATTCAAGACAATAAAACTTGTTAAAGGCCAGTAGAAAGAGTGTGCTTGGGAAGGAGAATGCCCAAGTGCAAAGCACTGATTAACTGCCAGGTGGTGAGCAGAATGAAAGAGGTGACTGCAGGCTGCAAATAAGAGTTGGTGGACTGACAAAAAGGTGAGCTCAGGGAGCTGTTGGCAGAAGTGTGGAGTAACTGTGCAAAAGAGTTATTTCTTGTGTTCTATGTGGTGCTGATGATGTCTCAGCTGGAGATCCCCTGTTCTGCACTTGTAGACGTGGCATCTTAAAATCCTGTGGGTTTCAGCAGGTTTCATTTAGGTTTCATTAATGTGGTCCTGCTATGGGTTATCCCCGGTATACAGTTAAGTCCCACACACCACCTGGTGCTCCCTCCCCAGTGGGACAGGTAGAGGATCAGAAGGGCAATGTGAGAAAACTCAAGGGTATTACACTGTGCAGCAATAGCTACAACATCCTTGTGTTATTGACACTATTTTGGTCACAAATCCCAAACAAGGCATCATGCAAGCTACTATGAAGGAAAATTAACTTTATCCCAGCCCAAACCAGTACAGTCCATACAGAAAACCTAAACAAATCTGGTTTTCAGTCTAGAAAGGAAAATTTTGTTGTGTATATAAATCCAGCAATAAGTGCAGGGTAATACTGTACTGAAACCCCTGTACTGTTCTGACCACTGAGAAGAGTAAATTGAAATTATCCTATGGACAGTATTAGGGACCTTGCTCTGCCCAGCTGTATAGTTGGTGAAAGAGAGGAAGAGGCTGTCTGGCATGCAAAAACTTCAAAAAAAAGAGAATCTTCAAGTAATCTCCTGTGCCACAAGTGTTGCCAGATGTCATCTGGACTGATCCTGACATAAATACAGTGAGCAGGGCCTGCTAGTTCTGTGTGGATTTTAATGATTGTTATTATTTCATTGGAGTTACCTTCCAACAGTTATTTTAGAAAGTTGCAAGTTAGTGGTAAGATTTAAGTGATGACAGAGAGGGGGATAAACCTAGAACAGTGCTTAGTT
This sequence comes from Melospiza georgiana, assembly GCF_028018845.1. NCBI lineage: Eukaryota > Metazoa > Chordata > Aves > Passeriformes > Passerellidae > Melospiza > Melospiza georgiana. Next base: position 77,382,609 of record NC_080431.1, read on the forward strand.
CTGCTGTGCTGAATGTAATGCCAAAAGCTTATTTTCACACACTAGACTGGATTCTGGTCGCTCCAGAGCAGCTCTGTACATACCCACCATACATGAAATTAAAATTCATTTGATGTTGATTGTTCACTGTGCAATGCAATCACATTTGGATTGTTCCATTTTTTTCTCTGCAGAGCCATGTCAGATTGAAGTGCGATTGCTGCTGGCTTACAACTCCAACAGGAGCAAAGCATCTTCCAGAGCTCCTAAATCTACCTGGAGTGAGAGCTTGGAGGCTCTCCCACCCCCTGAAAATGGCATAGAGGGGACCATCCCCTTCAGCAAACCTGTCAAGGTGTATATAATGCCCAAACCTGCCAGGCGGTGAAGGCTGGTGCTGAAAAACCTATTTATGGGCTTTGTTGTGTCCAAATGCAGAGTCCAAGACAGCAAACTAAGCCAAAACAGCCTTTACATGCCTAAAGGGAGTCAAAGCTGCTGAGGAACAGGTCTCTTAGGCAGCAGGCAAATACAGGAGTTACTCAGCTAGTTAGGAGTGGTTTCAAGAAAATGCAGGTTTTTCTATATTGACTCCACAGAAACAGAACAGTTCACAATCAGCATTCCAGTAGTAATTTCACTGGGTTGTACCTTCAGATCCAAGGCCTCTAGGTTTTTCTGCTATGTATTTACTATGTAAATGCTTGGTCACATAAATCAATGTTATTTTTACAGTACTCTGAAGTGAAGCTGAGGAGTTCAGCATTTTGTGTGGGGTTTTTGGTTTGTTTCTGGGGTTTTCTGGGTTTGGTTGTTTTAGTTTTGGTGTTTTGGGTTGGGTTTTTTTGTTGGTTTGTTTTTTTGTTTTTTTTTTTTTTTTTTTTAATGTCTAAAACTTGCATTTGTACTTTAGTACCTAATTTCTTAACAGAAAAAATAATATTCTAAAAAGTACTGTTGTTCTTGTGTGGGAACAGCACCTAGGAAGGAAATTGCCAATTGCTGTTCAACATCCTCTACAGCTGTACTGAAGCTGGTGCAGCTCTGGGGAGGGCACAGGTTGTTCATGGTGCAGGGGCAGGAGGAAGCTCTTTGTGCAGGTGGCAGAAATTCAGTCAGCAGGAGGTGGAGTTTAACTGACCTACAGCAACACAGCAGTTTGTCTCCTGCTGCACCTTTGTACAGCTTGAGGAGCAATATGATTAACTACCAGTTAGAAAATTCCTAAGCACATCCCACTAAGTTTTACAGGATCTGTTTCTGTGTGACGATCCTGGCCTTGCACCAGTCTTAGTGGGATGTGGAAATCTATGGCTTTCAATTTGGCAGCACTTTTGGCACTCAGTCTTTCTTGTCAGTTGAAGTAGCCAAACACCCTCTGTTCAGCAGCAGCTGGGCAGCTTGTCAGTGTTCCCCTCTGGAGGTGAGCTGGGAGTACAGAGGGACAAGAATTTAGTTAAAACATGATCCATCTGGCATTCCTGTCAGGAAGTGTGTCTGTGCATTGCTTCTGTGTGCCAGGCTTAGTGGACTGAGTAGCCTCCTATAATTTGTAGGATTTTTTATCCTTTGGTAGGATTTTTTAGGAGGGCCTAATGTGTGAAGCATTCTAGTGCAGCAGCCCAAATGTTGCCTGTGTTCATGAATCAGTTGGGATTTTTGTCTTTTTAAAAAGAGGTGTTTTTTTAGAAAGTAAACAAAACAGTGAAGAAATAATTTCCACTTGTATTTAGTGTAAATAACCCCTTACATGCTTTCCTACAATAAAATTGGAAAACTCCTGCTATTCTGTTTCTTTTTTTATAATATGAGTGAACATGGATGCCTGCATGGTTCTTGGCTAGTAAGATCACTGCATGTTTTTTGTGATTTAAATTTTTTAGCACTGCTGAGTTGTAGCCCAAAGGCTCATAACCATAAAACTTTGCTGCTGCTTTAGGTATTCTTGAATTAAATTTACTTTCTTAGTGCTTCTACTCTTACAAACTGGTTTTTGGTGTTTCACCTTTAGGGCACTGCTTTGAAAATTGCCTGCCCATCTGACAGTTGAGTTGTTATTGTCTGACTTGTCTTTGGCATCCTCAGTTCAGTTCCCAGCAGACAGGGTTGATGTCTCTCTCATTAGGAGGCTGTGTCTGGGCAGATATTTGACAAGTTGAGTGAGCTCATTACAGACTTTTTCCTTTTTCTTTCTCTCATTTTTGCATTTCACCAGTATTTTGTGCAGTTTGTCATCTCAGTAGTGTTTCTAATATAGATGGTGTCCGTAGGCTCCAGACCAAAATGGATGCTGTGGTAGGCACAGCAGATATTTTCAATATCAAAATTTAGGCATCTTTCTCTCTTTTGCTAAGTACTGGATCAAATTTCTACTATTTTGTTCCCCTCATGATGTCCTTGGTCCCCTTCCATATAACATACCAGGCAAAGAGTGAGTGCCCTCTGTATTGCTGTGAGAATCAGATACTGCAGGGCTGTGGAAAAGTTCTTCCATCTGTAATTTCAAGATGCCTAAAACAAGCTGAAAATGTAAGACTGCTATGAACATTTCCAGTCTGCTAATGAGAGCATTCTGCAGTTGGCTTCTCTTCTGTAGGTTTTTCTCTGATTCCTGGTTTGGATCATGGAAGAAATCACAGCTTTTCCTTTCCTCCTTCAGTTTCACCTGTGCAAGCAGATGACTAATTCATCATCCAGTCTAAGCCTTCCCTCTTTAAGGTTAAAGATCCCCCTGCCTTGTCCTATCACTTCATGCCCTTGTCAAAAGTCCCTCTCCAGCTCTCTTGTAGCCCTTCAGGTACTGGAAGGAGTTTCAGGTTTCCCCAGAGCCATCTCTTCTCCAGGCTGAACAACCCCAACTCTCTCAGCCCGTATCCACAGCAGAGGTGCTCCAGCCCTTTCAGCATTTTCATGGTCTCCTCTGGACTTACTCCACATGTTAATATCCTTATGTTGGGGGCCCAGGGCTGGATGCAGCACTACAGGTGGGGTCTCACCAGGGTGCAGCAGAGGGGGAGAATCCCCTCCCTTGGCCTGCTGCCCACATGCAGCCCAGAGAGGCAGATGAGTACTTTGAGCTGCCAGGGCACGTTGTTGAGTCATGCTGAGCTGCTCACCCACCAACACCCCCAAGGTGCTGCCTGCCAGAGCTGTTCTCGATCCATTCTCCACCCAGCCTGTGTATGTGTATGGGACTGCCCATTTTGCACCATGGTCCAACATATGGGGAATTGGAAAAGAAGTTTGCATTAAAAGCAAGGCTTATTGTAGTTGCTGAGATCCAGATGTTGACTTTTTGTTCCCATCCCCAGGTTTGAGACATTAAGGTTTTTCTGCTCTCAAAAATACCAGAGTTCATGCTCTGTGTTGTCTCAGAGGCACTCATGCCATTCACCCATTGTCCTTTAATTCTGGATAATTGTTGGGCTTCTGCACTGCAATAGCCTATAAGATGATTGATCTCAGAATGAAAAGAAAAACAAAGGGCTCTAGTCATGCACAAAGATAATTTGCATCTTTCATCCCTGTTGAAGGGGGAACAGAGGGCTTCAGATGACAGTCACCCAAGTATGGGGAGTTTCTGTTCTCTCAGGTGGTTCCAAGTCTAGGAACAGTGTGCCAGTACAGCTGCAGCCACAGGGAGATTAAGCAATCTACAAAGGAAGGGCAAATAATTTGCTAAGAACCAAGGATGTTCAAACACCCCTCACCTCTGCATTGTACCTGCTAGTTAGATGGAAGCAAGAGGGAAAAGAATCTGGAAGAGCAAGGAGAATGCTGACCTCACAAGAAAGAGAAGTAAATTAGTGGTTTGAAAATGTGTTGTCCTGTTTACCATTAACTTTCTGGATTTAATTTAAATAAGGCATCTGTGTATGTGGGAAACCCAGCTTTGAATGCTTTCAGTGGGAGATTCATATCCAGATTGCTGAAGTCCAGTGAAATTCATGACACAAATTTGGAAGTAAACAATTCAATTACTGAGTCAAGAGCTCAAAAAACAATGCATAAGTGTATTGGGAGCAAAGTTGAAGCTTATGAGACGTTAACTCAGACCTGGTGTGGCTTTCACCTATCTTATTTTAGAAAGGACCAAAAAAATGTAAATGGACGGGGACACTCACTGCAAAAAGTACAAAGCAAGTTTTTGGGAAGATGAATGAACAGGGTATGCATCTAAATCACGACTGCATGACATCACTGAATCATTTAGACTGGAAAAAACCTCTAAGACCATGGAGTCCAACCATAAACCTAGCACTACCACACCCACACTAAGCCGTGGCCCCAGGTGCCACATCCACGCACCTTTTGAACACTGCCAGGGATGATGACTTCCACTTGCCTGGGTAGCCTGTTCCAAAGCCTGGCAACACTTTTGGGAAAGATATTTTTTCCTAATATCTAATTTAAATCTCCTCTGGTGCAACTTAAGACTGTTTCTTGTCCTGTCACTTCTTAGTGACACTCCACTGACAACACTCTCCTCTCAGGCAGTTGTAGAGAGCAATAAGGTTACTCCTGAGCATCCTTTTCTTCAGGCTAAACACCCTCAGCTCCGTCAGGCTGCTCCTCATCAGACTTGCACTCTCCACCATCCTGTACTGGTCATCATCTTGGGTTCAAGCTCATAGAGATGATTTCCTCTGAAATCCTGTCTTGTCTAAGTTAGAATCACTTTTTAAATCTTATTTCACTGGCATCTTCCATTTTATTCTTAGTAACAGGCAGTGGGAATGCAGAAAAGCTGTCTTTTTACTTTACAGTTTGCTAATGCAGCATCAGCGGGACCTCAAAATATAAAGTTTTAAGGCTTGCGGATGCCAGGCTTTGCACAAATGCTGCCCAATGTCCCTTAAAAATGCTGCTCGTGTTGCATTTGGTGTCTGTGAGCCTTTTATGGCCTGTTCCTGCGGGCTGCCAGCTCACACATGCTGCTTCACAAAGATAAAGGCTGGGGACTGACCCGCTCGGCGGCAGAGCAGCTGGGGTGGAATCTTCCTGGCTCCCAGCCCAGCCGCAGCTCGGCTTTCATTTCAGCGGCAGGGTGGGAGTTCACTGCCTACTGGGAGATCGTTTTCCTGGTGGGAGGCAGAGCAGTGGTGGATGTGAGAAATCCTGCCCTACAAAAGTGCATTCCCATGATTTGGGCTATGAGCCCGTAATTTTAACAAATTATTTATGGCTCTTGCTGAAAGCAGCAATTTAACAAAGATACCAGTTTGAGCTCTGCTGGAATTTTTTGATGAATCAATCCCAGCTGCTTCCACCATCTAGCAAAGCAATTTCAGGCACCAAGAAGGAAATCGGGCTTTCAGTGACTGGAGCAGCCCAAGTGGAACAGATGCTATTGTGGGAACTGACAGTGCTGACTCAGGAAGCTGTGACGAGAGCAGCAAGAGAAGACATGGATGGAAAAACTTGCAGCAAATTATCTCCTTGTTGACACCAAAATTTTGTACTGGTGCTGGGGAAACTTAGCAGTTTACCTTTAAAAAAATAAATCCATTTCTTTGCACACTGCAGCTCCCTGTTTTGGAAGTGGAATCTTCTGCATCCTACCAGTTGCCAAATGAAGGGAAGAATTAAGAGGCTGCAGCACAAAGCTGGGTAGGGTACACCTCAGTCAGCTGGTAATGCAAAACAAGCTCTGCTCCCTGTGTGCCTTTTGGGAGGACAGATCGTGTGGCAGCAGCAGGGTGAGGAGCCCACAGTATTTGTCTCAAATGCAGGACCTCAGCTAAGCAGTTTTGGTGAATGTGGCATCACCAATAATGTGCCGCATTAACATGAAAATATGTTACAAAAAAAAAAAGTAAAAAACAGACCTGGAAGAGAAAGATAAGGTGTTTGCTCGACTTCTCCTAACGGTGTAATGCGCATGGTTCCATTTTTTTAAGTACTGCAGTGTTTTCTCAGCCAAAGCATTACCAAGCCTCTTCCCATTTGAGGCTGCCTTAAGGCCCAGAAGCTCCTAAAATAAAACAAATATATGACCATGATCAAGAAAGTCAAACCACCTTCACTATCAGATAACATGTAGTGCAAAAAGTCTCCGCACTCTGTGGGCTGGTAGGATCTCATTCTGCTGGCATTCCCTCAGGGTGACCACAGTCCTCTGGGTCAGTAGTTCACCTCCTCCTTCACACCAGGCAAGTTGTGCAGAAAAACGTCACAGCAGCTACAATGAGCATTATACCAGCTGCTGTGTCAGACAACACAGATGCAGCTGGAAAGGCAGTTCCTGCTGGGTTATGTAAGATTTTGCCTCAAATGTAGCTACACTAACAGAAAACATTGCTGTCATTAGGAGACTGCAAGATAAAACTTTCACTTTCCCTTTGCTTTTACATCACTCTGTATTTTATCAGATAAAAGGTTCTAAATGATTACTAGAGCAAATAGCAGAAAAAGAACATAGTATTTTGTGTGCCTTGGGAAAGTTATTGTGCTCTCCTATCAATCTAAGCCTCTCTACTACTGCTTGGGTAGCTCCAAGTGCCTCAGGGCTTTTACCGCTTCGTCTTGGTACTTTCATTAATACACACAGAATTAATATGCACAGAACAAGAAATGGTGAGCCTGGTGGGGGAAAAAATCTACAGTAGGTAGAACTTGTGACTGGCAATATTGATAGAAGCCCACCAGGAACAGCAACCAAGAGAACTGTTTGAATCTTCAGTGTAATAATGTTTGTTGGCACAACATTTAAATCATCAGATAATGATGACCAGTAACAAGTCTCACATGCATCCCCAGCTTGCCAGCAGTACCTTGCTAGCAGCAATTCAGACTGATTTTCTACATATCAATGTTTTATGCTGCAAACTCTAGCTTTGCAACTCATGTTTCTGATTATTTTAAGCGTGTAAGAACTTCTGAATAGATATATATTAGACAGCTCAATCCTCAAAACTGGCAGTTAATAAGAAAATTCTTTAAGGCCCAGGTTTTATGCTTATACCCTGCTGACATTTTTCCCCTTTTTCAGGCTCAATGAAAAATTTAAAAGTGCTCTATTATGTGATGTTCATAAATTGGCAAATACCCTGACTGAGGTCACCTGCAGGAGGTAAAGTTGTATGTTATGGGTTTGCTTTTTAATTTATTTTATTTTTAACTTATTTATCCAGTGGTGGTAAAGTGTTTCTTTACCACCACTTCATATCTACCATTTGATTGTGCTCGTTGGCTATTTTATGGCTGCATTCCAGTAGCCAGTAATGTAATAAAAGTATTCAAAATATAATTTCCTGATTTAGTGAACAGGTGATATGTTAAGTAACAAGACTATGGATGGCCTTCAGAGGAAAATTAGGTCAATCTCAACAATACATGGAAATTATTCTGTCATTAAACGATTTAATTACATTAACAGCCCCGCCTTTTGTGAGCCCTCGATTTGTTTAAATCCTGAGCTAATAAACTGTCTTTGCATTTTCGAAGGTCAGCGCACAAATGCCTTGGCACGCAAGTTCACACTCCACTGAGTGCAATTTGATCCAGCAGAGGTGTGTCGGTGATTTGGCCGCGGGCCGGGCAGGCGGAATGAGCGGCGCTTCAGCAGGTGGAATGGAAGACCCCGCCCACTCTGACACCCTGAGCAGCCAGGGCATTGTACTCCGCCACTGCCTTCTCCGTTTGCAGCACCAGCACCTCAATCCCGTTCTTCTTCAGATAGTCCACAGTGGATGCTGGAACCTCGGAAGAGAAAAGAAATCACAAAAGCAAGAATCAGATTATTTTCCCCTTAAACTGTAAAAAAACCAGACACATACCATTTGTTAAACATGACTTAAGTCACTGCCAGTAGCCAAAATGACAATGCTCAGATAGGTCTAAGATTGATTTAATTTTCTTTTCTCTTCAATAAAGCTGCTTTTATACACATAGCTCCCCTACCTCCTTAGCACACTTTAAAATGTGGTCCTCTCTTACAAAAATAAATAGAATTGAAGCTAAAGGAATTTAATCTAAAGAAGGTGTTATTCATCCCACCAGAAAGCTAAAGACTTGCTTCTCACCAAGTAAAGCTCAGCACTTCTGATCTGAGCTTTCTGTAGCTAGTTTATCTGCTGAAATGACACCCTGGCAACAATTGTGACAAGAATGCCTAATTACCAAAGTATTTACAGCAGGCTAGAGAGCCAGTTATAACCTATTGCAAGAGGAGGGGACTAATGACATTCTGAAAAATTCTTCTTGTGTCATTTGCTCCTGTAGCAGAACATAAACCTGTTTACTGCTTGGCATGGACACTAATACAGAGGAGCTCAAATGATGTTTCTTTCAGGACCTGAGGGACCCCTGACAGGAGCTGATCCTCAATCTTTTTCCCTCAGTGAAGCATCATCGATTTAATTTTTTTCCTCCTAATCAGAGGGAGAGGGAAAACAAACAGTTCTCTTTATGCTTGTCACAGCACAAAAACCTACCTGCAAAGCCTCACTCATGCCACGACCAATCACCACAGTTTTAACTCCCTTCTTGACGACTTCTTCAAGGTCAGCTGGCTGCACTCCTGGAGAATGCTAAGTGTCAGGGAAGGAAAATAATAGTCTGTGTACTGACAGCATCAGGCAGGAAAGCTGTGTCTGTGTGTCCTGAGCACAGAGCAGCAGGGTAAATTAGCAGAACCAGAATGTAACACAACTCTCTTCTGTACATACACACAGTAGATAACATTAGAAACTGAAAAAGGTATTTAATATGCAGATGAAGGATGATAATTATTTGATTGATGGCAGGATTATAATTCCTTATTAAATAATCAAAACTAAAAGGATGCATTACAAATTTCTTAAACTTTTATGTCTTCTGGCATTTTATAAATATTAACAGTTAAGGTGAAATCAATAAATTGCAACAATACTGTTGTTTGATTTCAAAATAACAAAATCTACTTGAAAGAAAGATGGTTGCATGCCAAAGTTTCCTCACTTTAAATACAAAGAACTCCTCAGATAATTAAAATTATTAAGTAATTTTCTTGTTTACTTTGCAAATCTCACTAAAGAGGACTGAAATTTAGTGGGTAACTTAATTTCAGTTAACAGCTTGGATTTCTGCAATATTCTTTATTTTGAGAAAAGAATATTTGAATCCAAACGCCTCAGAGAAAGAAGTAACTTACACAGCACACTAACAGATGTTTTAAAAACTACACCCACTTACTGCTATTATGCTTTAAACATGAATGCATAAACACTCCTATAATGTTAATATAAAACATTATTATGTTACCCTAATTCTCCTCCTGGATTCAGTTTCTATCTGTCTCCATGTGGTCAAGAGCAAGATACTGGACATCCTGTGGCTATAATTTGGCCCCTCTTTGGTGTGTATTTTTAAAACATAAATATTATTTATGTTTTAAAGAAATATTTAAATATTATTATAAGAAATAATATTACTATTTATTATTTTATATAATAACGTATTATTTTATTAGAGTTATGTATAATTATATAAAATATTATAATTAATATTTTATATAATACCAGGCAATAGTATTTATTAGTATAATATTATTATAAATATTTAAAATATTAATTATGTTTTAAATAATAATCCTCCTTTTTATTTTAAGTAGAATTCTGAAGTTCAGAAGTTTTTGAGAGGTCTGAGTTTCTCACTTGAAGCAGCTAATGCCACGGTGGACTCATGGAGAATGGGGCAAGTAAGACTTTCCCAGCTAAAACAAACACATGAGCTCCTAAAGCTGCAGGTGAAAAAAGCCTTGCACTGTAGAGTGCCACTTCCAATGCATAAAATAAACTTATTCCACAAGAAAGTCTTTAGCATGGCTGATGTCTGAAATTTCAGTAACAGAGGTGATTCACCTGTATGGTTCTCCAAGTTCACAGAATCTTAGAACACCTCAAGTTGGAAGGGATCCATGAGAATCATTCACAGGACTATGTTAAGCTAAGCCACGACTTAAGAGCACCATCCAGATGCTTCTGGAACTCCGACAAGCTTGCTCTGTAACCACATCCCGTGGTAGAGCCTATTCCAGAGCCCAAGCATCCTGTGGGTGGAAAGCCTTCTCCTGACACCCCAACTGAATGTCCCCTCTCAGCTTGACTCCATTGCCATGGGTCCTACTGCTGGTCAGCAGAGATCAGCACCTTGCCTGCGCTGCCCTGCCTCTGGAAAGTGTAGACTGTGATGAGGTCACCCCTCAGCCTCCTCTTCTCCAAGATGAACAAGCCAAATGCCCTCAGCTGCTCCTCATAAGCTTTGCCCTCAAGGCCTTTCAGCACCTTCATCCCCCTCCTTGGAACACAGTCTAACAGTCTGATGTCCTCCTCAGGCTGAGGTGCCCAAAACTGCACACAGAACTCGAGGTGAGGCTGCTGCAGTGCAGAGCAGAGTGGGACAAGCACGTCCCTCAGTGTGCTGTGCTTGACACACTCCAGGACATGTCTGGCCTTTGGGCTGCCAGGACCATGGGCTGTGTTCCCCTTAGTCCATTTACATTCCATACCCACACCTGGAATGCAGAACTCACTTGCATAGGCAGAGCTTTCTCAGACCAAATCACTCTAAGTGCTTGTTTATAACAGAATAGGCAATGCTTTTCCTTTGGGGTTTTTTAAGTAGACTCAAAACTTAGACAAGAAGAATTGGTGTGTTTTACTGCAATTACAATAATTAGAATTCTGGAGAAGGTTTGCTGTCACGTGAGAAGCTCTCCTGAGACATTAAAGCCACGGAACAAAAGGATTTTCTTTGGTTACACAGGACACTTTGATGCTAGTAAGAAACTACTGTTGCTACAGGAAACATGTAACATGATGAAATAACTGTATCATTGTTGATTTGACAGCAGATTTTCTTGCCCGCTCTGTTCTCTGGCCTGCATTTCGGCAATACCTATGTCTTTTCTCCTGCCATTAGCAGATGGCACTGAAATGCAGCCAGCCAGGGAGAGAGGGTGCCATTCATCCCCAAGGGTTAAGGCCACAATAACTGTTAGTGCCCAGTTACAGAACCTTGCAGGGCCAGTCATACAATTTTCCTGATGAAAAAATGCTTCACTAGACAGCAGTGTGACAGCAGAGGAGGAAAGGAAGCAATTTATTTCCAGCTAGAGTGCAGGACATGACCAGCACTGCTTGTTTTCCACACTTCAGTTCCAGCTACCTCCAGGAAAAACATGCTTAAGGAAAGTAGGCAAACAACTCCATCTTTAAAAAACTGGGCAGAAAATGCAGCTGATGAATCTCACAGTTTCCAGTGCTGACAAAATTAAATTTTTGACAGTTCTTCTCAACATTGGAGATGAAGTCTAGAAAAAGCTTAGTTCTATTCTTAATATTTGTTTTTTGCTATTTCTTTTAAAAGAAAATCACCTCACTCCTCAGCTGCAAGGATAAAAGTGACCTAAAGCAGGAGCTTTACAAGTGATTTACATAAGATCTTACTTTAGATATGTACTTTTTACTTCTTGATTAAATAAAAAGGATGCCAGAAAACCTAGTTCTCCAGAGAACCCAACTATCCTTTTCTCCTCCAATTTTAATTTAACATTGTTAAATTAACATTGTTTTTCAAGTCCTCTAAAAACTTATGGATTTAAATGTTTTACTTGTGACAAGAAGATATTCCTTGTTAGAAATTTTCAAAAGAAAGCACAGCCTCCCTAAATGTTAGTAAGTGCCTATAATTTGAAACCAAAGTTTTCCAGTGGTTGGAATAAATATAAAAATGTGGTTGAGATGGGAAGTAGTTGGGAACTTTTTGGCTATTGTTACCTGTTCTGCTTCTCCAGCCATGTGCATATAAAGCACAAAAATGATATTGTCAAACAAGAAGACAGCAACTCTCCCACAAAACCCAGCCCTTTCAACAGCCAGTGAAAACTTATTTTTATATAAGCAGGCCATAAATGAAATACATTTTAAAAGGTTACATACGCAGCTACCTTTTTCTCTGCAAGGTGCAGATATCTTTGCATGACAACAACACCTTTCTCTTGGTGTTATATATTCTGCATAAACTGAACTCTGACAGGTTAAAAAAATTCTATTCTCCCAAAGATTACAGATGAAATTGCAAAGCCAAATGCTTTGTGTTTCAGTTGTGTCAAAATGAATCCAAGAGAGCTGCATCCTCTGCATTGATATGGCTGCAGGTGCTGGGCCTGGTCACTACACTGCTATTTTGTGCTTTAACTTTTGCTTTGAAAGTGTGGAACTTCTTTTTTCCTAGCCAACCATCTATCCCAGTGCAAGTCATAATATGGGGAGAATTATCAACATCAAGTTCCCATCACAGCAATATTTGCTATACTGCTTCTAAATCAGAAACAACAATACTGCTCCATGCACTTCCTTCCAATTCTGATTGCATTTAGAGATAAACTTTAAGGGCAAGCACTTAGCATATGGCTACCAAGAGAAGTCACTGTGTGATTAGCCAGACCATGAGCTTTTCACAGAGAAAACAGTGCATGAGACACTGTATCTGCATATTTCTCCTCTGAAATATGTACAAGGGACCCCAAGGAAAAGGATAAAAACTAAACCACATGCAATGCTGTCTTCCAAACACGCAAGGTCAGTTACTGTCTATTTATTTTTTTACTTTTCATAATTTCTTTTCCTATCTGACTCAAGATAACTTCTGTTTAGATAGTCTGAAGAGAGGTTGTTACTGTTATCTTATGAAAACTGCACTCTTAGACAGATGAGGAATATTGTTTGAGAGCTCTAAGGTATGTGAGAGCTGTCTGGTGAGGGTGGCTGTCAGAGCTCAGGGCAACAATTGCTATATCCTGTTGTGTGTAGGACACAGTGGGGCTGCAGCCCTCTGACCCCTCCACAAAGTCACCTCCAAAACATACACTCAGTTCTTACCAGGAAAATCTAATGGCTAGATGAAAGAAAAAGGCAGCTCACTGAATTTCTGTTGTCTGGAGCTTTAACACTGTTCTCTGGACCATTCTGAGAGTCCTGTTTTAAATGCAAGGTACTAACCAGCAAACTTACATTAGTCCCGGTTTCTCGCCAATCCCATGTCCGGCTTCCTCCCGGCCATACTTTGCAGTCCTTATACGTTGTAGAGCAGCCCTTCACCTTCATCTGACCCCAAGAAAGGGAAGCAATTTCAGGGGAAGACATCACAAAGTGGAACTGAAGTCTGGAAAAAGGATATTTAATACTTAACATCAGGCCAACATATGCAGCACGTTAATAAAAACGGAAAATTCTGTCCTCGCCCCAAGGAGCTAGGAAGGAAATGTTGCTACAGACTTTATCCACGTGGTTTTGTGACAACAGACTTGAACTGAGGATCAGCAGATCTGTTGAATTACCAGTCCTCTTGGGGATTTTGTGCAGGATTTTGGGCAAATCATTTTGTGTGCTAAATCTGTTCAAGTATTGGATGTTCAACTTTTAAAACTATCAACAGGGATCAGATCCCAGAATATCCTCTCACATCTGGGTTTTAATCTTCTCCCCAAAATGAACAATAAGGATGATAATAATTTCCTAAAATATCATAAATCTGCACTATTTCATTGGCCACTTTCTTCTTTTACCATTAAAGTGGTAAATGAGGTTAAAAGGAAACAAACAAACCCAAACCCAACAGTAAAGCCATGAACCAAAGAGTGTCACTGTCACATTGCTACAGAAAACAAGACTTTCAGGGGTGTAAAGGGGTCGAGCCTTTCCCCAGACACTGCTGACAGAGAGCAAGTCTCCCAGGATTATATATCCAAATAAAAACTTGTCTAATTGTTTGACTTCCATCTTCATTGTTTCAACTTAAATCCATTGTTTCTAATCCTTTCTATTGGGGACAAGTAGAACAGCTTAATCTTTGTCTTTTTCGCTTTTTTTTTTTTTCTTGATGATTTCACACAGTATTTTTCTTTTATTTCATTTAGATTAAATAAACATCCCCTCAGTCATGTTTTCTAAGTCTCTGCTTATTTTCTCCCTTTCTCCTTTAGCAGCCAACCACTGGTACACATCTTCCTTTGATGTCTGTTGCCTGGAACTTGCCAGAGCCTTATCAGTGCCCCTGTATCCCAAGTGCTTTTTGGTGAGCCCTGCAGCGATGTTGGGATCCGCTTCCACAACCACTGCTGGGCACCAGCAGGGCAGGGACCCTGCCTCACAAACTCCCTGTCAGCTCCCCACAGAAACCTTCCCCTCCTCAGAGTCCCCCAGGTACTGCAGTCTGATTGCTGTGGTGATTCTGGCACTGGATGCAAAGAGAGGAATCACAGCGTGATGATCCCCTGGAAATGCTTTGGACTAGCATGGCAGTCCACTGACACCTCTCCAGGGCAGAGTCACCTTTCTGCCCTTCCAATTCACATGGTCTGAAATCCCCCATTTTGAAGAAAATTTGATGTTTCTCCAGTAAAAAAGGTCCATCTCTGCCTAATCCAGAACATCTCTGTGGCAGATCCTTCCAGATACACAGATTCTCTCCCTTTATTGTTTAATTGTTTACATTCACCAGGAATTGAATAGTTTGAATTAATTACATGAACCCTGGCAGCACAGATTAAAGGCACTGCCCTTGCAAAAGATAAATCTTGGCATGACCATGCTTCCAGTCCTCCTGGAAGCCTCCCTTCCTGTCTTGCACGTGCTACAAAAGATGCAGCACTGCCAGACAGGACGTGCTCTCCTTGGATTGCCAGACGCAGATCTCAGCATCCCACCTGAAACACTGCATGAAGGAAAAAGTGCATTACTCTGGATTCAGCACAGGACTGGGTCTGCCAGAGGTGGGGCAATTCTTTTCCTTCTCACTCTTGTGTGGAGTTAGTGGCACATGTGTCCTGTCAAACAGGAAGCAAGGCAAGCACCTACAGGGGACTGAAACTTGCTTGGATTAATTCACTCTAGATTCCCTCACCGCACATCCACGATGCAATGGATTCAAGCAAGGATTTGTAAGACTATTTTTCCAAAGGTCTGCCTGAAGGGATATTCCAGCTGAAGAAACAACCAGCAGTAGTCCCAACAGAATGAAATGAAAGAGTAAAGGCTGAATAAAGCAGCCAGAACCTGGCTCTGAAGAATAAAAATAATTTTTGCCTGTGCTACTTTTCAGATGAAATGGTAGAATTAGACCTGGAGGTTAGGCAGAGGTGGATGAACAATAAGATGATCAGGAATATCACCTTCCCCAGTCCAAACAGTATCATAAGGCTGGAACTGTGCAATCAAACAGCCACAAACTGCAAATGGGAGAGCAAGGATTCCATGCTATCTTTTCCAAACAGCATTAAAACAAGTAAACAGCAGAAATGAAGCAACACAACTTACAAGGCACAAATAAAAATTTATCCTCTAAAACCATTTCCCATAATATTGCCAGAGATTATCAGTAAGGTCAGGCCACTAGAATAAATAAGAATATCTTAGAGTGAAAATGAACTCATTGATAGAAACTTTGGGCATCCTTGGATGTAGAGCATGCACCAATCACTGAGGAGCAGGAAAATAGCTCTCAAGCAAATTATTTTTTTAATTATTCACTGTGAGAAATGTAAAGTATCAAAATATACATTAAAACTTAAGATCAAAAGAGACCTTGAGTTCACTGACTTGCAAGTACAACCTAAAATTGCAATTTCTGCAAACTGCAGTAGTCCAAACACAAAGAGATGAGGAGCAGAAATGGCTAAGGACTCCACAAGCAAAGTCATGAGAGTTTAAAAACATCAGAAATAAAGGAAGTAGAACTCAAAAGGAGGGAAAATGCACGTTTATGTCAGGAGGCTATACTGAAAGAGAGAAACGAAGCGCTGGATAAGGATGGCAGAAGACAAAAGCAGCTGAGAAGGAAGCGGAAGCAAGCTGAGCAATTGAATTGCAGCTGGGCAAGCTGGTGGACTTTAAAGAGTGCCAGCGCACCTTTCTTCTGTGGAGGTAACCAGCAACAAATGGAACAAAGAAGTGGACGAGAGCAGTGCACCCGACGACATTTTAAGATGCTGCAGAAAGAAAGGAAGTTTTGTAAAATCCAGTGGGCAATCTGAGACTGAAGAGGATACGAGGGGAAGAGTAAATCGGTGTGCGTGAAGTTTTGGGCAGAACAAATTCCTGTATGGTGTCAGAAGGCAATGTGGCTCTCCAGCGCTGCCTGGGAGCAGGGTCAGGAGGAGGGCGACTTCCCATTCCAGGGGATGCAGCAGGCAGAGGAAGGTCAGGATTAAAAACTGACAGGAGGGAGGCAAACAAAAAAGACGGGAGAACTTTAGATCAACTGTGTAGGGAAGGGGAAAGTGTCAAGTTCACGAAGGAGGAAGACACACTTTGGGAATTCGGCAATTCCTTTTCGTTGGGGAGCCTTGTGACGGCAGTTAACCGGAGAGGTCACGGGGAGCTGGTAGTAAGAGAAGAGGGGGAATAGCACTTGGTGAACACAGCGGAGAGAAGCAAGGAGACAAGGACACAGACCGCTGAGAAGCACCGCGGGAGGGGTGGAGGGAGTGAGTTGGGAAGGGAAGGCGCAGTTCAGGACCGCCCGAAGCACGGTCTGGCGTGGGGGGCACAGGGACCGGGACCGGGTCAGGACCGGGACAGCCCCGGCGCGGGCCGCGCGCTCCCGCCCGCTCCCCTCACGGAGGCTCCGTCACGCGCCCGCACTCACCGCCCCGCGCGCGCGACCCCACGGCCCCGCCAGGCTCCGCCTCCGCCCGGCCCCGCGGGGAGGGGGTGGGGCCTCCAGGCTGCCACGCTCTCATTGGACAGCGTTTCCTACCGACCCCGCCCTCCGCCAGTTCCGATTGGTCGGTCCGTGAATCTACCCCCGCCCCTGCCCCGCCTTGTTTTCATTCCCCCTCGCCGCGCGCGGCGGAGGGGAGCCGGCTCGCACCGCTCTGGCCGCCGCCCCCTGCCCTCCCCTGCCTTCATCGTCCCCCCGGTGCATTGTGGGATAGTGGCGGCCCGGCCCGGCAGCGCCCCCTCCTCCCTCCCCCTCCCCAGCTCCTTCTCCATCCCCAGGTCCAAGATGGCGGCGGCGGCGGCGGCTCCTCCGGCCCCATCCCCGCCGCCCCCTGCCCCGGCGGGCCCGCGCTGCCCGGGCTCCTGGCCCAACTTCGCCGTTGTCTGCTCCTTCCTTGAGCGCTACGGGGCCCTGCTGGACCTGCCCGAGCTGCCCTTCCCTGAGCTGGAGCGCGTCCTGCAACCGCCGCAGGAGCCCGGAGACCAAGGTAAGCGACTCCCATAGCTCTCCCGCCGGCCCGCTCCGGGGCGGCCGGCTGAGGGGGGCCCGGGGGGCGGAGGGGGGGCCGGGGCTGTCCCCCCCCGCCTCCTCCCGGCCCCGGGGGTGGAGCGCGCCGAGGGAGAGGAGGGGCCTGGGATTCCCGGGGGGAGGGGAGCCCTCTCTCCCTGTTTTTTTTTGGGGGGGAGCAGCTATTTGTGTGTGTATATTGGGAACAGAGCTGCCTGCCCCCGCGGCGGGCTCGGGAGAGAGGTGGGGGACTTCTCCTTCCCCTCTCCTCCCTCTCAGTGCCGCCTGTGACCCCCCCCTCCGTCCCTCCCTCCCCCCCTGTTTCCCTGGGTTCGTTCCCGAGCTCTGTGCGGGTGGGACTCCTTGCAGAAAACAGGCATAAGACGAAATAACTATTTTCGTTCAGCTTGGCGCTGGTAGCCGGTCTCTCTTCCACCTCCTCCCTTCCCCACAGCTTGGGGGGCGCTTCACAGCCTCTTCCCCCCTCCCCCCCCAATATCTCTGCCCGTTTTTACCTCTCCCCTAAACAAGAAGGGCACGCACGCACACACATGTGCAAACACATGGGAATGTCCCGATCCCCAGTGAACCCCCCCTCCTTCACCTCGGTGTATCTGGGATGAGGAATGGGGGTCACGGAGAAGCCCTGAGCCCCCCCATGGCTGCTGTTGTGGGCCGTCTCCTCCACACACACACAGCCAGCCATTGTGTGCCACCTCCATCCCTCTCTTCTCTCCCCTCCTCCTCCCCCATCCCCTCTTCCAGTTGCGGGGGGGACAAGCTGTGTGCTCGCTGCCGCTCCCCCGCCGCCACCTGAGACGTGCGAGCTGGAGGCACAGGTTATGCACTCCGCTGTTTGCTTCCGAGCTGCTCTCGCTCTCCTCTCCTCCCTCTCCAGGAGCAGCTTTGGCTGCCAGATTCTCTAATCCCAGCTGCCCGCGGTGGATGCGGGAGGGCCCGGGCCCAGAGAGCAGCCTGGGCAACGAGGGCTGTGTGGAGGCGGCCGCAGGAATACAGAGGGGAGGGAGCTTGTTGCTCTTGATCTCTTGTCTCTGTTATTCGTTCGGTTGTTGCCTCTGCACTCTTGCCACATAGGGAGCCCGTGCTGCGCACGGCGCATGCTCGGCGCGGCCCCTTGGAAACTTCCTGCTGCTGGAGGAGCCCGGCTCGGCGCTGCTCCTGCTCCTGCTCCGGCAGCCCCTGCTCCCCCAAAACGCGCTCGCCCTCTCCTCCTTCCCCGCCGAGCCCACCCTGCCTGCCGCGGGGAAGGGGGCTTGTGTGATTGAATCGGCGCGTAGGCCTTTCCTCATAGAAAGGAAGTTGTATTTTGCTAAGTGCGGGTGTCCTTTGAATTCACAGCAGCCACGGTTGAAACAGAGTGAAATATAATGAATATGTTTCCTCCTCGTGTTGTCTGTCAATATGAAAGAGACAGCTGAAATCTACAAAATTCTTAAAACAGGGTTAGCTTTGTGGAAAAACTTATGTTTTGATTCAATTCCCCACCACTCCTGTACCTCTTACCTTATATAAAGGACTGTATCGTTTTTGAGAAACCGCTTAGAAAAAATGTTGTTTTCTTAAACTGTTGCAAAACTTATTAGTAAAAAACACCAACACATTTAAAAGTTTGAATTTTTAGTGAAAACAGTAATTTTAAAGTGGTGTTTGTAAACAAAACTTAATGTTCTTACTGTGTTGCACGGAGTGGATATGTAAAAGTAATTCGGTTGTGTGAGCTGCAAAATAAATTAAACTGAAAGGGTGAGACAATGGCCTCTGTTTTTAAAATATGCATATTATTAAAAATATGCTTATTATTATATATATATAATATGCATTAAAAAATCCTCAAACACCATAATGTCTGATGACTTTTAGTTGCATGATGGGGGTTGTCAACAGGGTGGTGTTTACTGCATGACTCTTTTCTAAAAAAGAGTCTTATGGTGGTTGCTTTATGGGTTGATTTGATACTTGTCAAATGTTTAAACTTTTCTTTGTATCGCCCTTCCTGTTTGGCAAGGGACAGGTTATTTTCCCTGCTTTAGAACAGTCCCCCCCAAGTGGGAGCAGATGCAGCTTCTGAAAATGTAATGTCTGAAGTAGTGGGGTTCTTTGCTTGTGCCTGGTGTAGCTGATGTAACTGTAGAGATAATTCTCATCTCTATAAAAGAAAGAGTGGAGGTGTGAAAAACAAACTTGGATAATTCTTGATGTTTTGTCTGATAGTTGGTGGGTGTCTTGGATATCTTTTCCTTTGATAAAACCAATTTGTTGGGCTTGGTCTGTGGTCTTGGGCTATGGTACACATTATTGCTGGTGTGTTTTACATTTTTGGGAAAATAGCTGCAGTGACTAGGTTTCTCTACTGATTTTTGCTTCAGGTAGCCCTCAAGGTGGTGTTTTTAAGGGTACAAGTCTTAAAGTTGCTAAACACTGATGGAAAACTGAAGAGGTTCTTTTATTGCTGAATATCTGTAATTTACAACTGTATGTAGTTTTCCTTGGAATGCAAAAGGATTTTGATTTCAGTTTGCAATGTACAGTTAGTTTCACTTTTGATACCAGCTTTGCTTGACAGTGGATTTGCAGTGGCATAGTAAAATTGAAAGAAATGTCTATGGAACCTCAAAGTGTTGGGTTCTTTCTCCTGAATTTTTTAGAAACTGGAGCAGGTTTTAAATCTAAACTGTGACATAAGACCTATTTGTAACTCCACTTCATATTACTTTTGCAATCAAGTAAGGGAATCAGTAGTTTGAGGGTTTCCTTAATTATCTTTGGAAATGTTTTGATGCTCAGCAGTTTAAAAATGTGTGTGGGGGGTTGTGGGTTTTTTGTTTGTTTTTTTGGTTTTGGTTGTTTTGTTTTTTTTTTAAGCATGGCCTATATTGTCTGTAGAGTTACTCTTGGGAGATGCCAGCAGAAGTTACTTCCTTTATATTAGGATCCCTAAGGAGAACAAGGAGCTTAAGTTTGGATGTTGTTCAGCAGTTGTATAACAGTGATATTTTCTTTCCTGTTAACAATTAGAACAAAGTACTTGCTCATTATTAAGGCAGCAAGGTATAACCTTTCCCTACAGGAAGGGATGCTGAGCAGATGCTGACAGCTAGGAAGCTATCAGTTATTTCTTAGAGGCTTTTTAGATTTTTGTTATCACATAGACAGTGCTTGAACTTTGCTGTATTACTTCTGCATAACTGAGAATTTCAAGGCAAATAGTAAGGACAGCAATGCTCAGGTATGAATAGTTTTCAATAATAGTCTGACTGATTGAGATATCAAAATAACCTGTATTAGTTGCACATTAGACGCTTTAACCAACTGTACACAGATGGGATTTAGTGGGTAATGTAAAACATACTTGATTGGGAAAGTAAGAATGTATAGTGTTGATTTCACCCCTCAGTATTGAATAGTGGGATAAACTGATAGATTTGGAAGCAGTCTGCTACTTATAAAAGCTCTATGATAAAATAGCTTGATTTTTCTGGCTGGTGGCTCATTTAAAAGTTGCAACCATTCAAAAAAAGTAATATGAACTATAGTTATCTGGTGAAGATTTTATTTTATGAAGAATAATTACCTTGCATTTATGAGTGCTCATTCTTGCTTTAAGTACAATGTTGTGACTAGGGTTGCAGTTTTGACACTCTTGAATGTCTTAGGAAGAAGTAAAGTTGAGTGTCTGTCAAGATGGTGACAGTGTTAACTCAGAGAATTTGCTAGTTGCTATGCCTGCAGAAGTAAGTTGTTTTTTGTAGGGTTTATTAAAAAGCAACTGCTGTGATTTAACCCCAGTTGTAAGCTCAGCCCCATGCAGCCGCTCACTCACTGTCCCTTGGTGGGATGGGGGAGAGAATTGGAAGGATAGAAGTGACCCAACCAGTGGGCTGAGAGAGGCAGTTTGTTAAGGAAAGCACAATGAGGAATTTGTTCACCACTTGCCATGGGCAGGCAGGTGCTCAGCTCCAGGACAGCAGGGCTCCATCACGTGTAAGGGTGGCTTGGGGGGACAAATGCCATGGTTACCAATGTTCTAGTCTTTCTTCTAGCCCCAACTTTACATGCTGATCATGGCACCCTATGGGCTGGACATCCCTTGGGTCATTTGGGGTCAGCTGTCCTGCCTGTGTCCCTTCCCAGCTCCTTGTACACCTCCAGCCCCCTCACTCCTGGGGTCTGTGGGGAGCAGCAAAAGCTTTGGCTCCATGTGAGCGCTGCTCAGCAATAACAAAAGCAACTTGGTGTTCACAGGCACAGGTTGCCCAGAGAAGCTGTGGCTGCTCCATTCCCTGGAAGTGTTTGAGGCCAGGTTGGATGGGACTCTGAGCAAGCAGGTCTGGTGGGAGGTGTCCCTGCCCATAGCTGGGGGTTGGAACCAGATGATCCTTAAGGTCCCTTTCAACCCAAGCCATTCTAGGATGATCAACACTATTTTGAGGTACAAATCCAAAACAAAGCCCCATACCAGCTACTATGAAGAATATTAACTCCCAAGTCCACCACAGGAACCCAGTGTATGATTTTAGGTGGAACTTCTGGTGGCTGAGAGCTGTCATTACAACCGCATTGCTCTGCTTATAGATGCAAAACTAAGGTAATGCTACAGATCATTCTGCATTATGCTGTGGTACTGCATCTCCTTTGCCTCTGCTTGCTTCCAAAGGCGGAACTGCAAACTGGAACAAATTATCACAGGAAAGCAATACTTGTTCTCCTTGTTCTTACAAACATGTGCTGTAGTCGCTTTCTTGTTTCCTCGGGATTTTTTTGTTTAGTTGTTTTTTTTCCTTGGCTTGTTTTTTGTTGTTGTTGGGGGTTTTTTGAGATAGTTATTACTTGCAGTAGAAGAGAAATTGCAAATTTAAATAGTAAAAAATGTGGTAGAGGGGAGCAAAACCTATATTTGTATTTAGGGCTGTGTCTAAGGAACCATGCTATCAAGTCACCACGTCCTTTGTGTCAGTAAATAGCTCGAGAATTGGTATAAATGTTAATTAAGCACTTGGTCTCTTGTGAATGAAAATATTAGTAGAATGTTAGCTTGCACAACAGAAATCTAATTTTACACATGACTACGCAAAACACTCGCTGGTTTGCCAGGTTCCCTGGTGAGTGAATGGGAGAGCCTCTCCCGGAGGTGAATGGCATCTTCCAAAGTGTGCTAGGCTGCATTAGCTCATCGATTTTTGCAGGCTTTTCTTAGCAGTGTGGTGTTTGATTTGTTCTTCATTGAAATGGTCACAAGTACACATGCTTTGTGTGTGCTTTCCAGTAAAATTGCATCACAGTCTTGTTGCTGAAGACCATGCTAAAGGTGGTCTTGAAAATAGCAAGTGAGTTTTATGTGGATTTCCAGTCTGAAGCGCTCTTCCATACTCTCACTGCAGCTCAGACTTCTTTATCACCTTTGACTCTTGGCAGTCACCCTGACAGACTGACCTAGCCTCCAAGATTGTTGCTTAATTACAGCATGAATGTGTTATGTTTGTTTGGAGTGTTGTAATAAAACCACTCTGCACATGTTGACAGGGGTGTAAATGATTTAAAGAAAGACGTGGTGAGGTGCAAATGCCTGGTGGGAGGTTCATTTTCCTGGATATTTTCTCCCCTTTTCTGTCTTTATAATGACTGCTTAGGTTAAGGGCAGGCAGCTATGGAAAATCTGTGCAAACCATTTATAAGCAGTACCTGTTACTACATCATAGACCTGAAAAAAAACTCTTTGGGTATATCAGAACTTACTACTAAAGCAGCAAGTTCTCTTTTATAAGGTGCTGTGTTTTTCTTGATTCTTCTATAGATCTAAAACATTTTTTCAAATTAATTTGGATATTGAAATAATTTGTTTTCAGTAGGTTATGCCTGTGGTTTTTTATTGTCATTGCAATACTTCTGGAAAGCAATACAATGTTAAGCTTAGGGGTTCTTAACCATTCTCTGAAAAAGTTAACTATTTACATTGACTTAAACTGCTGCTGAATATTTATATATCTAGGAGAAAGAAACCTGAAACCTTGTAGCTGTTTAATATAACTAGCAAAGGCAGCTCTATCTAACGACAGGGAGCTTGACAGACTCTCAAGCTCAAGATGAGCTGTGTTCCCAGTGATAAAGGTAGTGAAATGGTGTTCTGTTAATGTGATTGATTTTTTCTTGTATTTAATGTTTGATAATCAAGTGTGTTTGTGTACCATTGATCAGAAGTTACAGGGTTGATGTGACTCTTAGGTAAAGTTGTGATACGTTGCAGTAACCCGTAATATCCACAGAAGATTGATTAGTATTAAAAGTAGGTGATAAATGTGATATGGAAGTACTGTCAGACATTGCTTCACTTTAAATTTAATAATTGATATTGTACATAAGATTTATTACCTGGTTTCAGTGAAGGATTAATTCATTTGATGTCCTCTTATGTAAATGGCCAAGTTTTGACATAAAATGTTGGTAGTGTCTGTAGTGCTGGGTGGGTGGAGTTTATTCTCACTTTATATATTGCTGCATCTTCCTCATTAACATATTAGGTGTGTGGCTATATTGATATTAGAAGCTTTCTGCCCTGAAACTGTATCAGGAGGTAATGCTTTTCATCTGCTCTCCAGGCCCGAGTGGTCATGTCTTTTCACACCCAGTGAATAAGAAATTTTAACTACTGTTCTGAATCAGTCAAGTAGTTATCACCTTTATGCAGGCTGACCTGACTGTGTTTGTGGAATGTAAGTATATAATAGTGCCTTCCTGCTGAATCTAGGGACTCAACCAAAACATTTATGTCAAAGCCATTAATCCACCACCTGTTAGTAAAATGCTGCATTTTTAAGTTAGCAGCTAACTACTGGAGAATAAAAACATAACCAGTGAACTTTAGAACTTGGTATATTTCTTCTGTGCTTGTTTCATTTTTTACTGTGATGGAGGCTCTACACTCATGTTTCTAGACACCAAATTAAATAATTTGTTGAAGATAGACTCCAGTGGCTTGGAGATGATATCCTCAAGCAGCATAAGAGGGTTAAATCTGGAGAAAGTAAGTAGCACATCATTCTTGCACCAACTTCATGGCAAATAAGTCTCTAATGCAGAATAAACTCATCTGGGCTACGCTTCAGTCAGTGTAGATTAATCTGATGTTAAGGTCAATGTGCCACATCTACACATGCTTTTTGATCATTCATTTAAGGAGTGAAGTTTATCTTGGAAATAATTATCTCATAACTATTCCTATTTTGCTAGTTTTTCCATGGGGAGATTTCACACCTTTATGTGTGTTGAGCTGGCATGTCAGCTCATCCCAGTGTGCTTTCATATTTATGCTGTTAATGCAATTTTTGGTAGATTCCACATCTCATGATCCAGCGTAGAAGCCAGGTGAGCACTGTACTTCTGGTGAGAGAAGCAGTTCAGTCCTTGCCAGTAGCACTGCCCATCTGAAAGAGATGGCAGAATGCCATATGGAATGGAAAAAAGGAACTTGGGACACTGCTCTTCAGGCATAGATGAGCTACAGAGCATCTGAGGCCCCCTCAAAGTTCAGCCTTCCTAGGGATTATGCAGATTCTGTTGGAGCACGTGTCTTCGTCAAGGAAGAGTGATATGCTTTCAGTAGGTGGCTTTATTGAATTCCAACACAGCTTGGATGGTACAGAACTAGAGGAAAAGCTTCTGATATTACTTCCAAGTCAGAGTCTTATTCAGGACAAGTGTATAAGACCCAGATGGAAATTCTTGTGTCCGGGGTGAGATGGTGTTTAGTGAAGGAAGCTCCATGGCAGTGCTGTACTGTAGTACATTTGTATTGGAGAACTTCATAAACATCAAGGTGAGTTGTGTGTGATCCCATTATCACATGTAAGGTGGAAGTTATGTTTTAGCCGGCATTCCATCAGCACTTTGCCTTGGCCAACTTCAGAGGTTTGCAGAAGCTCTAAGAGTTTCTCAGAATGTTCTCCCTCTACCCGTCTTTGTCGCTCAGGGTCTTCCTGAGTTTTCAGCACTTACCGTGAACTTCTTTTCTCTTGTTTGGGATTATTTTAAGCTGTATTGTGTAGTGTAAGAACAGTTAGCTGATAGACATGTACAATTATTAGTGCCCATTGCTTGGTACATACACTTCTGAGCTCATCCCAAAGCTGACATTTAGACAACAGAATCACAGAACAGCTCAGATTGGAAGGGAAAACGGTGGGTCATCTGGTGCAACTTCTGTGCTCAGTCAGGGCCATCCTAGAGCACAGTGCACAGGATTGCATCCAGACAGTTCTTGAATAACTCCAGCAGGGAAACTCTACAACCTCTCTGGGCAGCCTGTTCTAGTGCATGGTCATCCATACAGTAAAGAAGTTCTTTCTCATAATCAGCTGGAACTTCCTGTGCATCTGTTCCTGCCTATTGCCTTGTGTCCTAGTGCTTGTCGCCACTGAGGAGAACCTGGATCTGTCTTCTTGGCAGCCTCCCTTTGGATACTTACAAATATGGATGAGATCCCCTCTCAGCCCTCTCTTCTCGAGGCTGAGCAGGCCTCAGCCTGTCCTCCTAAGAGAGATGCTCCAGTCCCTTAATAATTTTCATAGCCCTCCACTGTGCCTGCTCCAGGAGCTCCGTGTATCTCTTGTGCTGAGGAGCCCAGAACTGGACACAGCACTCCAGGCGTGGCCTTACCGGGTCTGAGTGGAGGGGCAGGATCACCTCCCTCGCCCTGCTGGCCGTGCTTTCCCTGAGGCAGCCCAGGATACCATTGGCCTTTTTAGCAGCAGGGGCACTGCTGGCTCATGGACAGCTTGTTGTCCACCAGCACCCCTGGGTTCTTCTCTGGAAGGAGCAGAGCTGCTTTCCAGCAGGGCAGCCCCCAGCCTGGGCTGCTCTGTGAGTTTATTCTTTCCCAGGTGCAGCACCCTGCATCTGCCCTTGCTGAATTTGAGAAGTTCCTCTCTGCCCATCTCTCAAAGGCCCTTCTGAAGGGCTGCACAGCCCTCTGCAGTGTTGGCCACTCTTCTCAGGTTGGTGTGAACTTGCTGCAGAGTAATCTGTCCCTTCATCCAAGTCATTGATGGATGAGTTAAACAATACTGGACTCAGTGTAGAACCTTGGGGGACACTGCTAGTGACAGGCTTCCAACTAGACCCTGTGTTTCTGATGATGACTCTTTGGGATCTGCTGTTCCACCCCGCTGTCTGGTCATCCAGTCCACACTTCCTGAATTTGTCTATGAGAATGTTGTGAGAGATAATGTCAAAATCCTTGCTAAAGTCACGGTTCACAATATCCACTCCTTTCCCCTTGTCCATCCACTTTCATTGTAGAAGCCAATTGGGTTGGTCAAGCATGATTTAATGAGTCTATGCTGACAATTCCTGATCACAGTGACAGGAAGAATTCCTTTGTGTGGGGTGAAGCAGAGGACAGGAGCTACTGAACTGTCAAGAAAGGGCAGATGATGGGAAGATGATGAATAGATAACTTGATGAAGAATGCTGTGGCTGTGTGCTCACTACTGCCTCAAAGCCAGTTCTTCTTTGGGAGAACCCATTTTAATACCTAATTCTCTCTCTGGGCCATACAATGCTTCTTGGTACAGCTGTGTTCCTCCCCGTTCATGACAACTGGGAGTTGAGGGAAGTATTCAGGACTTTGTGTTATCTGCCATTGTTGGAACAAGTGTCCTCTGGTATCCTCCCAGAACCTTCTCTGTTGTGCTCCTCTGGGAGGAAAAGCAGCAGCATGGCTGGTGGGAGAGCTGACTTGCATTCCAGGAGCATGTCCCGATGCAGGCAGTGTGCTCTGGGAATGCCGTGTGCACTGCAGGGCCCATCCCAGGCTGCCTGTGGGGGCTGCAGGGCTGTGGAGCACCCTCCCAGTGTGCTGCAGGCTCTTCATTACTCCCTGCTTGAGCACTGATGATGGGGCAGAGCAGTGCAGCAGTGTTTGATGTTTCTTGAGTTCAGTAAAATGTTTAAGCCATTGAGAAATAATAAAACTTGTAAAAGGTGTGTATATTTTTTTTACATCCTCGAGCCTTGCAGTAAGAGCATAGTGTTCCAGTTGTGGAATAGCAAGGTCTGTGGCAGTTCATTACACTGAGCTGATCTTTCTACACTATTTCATTACCCTTTCTCCTCTTCCTTTTTTTCTCCAAATCAATGAACTTTCCTTTGCTTCAACTCATCTATAAAAACTCGACTAACATTTTAGCGTTTTAGCATTAGGTATTTCTTAGTAGCCTCTAGCTTTTGTCAGTCTCTCATCTCTTCCCCAAGAGCTAAACAAAGCTCTTAAAGCTCAAGCAGCTGAGAATTTCTCAGAACTACTGTAGCAATTCTGACCATATTGATGTCTAGTGGTCTGGGGAAAACAATTTTCCTAAGTGAGAGAAGGCCTGTTTTTCAAGATTCCCGTGCTTCAGCAGCTCTGTTTTAGTATTCAGTTTCTTTCCATTATGATCATTTAGGTCTTTTAGTACTTTGGAGAAAAATGCTGCTTATACCCTTGAACTCACAAGCTTGGTTGATCTTTGAAGAATGGAGATATTTGTGAAATAAACAGGGCAGGAGACTTTTTCTTCTTTTAATGCCTTTATTAAAAGTGATCAGCTCAGAATTGGGCAGTTCCCGTCGTCTCTCCCAAGGCGACTCAGAGGAGGAGGAGGAGGATATGCGCGGCTTTGTCCACCAGGGGCAGAGCTGGGGGTCCGGCCCTCGTGGGAGCCTTTGGGGCGTCGTGACCCCTTCGGATGTTGATTTTCGCCGCTTTGCCCCGTCCGCTCCCGCTTCCGGGACGACTCCTGTGCTCAGGGTGAGAGGGACTACGAAGGTTTTCCGCATCTCTGCAGGCTGAGCACTCCGTTCCTGACGTCCAGACATCGCTCCAATCTCTCAACTCTTAGTTGGCTCGTTGTTTGGGGGTCTTTTTTAACAAGCTAGAAGCAGTAGCTTCTCATGGCATGCTGGTCCTGGAGTTATCTTACATATCTACCCCCACCAAAGTCTCTTCTCCTCACTGTTCGGGAAGTACCCCATCTTTCACTGTCCCAGAGAAAAGCCATTAACTCGCCCCAGCCAGGGTTTTTACTGATACAAAAACAACTTTTAACGACAACGACCCGTAATTACCATAACACGCAAGCAGCACCCGAGCAGCAACAGTGGTAACCTTTTCCTCACAAAAAATTAGAAGAATTTTGTTCATAACATTTGATATCAAGATATTTGAAGCAAATGGTACCTTACCTACCCTGATCTCTAAAATCCTCTTTTCCAGGAAAATGGGGCTTATCGGCATGAAGTTCTGCCTGGTTTTTTGGTTGTGTATGGTTATACCATTTTTCTGTCCTGACAGTGGTCTTGAACCAGTAGTATGCTGAATAAAACTCCTTGTTTAGGTTTGTGTGTTAGTAAACCCTTATTTCCTAGTCTACTCAGTGTCCCTCTGGTACTGCCCTGGCTATTTTCCAGCTCATCTACAGCTATCTAGGAGCACCAGTGCCAGGGCACATTTATTGCCTTTTAGTATTAATGGCTACCAGGATATAAAGGTTTCCTCCTGAGAACAAACTGCAATGTTTCACAAAAGCTGTATTAATTAGTGAATGATAAAGTGTGGAAATTTTAGTTTGATCCCAGAGCCTTCAGTGTGGTGTTCTTGTAATTATCAACAATATATTGCCCCCAAGCATCCAAGGTGGAGAGGTGTGTGATGGGTGCAACAACAGCAAAAAGGAACACTTAACCCCCCTCCCAGTATTGCCTGGAGGTGATAGTTAAGAGGGAACCAGTTTAAGCTGCCATAAAGTGGCCACGTGAATGCCCTGCTTTACAAAAGACACTTCCATTAAGTGGCAAAATCATCCCTTAAACTGTATGTTTAAGCTTATACAAAATCTGTAGCAGACAGCGTTAGCTGACCTCCTAATAACATGTTAACACTGTGTATAAAGGTTAAGAAAGTTTAGCAGCAGGTAAGGAAAATTGATATGGCAACAAGGCAGCTCTTGGAAGACCTGACCTTAATAAAGGGAGACCAGAAGGAGTAGTCATAAGTCAAGGAATAAAAGCACTATGTCCTAGATGATGAAGCATGTTCACAAAGCTAGTAGATGTCTCTGAATGCAGGTTGGACAAATGGGAGCAGGATGGTGAGGATAAGCCTGAGGGCTAAGGGTTGGTTTGTCTGCTGAGTAGAAATTGTTTGAAAGGTGGAAATCTAACCCTGCTGAAGTCCAGGAGAACGTATTCATAGCTAGCAGTAGATAGAAGGAAGTTAAAAAGTCCAAGTGGAGTTTGCAGAACATGTAGACAGAAAAATGTCTTATGTAAAAAGAAGAAAAATCTAGGAGATGTGGATGGCTAACATCATCAGCCACATTGCAGTGATTAAAATCATATGTTACTGAGAGCTTAAATAACCTCTTTGCATAAGGTGTCATTATTAGACTAATTTGTGATATCTTGATTCTATTGCCTTTCTTGCAATAATGATGAAATATGGTAAAACTGACATATTAGGAAATTATATAGAACACGGTTCATAATGTGGAAGCATGCTGAGTTGCCTGGATTAGGTATTAGCTTGGCTTTCTGAAAAGGTACAGCTGCTAAAAAAGATACAGGTGTGTATTTGAGTAAAGAAATGGAAACCAGAGTGGCTAGCATGTTTTAAACGCTTCAGCAAAGAGTTAGGAAATCAAAAGCAAGGAGCTTTTACATCTAGTTTTCATAAACTTCATGAAATTGTAATTTCATAGTTCTAATAGTTGTAGTAGTTATTCTCCAGAGAGAAATATTCTGCTGTTTTCTTTTGAAAGCATGGGTAATTTCTCTGAAGCAAAGATAGGTGGCTCCTGTTTGACATATGCGTACATATGGATGCAGTCTTTTTAAAGAGGTCACTGATTAAGGTGGTTGACTTGGCGTTCCAGAGCAACCTTATGTGGCATGACCCACATAGTAACTCTCTTGCCCAGCCCTTTCTTTGATGTTATTCTTTGTGGCAGGAGGAATCAGGTGAGGCATGAGAATGTTTTCAGCCTTTGGAGTCTACAGCCCAGCATGTTAATGCAAACTGATGTTACCACTGGTCTGTGTTCTTGCTGTGGAGGGGCTTTGCTTTCTGTCCAGCCCTGACAACCCTACCTGGCAGAAGGCTGGCAGAACACGTGGGGGTGCACCACTCCAGCTGAGGCAACCACTGAATCACTGAATGTGAGTCAGTGTCCAGAGGGAAAGCACCATCAGAAACCCTAAACTGATTAAATAACAGGAAGTTGGTGAGAAAAATAGATTATTTTTTATTGCTCTCTATATATACTACTATATACTGTAGTATAAATAAACTAGAATTCCTAATTTATTAATTTATTTTAATTTTTTTTTAATATTGTGGGCAATTAATCTCATTTGCCAAGAAACCAGAAGGATGTTTTTAAAAAGATCAAGGTGTAAGATGGCTAATTCAGCCTAAGGGGAAACACTGCTATCGATAAAATAGTATTACCAATGGGCAACAAAACTGCAAATGAAGGAGAGTTGTAAGTATATATTATAAAGGAAAATGTTTATGACAAATACATCCCAAAATATTTAAAATTAGCTGTTAGCTCAACAAAATACTCCGGGTAATACTGTGATAATTCAGGAAAGCATGTCTATTAACATGGTCATGGAGTTTTAAAATTAACAAAATAACAGATTGCATGAGGAGTGGGCAGAGAATCATACTAAAACTTGGGGTATATATTATTTTGAGTATATGTATCTACCTCTTGTTTTGTTTGCTTGTTTGCCTCTATCTTGATTTTAGTGCTCAGCAGTGGCAGCTCCATCTTGAAAGATAACACGGAACATAGAGGAAGGAGGACTGCATGGCAGTTTATACTATTGACATCAGAGGACATTTTTAAAAGTATTCAAAGCAAGGCTCCTAGAGTTTTGCATTCCTTTTATATTGTAAAACTAGAAAAACAGTGCATTGAATGAAACTCAAAAGTAATTGAGATTTAGATGCCTTTCACATGTTCTGTAATTGCAGCTGATTGCTGCAAATTATTATTGAGGCCAGAGCCCAAAATATTTAGAAACTGATAAATGTTGTGTTGTAGTGAAAATATTTTAAAATGAAACTAAGAACACTAAGTTTCTTGCTTTTATATTAAGCCAGGCTCTATGAAAAGGTGATTTAAAGCTAACCTAGGGGCAGGTAATTTTGTTACATGTGCTGTGGGTTTTCTTTACTCACGTTCTGAAACAGCAGCGGATGGTCACTGTCACATGGAGTGATGTGCACCATGGCTTTCTTTTCCAAGTGCCGTGCTCAGCTGTTCCTACTGTTCAGTGTGTTTGTCTTCCTTTCTGTTTTGTCTTATATGGGAAGGGAAGGATTTGATGGCAGAAATTTTATGCTTTCAGATACTGTTGTGTGTTTGGGTTACTTTGTGGCACTTTGCATCTCTCTGCAGCCCAAGCAGCCAGGCTCTTCCCAGCTCCTGATAGCATCTAGCTGCGGTTGTGTAGGTTGGAGGGTTTGTATCCTCAGACATTAGGACTGAGTGATGGCAGGCATTATGGAAATAGTAGCTGCAAATCCAGTGTCCCTTCAGGCTGTTACCCTTGTCTTGCTTTCTAGCTCAGATTAAAAGTTGTGTAAGAGGTGGCTGATGGCAGCTGAACCCGAGTTACTCAGAGGCAACAGAGCTGCCAGTCTGGCAAAGGAGTCTGAGGCTTTGAGGCTGCCTGGACAGGAGATGATGTCGACCCTGAAGGGAACAGTCTTGGCTCCCCTGGGAAGCTGCAACAGCCCCACAGTTACAACCGTTTCTTGCAATTAAAAGAATTATGTTAACAGGGGTAGATATTTTAATAGTGCTGACAGGTCAAAACATGAGTTTGCTCATAGAAATTCATACCTGAGAGTTGGGCGTTTCGAGGAATGAAGCTTCTGTGAGTCTTCACTTTGTGCATGATTTGGTTACCAGCTCTCCAGAGGATATAAGTGGTTTGCTTTAAATCTAAAGCAGTCTTCATTTTAGATCTAGGCCTAAGGAAGTTGGTGAAAATCACGCTGTGTACTACTTTATGTACCACTAGCACTTTGTCAGACAACTGTCTTGGACAATTCTGCTTCTTAAATTTCTATTCTTACATGCTTCCTGGGTTTCATTAGACATAATGAACAAAAAGTTGGTACTAATTCTGAAATTATTTAAAAGAACCCTCATTTTCTGTGCTAACTGGGTTAAAGTTGTAGAATTCTTGGTTTGGGATCATGAATTCATCTGTAGAATGACTTTCATCCAGCCATGTGACTGCTACCTTTCACAGAAACCTTTGTCAGCTGCTAGAGGTGTTCCTCTGTTATGATTGTTTTGTCAAAGTCTCTGAGATATGGTGCATCTCATTCTGGATATCTGATATTTTTATAAATTATTTTAAAATTTCACTTGTACTGCTGCTAGATTAATGAACTGATATCACCTTGGAGCAGAACAGGCGTGCAGTTACTTATTTCCAGCTGACAGGGACGCGTGTTCTGCATTGCAGAATGACTTGAGTTGGCTTCACCTTCAAAGTTTGCTTATCCTGATCCTTAAAAAAGCCTCGTGCTCACATAATGCTGCTGCCTGTCAAATACCAAATGCTTACTGAATAGTACTCAAATGTTTCTGCACCAGTTCCTCGCTGCCGGATGTTTTGAAAAGCATAAAATGTGTGTCTTTGCACTGTAGTTTTTTTCTTGGGCTTCTTTAGGGTCCAGTAAATAAAAAATATTATGAAAGAAACTGTGGTTTCTAAGACTAGGTTTTCAAAAAAAAAGGTGTCTGCAATATTTGACAGCTACTGAGAAACTACAAAGAAATATTTAGCTGTTGCTATGGTTGAGAAAAATTGTTGAAAGATGAAAGATAAAAGGGTGAATCCCTGAGTATAAATGACTTTTATTTGAAATACAGGTTGGATCACCAGTGACTAGGGAAAAAAACTACTATTTCTAAAATTAAATCTGAAAAAGGACAGAAATGTCCTTGTAGTAGAGCTTACATGATGCGTGGAAGAGAATAAATATTTGGGATTCTTTGGTGTTGTGGGACTTAGTTTTGGGGTTTTTTGTTGGTTGGGTTTTTCCATCTGAAGAGAAGATTGAGGAATTGTAACCTTGGTAATGAAATCTTCTTTAGAAAAGTGGGTTTTATTCAACCTAAGTTTTTTAATATTGCCATTTTATTCAAGTGAGAGATGTGGGAGAAAGTGATTTTGTGGTATAATCAACATCCTCCCTCTGTTAATGCTGTTAATATTCACACTTGAGAAATGTGCCAAAATTGACACCACAAGAACGTTTCTAGTAACAAAACAATGCAAGGGATTAAAATGCATTTACTTGTTTTCATATAGTGGAGTGAAAAAGGACTTTTATTCAACTTATCCTCTAACAGAAAGTGTTAAAAGCAGCTTGTTATGTTCATTATATGAATAAAGCTAAATAAAGCTGACAGCTTCTTAACTACTGATGTGTACAACTCTATGCTCATGTGTACTAAACACTTAGTTCACTGCACTGAAGATGCTTCTAGTTTAACATAGCAGGATATAAGCTTTCATCTGAAGTTAAATGCTGCCATGCTTAGACATTTGATTTTGTCTGCTGGAAGTGTTTGTACACAGATGAAGTGTTGGAGCTAGAGTCAGATGTGCAGTGGTAACTCTCTGTTTAATGGGGAGCGTAAGAGCTTAGGGAAGGGTTTAAGAACAAGATGTACCCACCCCCAGTACCTGATAACACTCCTGTATCTTTCATACCTTCCCCAGCCAGGGGTGGTTTTCACTGGAAAAAGTTGCCAGACACTCTATAACAGAATTAATCTCTTCAAGTGTATTTAGCAGAGCACAGATTTTTTACTTCAGGATGGGCTGACTCTTCCTGAAAGTGTGTTTCTCTCTGTGGGTTGTAAATGGATTATATGGAATTAGCTCAGGTGTCAGTATCTACATTTGTAGATTTCTGCCCAGGTGCTTAGATGAATACTACTGCTATGTTGCTGCCCTTTCCTATTTTTTAAAGGCAAAATATCTACAGAATTCCAGAAGTTTAGTATAGGAATGAAAATTCAGGCTCCTTTTCACAGGAGTTAGAGCATTTATTTTCTAGTTGCTTGCCTTCTGTCTGGGCCACCCTCCTAGGAGGGAGTTGGAATTTTGATCCGAGAGTGCATGAAGACACTGAATTAAATTTTAGCACTTCAATGGCTGTGCAACTTCTTCGTGTTAGATCAAAAGGTGAGCATGGTGAACATTGCCATCCCAACTTCTTTTGCTTACATCCTTTCTGCAAGTGTGAGCCTCCATAATTGTAGTGGCCGGCAAGTGCCTCAGTCCAGGCTGACATCGGGATGTAAATCCTCCTTTTGCTACTGATATTCCCGAGGGGTTGTGCTTCCTGATATGTGCCTCTGTAGCATTTCTTATGGCAGAGTTGGACCAAGCCCTCTGATCAACCTGCTTGTTCTTTTTGGTACGGCTCTTAACTCCACTTGGGCTTTCTGTAGGACACCTCTGTGCCTAGCACAAGTAGAATGGGCAAGTGTATTCTGCACCCTGCTCCAAAGGCTGGCTCCCAGTGCCTGAACTGGGTGTGTTGATGCCACCCAGTGCGGCTCATCTCTGCCGCTTCTTCCAGTGGGAAAAAACCTCAACTACTGAAATTTCTCTGAAGTGAAATCACCCCAGTATATCCAGAAGCCATGGAGATGCATACTTGCAGTGAGGAGCTGTGAAGCACACTAGAATCTACTACTAAAGTGTAATCTTTACAATTACCTTTGTCATACATACACTTTATCTGAGAATTGTAATTGCACAGTTCAGGGCTAAGGAAGGAAATGGGGAGGATTTTCTGTTCACGGTTTAGAAGTCTTGGTTGTACTGGAGACTGAGATGCATCAGCAGGCAAGAGAATCCTGTAGGAACTTTAGTTTCCTGTTTGTATCAGCTACAGTGAAGCCAGAATGGAAGATACCTGTGCTGCGGTGTCTTTGCTTTTATGGGGTGTGGTCCCAGCAGTTTCCTTCAGGGTTTGGATGTGCCCAAATGAAGGATCAGCAAGTCAAGTGCACTTGAATTTAGACAGTAGAAATGTATGGTGTTGTCTCTGCATGTGAGTTAACTGCCAACAATGGCTACCAGTGACAGTTTCAAATGTTTTCAGTACCTCTTTTTAAAGGCAATCTGCTTGTTTGCATATTGCTGCCACAGCTTGATTTGTCTTACTTGCTCCTCACATGTTCTAAGTTTGTAGACTAGAGCCCATTTTTTATTCAATACATTTTTTGAGTCAGTGAACTGGGCTTTCATTTGCTGTCATTCCTGGACCATTTTTGGTTTCTAAAATAGATTCTGTGCTATTTTTTCCTGAATTGTTTTCAAAGTAATTTTCTTTTTTTCTTCTACCTCCTATTGTTTTTCATTGCATGGTACAGCATGCTTTTCTTACTAAGTTTTATGCTTTTTTCTAACATCAGTGCTGCTTTTGTTAACCTTTCTGCTGTTCCTTATAATATATTAGCTTAAAAAGTCCCCAACATCCCCAGGCACTTAATAGCCAGAGAATGAAATAGGAGGCCTGTGAAAGATTAAGTTATCTTGTCTGCTAAAGGGCTGCTGAGGAACAGCTCTCCAGCGATTTTGTTTACTTTCATACGGCCTTTAATTCCAGCTTCAGGAGTTATGTCGATGACAATGAGAGTGATTTTTTAAATCTCAGTTTCATATACAGAGAGAAGGTAATTGATGGAGTGTGAGCATTAGAAAGCAAAGCATAATCAGATTGAACTGCAGACAGGGGAGGATAAAATAAAAGATGTGGGAGGAAAGGGTGCTCAAGGTGGTGCTTTGAGTTTAGGAGAGTGTTTGGGAATCTGCTTCTCAGGAAAGGACCTGGTGGTGGTGGTTGACAGCCACTGAACATGAGCCAGCTGTGTGCCCAGGTGGCCAAGAAGGCCAGTGGCATCCTGGCCTGTATCAGCAGTAGTGTGGCCAGAGGGACCCCAGCAATGACTGTCCCCCTGTATTCGCCTGAGGCCATACCTCAAATTCTGTATTCTGTTTTGGGCCCCTCAGTGCAAAGAAGACATTGAGATGCTGGAGTGTGTCCAGAAATGGGAAACAAAGCTGGTGAGGGGTCTGGAGCACAAGTCTGGTGAGGAGCAGCTGAGGGAACTGGGATTTTTTATTCTGGAGAAAAAGAAGCTCAGGGGACCTTATCACTCCACAACTGCCTGAAAGGAGGTGGCAGCCAGTTGGAGGTTGGTCTGTTCTCCCAAGTAACAAAGAATAGGGCAAGAATAAATGGTCTCAAGTTGTGCTGACAAGGTTTAGTTTGGATATTAGGTAAATTTCTTCATGGAAAGGGTTGTCAAGCGCTGGAAAAGGCTGCCCATGGACATATTTGTGTTGATGAGGCACCTGGGGACATGGTTTACTGCTGGGACTTGGCAGTGCTGGGTTGAACCGATACAATGAGGTCAGGATGCAGCTCTGCTAGCAAGGTCTGTTATGCTGGTGATGCAACTTACTAAAAGAACTGGGGTAGAAAAGGCATTTTGGTCCCAGTTCAGAGCACTTTCCATGTTTGCAAGCGGCAGTGAAAGAGGTGGTGAGCTGGGTTCCTCACATGGGGATGTGTGGGAGGGGGTTTACCAGCAGGATAAAAATCTTGCCTTTGCTGGCTAATGTTAGAGTGACCCGTGCTAGGTAAGAGGAGAATCTTCTAATAGGTATTTGTAGAGACAAGAGAGATAAATGTCCTCAGATATTTGTGTGAAAATGATCTAGCTGGTGAGCATCCGGATTTCAAAGTACTTTCCTAGGATAACAATGTCATTTAAATGTGAGCGTGGTTTGTTTGTTTGTAATGCCTGCCAACAATCTTTCTAGGAACAGGATATAAAACTGCTACTTGGTGACTTGTTCATTCTGTTTTGATCTGTGGTTTAATTACAGCATGTTTAATTGCTCTTTTCATTCGCTCGGGAGGCAGAGCAGTTTCATTTTTTCCCCTTTCCTGTGCGCCTTTTTTTGGTTTTTGTTTTTTGTTTGTTTGTTTGTTTTTGTTGTTTTGTTTTTTGTAGGCACGCAGTTTGGTAGGATAATACTCATGAAATGACTCAAAAAATAAGATATTTAGATTGTCCTTTCAAATAGGAACAACTGCTCTTTTTCTCATGAGGTCACATGATTCCAATTTATTATCTATATGCCAAACTTGCTGTGTGAAGATGAGGCTCCTTTAGTGCCACAGTTTTTTTACCAGAGGTTTACTGAATTTTCTTGTTTGGGTTCAAAGTAGGGAGTTTTATCTTCCCATGTATTTAACATGCCAAGTTCATACCAAGCCTGCCATTTTTCTCTGATCTATAAACTTCTGTGAATAACTAAAAGCGTCTCACATTTTCCTTATACTGAGTTAAGAAACAAGTTAGATAGTTCTTAAGAATATTTATGTTATCATAAACCAGAGGGGAGATGTTGTTCCCTTTCTTTGACTCAATGTTTGCTAGTTGTTTAATGAAACAGATGAGGGACTTCTAGATTAGCTTCAACTAAACAGAAGACAAGATGTTTGCTGCCTCAGACTGCTCGTGGGACTTCAGACTTTACACAGAAATTAAGGAGAATATTAAAGATGCTGGAAATGTGGTCACATGCTTATTGGGGACTCTTGTGCCTTTCGTAAGGGATGCAGCTGACTTGTTTTAAGCAAATTTATGCTTAAGGATCTGTCTGTAAAGGGAATTAACTGCATGATAAGTGGTAAATTACCATAGAATGGTTTGGGTTGGGAGGGACCCTAGAGATCATTCCAGCCACCCTGCTGTGGGCCAGGACACCTTCTGCTAGACCACACTCCTGCAAGCCCCATCCAACCTCGGCTGGGGCATCCCCTGCTTCTCTGTGCAGCCTGTTCCACGGTGGCCACGTGCTGACTCTTTACTGATGTCTGAGGAGATGCTCCTGCCTTTGTTCCTCCAGGACCGCTCCCCCCGGCCCTCACTGCAGAGCGATTTGAGCAGGGTGGAAACCTCTCCTATTTGCCATTAAACTCACTCCGTGCAGGGTGCCAGTAGCTAATCCACATCAGCTGTGTGCAGGGTGCTGAGAGCTGCCTTCCTTAGCAGGAGGGAGGTGGGAGATCATTAATGATCTCATCAATCTCAGCTGTCCTCTGGCTCTGTGTGGTGTTGTTTGACAGCGCAGTCATAGCGCACAGAGGTAATTTTGGTCAAGGTAGAAGGATGAAAAAGAATGCGTGGTCAATGGAAGTATTTGCCGTGTATGTCTTATGAGTCATTTTATTTCCTACACTTGCCAAAACAAGTTAGCATGGAAAATGGTTTATTAGTGTAACTGGGAAGACCTGTTTGTGTTCGTGAAGCATGAAAACTGCCAGCAGCCTTTGCATCCCAGAGTTTTATTTTTTGTTCCCTCCACCCCAGGTCCCCCCAGCACTAAGAGTTGAGTGTTCTCTTCCTGGGTCCCAGAAGGAGGACAGTAGGCACAGGCTTTGTAATCCACATCAGTACCAGGTGCTCTGTCTAGATCATGGTTCCAGTCCTCCTCTGTGTCCAGCACTCCAGATCTGCTTTTATACCAAGGTTTTTTGTTTATAATAATTTTCAAAATAACAGATTCCCCCATCCTCCTTCTGGATTCAGGATTTGCTCATATTTTCTGTTTTCTTCTGCTGTTTCAGGGTTTTTTAGGGGAGTTGTAAGCCTTTTTGTTTTGGCAGGGAAAATAAGTAGGGGTGAAATGGGGTTATGGTTACATGAGAAGTTGTCTTTAATCTGTGGATGTGTAGGTATTTGAAAGTTACAGCTTTTCTAGCAAGCTGATGGGGTTTTCACATGTTTGTATGTTTTCTCTTCCATTTCAATTATTCTAATGCTCCTGAATTTATTAGACATGTGGCTGATGTATAGGATGCTCTCTGAAGTGCTGGAATAGACAGCGTGGTGTTCAAAGGACACTTTGTGAGGCCCAGATGACAACCTCCCCTCCAGGGAAGTGTAGGGTTTAACAAATGGGCTGAACTCCACCAGAAGCTTTATAATGGTTTAGGTGACTCATTCTTCCTGGCTTATGACTTCTTCCTATGAAAAGTATGTATTTTTGAATATCTAGCAGAATGCACCATGCTTTAATTATAGTCAATTCTTTGAAATAATTGTCCAGCACTTTTGTAAAAGAAGAACTGCTATGCACAGTCTCCTGGTGTTTTCTCCACTGCTTAAGCATATTCTGAGAAGGTTTTAGAGAACTCCTGTATTCTGTTCCAGAGAGATCAAAGTTTTATAAAAGTTTGAGAATCTAATTCATGTTTAGAGGGTTTTTTTAATATATTCCATCATGCTTTTTTGACCAGAACCTCACACACAATGGCAATTATACAAGAAGGATGCTGTGTATTGTTCCTTCCCTTATGTGAAATTTTTACAAATGCAGAACATTTACACAAGTTCCTGAAATGAGTGATGCAGGTCCCGTATGAAGGAGATGAAATTTTGCAAAGGAGATAGCAGTCTACTGTTGTTATTTGCTGAAACCAGCCGGCAACACAACCCAAAATAATTATGCTCATCTCTTTGGTGTTATGTTCTTCCTCTTACATAAAGGATAGAACAATTTTGTAAAAATGATCCTTACTGATGTCTCAATTCAATGAACTCTTGTCAGGAATTCTCTCTATAGTCTGAACAAAAGTAAGTTATTTTACAGTTATGCAGGTTCAATGCATTTCTGAGAGGATTGAAGTTTTAGTTGTGTTTACTAGTGCAGTTTTACTCCCTGCCAGCTAAGTGCTTTGGGAGAGATTTGCCACCACTCTTTGGCCTTCCAAGGCCATCTCCTTAGGTGGCTTTTTGGACAAGTCAGGTGTACATCCTGTATCATCTGCAGTTAGTTTGGATTCAATACAGTTTGTTTCTCAGTCCTGTAGGCTTCTGCTCCTCTGGCTATTGGGGCATGTGGCTGGTCAGGGCTGCACATCACACACTCCCTAGAGAGCAAACTAGACATCAGTTTTCTTCTCCAAACCTCCTGCCTCCTTCATTACACCAGGCGTGTACTGTGGGATTCCTCTCAGAGAAGGGAAGAGGCAAAAAGCCAGCCTAGAAATCCAGTCAGTAATATTGCATAATACATGAAAAGCATCTTGAAAGGGTAGTAAACAGAGAATGGATATGAAGTGTTCAGTGAAATTTGTAAAAATCATCACATCGATGCATCATGAAGATCCTAGAAATGCAAGAGCTGAACTGCTGAAACTGAGACAAGTGACATTTCTGTAGATACCAACACAGCTCACAGGAAGTGTTGATGCAAGAGTGTGCATATTACTCCAATTTTAAATTTTTTTTCTCACACCAGAGCTGTAGCAGAGATTTTTGTGGTGACTGGGAATTTGATTATTTGAAGCAAATCACCTGTGCTTCTTTAAACTAGGATTCCTATCAATACATACCCATAGAAAGGTCTGATTTAAAACAAACAAAAAAGGATGCGGAACAAAAGCTTTGATTCAGCAAGATTTTGAATACTCTGGCTCAGTTCCATGTCACACAAACACAAGCAGAGGTTTAATTGTACGACTTAAAATAGATAGAGTTGCTCATGTGTATAAAGTGCGTTGTGCTTAATTTTGTTAGTGCCAGCTGCTTGGCACTTATTGGGGTTAAGACCTTTGATCTTGTTCCTTTTAAAATAGGTGTTAGTTCAAAATCGTGAAAAGCATCAGTTTTGAAAAAAAGCAAGGAGAGGTACTAGGTGTCTTCAATATGTAATGGAAATATTATATGCAAATGAAATTAAAAAGAACAAGCCAGGACTTGTTGCTTATGAATTATCTACACTGAAAAGAGCTCTCTTTGAGGATATCAGGCTGGTATGTTTTATGTTTGTTTATTTAAGGAGTTTGTATATTAAATTTCTTTATTTCTGAAACAACACAAGCATTTTCATCAAACTGATTTTTTAGCAACACAGTATGTTCACCTGAAAGTTGAGGCATTTGATTGAAAGACAAAGAAAAGTTGGGTGAATTCAAGTTAGATATTGAAAAGATTAACACAGGTAATGTATAAATGAGTAAAAGAACAAACATCTCAGTGGTATCTACTTTAAAACACACACATTTGATGTCCCAGCTATTTATCCTGTGTCAAATATAATTCTACTGGACCAGCAGAAAAATCATAATCATGAATTATGAGAATAAAAATATTGGGTATAAAGCTTTCAACATGTGTGTGCTTGAAGTACTGAAAATGCTTTTAGAACATAAAATTGTATGCAAAGAGTAGAGAAATAAAAATACTTGAAAAGTTAATTTTTGAAGTTCTTCTCAGCAAATTACAGATGAGAAAGCTGTGTCACTGGACATGTAGAATTTAATTAATAATTATCAATTGCTTATTTCTTAGAAGCTGTGCTACTCATTAACTTATAAAATCAGTGTTCTGCAAATTTGCCACTTGGTGGTGCCAAACTGATTTGTAAATCACAGATGTGAGCTGAGACCGGCTGTTGAAATTATTTCTGAGGCATGTACACTACGAGATACATAAATTTGCTTGGAAAACTTTGATTTTGTGACAGCACTGGTGCAGCTGTACTTAGCAACATTTGTGGCAGCCATCCCTCAAGCCCCATATCTGGAGTACCTCTCTGTCCCTCCAGTACAAGACAGAGTAAGTGTATAGCAGAGCTGCATCTATGAGAATAGAGTTTCAGGAACATTTCTTCCATACCATGCACCTGGTGAAAAATAATTTGGATCCAGTGATATTCCAGGCATGGTGCATGGGGTTTCTGGCTTTGGGGTTTCTAAAGGCAGCTGCAGGTGTGCTACTTGCAGTATTATTTTTGTGGGTGTTTGACTAGAGTAGTTCCTGTACAGTTGTGGTTTTAACACTGCCAGAATTTCCACAGGTTTATCACTGAGCTTTATATCCTTGAATTGAAGAGTGATGATTATCCTAAATGTAAATCTAAACAAAAAGACTCATGATTAAATTAACCTTCTTCCATCTCTCAGTTGCAGAGCAACTCTTCAGCAGGCTTGAAGTTTCTGTTTTATTAAAATGTCTTAATTTGTCACAGTGTTTCAATGTTATCAGTGTTTAGCGTTGAAGAATATTTGCACCAGACTTAACAACTTTTTTTATTTTTCTCTCTCTCAATACTCCAGTACCAAAGGAATTGGTGGAGCTTCACTTGAAATTGATGAGAAAGATTGGGAAGTCTGTCACAGCAGACAGATGGGAAAAATACTTGATCAAGGTACAGTGTGCATGTTGTATTACTCTGCAATGCTGGAATATGGTTGTGATGACCTGTTGTGTGAGCAAGCCCTAGTGTGAGCTACAGGAGCCTTGGGCTGTGCCAGCATCAACACACATATATCAGATCCCAGCTTAACTTGCAGTCTGCCTAGGCTTGTGAGAAAGAGGTCTCTGAAAACAGGCACCATCTTCTGCATGTAAAAGAGTGCCCACCCTCATAATTGGCAGGAAAATACTTTCTTGAATATTAAGACCCCAAATAAAGATGATTTAGTAGCCTGCAAATGGGTTAAATTGAGCAGAGATTTATACAGTAGCAGTTCATTGTATATCACTTGTCTGAATATGATTTAATTACCGTGATTTGGCTGAATTCATGCAGGAACCATGCAGAGGTCTTGTAGTACATATTAATAATAAAAGAAAGTATTGCAGTGATTTATATCTGCATGATCAGAATGGCACAGCTAAGATGAAAATGTAATTAGGCATCAGTAAAAATAGAGCATCCCATTGTTTTGCATAATTCTGTCTTGGTATTTTAATTGCAGCTATGTCTTTGTTGACGCTTTACATACAAATATTTTCTAGTTTAAATAATTTACACTGCTTTAAAAAATAAGAATATATGGATAGTCAAAATCAATAGGATACCATTTCCCCTCTGGATGTGTTCCATGTGTCTTTTAATCCACAGAATTGTAATCTTGTTATTGTCTGTACAGCCATGATCACATCTTGCTTAGAAATACAGCATCTTGTAATATGGTAATAGCAACCATACAATTAATGGCACTTGGCAAATCCAGCTGCAGGTGTCCCCCTTAAATGCTCTTTGTAAGTTCTACAGAGGTATGAATTTGTCTTGAGGTTTGTGTACCCTTTAAGATGATGATGTTTTTAGGGCTGGGAATGTCTTGAGGAATAATGTGCTGAAGGGCCTTTGTTAATTCTGACCTGTTAACCAACTGTAAAGCATTGATGGTAATCTTTAAAAATAGTAGTGTAATAATTTATGTAACTTGTGTGTACTTTGTATATTACCAACTACTGTGGTTACTGAATTGTGTTAAATTCCTTAATAAATCCAAAAACCATTGCAGCAAACTGAGAAAACCCAACTCTGGCTCATGAACTTATGTACCCACTGGAGCCACTTACCAGTTGTGTGATAAGCAGAAAGCAGGGCGATAAAACAAGTTTGAGGGAGTAGTTTGGAAAATCTTCTTCAAAGCAGTTTGGAAATTCTTCTTCAGGGAAGCAGTAAGGAAACCCTCCCTCACACCCCTGTTAAGACCAAGTAAGTGTTAATAAATTTTACTTCATTTAACAGTCTCCAGAGCTAACTTGAAGCTTATTCTGGCCAGTGGTTCAAAGGAACCTTGAAGAACAAAGGAATTTGAATATAACTAATTAGAAAGGTATGCTAATATTGTCCCCAATTCAAAGGAGTATGATTAATTTAGAAAAGCAAGGAAGAGTATTGGGAAATGCCACAAAAGCCAGGAAAAACTGAAAAGGTGTGGAACAACTGAGAGCATTTTTCCTTGATGCCTGCAGTATTGTTCCACATATTATTGATGACACTCTAAGAGGCAAAGTTGACCTGGTTTTCTTTTGTTAGAAACTACTGATGTGTTCCTTTGATAAAATAGGGCTTGATATATTCTAGGTGTTCTTATGTAGGCAGAAACTTTAGTGGAGGGCATTCAGATTTACATGCCCTTAATATTTATGCATGTATGTATTATTATATTTTGCTTATATGCCAAATAATTATAAAACTTGCCTCACTTGACTGTTGCGCATATAAAGAGTATAATAAAAACTGTCTCTGAGCTGTGGCTGGTATTTTGATAGATGGATATATTTTGGGATGGGAAGTGAACATGGTAGTTGAGAGTTCTTGCCCTTCCCTCTTCTGGTGGTGAACCACCCAAGTTGGATCCACCAGCATGTGCATTAGTTTTTTATGGAAGAAAATGGCTGTAGGTCTCTGTGCGTCTGACTTTTGTCCTCTGCACAAGGGATGTCTTGTGGTCATGTCATGTGTGGCTGAGGTAAAGAAATGCCTGGTCCTAAG
The DNA here is from genome assembly GCF_028018845.1 of Melospiza georgiana. Classification (NCBI taxonomy): domain Eukaryota; kingdom Metazoa; phylum Chordata; class Aves; order Passeriformes; family Passerellidae; genus Melospiza; species Melospiza georgiana. Next base: position 77,427,216 of record NC_080431.1, read on the forward strand.
CATTCCAACAACCAAGAGGGAGTGTCCAGCTTAGCTGATTTTGAGAAACATGTAGTGAGGTCACATTGCACTGTCTCCTGACAAAGTGTTTTACTTAACTATTGTCAAAAATAACTTACATTTTTATACAGAGAAGATTTCTCTGCATTGCTCCATCTGAAACCTTCAACATAAAATCAGCACATTCTGAACACATTTCTGATTGTTAGAATTCAGGTGTTTGTAGTCCCACCCAAGAAGACTCCTTTGTCAAGGAGACTCCTCTTTCACGTTCCCGTTTTCCTTGTTTAAAGTGAACATTTGGCATGGTAATAGTGTTGGATGCCATCATATCTGCTTTGGAATTATTTGAGAGAGATTTCTTGCAGGCTGGGAAGGTGCTGATCACTCTTAGTATGCAGAAGCCAGGAGTTTCTGCGTGCAGCAGCTTTGTGATCAGTGTGAAGCATCCTCTCTAGGAAGGCAGAGACTAAGATTTCAGCAGATTTCAGATCAATGAGATGTGTAGTGCAGGGTTGTGACAACGCTTGTCAGGAGAAAGCACAATTATCTGGTTTTTAATTGTTGAAATGTCTGATGTCTCGAAGCTTTTGCTTTGACAGTCACACACTTTGTAGCACATGAAGCTTCTCATTATTGCTCTCATACTTAATGACTAAGGAATGAGCAGCAACTGGCATATGCCCTGAGCAAGGGTTTTGATATAGAGTTTCCCAGTGTTCTTCATATTACATGGTTGAAAAGGAGACAGAAAGTAGGATAGCCTCATTTTGTGAGTGAGCAGCGATTGTCTCCTGCTGTGAGCTTTGGCTTGGCATCAGAGAAGTCCCTGTGCAATATTCTTTAACCTTAGAGCAGGAAAAACTGCTCTTCAGCAGGATCCCTTGTGACCAGTGTTCTTCACTGTTTTCTGTAGGTCACAGCTTAAAGTCATGCTTTATGGTGTGCCTGAGCTGACCTAACTGAGAAGTGGTGTCAGTGCTGGGGTAGTGGAGGGTTGGTCGTGTAGCTGTGGGGACAGGGGAGGGGTAGCAGCCCCTTTGCTTGATTGGAGCCCAGGTGGCTTGTTTTACATTATGAATCTGTTAATCTGTACCTTTGGGGGGTGAAATTTAGGATTATTTTTGCTGCTGTTTCCAGAGGAAGCTGCATTGAGATGTGATTGGCAGGTTTCTAAGTAGCTTGGTAACTGTATCTTACGTTAATAATAATTTGTTAACTTGGAGACTGCACTGTTCTGACTGAGTCCAGCCTTGTAGACTGAAGGGCAGCAGCACCTCATGCACTGATTTGACAGTTGAGATTCAGCAGTGGCACTTCAAAATAATTCCAGCTGGAGATGTAGCTGTGATCAGCTTTTGCCTCCTCATGGATATTTCCACTGGAATAGCCTCACTAAGTGGAGATCCCACCGTGTGTCCTCAGCTGATGGGCAGCTTGTCTCCTCTGAAAATTGGCTTAAGCACATCTGAGTTGTTTAGGAGGAGAGGGAATTTCTTCTTCACCTTTATTATTTGAGCTCATGCTGATTCAATCTATTTCTCCTCTACTGCTGCGTTTTCTGGTGATAGAATTTTTTTCCCCGTATTGGTGTGGTTGAATTTATTTGCTTTAAATAAATTGATATTGGCTATATTTAAAATATTTAAAAATGTTTGTCAAGCAGCTTGAAGCTCAAGATATTTTAGTAAAGAGTAATAATTCCATGGTGTGGAGTGAGTAGCAGTTGCATTTGTTATCTGCAGTAGAGTTGAAGGACTCAGAGGGCCCCAAGAGACCCTGGCAATTTGTCTGCTAAGTGCTGCAAGGAGATATAATAGGAAGTCATGTCTGCTTGAGGGAATTTATATTCTAAATAGACAGAAATAGAAAAATGTGAGATATGTGTACAGCAAAGACAATAATACCTTCCCATTCCAGAATCATGCTACCTAATTTAGACTAATTTAGTTTAGAGAATCTGGTGGTGATCAGGACCTCGATGATCTTCTCTTCCATAAAAATTCAACTGTGCTTGCTAGTGTGCCTCAGTTTTACTTGTTGTTTTTCTGTAAGACTTTCTGACTGCAATCCCAAAGAGATCACATATGATTAATTATTGTGGTAAAGTACTACTAATAAAAAATTTTAAAGTTGCTTTTTTTCTCCTAACCATAAATTATGCTTATTTCGTTTGTAACAGATATGTCAAGAATTCAACAGCACTTGGGCTTGGGAGATGGAAAAAAAAGGATACCTAGAAATGAGTGTTGAATGCAAACTGGGGATTCTGAAGGTACACATTCTTCAGCTAAGGTTCTAAATTACTGCTTCCTCACTCACTTTAAGGTCTTGCAAACTTAGCTTGACTAAACCATAAGCACATATATTAAATATAGACCTGATCTTGAACAAACATAATATTGTTCATTGTAGTGGGATGAATGTAACTGCATGTAACACTTTGTTTGCATATTTTTCACATTTTGTGTGAAAATAGTCTCATGCCTACTGCTTTGTCAAGAGCTCTTTGCCTGTGTAATACACACTTTGAAATGTGTTTGTTTCCTTGCTGGATTCCAAAGGCAAAATGGGACTTCATCTTTTGTGGTCTTGACAAAATTGTCAGGGTTGGTTCCAAGTTATGTATGGGTTCTCTTGTAGAATGAGATAATTTGTGCTATGTAATAAAATTTGAGAATTAGCTTTCTAAGCCAGCCAGGTTAAAAAAAAAAAAAAAAACCAACACTTGTCTCTCATTTAAAAACAACATGGTCTGGAAAAAACCTATAGCTACAGCTGACACACAAATCCAGCAGAGAGAGGCCTAAAAACAAGTCACACTGAAGTGAAATGAGCTGATTTTCTTCTTTCTGTTTATATTTTTGATATTTTACCAGTCTTTTTACTTTTTCAGTATCTCTGTGAATGTCAGTTTGATGACAATCTGAAGTTTAAGAATATAATTAACGAGGAGGATGCTGACGCCATGCGCCTGCAGCCCATTGGTCGGGACAAGGACGGCCTCATGTACTGGTATCAGCTGGATCAAGAGCATAATGTCAGGATGTACATAGAGGAACAGGATGACCAGGATGGATCCACTTGGAAGTGCATTGTTAGGTATTCCTTTTTTTTTTTATTTTGTGCAGTTTTTAGCTGTTTGTGACTCAGGCTCAGAAATGTCTTTCAATAAATCTTTATTTCTCACACAGTAGGATTCATGACAGTGGGATTTTCTGCATTGAATCTATGTTCTAGTGAAAAATCATGTACAGAAATAACTCACAGATTTGTTGGTGGCAGCCATCACATAATATGTTTCCTGCTAGTTCAAACTGCAATGAATATATAGAAAGGGTAGCAAGAGAAGACTGTCTTGAGGATGATGGCTCCATATTCCTTACTGGCCAGCTAAATGCCTTAGAAAACAGGACACTCTTGCTTTCCTAACTTCAGCTTTGTTAGGAAAGCTCCAAGTAGACAGATTTGTTCTTGGGGAAATTATATTGCAATTATTCCTGTTGGAAGGAAGCCAGAAGAGGCCAAGGAGGTGCTCAGAGGGCTGGAGTACCTCTCCTTCGAAGACAGGCTGAGAGACTTGGGATTGTCCAGCCAGGAGAAGAAGAGGATCCAGGGAGAACTCAGAGCCCTTGCTAGTACTTAAAGGGGTTCAGGAAAAGGCAGGAGGGACTTGTTGGAGGGATGTGTAGTGACAGGAGAAGGGGGAATGGGTTCAAACTGACAGAGGGCAGATTTACATTTAGTGTTACAGAGGAGTTCTGTGAGTGGTGAGGCAGTGGCACAGGTTGCTCAGAGAAGCTGTGGCTGCCCCATTGCAGGAAGTATTCAAGGCCAGATTTGATAGGGCTTTGAGCAACTTGGTCTTGTAGAAGTCCCTGCCCATGGCAGGGAAGTAGGAATGGGTTGGTCTTTGAAGGTCCCTTCCAACCCAAACTGTCTGCAGGTTATTTACACTGCCATGACTTCAGAAACTGAGGGAGTCATGCAGAAGTATTTAAGCCACTATCAAGTGGCTTAATCAGACCAGAAAATGATAAGCATCACTATGAGTTACATATATACAGCTGTTGTGGGGGAATAAAGTAATCATGTCGAGACAAACAGATTAAGAGCTGATCCATGCATCATCCATCTCTTCCATGCATTATAGACTCCAAAATTCATTGCCAAAGGAAGAAGAAACCAGAGTTCTGCTGGGAAGGTTCTAACACTCCACACTCACAGCAGAAAAACACAGTAATGCATTAAGAAATCTGAAATGGTTTTAAAACCTGTGAGATTCCACATATTGTGGTTGTTGCCGGCTTCCTTTCTTTCTGTAAACCTGGGAAAAACAAATTGCTGAACATTGACTTTGAAAAACAGATGTGAGACCCTTATTATTCTAGTCCATTAAGAAAGCAATGACTGTTCAATCATTGCTCAAACTCTTTATAAATTAAGGTGAATTTTTTTTTAAATTGGATGTGCAGCATAAATAAGGAGTTACAGTACACTGAGATTCACTCTCAGACAGATGTGCACCAATGATTTTGCTGTCATAACTTGAGTTGATGGAGTTTTCTAGACAACTTGGTGTTGTTTGTTGCATGTGCTAAGGATAAGCACTTGCAAAAAGTATCTAAATTAATTTGCTGTTTGCTTTTGCAAATTTCACTCAAATTATATGCTTGCTTCTTTGGTGCATGAGCAGAGAGCTGTTGTTTGCTCACTGCTAAGAGAAAAAAAGAAACAGCAAAGAATAATCAGTGATGGTTTATGAGAGGGTAATTAATAACAGAACAAGTAGCAGCTTGGATCCGGACCCAACAGTAATTGAGTTGAGATAGTTAAGTAGATATGATCCTTCCAAAAGCAATATTTTTATTTTGGTATGGATAAATTGAAACATTTCTGACTGCAAAAGTGCAGCCATTGCTGGGACAAGCATTTCAGTTTGCTTGTGTTTTCACTATAGAACTCTATAAGGTTTTCAGGGTAATTAATTTAAGGAGATAATGTTTGTTTACTCTTCATGAATCCCTTTGGGGTAGGTAAGTGCCTTATCAGACAGTGTGTTTTTCTCTTCTAGAAACCGCAATGAGCTTGCTGAGACCCTTGAGCTCTTGAAAGCGCAAATTGATCCTGCTCTGTTGAAAAACAACAATTCTCAGCAGGAGAATTCATCACGTGAAAGTCCAAGCATAGAAGATGAAGACACCAAAAAGGGTGAAGAAGCAGCCACACAAGGTTTTCTGCTTTCTTTTCTCAAAGTTTAAGTGTTTTGTTGTGGCAGTGTTAGAATTTTCAGCCTCAAAAAAAGTTACTGTGTTAGTTTAGGACTTTAAAAAAGCAAATCAAGTAAATATTGAATACTTTGAAATTCTGAATATATTTGGAAGTTTTTCAATACATATTTAATCTCAAACACTTATTTATAGGAAGAGAGGTGTGTAAAAAATGTTTTCTCAGTAGCTATTTTTTTGCTGTACATTTTGTATAATATTGTAAATCCTCATTATTGTATGTTTTTGTGGAGCATTGATCCGCTGCCAAACTTCTCCTGTTTTAGCAACATTAAAATTTGAAAAAGAAAAGAAATCTGCTTGTGCAATGCCATGATTGAAATCAAGACTGTACTGGCTGTAGTGTTTATTCTTGCTTTTGAATTAGAATCAGAAAAATATAGAATATAGGTTATTTCCTTAAATGTTTCACAGTTGACACAATATTTCAACAAGACATGAGCTTAAGTTAAAACAATTTAAAATGCTAAAACATTGTTGAAGTGAGGCTGTCCTTATCTGCCTCCATTATATTGTTATTATTAAAATCATAGAATTATGTAGATTAAAAAAGATCTCCAAGATCAAAGCCAAGAAGCTTTTTCTTTCCTTATTAGCATGTCATTGCACATATTTAGTAACTTGCCTGACTTGTTGGTTTGTGCATTGGTTTTGCTAAGTATCAGTCAGCCTGAAGTATCTGACTTTTTAAGAATCTGGTCTTCTTTAAGGTCATGAAAAACTAGAAGCCTGTTATCCCAAGTAATTTTACCCCAGTTTTAATACCTGGTCTAATTATTTAGTTAAAATGCAGGAAAATATTTTTTACAATCAGAAGCCTATTTTAAGTATTCTAGTGTGTTAGTCAGTGTTTCTACAAATGTGTTGAAGTTAACTGGATATGTGGAATTAGCCAAGGCTTGTCTTGGTTTTGAGTATCAGAGAGAAGGAATTACTATTCTACTTTTCTTTGCAACAAGCAGTGTAGAACAGAAGAAATAAATATTTAGGTGACATTGGAGTTGTTGTGGAGGTACTGGAGATGATAAGAGATGATTGTAGAAATGACGGTAAATTGTGATAAAACCCACCAGAATTATCTTTCAGTCTGAGGCATTTCCAGTATCTAACTCTGCATATAGGTGCCAATGCAACCTGCGTAGTTACCAACGCTGCAGAATTAATTCCATGTACTGACTGTGCTTTTGTCTCAGTCAAGCCAACTTAAATCATCTGATTAAGACCTCTTCTTCAGATACAATTTTGCTTTACGTTGAATTCAGGAGCAGCCATTTTAAATGTCTTTACTGTAGATAATTCCCCAAATCCTGTGGCACACTCACCTGGCTCAGTACTTGCATTAGGCTGTGTACTGGTGTAAAAATCACCTTTAGGCACTAGTTGCAGAATCATAGAATAGTTTGGGTTGAAAGGCATCTTTAAAGGCCATTTAGTCCAACCTCCCTGTTATAAGCGGAGACATATTCTACTGGATCGATTTGTGCAGAGCCCCATTCAGCCTGACCTTGAACACTTCCAGGGATGGAGCAGCCACAACTTTGCTGGACAAACTGTGCCTCACCAGCCTCACAGTGAAGAATTTTTTCCAAATATCTAATCTAAATCTCTCTTCTCTTAGTTTAAAGTCCTTCCCCCTTGTCCTGTCACTCCATGCCCTTGTCAAAAGTCTTGTAAGACCCCTTGATGTACTGGAAGATGCTATAAGGTCTTTCCAGTTCTTTCTCCAGGCTGTCTCTCAGCCTGTCCACAGCAGAGGTGCTGCAACCCTCTGAGCATCTTCATGGCCTCATTCCTACAGGTACATGTCCCATGTATGTAATGAATAATGAAATTATTTACATTCACAGTGATTTGAGTGATGTCAGTGTGTTCACAGAACATTCCTTAGAGCCTTTCAGTTGAGAAACTGTAGTATCTCCTCCTTGTAGTCCAGGGATTGCACTGAAGGCCCTACTAAGAGGTAGGGAAAATATGCAGGAAGACCTGACACTTGTTGGCTTTGGCCATTTTCCACAAATCTTTGAATTAGTACATGCAAATACATGGTAACCTAACCCAATGCTTACGTGTTTACTGGCCTGACTGACTCTGGTAGCGTTAGGAGAGCTTGTGCGTTGACTGAGTCACTTTGTGTATATGTGAAAGGTTTTGTGATTAGTTCAGGGAGTTAAACTATAGAACATCTGTTGATTTTTGGTATGGAGAGGTTTTGGGATTCTGGTGATCCTTAATGAAGTTTGGGAGAAAGCTGTAGGTGATGGGAAGAAATGGCTGAGCAAAGTTTAGACCGACAGAAATAGAGGAAAAGTGGAAGAACTTGGACACAGAGAAAATACCTCATTCTCACTGCTACAGACAAATATCTTTGCAGAGGCAATTACAGGGGCTCTGAATGGGCATCACTTCTCTGAAGGGGGAAAACCTGGTCTTGAGCCTTCAAAATGCGCGCCTCTAGAGCACCTTGCCACTTCTGGAGCCTTAGAGATGCATCTTTACTGATACTGAGGCTTACCTGGATACATGTCTTGTATTTGAAAATAGAAGATCTGTGAATTCCTCCTCACTGTTCTTTTCTAAAATGCTTAATTTCTTCTATGTAATCATTAGCTGTCATGTCCTTTCCCTTGTACATTTTTAACCACATTCAGAAGCTCTCATCATGCAAAAAAACCTGCACTAGCTCAGTTGGAGAGGGGTGAGCTAGAGGGGGAAAAAAAAAATCTTTTTGTTTGCAGTTGTGGCATGCCTGCAAAAGCGTCTTCCGGGTGAGGAGCTGCTGTTCTGGTATATACAGTGCTATTGTATTTGCTTCTTCTAATTAGTACTGTATCTGGCTGACACAAAATGATATTGTTAAAATACAAAACCCTGAAGTATCAAGAGGCTGTGGTAAAAATAAATAACAAGCTGAAGTGCATAGTGACAAAATAGCTGTATAGTTTATTCTAAATGCTAGAACTGTACTTCAGGCCCTAATGATCTAAATCTGAGTTAGCAAAGTTGAATAACCTGATTCTTTAAGCTCTGCAGGTTTGCTGGGATATGCTACTATTCATTGCTTGTTTTAAAAACTGCAGATGAAGTGAGTGTAGAATATTGTCTGCATGTAGGAGATGTAGTCATTGCCTGGAGAACCTGGGTGAATTTTGCCGTAAGCCTTAATACCGAATGTCTTTTCTCTGAACTGTTGAAATACAATAGTTAAGTGTATCTTGAAATAAAAACATGTATAAACAAGGGACTCGTTTCTCTGAGGAATTTTTCTTGAAGGCCATGGAATCTTACACCATGTTCTGTTTTCTGAAATAGCCCAGAGACTCAAGTGAGATTTCATGCCTCCGCCTAGATGTTATGTATCCTCTGGAAGTATTTTGGTAATACTGATGAAGGGACTGAGATGTGTGTTGAAGGAAGGATAAATCCAGAGTTCTGCTGCTGGCTTCTAAAATTTAGGTTTATCTTGATATACAGCTAGACTGAAGAGTTGTTCTATAGCTAAAAATTGTCAGCCCACTTGTTTAATGACAGTGTTAGACAAGCTAGATTTCTACTAATTCAGTAAGAGAAGAGTCCTTTGTGCAACTTGGGCTGTTGGGTTTTTTACGTCTGCCTCTGTTTTGATGAAGTTCTCTGTAATCCTATAGGTCCTTTGGTTGTTTCTTAGCTGTTTTTCTCTGTCAACAGAAAATCAATTGAAAATCAAAGAAGAAAAAGAGGAGGTAGAGGAACAGTCAGTGGAATCGGAAAGCCTGCCTCCTCCTGTGGTCAAAGAAGATGAAAATGCACTTAAAATTGAGAAAGTGGAAGAAAAAGAAATTATAAAACTGCCAGTAATAGTGAAATTAGAAAAGCCTTCAGAACACAATGAAGAAAAGCAAACTGTCAAGGAAGAAAGTGACTCCTTTAAGGAAAATGTCAAGCCTGTTAAAGTAGAGGTGAAGGAAAACAAAACAGAACCCAAAGACCTAAAAGAAGTGAAAAGCTGTATGGACAAAATAGCAGTTCATGAGCCAGAGAGGTTAGAATTTTGTGTTAATGTCAAAACTCCACAAGAAATTGTGGAGAAATCTGTGGAAGAAAGTGAAAAACTCAAAAATGACCAACAGGCAAAAATACCACTTAAGAAGCGAGAGATCAAACTGACAGATGACTATGACAGTCCAATAAAAGGGCCCCTGTGTAAATGTGTGACTCCAACAAAGGATGTCTTGAAGGAAGAAGGGAAACCAGAAGAAGAAGCTTTTAAGAGAGTCCCTACCATTACTGCTCTATGTCCTGATGGGAAAGTGCTAGTAAATGGAGAGGTTAGCTGTGAAAAAATAACCCCAAGTGTCATACAAAATAGTAAGTCAGAGCACTCTGCTAGTGCTATGGAAGACAGCACTTCATTAAAGGAGAAAAATGGAAAAAGTGGGGAAAAAGTATCAGACTCCCTAAATTCTGTTATAAAAACCTGTGAGATTGAGAAAAACGCAGTAACTGTGCTGAAAGAGATCGGGGCTGTGGTCTCTGAGGTTTCTAATCAGAAAGTGCCTTCAAAGGAGGAATCTAGTCCTGTGGAAAAAGAGTCCCTTGACAGCACAACTGCTGAGACGGTAGCAGAAGAGGCTTCAAACTCTGAAGACTGTGCCAAAACAACTGAAGAGAAACAAGCCACTGATCTCAGAAATGACAGCATGCCACCACCCAAAGAATGTTCAGAGAAGCTAGAGATGTCCCCAAATGCATCTGCTCCTGCAGAACTGCCTAAGCTTGCACTGGCTGATGAAGAGACTTTGAAAAGTAAAGATGAGCCTGAGGAGAAAAACGACTCTCCAAAAGCTGCTGAGATACCTCCTGCATCCACTTCACCTGTTACAGTAGAGAAACCTGTTCCAGAAAAGGAGGACTCTGATAGTAAAATGGCTCTACCTGAGGAGAGCAAAGTAGAAGAAAAATCCAGCCCAGAAAAACAAGAGGAAGAGCCAGAAGCTGCTAAAACAGAGCCGGATAGATTAGATGATGCCCATGCATCTAATCCAGAGGACTCCTCAGAGAGTAAAAAGGAGTCTCCAGTACCTAAAAGCAAATTTAAATATAAGCTAGTTTCTGAAGAAGAAACCTGTGCAACAGAAAATAAAGAAATAACTTCTGAAAGACAAAAAGAAGGAATTAAATTAACAATCAGGATCTCTAGTCGGAAGAGAAAGACAGAAACACCGCCAGAAGAGGTCAGCATTGGCCGCACGTTAAGGCGCTCACCGAGAATATCCAAGCCTACTCCGAAAGTTGTGGAGACTCGGGATCAGAAGCCTGAGAAGAAGCGAGCTGAAGAGGAAGAGGAGAAACCTGCAGCAGCACAAAAACCAGAACGAAAGGAAGATGCAAAAAAACAAGAGAAGGAGACAAATTCTAAAGTTAACAAGGTAAATACAGTTTTATTACTTGTGAGTAAAGAAAACCCCCAGTCTTATCTATAAGGAGAATATACTCTTCCATAGGAATACTGAGGATTATGTTCCTTTGGTCAGCTTTTGCAAGAAACTAGCTTTGCAATCAGTTAATGAGCTCAACCAATTTAAAAACACCCCCTAAGAGAGTGCTAATATCTATTTATTTTTTATAAACTTTGACAGTTAATAAATCTGTCACTTAAACCAACCTAAGTAGACCAAATCAACCTGAGTGAATGCTTCTAAAAAATGGCATGATCAGGTGTGAGTCTGTCTGGCTGTGTGGCTGAATAGATACTTGTAACCCTCTGGATTTACTAGATGGATTCTTGTTGGTGTCTGGTTGGTCAGAATGATCGTAAGCTAAAAAGGAGCCAACAGATGGGGAAGAATAAAAATATTATGACTTCTGTTTCTAAGTGAAGCTAAAGATATTGTTGTGGTGAATTCATGATATAATTTAGCTTTTCTCATATATGTGCTACACATTTTAATGTGAGTACAGGATTTTGTTTCATATTAACTTCTGTTTCTGCAGAGGAGATCTTTAAAAGTACATGATGTAAATATATCACAGATCCATTTGTATGGTGTGCTTCTGAGACTGTGTATTTATAAATAACCCTTTATTAATTTATCTTCTGTTTTCTCTGGATGTGCAGCACAAAACAAAAGATGCGTTACGAGTTTATATTTTTTAAGTGCACTTTTTAAAATCAACTTGTAAAATCCTATTAATTTTCCATGGAAACATATTTTTGACTGATGTAGTTTTCCCAAAGTATTCTATTACTTAGAATGTTGAAGAAAGTTTTTTACATACTGATGTGTTGAATAACCTTAATAAAATGAACAAACACTTGATTTTTCAGTGAATGGTAACATCTATACTGAAAAATGCTGTCCCATGCACAGGGAAATGAAAACCAAATTTTTCATTTGAAGATTTTAAATAAAAAAGAAAACATGTGAAAGTAAGAGGGATTGTAAGTCCTGAAAGTTATTAGTATTTTGAGGTACTGTTGCTACAGGTATTTTAACTGTTTTAACTTGATTTCTATTTGTGAAAGAGCAAGAGATCTAAAGATGTTTAATTTTCTAAAATAGTTATGATAGAGGAAGAAGTTTGAGGCTGTTAAGCGTCTGTCATTTAAACAGGATGAAGAACATCAGGATCTTTAATTGCTTACTTTTTGTCTTGGGGTTCCTTTTCTTTGTAAAGATGGGTCTTATAAAAACTGATTTGAAGTTATGATGCTGTATGATTAATCCATAGCCAAACTGAGACTCTGTAATGAATTTCAAGTACCTTTGCTAGTAAAGCTTAAGTAACAATAAAATCTCTAAACAGGTAGAAACTGATGCTAAGAAACTTAAACAAAATTTTACCAATATGACAGTTGCTGCTTTGGTACAAGTCCATCCTGCAGGAGAAATAGACTATTTTGGGCATTTTAGTTTATTCAGGTCTGTGAATAATTTAGTCAAAATCCAAAAAATATATTTAATTAAAAAGCTGGAAAAATTATTTTCCATTTTCAGTGTCTGTGGGAAGGGGGTGATGAGTTGTGAGAGAATGATGGGTGTGAGAAACAAGTCAGTCAATGGGAAGAAAAGTTTCTTCTGTTTGACATGTTGATTTAAATCTAAAATATCTTAGTTGCACAAAGTAGTTTAAGTAATTCAGAATAGTCTTCTGAATTTTAATTGAAACCTGTTTTTTATTCAAAATGTGATAATATATATATTCAAAATATTTTAATTCATAATGTGGTATATGATGGAAGGGGGTAGATGCCCCTTTGATTAGCAAAAAAAGAATCACCAACTGAATCATGTTTTCAGTTAAGGAAAAGAATGAAAAAGTATAAATGTGAAAGGAGACCTAGATAGAAGTTATGCACTTAAAAGGTGTAGTGATCTTATTTCAGAAACAAACACATTTTCCAAGGTAAAATAAAATGCATAAAGTCTTTGGGAGGCAGGTGGGAGGAAAAAAAAAAGATTCTCTTTGGGTTGAAGCAAGTTATGAAAAAGTCAGCGAGTTTAAGTGTGGAGTTTACCATGTTCACTATGAATTTGGCATTGTCAAAGTAGAAGAAAATGGTCTGAATGGGAAAATTTGTCTTCCTACTTTTAAATCTTACTTGAAAATTTCTTTCTGTGCATAGATGCAATTTTTTCCTCTTTATATGGTTGCATTTTAAGGATCTTGGGAAGACAACATATTCGTTGAAATGCTCTGCTGTAAATTTACTGCAGCTATTCTGGCTGAAATGAATTGTTTTAATCTGGAGGCAAATATTTTTTTAAGATCTAGGAAGAAACTCTGTGGGCCTCTTTTTGTGTTTTTTCTTTGAAATGGTGTCTCATAGAGAAGCAAAGTTCGGTGGACGGGTACGCGGACACGTGGCAGGTGGAAATACTCAAGTAATGAAGAGACTGAGGACTCTGAGAGTGAAAAAAACTCTGAGGAGGAGGAAGAAGAGGAGGAAGAGGAGGAAGAAGAAGCTCCACCTGCTGATGACGATGAACCCTGCAAGAAGTGTGGCCTTCCCAATCATCCCGAACTGGTAGGATTTGGGGAAAGCTTCTGTGGGTTGTTGTGTCAGATTTGGTGGATTGGCTTTGATGGTGTCTGAAGGCAAGTCAGCCTTCAGGGTGGCCATATGTGGGAGTGTGTCTTCTAGTTTCTAGCTGGTAAACTCAGGAGTACATGAGTTGCCTTGAATAAGGAGGGAAGTTATTTTTTCTGTTTGCCAAAACAAAAATAGCATCTTTTACAGGGTGTAACACACCTTAGCCCATTGGCAGTCACTCTGGGTGACCCTTTGAGGTTATGCCTGCAGTTGCGATGAATACAGAGGAGGCAACATTAAAAAGAACCCCATCAGTGTGATGTGTCCTTTACAAGGCATCAGTGGCATAGCCACACAGCTGCATAATCATCTTCATTGGATGTAGCTGCATCTCACCCTGAGGACTGAGTACAGTGAAATCCCAGACAGATCACAAGATTTTGCTATCTCTCGTGGTTCTTACTTATTTGGGGTAGATGCTGTCATGAATTCCTCTGTTTATCTAGGAAATCATCATGTGCAGTCCTGAATCCAGAAAAGAAGCCCACTCTTGGGTGTTTGACAGATCTCCTGACATAGCTGAGAGAAAGTTTGTCCTTTAGGATGTTAGAGATAAGTATTTCAGTAGATATACACACAGCTTGTGCCAGCTTTGTTCTCAAGTTTTATGCAAAAGGATATCTCAAATTTTACCCAGCTAAGTATGAACTTTTAGTAGTTGCCTAGTTGTGGATGCCTTGTGAGCCTGCAAGACTTCGTCCCTGCTGACCAGGTCATAAAGTTATCCTGACTGAGAAAAAAAGGCCAGGTTTCCTGCATAAGAGAGCACAGGGAAAACATGTCTTGTTCAGATGGAGTTTTCCACTTATTCTAGGATCTGGAAAGCGTTACCAGCTTCTACACTAAGGGCACGTAGTCTACACAGTCCAGTAGTACTAAAGACTGAGAAAATACAGTAAGAGGAAATGTGGTGTTAGCGTGGAAAACCGTGATAAATAAACTTCTCCATGAAAAACGTCCTGGCCCTGGAAGTGTGGTACAGGATAAGTGATACAGGGCTTTTTTTTTTTGTTTTGGCACAGTCCAAACACTTCTGTGTTGACTGGGGAAATATTTGTGGAGCTTGTTACATGTGAGTGCCAAAAGATACTCATGACATGTTTTGTTTGCACAGATTTTGTTGTGTGACTCTTGTGACAGCGGCTACCACACAGCCTGCCTTCGCCCTCCGCTGATGATCATCCCTGATGGAGAGTGGTTCTGCCCACCTTGCCAGCATGTACGGTTCCTGTGTGACTTCAGTCTTCCTTGCAGTTCCCTTGTGGTTGGGGAGATTGGCTGGGACTTTAACAAGTCCTTTCTATAATCTTTTTTGCCTGTTAACAAATAGACTGGGATGAATGCTAGCACTGCTGATCTTCCCTCCCGTCCATTAGTGAAACTGAATTTGTGACATGGTCTTCTCTTTCTTAGTTCTGCTAGTGATGAGTGACTGTGTGTTGCTGATTTTTAGATGGGAGTCTCCAGTCACACTGATTATCTCCCATCTTTGATTAAATCACAAGACTAGTACAGTATTAAAGATACAATGTCTTAAATTTTCCCAAAAGAAGCATTTAAGTTATTGTCCGGGAGGCAAGAGCAGTAGGCAACAAGGGATGGATCAGTAGCCAGAGCAAGCAGCTGTTTCTGAGGTGTTATTCCTTCTTCAGAGACATTTGCTCAGAAGCTGGTTAGAGAAAACTGCTGTTACTGATGAATCTCAGGGTATACTTTGTCTCTGATAGGAAAGCCAGGGTTGTTCTAGTCAAGTAATAGACAAGTATCAACTCTTATTCCAAGGTTAGAAGCAAGGTTGGTACTTGGGAGGATAAGCAGAAAGTGTGTGATGCTGCTCTTGTTAAATTAATAGGAAACCATTTGTACACATTTTCAGAATAATCTGCCAGATCCCAACCCCCTTCCTTGGTTTTAGAGAAACTCTGTGCCAAAAGGGCTGTTGCCTGACAGTAAGCTAGAGACATTGAGCATGATGTGAGATGACTCTGTTTGGTGCTGGGTTTAGCTGTCTTCTGAGGAGTGTTTTTAAGCAGTGATCATTTTGAATATGTAAGAATGTTTTCTTTACACTTTTAGTTATAGCTTTTCCTTGTTTTGTTGCTATTAAAGTATTCTTCAGTATGAAAAATGACAGTTTGTAAAAGGGTGAGGAGCACCCTTGGAAATAGTATAATGAGGGCATTAACATGGACTAAGGCACAGTTTGTCCATTAAAAGTCATTTTTGCTTACAGCTCCTTGAGTATTTGATAAGGAAATTATCCTAAAGTGTATTTCTGCTTTTTGCTGCAGTGCCCACTGAACTCATCTAGTTTCAACCTCCTTTACCATGAGCAGGGACACCTTCCACTAGACCAGTTGCTCAAAGTCTCATCCAACCTTGACTTGATGGTGGAGCTCATGTTTCAAAAAGAAAGGCTTTATTGTAAAGTCTTGTTCATTGAAGAGGAGCCTCCAGTAGCAAGGCTTCTTCCAGATACAGTCTGAGTGAATGAAGAGTCTGAATGTTACTTCAGTGTGAAAATTGGTTGTGAAATAAACTAATACTGTGTTTCCTTCCTTTAGAAATTACTCTGTGAGAAATTAGAGGAGCAATTACAAGATCTGGATGTGGTCTTAAAAAAGAAGGAGCGTGCAGAACGCAGGTACTGTTGTTTGGATGCACTCACGGCAGTGCTCTGCTGGGGGTGGTAATAATTGAGCAAGCATCAAGATAACTGGGGCTAGGGAGAAATGCAGTGATGAGACTGGGAATTGGTAACACCAATTTTGACTTCCCACTGATTATTGCTGGCTCAGTGCTGGGACAGCTTGTAAGAAGGGGGGAAATAACTGGAGAAGGTAAGCAAATACATTTGTACTAAAATTTGATTAAAGTGCCTGAACACAGATTTGACTTTCTTGTACCAATAGTTTAAGGGTTTCCAGCACTGGTTCAGCTGACTGTCAGTCATCTATGGAATTCCTGCTGTAAGCAAGTTTAAGTCTTGACTTTGCTCCAGAAGTCATCCAGATTATTGTGGGATTTGAGAGTTGTTACTTTAGATCCTGTTAAACTCTGCCTAATGTACAAGATTATGCAGCAACTGCTGTAGGGCAGTGGGTCAGTGGAGTTTCACAGTCACAGCATATTCTGACTTGGAAGGGGCCCACAAGGATCATCAACTTCAACTCTTCAGGGAATTGCCCATGCAGCCCACAATCTTGGCATGCTGACCAGCTATCCACCCCTGCCTAAAAAGGCAAAGGCTAAATGCAAACATGTTTACTGCATTTAGGAACAACAGCCTTAACAGTTGGAACATTCTATTGGCAGTTTTCAGACCTAGAAATGAGGGACATGAAACACATCCTGCATAATTTATACTTTTTAGGACATATAGTGAGTATTTTGCAGAATTTAATAATGTCTGTATGCATTATTAAACAAAACTTTGCATTAATTTTATCTTAAAAGGCAAATTTCACCAGAAGGTGAGGCCCTTTTAAAGAAAGTAATTGTGCAGGCTTGTATTTGTGGCAGAGACTGTAATATTATATGAGATGTAGTGAGTCAGTGCTGGGAAGATGGGAGCACAGTCTGTGTCTGCTTTCAGCTTTCTTCAAATCTGTTTGTTATTGCAACAGCAACAATGATAGTGACAGATCAAGTACCAACTGTTCCTGATGTTACTACTTCTGCTCAGTGTGTATCTAGATCATACTGTGGTGAAATTATCCATTGCCAATTGTGCTGAATTTATAGCTGTGGGAATGAAACTATCAGCTATTTTTATGAGTGAACTCCAGCAAATACACAGCCTCCATCTGTGCAGAAATATGGGACACACAGGAACTCTGTTGCTTTGCTTTATGGTGGGAGTACTCTTTATTAGTGAATAGTATTTTTGGACCTTATTTTAGTAAATACTCTGCTGGCAAACATTACATGGAATGCTAGCTTTTGCCAGTCTGTCTTGCTTTCTTGAAATCACCAGTGTTGCATAAAAACACAATGTTCTGAGAGCAACAGGAGAGCATACAGTTGATGTCATAGCACTTTTCAGTGTCTGAAACATCTGTTTAATAACTGTTTTACAATTTGATCATCCTCATACCAAATGAACCTAATGCTTTATAATGTATGCCATAAAACTGAGTTATAATGGACTTCACAATGCAATCATCGAATATTGAAGTCTTCCAACTTAATGCTGTATTGTTGCAAATAATAAGGTAAAAAGGCTGAAGAATCATAATGCCAGAGGAAATTAGACTTGTTATTACAGCTCAGTGTATAAATTAAAGCAGGTTGGTTGCTTGGGGCACAGACATACTTGAATGCAGTATCTCTGAAAACTCACTATGTGGTTGGTGTCTGTCTTTTTGGGAAAGAGAAGAAATCCAACTCTGTCATTATGGATCTGTCTACCTAATAGGTTCTTTGAATCAGTGTTGCTGTCATGCTTTCTGAAGTAGTGATGTTGTGCTCTTTCCAGCTCTCAGGAATCTATCTGAGGCTGATTCAGCTGCACAGCTATGTGCTTGCACATCCCCAAACTGTTATGTCACTGATTTTTAAAATGAAACCTTCAGGTTTCCTGTTGATTTACAAATACATGGATGAAATTATACCTTTCCCCCCACCCTTTTTCTGTTTATGAATTCACGGTGCTACCACAACAACCTGGCTGAATTTCAGGTTTCTCACGTACAGACCTAATTTCTATAATCATGTCCTACCACCAGCTGGAGGGAATGGACATTAAAGCCTTCTGGGATCTCCCTTTTAATCCATGTTAGATACTCTGAGACTTGATGGAAAATCCCTCTAGGAACTACTTGTCTAATTCTCCCAGACTAAACCAGGTGGAGTACTTGCTTTCATACACTTTCATGACTTCCCTGCAGCAATTTTTGCAGCCACGTAATTGAGATAAAATGTTGTCTTGAATTTGCCTAGAAAGATGTTATAACCATCCAGTACTTACCTACTGCTGCCCTTGGAGATGTCTTGGTTCAAATGTTTAAGCTCTTGGCTAAAGTCTTGAACTCCTGTCTGCCACACAAGGAATAAAGAATTCATTCGATACAGTTCCGTATTTCATTTCAAGACCTTGACCTCAGCAGGATTGTCTGTTCCATTTGCTGAGTTCTTAAGTAGTGTATACTCAAGCCAGGGAGAAGAACAGCAGGACTGGAAGACTTTGCTGATCATGATTAAAAATAGATTAATTTTTCTCATCTCTTGTCTCTTGATATTTTGCATTACAGAAATAAGAAATTGAGTAAACCATCAAAAAAACTTGCTGAATACTAAAATGTTTGCACTTCTAGTTCCTTTCTCATTTCTGTAATTGTATTCCTTGCCTTAAAATGTTATTTTAATTAATTTTCAAGGGCATAGTGATTTTGCACAGCATCCTTCCTCCTCATCCAACCAATTTAATGATGCCCAGGTGGATGAGGATTTCTTTTCATTTGTCATGTAGGAATATTTATATTAGGATGCAAAACCAATTCCTTGTATAGACAGTCAGTCATTTCAGTAGGCATAACGATACCAAGTTTTTGAAGTCCACAGTCTTTTTACCTGTAACACAACCTAAAATCCATTTTTACTCTTTGTAAGTATTACTTTAGGAACTGTGCTTGTTCATTTTATTTAAGAGTATTATGCTAGAAAGTGCAGAAGACTACTCAGAGGACTTTGAAAATTTACTTACATTCTTTAGAACTTAATGAAAATTTTGGAAACAAAATTTTTAAACATGGATACTATTATTTGCAAAACATAACACAATGAAGTAAACATAGCTGAAATTAATATATGTCATGGGCATTGTTGCAGTTATGTGCATGATGTGTCCTGTTGCAACTCAAGTGTAAAGTGACAGGCTAATATGAGCACTCACTGTAACTTCAATAGTCTGATTTTTTAACTTCAGTTAAAAAATCCAGAGTCCTTCCAGACACCAGTAAATGCCACCAACTTTCATTGTGCTCTTAATGTCTTTAAATTGCCCCTTGTTTTCCTGGAAAAAAGCTACTAGCTAGGGACCTGTGGTGATGGGAGTTTGGTTACGCATCCTAGTCTGCACTAGTACCTGGCTGTTCTTCCTCAGAGACTGTTCTTTGGAAGTTCTGTTCAGCAGCATGAAGATCAGCATGAAGTGCTGCTTGTGAAGTGTTAGAAAACCCATCTCTAGTTAGACTGGCAGATACAACAGGACTTAGAGAAGACTTGTGTCCTTCAGGAGCCTGAGTTGTCCCTGAGGCAGTTCATATGATGCAGAATGTCTGTGTTGAAGAAAGTTAAATCTAAACTGAATTTTGCTTCTGTAGATTTAATCCTGTAACACGCTGTTGACAAGGAGGACAGCCTGCTTCTCCTTAGAAGAGAGTCCTGTATTTGAGTACTTCTCTGTCTCCCATCTTTGGTCAAGTGTTCTCTACACTGATCCATCCTGTTTTTTCAGCCCTTCTCTATAGGGTGTGTCTGCTGCCCTCCAGTAGCTCCCACTGGCTGGCTCTGAACTCTTCAGCTGGATCACATGGTTCTTGGAGATTGTGTGGTGCCCAGATGGCTCTAAGTGCTCCAGCCAGGTGTGAACAGGACTGACTGCCATGGCAGGTGTCCTTCAAGGTGTCCTGTCAGCTGTTGTCCTATTTGCACATCTATCATCATAGTTCTTTGAGCAGCGGTTTGATTCTGCTGATCTATGCTCAGGCTGTTCTTCTCTGGCAAAGAATTGCTCTGTAGGTAGTTACTTGTCCCCTGGTGTTTCTAGAGTTGGTTCTTCTGCTTGGGTCTAATATCTGGCATTTATCCATTTTGGATTGCATCCTATGTTTACATATTTTTTCCAGTTCAGTATGGTTCTGAATTCCCATTTTATCTTTCATCACCTTCACAATTGGTGGTAGTTACAGATCTGACAACATAATCTTCATCACAGCATTAATATTTTTCAGTCGGTTTTTTACTTGCTTTTTATACCCCAAATTCAATAATTTCTGTGGTGCCTGCCCACAGTCTTCAAGTACTGTTGATTGTCAGAACATATTCGCAAATCTCTTACATTATACACGCAGAAAAATGTAATCACATGAGAATTAGCATATAATCCAAATTTTCAGTAATTTTTCACTTGGAACATCCTCTTGGGATGCTTCTGCCTAGTAAGAACTTCAAATGGTGCTAATTATAGCTTTATTTTAGATATCTGCAGACTTTCTGTAAGCTTATTTTTATTTTCTTTCTCTCCTCAAGAAAAGAGCGATTGGTGTACGTGGGTATCAGTATTGAGAACATCATTCCACCTCAGGTAAGCTAGTGTGTCTCTGTGGTATTATTGCTTTATTTTCCAAACTTGTCATCTCTCAGTGCTGTGGCAGAGGTGCTAGTAGCATCTTGGAAAGAAAAATCAATCTATATAGAGATCAGAAATAATTCTAGACTCTTCATTTTAGACTGAATATAGTAGAGAAACCAAGGGAACTTTATGGTGTTTATCAGAGCCACTGATGCCACCCAGAGTCCTCTCCCAGTGAGGGATTGCAGGACTGCCTCCCTGCCCATTACAGTTGGATTTTGAGTTGAGTGCTCAATATTCAGTAGTTTGTAAAGGTGGGAAGCAGTTATTTAGCTCTGGTGTTTGCTGTGCAGTTACCTAGGTCTAAGCTAATTGTCATGGCTTTCCTTTGGAACTGATGGAAACAAGTGTTTCTGGCTTGTGATTCAGAGGGAATGTGTAGTGTCTCTAGGCCACACAGCATTTGCATTCAATGAGTGGATAAGGTCACGTGATTAAGAACTGTAAACATTCAGCATTTCATTACCAGATGCTTTTGTATGGTTTCCCTTGAGAAAAGAGGAAAAATGCTTTGATTCACATGAAGAACAGCCTCTTCTCACTTAAATACACTAAAGCAAGTCTCTTGAAGTGTTAGCCAAATGCTTTCATCTGGAATTATATAATCTGTTCTTTGCAGTTCAAAATGGAACTTTTGTTCGTTTTAAACATTGACTTTCCACTCTGCCTGGCTGTAACAAGGCCAGCTTCTTCTCCCTGTCTTTGAATAACAGAAAAACAATTTCAGATTTTACAAACTTGCCAAAGAATCTATGGCTGAAAGCAGATATTTGAAAAATACAGCCTCGGGGCAGATTATTTTGCTTTAAAATTAATAATTTGCCAACAGTGTAATAAAACTAATCTGCATTAAACTTATTGAAACTTCACTGTGTAAAGGTATCCCTGTGCTCAGTATGTAGAGGTGGTGGCCACAGTTTGTTCAGCTGCCACATTCACTAGTCCTAGGAGTATCACCCGAGGCATGATCTCAGCATTGCAGCATAAAGACAATGATCCAATAGCCTGAACCCTTATAAAGTCTGTGTTTGGAAAGTTATGTAGCCTGAAAGGGCAAAATGTGGAAATTCACCTGAACTGCTGTAGTAGGTCACTATATTACAAGTTAAAATGTCATGGGTTGGACATATGAGCTTTCTAGACAGAAGGAATAATCTGTATTACAAATTCAGTTATAATGAGTATGAAGGGAGGGAGGAGATAATGCTCTTTTGACACTTCTGTCTTATCTGAACAGGAGCCAGAAATACCTGAAGGTCAGGAAGAAAAGAAGAAAGATTCCAAAAAGCCCAAATCGAAACTTGAAAGGAGATCTACCAGAACCCGAAAGTGCATAAGCTACAGGTCAGCAGTTTGTTAAAATATCTTGTACAGCAAAAGTCATACTGTTGTTTCCTTTCTGAATCATCCCACCACTCCTCATGTAAACTTCTACATTTAACAGAGAAGCCCAACTAAAGTGTCTTTGTTCTTTCCTCTGAATACGAGTTATGCTCAGTGGTTGTGAGAGCATAAGGTGATATAGTGAAGGGTGATGCGTTAAAAAAATGAAAATGTATATGGTGTTTTGTTCAGGAGTACTGGAGAAGGTTTTGATACTACTGCAGTTTCTGGAGTGAGTTAAAGCAGGTGAATTAAACCTTTCCTTTCTCTAGCACGGGAGACTTCTGCTTGTGTCTCAAAAGGCCTTCAATTCCTTGCTCTCTTCCCCCTCCCCACCTTAGACCATCCTTACAAGAAAGGGTTATGAAACTTACAATGTAATTATCATACAGTGCGTCTAAAAATGAAACTCTTTAGAGAAATATGTAACTCTTTAGAGAAATTTTGACCAAAATGCAATTAGTAAATGAAAGTGCCAAGATTCAGCATTCTGAAAATAGGATAGGTCACTAAGGTTTTCAAAATGCAGCATGATTTTAATTACAGCTTTTGTTCTCAGTGTATTACCAAGTTGTTTTTATAAACTGCTTTCTAAATAATACCTTGTGACACTCTGTATCATCTTCAGTCCACCAGGCAGGTAAAATGCCCTTGGGATTAGAAAATGATGTGGTTGCCTGAGAGATTGTGGTGGTTTGTCCTAGATGCATTAGGAATATTAAAAAAAAACCCCTCTATCTTTCCAGCAGTAGCTCTTTGTGAACTTTTATTATCAAAAACTAACATTCCAATACTAGAATAACAAACTTTCCAACAATAACCATCATTGGATTTATAGTCAACCTGGTTTGGCTGCTGAGGAGAGGCATGGCATTTGCATAGGCTGAGTTTTCCAGCCTGGTCAGAGCACTCTGTCTGACTTTGCTTAGCTGTTGGATTTTGGTAACTTTTTGAATGAACAGGAAAAGTCACACTAATGAAAATGCCATTGCTGCTTTGGGAAATCAAGCATTCCTGTATGGAATGTTGTGCTACAGGCAAGACTACACAGATCTGCTGTTATGTTAATGCCAGCTCAGGCAGCATCTGACCAGGAGCAAAAAACCCCTTGCCTGTAGGGTGTGTGTGGCACAACTTCAGCAGGACTCATGTTGTGCAATGACAGTAAATTTTTATTGAATGTAATGTTCCAGAAAAATCAGTCTTCTGATAAAAAGTGATAACATTTCTTACAGACCACATCATACACATAAGTTTGAGCTGGTGAAAATATTACACATATCAGTGTGTCAAATTTACATATCTGCAGTGAAGTTCCACTGGTGTCACTGAAAGCTGTGACAGCAGAGGAAAATAAATGCTTAAAGTCTTATTCCACTGGGAAAGAGATCTGTATTGTGGAGCATCCTGGTTCTCTAAGGAATCTGTAATCCCTTTGTATCACTCTTCTGTTGAGTCCTCTAATGAACAAGTTAGCAATAACCTGCATCATGAATCAAGCAGCAGCAGAAGAAATTATGTTCCGTTACACCTAATGGACAAGCAGCTGTCAGCTCACCCTTGTCTGAGCTCAGATTATTTGTTAGCAGTGGTTTGAAAGCATTAAGTGATTTCTCACATTTTAAAGAGGATTTTTTTTAGCTATTTGGAGGGAAAACAGTGTTTGAGTAATGTGGAACTAATCTAATTGATGGAATAATTTCAGAGTTATTTCCTTGCTGGGTAAAGCAGCCTTGAGAGTGGCATGCAATTGTTCCTAAGGAATATAAAGATATCAGAAGTCCATCACCTTATTTTTAAAGGAGAAAGTGTTTTATGCTTACTATTGGAATACAGAGTAAAGTAAAAAATACATTTTTTTCTTGTACTGCCAGAGGTTTCTATGGAGGACCAAGGTAAATATAACTGTAATCTTTCTTTCATGACTGAGAAGTGGAATCTTTAATGAACATATTGTCCAGTTGTTAGTTGTCTGTATCTGAAAAAAATACAACAAATACCTTTTAAAAAATGAGAAGAAGAATTTGCATCTAAATAAAAAATCTTTTCTATATAGTTAATAAAATTTGTACTTTTGCATGTTGGAGCTCAAAGCATCTATTTTTATGAACAGGTAACAATCCTTTTTTATGGAATTTGAATTCATAACTGAAGAAACAAACTGAGGTCATCTGTGTTGAAAGGATTGGATCTTTTTTCCTCAGTTTGCACTTCTCTTTAAATGAGCTATTCAGGGTGCCAAGGTTTATGCAGTTTTATAAAAGCTGTTGCAGGACAAGCAGATTCAAAGACTGCTTTTGTTTGTCTATTCAGTTATGTAACATTGCATTACAACTTACTTACGTAGATTTATGAGGAACTTTGTGTTTTATTTTATCTGTTCAGCTTAGAATGTTGCAGATCCACAAAGTATCATGAGCTTTAAGAGTAGAAAGCAGCTATGTGCAATCAGTTCTGAAGGAAAATGTGGACAGAAAAAAAGAGTTGTACATTGAGTTTAATAAATGATTCTCAGGCTGTTTTGAAGGTTGGTAGAGCTAATGTAATTAATAAAAATTGTGGGAAAATGGTGAATACTTTGTATGAAAATGCTATTGAAACCATTTTAAAGAATTTTCAGATTATATTTGTTTAAATTCAGAGGCCTATTGTGTAAAATGGGAGGGGATTTCTGTTCATGTAACTCAGTAGTAAGACAGACAATGGTAAATAATCCTCAGGCAAGTAGAAGTAAGAAACACAATTTTGATAATAAAATAGCCATTTAAAAAAAAATCTGCCCCATTATTTCAGTTAAATATATATATCCAGCCCACTCTATGCAGTGTAATTTCTTCAGATTTTTGAGGTATGTTTTTGTAACGCTTTAATTAAGGTTCACTTCAAAGTGGTAAATGGAAGCTGTTATTTTTAGGTTTGATGAATTTGATGAGGCAATTGATGAGGCAATTGAAGATGATATCAAGGAGGCTGATGGAGGAGGTATGTTTCTTATGTTACTTGTTTTGCACTGCAGTGGGGATGGAGATGGAGAGCAAATTAATTTTGATATGAGAAGCAATAAATATAACTCTCTCCCTTTAAACTCTGTAGTTTGCCAGGGGTATTTTTTTACTGCTGTATTTTGGAGTGGCCATCCCATGCTGCCAAAAGATGTAAGAAAATTAGTAAAAGTTGATAGTTAAATCTAGCCTGTGCAGGATTTTATATATGTAATGAATAAGTTTTGGATTTGAGATTGAAATGGCAGCAGTGCTATTGACATTTGTGCCCTGTAAAAAGAGGACTCACAAATTGGTCTGCAGTTGGACACCCTAAAAGTCTGGGTGTAGGAAATTGTCTTAATATTCATTCAGCTCTATTAGCACTTGTTATCTGAACACCATAAAAAGTGAAATTCTGTTCTTTGTTGCCATTAAGGCAACATGGGACCAAACCAGAGATCTTCAGCACTATCTGAGAGGGATGGAGGTGGATTTGTGCTTCTGCATCACCTTAACTTGCCTGAAGAAAACAGCCATGAAACATTGTCCCTCAGCTATTTGGCCTGTGGCATCGCCAGACACTCACCGGTTTCAGAAGCTCGTGGATGTAGGCAGACAATCTGAAAATCTGTGGGTGTTTAAAACAAGGTTCATTACAGTAAACATAACTAAATCTCAACACTAAAACTCCTCTTCAAAAACCCCACTTCTTGGCCAAATCACAACTCAAACCCTTCATCTCCTAAGAAGGATATTCAGCATTATGAAAAATGTGTATTTTCTGATAATTTCCCTCTCAAAAGGCACTGGCATGGTAATAGTGTGGTTTGGGGTTGAGTATTAGAATGCAGACACTTAACCATGACCTTCTGCACGCGCCTCAGTATTTCCAAGTGACCGCAGCTGGGCTGTGTATGTCAGAGCAAGACTCTGGACGTAGTCTTGCTTGACAAGAAAATACTCTGCTTGACAGAAAATAAACTGAAGGTAGGCACGTGCAAGAAAGATCTGTAGAAAGTTAAACAAGAAAATAAACTTGTTATTGTTTCCCCTTTCTCTTACTGAATTCAGGCATTGGCAGAGGCAAAGACATGTCAAATATCACAGGTCACCGTGGGAAAGACATTTCCACAATCCTTGAGGAAGAAAGGAAGGAGAACAAGCGACCACAAAGGGCTGCTGCAGCGCGACGCAAGAAACGACGGCGACTAAATGACTTGGATAGTGACAGTAACATGGATGAAGAAGAGAGTGAGGATGAATTCAAGATCAGTGATGGGTAGGTCTGCAATTTAACTTCCACCACAAGTCACTGACTTCTGCAGGCTTCTGTGACTCTGGACTGCCCCTGAAATGACCATCAGGAGCATGTTCCCAGTGCTGGAATGGCACTGTACATTGCCAGTTAAAGTCAGAGAATGCTAGAATGGTTTGGGTTGAAAGGGACCTTAAAGATCACCCAGTTCCAAACCCCCTACCATGGACGACTCCTGGCCTAAGGAACATTGTACTGGAAAAACTGCATTCTGGATCCATGTGCTGACATCATCCAATCTGTATTTTAAGCCTAATACATGCTGTAAACCAGACTGTGATGTTTGAGGCCTTACTACAGGCTTCTGTTGGTGAAGCAGCTAGGTGGGCTCAGTTCTCTGGCTGATGTGACTGTCAAGCAGAAATCTGTAACAAAAATGTAGCTAAAATGAGACTGGTTGTTCCCTTTTTAAAATTAGAGTTGAAAATTCCTATTTTGTAGGATTTTTTTGGCCTGGTCGTTATTTAGAAAATGGAAGAGGAAAATTTTCATTATTTAGAGCATACAAAACCTGTCAGGCAGATTCTGAAATTAGTTCTTGATTGCTGCTCTGTAGGAGGTAGATTTTGAAAACAGTCAAAGAAATGGCTTATACTGTAAAAAACAAATGCATGTCATTGCTCTGGCTGACTGAAACTCACTTTCCACAGAATTTCTCCTCATTCAGTCTGGGCAATTACTGATGTTAAAAAAACTGATAATTTTAGATTAACTTTATGCCTTAATGAAGCAACATAATAAAGCAGGCATGAGGTTGTAGGCTCTTTACCAGCAACTTCTAAAGCTTTACACCAATCATTGAGTCAATTTACTAAGTGTATGGAAAATCTATACAAGATAAATGCAAATTTTGAGCTTTGTTTTTCACCTGTGACTATGCTAAGGACATTTCATTGGCACCCTGAATAATTGAGCTACACATGCTGGAAATTTCCAATCAATGAGTGTAGCTTGTGGAAATGTCACAGAATTAATAGTGCATTGATCTGTTGAAGTGTGCTCATGCATTTTCAACTCCATCCTCTGTTTAGGGCCTTCTGGATCTTACACTGGAATTTAGATTTAGCTGGCAGCCAAATGCAAGTGACTGTGTACCTTCAGTGTTCGATGGTTTTTAAAAAAGCCTGACTCACTGGAAATTATGGGAATGTTACGAGCTTATAAGGTTGTGAGGTGCATGTTTTGCATTAGAGCCATAGTTTTGTATAAAGACACAATATTCTAATTCTCAGAAATTGTGTGGGACAGTTCTGGGTTTGTAAAAGGGAAGGTCACCTTTGCTAGAACATTGTTGGTGGTTTTTTCCCTCCACAGTTACTGCTGTGCAGACATTACATTGCAATGAACAATATGAACACTCTAGAATCTGTCCTGTGTTAATGCCACCTGCAGTGTTGGTTTGACAGAGTGTTTATATCCACCTGCTGTTGTAGTGTGCTGTGTAATGTCATGCACTATAGCACCATGTCCCAAATACACAGCTGAAACCTCATGTCAGTGATGGCAGCTTGCTCTCTCTGGGTCTTTGCTCCTCATTATAAGATTTTTGCTTTTTTTGTTTTGTGTAAAATGGTACTTATCATTTGCTTGTAAAATACAAGTACTAGTTCAATCCTTTGGTTGTAACACCTAGCTCTGTTGTCTGGGGTTTTCCTTTGAACAGATCTCAGGATGAGTTTGTTATATCAGAAGAAAATCTGGATGAAAGTGAAGATGACCCACCATCAAACGAGGACAGTGACTCCGAGTTCTGCGCCCGCATATCCAGGCGACACCTCTCCAGGCCTATGAGGCAAAGCAGGCGGTTACGAAGGAAAACAGT
Organism: Melospiza georgiana; assembly: GCF_028018845.1. Classification (NCBI taxonomy): domain Eukaryota; kingdom Metazoa; phylum Chordata; class Aves; order Passeriformes; family Passerellidae; genus Melospiza; species Melospiza georgiana. The sequence goes on from NC_080431.1 coordinate 77,455,433, forward strand.
CAAGAAAAAATACTCTGAAGATGATGAAGATGAAGAGTCTGAGGACAATTCAAGCAGAGAGTCTGGTGAGTACAAGCAATCTTTGATATTTTAAATACTCTGTTCTGAAGAGAGAGAGAGAGAAGGGCAGTCTGAGTTTCTGTCACGACTGACTAGCTTGTTTGCTTGCTTTGGTCAAGTCAGATGTCATCTCTGCTATGAAACAGTTTGCTACTTGTTCTGCTGTCAGTATTTTTCAGGAAACTGATATTGAGCACTAGGTTCTTGGCATTTCTAGGAAATGATGTATTTAAATAAATGCTTGTGCTATGATTCTAGAGGCCACCATTGTGGATAGTTGCAGCTACCTCTACTACCTCTCGTGTTTGGCACAGGATTATAGGAAAGAGGATGGAGACAAAAGTGTGCTTCTTTATAGCTAGTAGAAGACCTTCTGAACACAGCTATGAAAAAGATTCAGAAAGAAACATTTTCTGTCACTTTTATGGAAGAAAACTTCAGTTGTATGGCATTTTGTGTTTTCTGGGAGGCTTGAAAGCAAAGAATAACACCTTGATTCTCTGTCTCCTAAAATTATCCTTAAAGTCTTTAGTAACTTGCATCACAAGAGAACCTAATAATTCATGTTATTCTACTTGTCCTTCAACTACTTCATTTTCTGTTGGCATGGGTTGAAGTGTGAGAATAGTACCTGTGCACTACATAAACTCTTCATGATCAGCATCTTTCTCTGAAGATTGTCCTCCTTGTTTCTGCTTCATTTGAGACACAGACTAGAAAGTGCCATATGCATAAGCACTCATTTTTTCTCACTCTTATAGTGAATTTAAGGTTCTAACTATACTGGAGTGTTAACTTACTGCAGTGTGTGTTATGTTACCAGTGTTTTATCTGTCTGTCTAGATTATGGATGGTGGACATGTTGGAGTAAATTGGTTTGGAATACTGATTTCCAAAAGAAAGGTTCATACATGGACAGATGAAAACAAATATAGGAGTGATTATAGTGAATGTTATCTCCTTGTCCTCAATGCATCATTGCACTGATCATAAGCTCTTATCAATAAAGATACTGACAGAAGTCTAAAGAGATTGCTTATTTGTTCTGTAATGCTCAAGAACAACTGGTGGACACATGTGTGATAAAAATCAACTGATTCCTTTATCATTCCATATATATCTAAAGTATAATGTGAACTGCATGTTTCTCTTTCTCTCCTACCCTCATTATTGTCCATCAAGATCTTGCTTTAACCCTGTTTTCAGCTAAGAAAATCAGGTGCCCTGCAAGAGGTTTTATTTTCAGTCTCCAGAGATGGAATTTCTTTCTGAAGCTGGTTGTTCTTGCTGACTTGCTCTGTTTCTTTGTCTAATATTTTAGGAAGTAAAGAGGATGCCACTTTGTTCTGTGGCTCATGTCAATCTCTAACTTAGAAATAGTGTGTGACTTTTACAGAAATGTATCTTGGGATAATGGTTCTGGCATAGCTCAGTGAAAAGCAGATGAAGTTGATTTGAGGCTATTTTCAACTGATGTAAATAAATTTAATTTTTGAAGACTCTAGCTGCAGTAGACTGATGCAGGAAGAACTGTGATTGGTGGTAAGTTTCTTCTGTATGGTTTCTGTTTTAAGCAAACCCACGATTGAGTGAAACTGTTTTTTGTTGTTAACTTATATAACTCTGATTTTGGAGTTTCCTCTTGTCAGTCATTTTTCATCTACCTGTTCTTAAAAGTCTTCTAATAGAGTACGCATTATTTAAATTTTAAAAGCAGAACAGACTCTCTGGAGGCACTGGTAATGTGTGCCATCAGCTCCACTAACCAGTAAGGTTGTTTCCACTGTCAGGAGTTGTAGAGACGTCTTTGACACCAGTAGAGATGGAGCAACAAAAACACCATAAGGAAACTATCTGAATTAGGAAACTTACCTAATTTTTTTATGTGATGCAGTTTTGCTTTGATGGACTAATGCACATCACTGTTTTGTTCCATACAGAGAGTGGTGATTACACAGATTACAGTGATGATGATTACCTGGAAACTAGGAGGAGAAGATCAAGAAGGAATCAGAAGAGACAAGTCAATTATAAGGAAGATTCAGAAAGTGATGGCTCACAGAAAAGTGTCCGATATGGGAAGGAGTTGAGAAGAGTTCATAAACGCAGGCTCTCCACTTCAGATAGTGAAGGTAAAATAAACAGTCCGACACTTCCAGGAGCATGTGTATGTCAGCATCAGCACAAAGGGAAAGTTATGTAATTCCAAGATTTCAGAGAATTGTCTTTCTAGAGTTCTTTGATGTTTCTCAGAAACTCTCCTTCTGAAACCCACTGGTATTTTATGATGCACTGAGTCACTTCTCAAATTTATCATTGCCCCTCATTCTGACTTCCAAGTCTGAATTTTCTGCCTGACACAGAGTGTTGGGATTCGAAAATTGGCAGTAATACAGCTGTTTCAGCATTTTTTTGTTAAGACGTTACAAAGCTGCATCCCACCAGCCTCAAAAGATTCTCTTATGTAAGAGGAAGGGCATTGCCACTGGTGCCCTGACTGTGTTTGTGCTGGTGGTTCAGACCCGTTCCATCTCCTGTTTAAGGAGCTGTACCAAGTGCAGAGGAAGCCTCTCTCACTAATGTCAGGCACACCATGAGTGGTTGGTGTGCTTTGTGATTTATAATTAATTAGCTTTTACAAAATCAGCCACAGACTTTGGCTGTTTTGGATTGTGGGGGCCTGGATTATCAGACCTTCGCTCTGGCTTTCCAAATGCTGAGCGGTGCAAGTTGCGATGGATACCAGGCTTCCTCAGAAAATGAGCTGTCCTTGGCTCCCTGAGTGCCTCAGTTTTGGAAGGGCTCTCCTGAGATTACAGAGTGGTAGAGTATCTTCTAGGTGAAGGGAAACAAGTATGTGATGCAAGTCTGTAGTGTCTCAAAAACATGATCTTCAATGCAGCCTGTTCTCAGGCTCTGTGGTGGCTTTTTTTTACAGCACTAGTGGCTTTAAACATTCTCTGATTCACGTTGTCTTTTCTTCATGAAGTCCCACTTCCTCAGGTATTTTAAGTATTGGCTTTCTGTATATTAAAATCAGCACCATTTGGCACCTTTCCAGCACTGTCACACAGTTCCCACAGTATATCATAAAACACAACAGTGTTACTGGAATTGTAATTACTTTAAAAATAGAGGAAAACCGACAGTCTAAATCAACTTGAACCTACATTAAATAATACGCTTTAAAATGAAAATTCCCATGATTTCTAATGGGAATCACAAAGAGACAAGAAATTATATTTGCCATTTGATTTTTCAGTTTCCATCTTTTTTCACCACAGCCACCAAAGATGAGTGTAAAGGCTGTCAGGGTGTGGGCAGTATTCCAATATGCCAAAACACCAAGCCTCCCATTAAGAGAAGAAATTGTATATAATTTGGAGGTGGCAGGGGTATAGTACAGCTTTGTGTATGTGTGTGTGTGTAGATATGTGAATTTTATGATAGAGCAGCCATTATTTGGGTTCTGAGTTCCTGTCAGGGTACAAATAAAGTGCATACAATGAGATGAGGGGTGCGGTTCTGTGTCATTCCCAGCATGGAGTTACCAGTTTTAGGGAAGAGCATACCTACCTACTTCCAAAGCCTCTGGTACTTCTCAGATTGGAAACAGAATATCCATAAATGATTAATACTTGCTACGTTAAAAGTTAATTTAAAAATTATAAAGAATGCCAGCCTTTTGGCTTGGTTGGGGAACCTGGGGAAGGAGACAGAAATGTGTGTGCTCAGAGAGCTGTCTTGTTGGTGAGTGTGAAAGATGAACAATAAATGTTGCACTGAGATTTGCTAATGGCTCTAAGTCTGCTGCTTCTTCCAGAGAGTTACACATCTAAAAACTCTGAAGATGATGAATCCACAAAGGAGTCCAAGCGATTGATTCGAAAACGTCGGCGAAGTACAGATGACTATTCCGAGGAAGAAGTAGAGGATGAAGAGGAAGAAGGGAAGCCTGTCCGCAAACGCCTGAATCGAATTGAGACCGACGAGGAAGATGCGTGCGAGAACGCCAACGACGACGCAGAAACCCCCGCTCCCACAGAGAAGCTGCCAGCAGCACAAGCCCCCCCAGACAACCCCAAGAAGCACTGCTACCGGATAGAGAGCGATGACGAAGATGACTTTGATAATGTAGGGAAAGTAGAGAGCCCTTTGGACTACAGCCTGGTGGACTTGCCTTCCACCAACGGACAGAGCCCAGGGAAAACCATTGAGAACTTGATTGGCAAGCCAGGCGAGAAGACCCAGGCCCCCAAGGACAGCACAGCCAGCGCCAGCCTGGCGCCCAACGGGACAGGCAGTGGGCAGGAAGCGGTAGGGCCGGAGGAAGATGAAGATGAACTTTTGAGAGTGACTGACCTTGTTGATTACGTCTGTAACAGTGAACAGTTATAAGACTTCCATTTTTGTGCTAATTTATTCCACGGTAGCTCATACCAGCGGGCCAGTTATTAAAAGTTGTTTTATTTTTCCTAGAAAATTCTCCACTACAGTATCACTTTCTAGAAGCAAGAATTTCACCAGTCCTGCAGTCTTTCTGTGAAGTGACCAGTTTTAAACTTTGAAGATGAATTGCTGTAAATTCCCTCTCTTACCCCACCCCTTCTTCTTCCAAGTCCATGGTCCTGGGTAATTTCACTCACAAAAACCTTATAACAACAAGAGATTTGTATATTTTTGACTTTATATTTCCTGAGTGCATACAAATTTGTGGAAATGGGTGGCCTAAGAAAGCATTCCAAATCAGTCAGGGCCCAAACCGGAACTGGGGTGGGTTTGGCTCAGGGGGTGGGGGGACGGGAGGGGGGTGGTGCAGAAGCACTTGTGCTTTAGCTTTTTCATATGAAATATATATTATATTTAAATGTTCACAACTTAGATTACAACTTAACAGACAGTTAAAAGCAAAATTAATGTCTGTACTGTCGCATTTTGTGAGTTGTAGGTTAACATACCATAGCTCATTTTAGTAATCACCTTCATGGAAGCAGTTTGATTTTAATACTGGAGGCAAACAGAATTATTAGAGGCCAAGAAGGTACCATAAACAAGAACTCTGCTATTCATTATGACTTGCAGACTTTCCTAATAAACATCCTTTAAAATGTTTGTACAGTGAAGTGTACTGTAATGAAGTTTTTGACAGTCGAAACACTTTAGCCATGAATTTCTAAAGTGATCTCATGCACAGTTCATCAGATGGCCTTCAATGCACAGTGTCTAGAGGGAGGACGTTTTGATGTCAAGTAAGTCTGTAAGCACTGCAGACTTTTACAGACAAAAGAACCCTGCAGTCGCTGCCCGGCCACGTGAGTTTCATAACCAGTTGGAGTATTCTGAACAAAATGTGTTTGTACAAACGGCATTGACCACAGAATGACAGTGCATAAGAGGATGGAGGGATTTTCAAATAAACCATGACTGGTCCATTCATGCCCTTAATATCTACTTCAAATTGAAGTAAACAAATGGAACAGTTTTCCTTTTGGAGGTTTCCTGTTTGGGGTTTGTGTGTGTTTTTGTTTTGATTTTGATTATTTGCCTGGATGTATTAGCAGGTTTTGAATGTAGTTGTTGGCCTTTGGCCATTAGAATTTTCTTAAAATACATTTTAATAACTACCATGTGACCAACTGATTTCAAGAAGGCAGAGTTTCTGAGAGAAAACGCTTGACTCCAAGACATCTCATCAACTTTTCAGCAGGCATGAAGTGATATGTGCTTTTATTCAAGGGGAAAAGAAAAAGACATTGGAAGAATAAAAACCCCACCAAATCAACATGGGGCACATCAAGAGCATTCAGTTTTCTCTGTACTCTGATTAAGATGTAGGCTGTAGCATTTGTACATGTTATAGGACACAGGCAGCTCAAACAGATCTGCCAAACGTTGAAATCCAAAAAGGTCACATCTGTTAATCCTTTTGCTCTGAGATTTGGATTTTTGACTGGTGTTTATGTCCATTGCCGGCAATGGATGCACCAAACCTGCTGCTGCCACTAAGGAGTGAGTTCTCCTTTCCTGCCCCACCTGATTCCCTTCCATTATATTGTATTTACTAGTTAATCATTAAGCACTTCTGTTTTCTTGTACTAAAACCAGCATTAGGCCTTTACTAAATACCTCTCTAGAAAACCTGGATCCAAATTTTACCTACCTTCTGGCCTTTAAAATCTTGGTTTTGTTTCCCCACCTCTTTCTCCCTGAGGTCTGTCAGAACCACTCTGTGACTTTTACCCCTTTGGATTCTAGCAGTGCACATATCATGCTATAAAACTAGGATCAGAAAGATGCAAAAAGATGGAACTTGCTCATTATCTGCTGTGCTAAGCAGGCTTGTGATTAAAAACAAAGAGAAATCACTCTCTACATGACAATTTAATTTCATCAAAGATTAAATGTTTTCCTACCTTACTGATGTTAACAATTAACAATTAAATTATTAAAATGGGGTGGTGAAGAGCCACATAAGCTTAGAATGAGTTCTTAAAAGCATATGTAGCATTTTAAGCTACTCTAGTGCTTTTCTCTGCCTAGGTGATGCATAAATGCAGTACTTCTAATGTACTTGTGTGTTAGAACAAGTGAGAAAATAAGGCTTCCACTTGTCCGTGATAGTAGTTGCTGAGCATTTTAAATTCTTTTAATTCTTGCAATGCAAACTGATTCACATCCATCAACTCTGTGGAATCTATAGTTCCTCATTTGTTTTGCCAGTGCCATGTTTTCATATGCTGCCTGATAGAGCCTTTTATTATCTGATCAAACATTCTTGCTTGTAGAGTCAACTCCAAATGCTGAATACTTAGTTGGGAGGTACTTGTGTGTGTAAGAAAATTCAAAAGAGTTACAATTCTGGACATACCAATCATGAGAAAAATTATATAAAAGCAGGAAAGACCAGGAAGCAAAATAGGAGCACTGAAGCTTGCATCAGAAGTGTCATGTTTTAAAAATTGCCAGTTGTTAAATTGTACTTTCTATAGGTCTCTTCTTAAAGCAGCTTTTCTGTCTTCTAAGAAGTCGCCCTTCGTACCTGAGATGGCTTCATCCCATAGGATCTAGAGTTCCTCCTCAGATCAGTGGGAATGGTGTGCAAGGAAAAACTGCAAAAAATGCTCTGGAAAGTATTACCATTTTAAATCTTGGTATTTTTGTCATTTTTAAGGCTTCCTGCTTGGTGGAAAATGTATCATCTCCTATTTGGGAAGATGGCGTTTTCTGACAAGAGGCCAGCTATCACAGAGGGTTCATACCATTACAGTATGTACATGTGATTCCAGAGTGAAAATGTCGTCCTGGTGTCCTTACAGTCTTGTGCCCTTCTGTGTGCAGTGTGAAATCAGGAGTTGGTTGTCTTTGAACAGTGATCTTCAGGTGTAGGTTTGGGCTTAAAGCTCAAACTGTATGGGAAATGGGAAACGGGCCAGGGATTGTTTTTAATGAGACCAAGCAGCTACTGGCTGAACATGCTGAGCATTTCTTCAGCAAACTCTTGTTTATTCTACACTGATTATCACTAACAGCTTTGTCTTTTTTACCAGCAATCTCTTTTGTATATAACTGACTGGGAGGACAGCTGGTTTCTATGTGTAGTCTAAGTAGCACTGCTGGGAAGAACATATAGATCCAAGTGGAAGAGTGGATTTTTTTTGCCACCAGGATAAATTCTGGCTATTTGCTTCCCTGTGTAGGGTTTCTATGACTCAGTGACAAAAAGCACACAAGCAGGGCCACTGCAGTAATGAATGGGGTGTGTTAATCTAAGCAGTAGGGGGATAGAATTAACAAATGGGTTGGTTTCACCACAGTTGCTGTCTTCTGGTTGTTGATTCTGATAAACCTGAGCATATTGTTGCTATAAGATGGAAAGTGGCATCATATTTAACAACACTTAGTTAGCAAAGTCAGTGCTGAACAATTGACTCTTTGATACTTTCATTTTGTACATGCTGAATTACATTTTAAAATCACTGCATCTTCCTGACTATTTTTTTGAATTAACAGATTGATCTGGTCTAGCAGCACTTAGGAGAAACAAGAGATGCTTTTTTTCTTCAAAGCTCATTTTTGAAGTGTCACCTTCAAAATTTTGTTGTATTAAGTGTCTCGGTTACTCTCCATATTATGGGAGCTAATGACTTAGTTGGACTTGTTTTCTGTTCACTTCTGTTTGCTAATTGCTGTGTCTGAACTTTTGTTGAGAGACCTTACCTTGAGAAGCTCAAGGGGCAAAAGATGTATGTTCACAAAAGAAAAATTGTATGGTAGTGGTACACCTGTTCTGATTTCTCTTTACATCTATTATTTGAACTACACTGGTATCCAGATGCTGCGACTGTGTAATAATTTTATTCCTTCATTGTCAGGGGGTCCATTTTATACCTCTGTTTTCAGGTGCTTATAATAACATGGTTTTAATTCAGTTTTTTTCAGGAGGAAGCTTTAGCCTAAACCTTCAAATAATGATTTCAAATCACATATTTTTACAAACTGCTTTTATGAAAAGTAAACAAGGAGTTTTTATGGCACCTGCTTTTTTAAATTCACTTTGTACACAGTGATTTAAATAAATCATGGCAGTAATGTTCGCCCCAAGAACTGGTCTGACAAAGAGATTTGTATCATCTAATTTAAAAAAGCTTTATATAGGCCTTGAAAATTTGGTTTGATACATGTGCAGTGACTACTGTTCACAAATTTGTAATGTGGTTCTGATGTGCAGTGTGTACCCTAGGTATGTATTTGCATTTGATGTATGCTTCTGATCCAGAGGGTAGATAAAGTCCTTAAATATATATATATTTAAATGTATGTAGAAGATCAAGTATCTTCAAATAAAACAGTAACTTTGGGGGGAATATTGCATTGAATATGTTATGGGAATCTCCAGAAATAAGGCAGCAGAATTTTTGCAAGTCCTTAAGTGTTCAGAGCTTCCATAGGAGTATTTAGGATATTGTCGGAAGTAAGGATTTACAGGATCAAGATCACATTTGCTGGTAGTGTCCCCTTCCCTAACAGTTGGCATAGGAACTGTATCTCATGTGAAATGAGGGAAGGCAGAAAGTAAAAAAATCCAGCAGAAATTATCCGTTGGGTTTTTTTTTTTTTGCTGGTATATCCTGATACAAGAATTTTCTGTGACTAATTTTTGATGCTTTACTCAGTCTGAGACCTAATGTAGAGCTCTGGCTTCAGAAATATTTATCAGTTGGAAATTATTTCTGGAGACCCAGCAGTTGGGGTATTGAGGATTACTAGTCACTTTGGAAAGTCACATCACTTATCAAGCTCTTCTTTTAGATTAGTATAACTAACTGAGGTAGTTCTAAACAACAAAAATATGGGAGTGATTGTCCCAACACTTCAGAGTAATTTAACTTACTTTGTACGTTGCAGAAGATGTATATGGCTTAGTATAACACATAAATAAAAGGTTGAAGAGAGCTTCTGGGGGAAAGAATAAAACACTCTACAGTAGATGAATTTTTAGAGTTGAATCTGTGGTGTAAAGCATTCAGATTCAACTGCAATTAAAAGCAAGTCTTACAACCTTGGTTTTTGACTAGCATTTTGTAAATGCTAAGCTGAGCTGAGGAGCAGGAGAGGGGACAGCATTGCAGTTAGAGGGGCACACGTGTGCCAGCAGATCTGCTGTTGCTCCATACAACCCCAAAGGTTGCTGAGGAGAGCCGATGGACGGCGCGGCTCCGTTTGTTCGGCTGGTTTACTTTGTGCACTTTGCAGCACTTTGTGTATAGTCAGTCTCACTGGGTCCCCAGGTGCAGACAGAGTCACTTGCTCCTGCTGTTGGGATGCTTGTTCCAATAATGGGGAGATGGGGAATGGATGGAGGGACGTGGAATGGAATAGTGTGTATGCAAATTCATGCCACTTGCAAGCGAGGTCTTGGACAGGCCTAGAAACTACTTGTGACTTGCTCTTTACAGGCGGGATTTCCAAAGGAAGGTCTCCATTTAGGAGAATCATCCTGATACTCTCCTTTTCTCATCCTGATTTTCAAAGTAACTGGAAAATGTACTTGATGTCTCCTTCCTTGAGGGAATAAATAATGTTCCTCCATCAGTGCAATGCGGATGTAGAAAAAATTAGGATCAGTCCGTAGATTATAATGACGATGTTTGTCTCCAGAGATGACAGTCAAAGTCCACACAGTTTGCTTTCTTTATTCTTCTTACTGTGTCCCACACAACTGAACTTGCATCAGTCTGTCAGAACTTAAGTGGTTCTGCAAGGATGAAGTCCTTCTGCAAAGACATATGATAGACCTAGTAACCAGTGCACTGTTTGTTAGTTAGAACTGATGAAAGTCCTTAATAGATACTGATCTGCCACTCAAGGCAGTGGTAGGAAAGGAAGTCAAATCATAAAGCTGTAAGCCTTGTTTAGTTTTCCATTTTGTACTCGTTATATGGACTCTAAAATCTTGTACAGTACCTTATTCCTGTCCTATGTTCACTCAAAGGATGCTCCTCCCCCCTTACTGGCATTAAACTGCCATTAAACTGTTGCCAATGCAGTTGCTCATTCCTGCCCGTGTTTCACAGCTCCTGCCTCAGCCAGGGGACAGATGGGACTGATCCAAATGCATGATGTTACCATTCCTGGGTGCAGGGCGGTTCTCACCCAGGCACAGATCCTATCCATGAGACAAACATTGGGGATTCTCAGTGTCCCACATGGATGCTTACCCTCCAGTATTCTTTTGACAACTGGATCAAATCTGCCAGACAGGTCTCTTAAAATTTAAGGTATGCTTACATGAAATACATTTTTGTCTTGCTCCCATGTGCTGTTTGTGTGTTTGCAAAGACACCATGCGTTCCTTAAAAATGGTCTCCACAGCTGGCCTCATCCTCTGTTTTCTTTCTCTAAAGAATTAACACAGTAAAATTTGGAGCTCTTTATGTAGCATTTAATCCTTGCATTTTTTGAGTCCTGAACCTTGTTTTTTTCAGTCTTTCTTCAATCATGACTTGCTACAAAATCAAAGGGAAAGGACCTGGGGACACACACTGTGTGTGTGGGAAGGGGGGGAAATACCTTGAAAAAACTGGAAGTGTTATTCTTGTTGCACATAAATTGGGTGGTGCTTTCACTGTCTTTTCCCTCCCACTGGTAATACCACGTGCATGTAAAACATGCTGCGTTAAAACTTTTTTAAATGGAAATCATGGTGGCATAGTGCTCAAAGGGTTAACTGCAGTTTATTAACAGCTAATGTTTTTAGATTTGCAGTACACAACTGTTTAAATACTGTATTCCTTGTAAATGAAGTAAGAAAAAATGTTAAGGCTGGTGCCAATATTTTTGTTAATGAATTGTTCAGCGTTGTCTCTCACTACAGTCTGGTCAGAACTCTTTGTGTATAAGCTGGGCCTGAAGCCATTTTATAGCTTGTAGGCCTAATTGTGTAACTTTTCTTTCATAATGGTTTTGTTATAATATCTACTGTCATTTCTTTCATATAAATATGACATGTAAATTGTCATAATAAAAAAAAATTGAAATAACTTGATGTACAAAGTATAATGTGTATTGGAGATACAAGTGCTTTTTAATGAGCATTACACATGCACATATCTTTTTTAGTTTTAGAGCAAGCACTGAGTAATGACTGCTGTGTATTGTTCCAGCCCATGATGGTGCCACTGCCTGCCATGGGAATGGGCAGCTCCTGGTTTATGTTGGTTTTGTTGCGGCAGCCCAGCTGACAGAACCTTCCTTTCTTTGAGCAGCTCTGGCTGACGGTGGGGAAGACCTGATAGATTTGTTTTTTCAGTCACAAACATTTTCTCTGGGTGTTCCATCTTTTATATGCTTTTTATATCTCATCTCATAGTGATGTTGCAGTCACTTGACAAAAACCAGTGTGCCTGCAGCCAGCACTGTACCCAGGAAGGCTCTGCCAGCAGACAGCCATGAGGTGTCCACGTGGTGCACAGAGGAGCCAGGTTCATTTATTTAGGCTGAGATGTGTAAACCTTGGAAATAATGGGGAAAAAAACGGAAGTCTGAAGAGACACACTGAAGAAGCAGATGTTCTGACACGTGACAATGGACATGGATGATATTTCAGGACTTTAACAGGAGAAAGTCAGGGAGAAAGAAACAAATTGAAGAAGGGAGTGGCTTTTCTGTGTGAATTCCTGAAGCCTGTCAATCTTTATTTTAAATGTGTCTGTGGCTGCAGTTAAGCTGCTGCCTGTTTCTGTAGTGATGAGAAATTGCTGTGAAATCCATCCCCTTGCTCCACTGCCAAAACTCAACACTTCCATTTTTAACAGATGAACTGGCCACCTTACAGCAGGCAGTGCTGTGGAGAGAACAAGCTTCCCTGGATGGTGACTCCTGCCTTCTGTGCTAAGGTGACAACCCTGTGAAGGTACCTGCTGCTCTCCATTGCCTCTGAACACGGCCCTGGTTGACTAAAAAATCACTGTTGGACATCCAGTGTTCAGATGTCAGTGTGGGGCTGGATCCAAATTCACTTCTTAAAGCTCTTAGAGATGAAGGAAAGTTTTCAGGTAAGGCCATTCTGTTCCGCTCTAACTTAGAGGAAACATCTGCCTTCCCCCTCTAAGCTGCAGCACTCAGTACTCTGGTGTGAAGTGTCTGGATTGTGTAAATTAAGGAGGATGTGGATTTCTCCTTCTCTCTTAATGCCTCATCCTCAAAACCAGCTTCCTGCCTGCACTTAAACTATCCCTTTTCCCATTTTCTTTTGGAAGAGTGGTATGCCACAGAAGAAAGACGTGCATTTGCATACTGGAAATTATCTCTGTACTACTCCACTGCAGTGGCTTCAATCTGCAGTAATTCAACCCCAACCACTCAGAAATCTTAATTTATAGTGATCTAAAGTTGTTGTGTGATGTGGAGTTAACTACAAAGGTGGTGAGAACTCTCTGTGGCTGATATTACAGCCACATTAGGTAAGAGGGGGTGAACATCAACAGGAGCACTGCTTTATAGCCACTAAGTGTAGTGAATGGTATTTTCATGTATTTGAATCTCTTCCCACCTGCTATCACAGTCTGATCTGTGTTCTTAGATGAACTGCAAATTTTTGTTTCCAGCTAACCACTTCTCTTGGTGTGGCAAACTTGAAGATGGTTGAGAAATTCCCTTTATGTCCTTGCCTCTAGTAGTTTTTCTCAAGCTATTCCAGCAGTGTTTAAATATCACTTCACTGTGAAATTTGCTTTCATTTTAGTCTAGGTGATTATTTGTATGAGTAACAATTATTTGCATTATTATTTACTTAATTAAAATCCAAAATGGGTAGGCATGGGTGACCAGCTTTCCAAAGCACTGCCAATACCTCAAACTGAGAGAACCATTTTATGTTCTGCTCTTTGCTATGCAAGACTGTAGCTAGGAAAGTCCAGAGAAACGAAAGATGGAGACCTTTGCACACAGGTAGCTAAATGACTCCTAAAAAGTAAATTTCAACTGATAAAAGGGAAGGTTAACATCCATGACAAGCCAACAACTTGCTTTTGGTACATTGCTACAGCAGGAGCATTTGCCATGCTGACAAGTCAGGGAGAAGGGATGTTTGCAGTGATGCTGCTCACTGATGGCATTAACAGAAGCATCCCCTGACAGAGATGTACTTCCCTGATGCATCAGTAATCCCTGTTTCTCACTGCAGTAGCAAGAGAAATGGTGTAAATCCAGGGGAGAAGCAAGGACAGTGCTCATGAGGGGGTAGCAGCCTTCCCATCCCTGAAATGTGCTGTCCTGTGACACCCCCCACTTGCCAGGTACTGCAGTAGTGTCGGGCTCTTGACCCCATCACTGCTGAGGGAAATCAGCTGCATACCCTTTAAGCAATTCAGGTACTTGTGATTTTCCTTTTCTTCTCTGTGTGCATTTATGAGACATTAGGTGCTGATCACCCACCAGAAATTCCCCTTCCAGCATCCAATAATGGTAATTGTGAATCTGCTGTATTTTATTATTATTTATTATCTTTCCCTCTGTCATTTGTCCAACAAGACTTACAGGCTAAATAAGCTGTGGCAGAGATCAAGAAGCATTTGTACGCTGCTCTAAAGCACAAGTTGCGATTGTTGTGGTGTCCTGTGCAGGGCTGGGAGATGGACTGCATGATCAATGTGGGTCCCTTCCAATTCAGGATATTCAATGGTTCTGTGACTGCTCTTGGTACTGTTAGATTATAGAACTGAACGTTTTGGGTTGGAAGGGACATTAAAGACATGTTCCAACCATCTTGTTCCAAACCCCCTGCCATGGACAGGGACAGCTTCCACTACACCAGATTGCTCAGAGCCACATCCAACCTTGCATACTTCCAGGGATGGGGGAGCCACAGCTTCTCTGGGCAACCTGAGCCACCATCCTCACAGGGAAAAATTCCTTCACAATAGCTAATCTCACTCTGCCCTCTGTCAATTTGAATCCTTTTCCCCTTGTCCTGTCCCTTCATAGCCTTGTCCAAAGTCCCTCTCCAGCTTTCTTGTGTCCCTCTAGGTACTGGAAGGGGCAGTACGGTCTCCCTGGAGCCTTCTCTTCGGAGAACAGCTCTCAGCCTGTCCCCACAAGCAGAGGTGCTCCAGCCCTCAGCCATCACCTCAGCGCTTCCCTTTGCTCCTCTTTAACAGACAAAGACAACTTAGCTTGAACCTCGCTACCGGCACCCAGAGCCGCGGCCGCGCCGGAACGGGAGCGCGGCGGTGACATCACATCCCGGGCGGTGCCATCGCATCCCAGGGTAGTGACATCGCATCCCGGGGCGGTGCCATCGCATCCCAGGGTAGTGACATCACATCCCGGGGCGGTGCCATCGCATCCCAGGGTAGTGACATCGCGTCCCGGGGCGGTGCCATCGCATCCCAGGGCGGTGCCATCGCGTCCCGGGCGGAATCGCATCACAGAGCGGCGCGTTCCGCTTCCGGCGGCCGCGATGGTGGAGCAGGGAGGCGGCGGCGGCGCCATGAGCTTCCTCAAGCGCTTCCCGCCGCCGGCCGACGGCGTCCGCCACCAGCAGCCGGACACGGAGGCGCTGCTGGCGGGGCGCAGCCTGGGCTCCGGCACCCTCTACATCGCCGAGAGGTGCGGGGACACGGGGGCTGGGACCGCCCGGGGCGGCCTGAGGGGCCCGGGATGGGCGCTCGGGTGAAGGGGCCGTGATGTGGGGGAAGCCCTCAGGGTCTGTGAGGCTCTGCGGGCCGCCCCGCTGCTCCTGCTCGTTTTAAAGCCGGCAGGAGGGAGCAGCACCCCAGGGACCCGGCTGGCTGGGGCTCCAGGGCCGGCCTGGATGGGACTTGGGGCAGCCTGCTGTAGTGGGAGGTGTCCCTGCCCTCGGCAGGGGCTCGGAACGAGATGGCTGTAAGGTTCCTTCCTTTGTAAAACTCAACACGGTGGAGAAATGTGCACTTGCAGCCCAGAAAGCCAGTTGTATCCTGGGCCGCAGCAAAAGCAGCTTGGCCAGCTGGGCAAGAGAGGAACTTCTGTCCCCTGCTTTTGTGAGACCCTGCCTGGAGTGCTGTATTCAGCACTGGAATCCCCCAACATAAGAAGCACCTGGAACTCTTGGAGCAAGTCTGGCAGACACCACAAAGTTGATAAGGGATTTGGAACACCTCTTCTATGAAGACAGGATGAGAAAGTTGGGGCTGTTCAGTCCAGAGAAGAGAAAGTTGTGTGGAGACCTCATGGCAGCCTCCCAGTATCAGAAGGGGCATGCAGGGAGGGCAGAGAGGGGCTCTTTGATAGGAACTGTAGAGATAGGACAAGGAGGAATGGCTTCAAACTAAAGAAGAGCACTAGATTGGTTATTAGGAGAAAATTCTTTACTGTGAGCAGGGAGAGAGCCTGGTACAGGTTGCCTAGAGAAGCAGTGGATGTTCCATCCCTGGAAGTGTTCAAGGTCAGGTTGGATGTGGCTCTGAGCATCCTGGTGTAGTGGAAGGAGTCCCTGCCCAAGGCAGTTGATCTTTCAGGTTTTTTCCAACCCAAACCATTCTGTAATTAAAACAATGGCAGCTCTCCTCTTTTGGCAGGGGAGTAGACAGGGCTGTTGGGTTTCTGCTGTTAATAACTACTCTGGTTCTGTGAAGTCTGTCATGTTGCATTAATCATGTGCAGACTGTACTTACTAGGCAGAAGTCAGTCTGGTTATTCTGGAAGATGTTATCTGAGCTCTTTATGGTCTCCTTTCAATTCTCCCTGCATTGTATAGCTCAGGGAGACAGCTTGATGATTAAAACAATGTAATTTTCTTTAACCATGGAGAAGTACTCATAATATATTGTGCAGTTGAAGAACATTGTTGGAACAAAAGCATAATTTAAAAAGTGCACTTTTAAAAACCTCAGACTAGGAAACTTTTATGAAATGGCCAATATTGTCAGAGGAGCTTTTGCCCTACCTGAGCTTGTTAGTGCTGTGTTGGAGAGGAATCTCCCTGGAATTTTGTTCACTGTTTTATTTCGTTTGGTTGCAGCTACCAAGACTTCTCTTTGTGAGGTATCTTCTCTGAGGAGGTGTAATGTTGAGTTTCCTTGTAAGTTACTTTCAGTAGACTTTTGTGTGAGGCACCTGCAGGTCTGCCAGCTTCTTCTCCATGTGTTTCAAGTGCACCACAGAGCTTTCACCAGAGTCGCTTGTTGGGATGAACAGAAAACACCAGTGTTTGCAGGAATGCCATGGGAGAGCTGGGCATCCAGGAGCAGAGTGTGGCTCTTGATCCATGTACCCCACCGGCAGCTGTAAACCTTGAGGACTGGATAGTTGAGGCTAGGAAATAAACTCCTTGCTCCCTCTGTACGAGCTCTTGCTCTCAGCCAGATTTTGCAAGGCCAGGAGTCTTCTGTGAACTTCCCATTGGTTTTGTCCCACGACAAAAAGCTTGTGAATGCTGAGTTTTGCACATGGTGGAGGTCTTGCTTTCTGGCACTGTTTCTGTTCACTGTGGGACATCATTGATTACAGGCACCCAAATCTAGTTTGAGTGTGATTTCTCAGTGTGTAGAAAGATGTTGATTGCTCTGGTACAAAGGAGACAGCATCCTGGTGGTGACAACCTGTGCTGTCTCTTGCTGTGGTTAGGGATGACAGTGAAAGTGGGGAAAGCAGAGGCTATGGCACAGAAATTGTGACTGGAGGAATACCCATAACCTGGCTCTGCTGATCACAGAACTGGCTGTTTTTCTACCTACAGGCTATACACACATCAGATCTATAATCCTCTAGGAATTATGACACTGACCCACCTTTCAGTGTCCTCTTTGTCTTGGAAAACCACATTTAATAGCTTGAGTTACAGATCACACTCTGGAACCTCTGTAGCTGACTTTGGAATGATAGATATCTGCAGGGAGAAGAAGATGGAGAGTCAGGGAGGAAAATTCAGCGTTTAGTGCAAATGTGATAAAGCTGTGGTGGGTTTAGGGTTCTTATTCTTCTTTTACCTCAGCCATCAGTTAATGCTCTTGCAAAGTCCTGTTCAGGCAGGTCCAGGACTGTGTGTGCCCGCAGGGTGAGTGGGCTGAGTGCCTTGTCCACAATTGCTCATGTTTTGGGGTTGGTTTGCTTTTCTGCATACTGTCCTCTGTTTGTTAGTTTCTAACTTGTCTCTTCTTTTTCTCCTCCCTCATTAGTCGCCTGTCTTGGCTGGACAGCTCTGGAGTTGGCTTCTCCCTGGATTACCCCACCATAAGTTTGCATGCTGTCTCCAGGGACCTGAGTGCCTACCCAAGGGAGCACCTGTACGTCATGGTGAACGCCAAGTTCGAAGGTGAGGAGTGCTGCTTGCTGCTCCCACGCAGTCCTGAGCAACAGGATTTCCTCCTCTGTAGGAGGAAGTGTTCATTTTAAGTAATTGCTTGTATTTTCTTGTGTATTTTCCTGAAGGATAGTCATTGTAGAAACACAGCTTAGCATTTGTTTAGAGTCACTTTGCAGGTCTGCTCTCAGCTTGTGGCTGTGTGCACTGAAGTTGCTGAGAATCAGTTCTCTGTCCTCTTACACTGTTCTAAATAATTTAGTTCCTCTGCCAGTCTCCGTGTGATTCCATCTTGAGTATGCTTTTTTCCTTATTGAATTTATGTTAATGTTGCTGCCCTCTCCAGGCTTGATGAATTCCTGCTGTTTCACAGCCAGGGAACTTTTCATTCATTTTCTCCCACAGCTTGGTTAAATACAAACAAGAAAAGGCAGTAGGTCATGTTACCAGGCTTTAATGAATCTTTGTAGATGGCCCACAAAACACATCTTTTTGACCATTCTTGCTTTGATGTAGAGAAAGCAAGCTCTCTGTTTCACTGTTTGTATGAAGGTAGTATTTTATATATTTTTTTTTCTTCTGGTATACCTGGTAATATTTCAAGTGTGTCAAAAACCACTATCACAATTGGAGATTAAATGGGTGTTAGGTCCTGAGCAGGTCTCCTTTTCCCCTTCATGTCTACTGGTCATCACAGCTAAAGGTTAAAATCTGGCATTTCATTTTTTTTTAGTGTATCCAGAAAGTAATGACAAGACTCTGAGGAGATGGAGATGCTTTTAAGCTATTAGTGCATTGTTTCCTTCTCTTATGTTACTAATGTTCTCTGACAGTCTATCACTACAAATAATAAGAGGACATTTGCATATGCCTCTTGGTTCTTCTTCCTCATTTTCCTTTAACTGTGGTTATTTTGAAGTAAAAAGGGCCTCATCTGAAGAAAGATACTGTTTGTAGCTTTTAATTTATTCTAATTATGGCATTTGAAAATATGGATATCCTGTGAAAGTCTTTATCTAGAAAGTCTTTATCTAGTCTTTACTAGAGTGATTTTTTATAGGTATTTTTGTGGGTATATTTTTTAGTATATCATCTCTGCCTACAGTAAATCTTCCACAACAGATAAGTTTTACTTTTCAAAGTCTAGCCCTGGCCTGCAATTTTAACTGCTGAATAGTGTTAATCCTTTCCACTTAGTTGGCTTCAGGAGTTTTCATCCACAGTTGTGCAGGGTACATTGTGTTCTTCCTCTCAGAGTTTTGCATGTTCTCTCTGTGTGTTTGTGCCTTGTCCTCACCCCTTTTTTAGAAAAAGGCACTCAGAGCTTGACTGCATTGAAAACAAAGAGCTGGACTCAGCAGTAACAAGCTGTGCCTGCAGGGGTCAGTTGGAAAAGAAGTGGGTAGCTTCCCTGCACACTTCATTTTTGGGGCAGCTGCCTGGCAGCTTCTTGGTGTCTTTGTGTTCTTGGTGGTGCCGGTTTTGTGTGTGATTTTGAGTGGTGCCACTCTCAGCGGCACAACCTCTTCTCCTGTAGAAAATAATTGTGCACTTCTGAGGCAGTCAGTGCCGTGTCCCCAGCCCTGAAATGAGGAACTGCAGCCATTTTTGTGGGGTTTTTATTCACAGAAAGTAAAACACTGATGCTTATTTATTCACGTAGATGGTGTACAGAAGTCAGGAAGCACTGGAAGTGTCACTGGTTCTGGGTGCACTTTGTATTTCTGACATCTTTCTGGCTGACTGGGAATGTTGGAAATGGAGCAGAGATCCTCTGCATATGTCAGAGTCCCCTGTAAGGGGCCATACTGGAAGCTGGCTGATTTTGTGACAGTAATGTTAAGGATCCATTAAAAGATCCATGTGATTTAAAAAATGATAAAAGGGAGTTTGAGCATTGTTGTTTGTAAAAAGAATCAGGCAATTTTCCTGAAATACTTGAGTGCATTGTATGACCAGTACAGAAATCTTAACTCCTTAAGTTATGAATGGAGAAGATTTCACATGTGTTGCAAGTGTTGTTGAGAGGGCCTCATTTATCCATGTGGGTCTTGGAGTGTCACATGATTTTTTGGGAGAACAGAGTGGAGGTTTTGTGCCCTTCCTAGACTTTCTGATTTGATTATGTGTGTGTTCCTGAAAGAATAAATAAATGTGACTTCTTTTTTTTACAAAGTAAACATGTTTTATCTAAATCTTTGATTTCTTAAAGAGGAGACAAAAGAGGCTCCCATGACTGAAGGAGAGGGGGATGACAGCGATGATGATGTCGAACCAATTGCAGAATTCAGATTCGTACCTAGCGACAAATCGGCCTGTAAGTGCAAGTGGGAGCTGTGTTTTACTTCCAAGTCCTGATTATATGTGGGAGACACTTGGGTGCAGAGGTGTAAATACCGTGATCCTTCAGTGTCCTTTTCTAGTGACTTGATTTCTGTGTGCTGGAAAAAAATAAAGCAAATTGTTTTATCTGGCTTGAAAAATTGACTCTTTCAAGCAGCTGCTTCTCAAGGAGAATTCCAGTGCTTTAAAATAGAAACTGTTGAGTATAAATACACAATGTGGATAATCTCACTTGTATACATTTGTAGAGAATATGTATGGAAAATGTCTTTGTAATTACAAATTCAGTGATAGTTGAGTCAGTGACAGTTTCATTAGAAACATTCTAATGCCTGGAACTACTACTGGAAAGCTCTCATATCCTGTGGATATGACAGTGGAGCTTACAGTTGAATTTAAGTTTTAGGAATCTGATTGATGAAATGCTGCAAGTTTTCCTGCAGTAGCTAACCACAGACATAACTGTCCAGAGATAAAGCTTTGTCATCAATGAAATAATGCAAAAGTGCTGTTAAGAGGCTAAAGCACCAGGCTGAAACTCTGAAACCTGATTTGTTTCTTACATGTCTTCTGGCTTGTTGGATGATGCTTTCAAATATGGATTCAGTTGTGGTTCTGCTAAAGGAGTATTCTGACTCCCTCTGATCAGTCAGAGGGGGTTTCTTGCCTGTTGCTTTGGGGTGTTGCTGAGGTTTGTGTTCCCTTGTGTTCCTGCAGTGGAAGCCATGTTCTCAGCGATGTGTGAGTGCCAGGCCCTGCACCCAGACCCGGAGGACTCGGACTCGGACAACGATTACGAAGGGGACGAGTACGATGTCGAGGCCCGCGGTTGGTAACAGTTGCTTCTTTTGAAATACCTGCCAGCACTTGCATACCTGGTATCTGTCATAAATGTTTATTACTCATTTTGCCTGAACATCCCTTTTGTCACAGGCACAGTATAGAAATTCATAAATCTGCAGAAAACCTGTCATTCCTGTCACAAGTGACAGGAGTTCAGCAAAAGCATTGTTCTGGCTCTCCAAAGCCCACAGACACAAGGAGCAGCCTTTCCCCTTCCCAGTGGCTGTGCTGGCCCAGGTTCAATGGCTGTGCTGCTCTGTGGTCAGTTCACATTGCTGTGTGTATTCTGTACCTGTGTAAGCAGCTTTTTAATCTGTCAATTAATCTGGGCATAATTTGCCCAGGTGCTCCCTTATTCCTCCACCTCTGAATGTTTCTGGCTCCTAAACTTAAGTCTGCTAAACATAAACTTGTTTTTGCAGAGCTAGAACAAGGTGACATCCCAAGCTTTTACACATACGAAGAGGGATTGTCACATTTAACTGCAGAAGGGCAGGCCACGCTGGAGAGGTTAGAAGGCATGTTAGCCCAGTCTGTCAGCACCCAGTACAACATGGCTGGAGTGAGAACAGAGGACTCCATAAGGGAGTTTGAAGGTAAGACATGCTTTTGTTTCACTAAACAATATGTCTTCGTCAGTGACACAGCCAGTGGGATGGAGTGCACCCTCAGCAAGTTTGCAAACATGAAGCTGAGGGGTGCACTTGACACTCCTGAAGGATAGGATGCCATCTAGAGGGTCCTCAACAAATGTGAGGAGTGGATCCATGGGAACCTCATGAGGTTCATCAAGGCCAAGTGCAAGGTGCTGCACCTGGGTTGGAGCAACTCCCAGTGTCAACACAAGCTGGGAGATGAAGGGATTAAGAGCAGCCCTGCCAAAAAGGACCTGGGGGTGCTGGTGGGTGAAAAGTTTCACCTAACCTGGCAATGTGCACTCGCAGCCCAGAACACCAGTCATGTCCTAGGCTGTAGCCAAAGCAGCGTGGCCCCAGGGTGAGGGAAGGCAGTCTGATCCTCTGCTGCACTCTGGAGACCCCCCCTAGAGTGCTGCATCCAGCTCTGGGATCCTCAGCACAATAGGATAGAGACCTACTGCAGTGAGTCCAGAGGAGGTCATTAATATGATCAGGAGTCTGGGGCACCTCTGCTATGGAAACAGACTGAGATAGTTAGGGTGTTCAGCCTGGAAAAGACAAGGCTCTGGGGAGACCTTACTGAGGCCTTTCAATACTTAAAGATGGGGATGGACTTTTTTGTAAGGCTGGTTGTTGTAGGACAAGGGGGAATGGCTTCAAACCAAAGGAGGTGAGACTTACGTTGTTAAAAGGAGAGATTTTTACCGTGGAGGTGGTGAGTGTGGATGCCCCATCCCTGGAAGTGTTCAAGGCCAGGCTGGATGGGGCTTGGAGCAGCCTGGTCTAGTGGGAGGTGTCCCTGCCCGTGGCTGCAAGATCCCTTCCAACCCAAGCCATTCCATGGTTCTGTGATATGGAAGTGGTGGCTCTCCAGTTTGGCTAATCCATAAAGCAGGACAAAGTGAATGTGATGCCATGGGTGATACCTCCCTGCAGAAGGTGAGGGAAAACCAACATGCCTCTGGGCCTGTGGGCACCATGTTGCCTGCTGTGGATTGAGGGCTGCTATGTTAGAGTGAGCACTTCAGTGTTAAGAACACTTGATTCTTCTTGGTGGGATTTCCTGGAACAGTGGTAAAGTGAAGTTGATTTAGGATTAAAAAAAATTAAATGTATCAGTCTACACCACGGTTGGGAAGCATTTTCTACTCTAAATGAGTTGTAGTTTTTATTTGGGTTTTGATTTTGGGTTTGTTTTTTTTTTATACCCTAAATTATAAGTTAACAGTTATCTTGACAGAGTTCAGGGTGAATTCTGAATCATTCAAACACACTGAAACAGAATTATTAAAAAAGATCTATTTTTCTGAAGGACGGTGTCTCTTAATTCTATTGAATGTTCAAGTGTGTATTTAAGGAGTAAAATTTCTTTTTTGTTGGGGGAAAACGATCTGATTTCTCAGACTGTCTTTTGTGTGCTGTTTTCCCTACAGCAATATATTTTCTGGGAGAAGAATAGAAAAGTAGTTTAGTAGTGTTGCTTCTTTTTTTAATATATAAATTGCAGTGCTTTTTATATGCCCTCATGTTTTTGAAAGATGGAAAATGATCCAGCAGTTGTGGATTTCTAGAAAATAATAACTAATTTCTCATCCACAGGGAGATGTTTTTAATCTTACTTGTTTTTTCAGTTATGTTCAGGTTTACTTTGTTCTGCAGTTTTGAATAAATTTATGTATAGACAACCATAGGTGATAGGCTCCTGTTTCAGCTGTGCCCTTTGTTTGAAAATTTAGTCAGGTGTCTGAATTCCAAAATTCCAGAAATGAATATAAATTGAACAGCAAGTATGTCACATGTCTCAGAGTAATCTTCATCAATTTTGTTTACTTTTCTGATCTTACTTGCTACAGTACTGCTGGTTGGTTTGCTGCAATTACAAATATCCGCAAGGCTGCTCAGAGTTACTTTATCTTTTGACATTGTAGCACAGAGCAACCTTTCTTTTCAATTGTTTCAGAACAAGATACTAGAATAAAGTTATTCCAAGGAATCATGAAATTTGTTACACCAAAACTTCATTTAAATCATGAAATAGTTAAAATCCAGTGTTTAAGTCTTTTAATAAGACAGGGTGAGGTGAGATTGTAGGAAGCGGTGAAATCTGTAAATGACTGACCAACAGTGCTGGAGCAAACCCAGAAACTTGTGAGCTCATCAGCATTTCCTTAGGCTGCTCTCAGAAGTTCAGTGAAGGGGTTTTCTGTCCTGGCCACCTCTGGTCAGCAGAGGGCATCCACTCTCTTTCCCATCCGCTTGTTTACGGAGCGCTGGCTGTTTCTTTCAGATGGGATGGAGGTGGACATAGCACCAGTAGTTGCCGGGCAGTTTGAAGATGCCGAGGTCGATCACTGAGGAGGACAGGTGCTGCTGTAAGTTCTTCTGACTTCTCACAGCAATGCTTTTCAGTCCTGCAGAGCTCTCCCTCTCTGGAATTTGTGTAGGGTATGTGATCCTACAGGAAATGTCTCATGATGTCAGGATGATGGTGATATATAAGAAGGAAAAGGGAGCTGTAGTTATGACAAATGTAAAAGATGTTTAATGATCTGTGCCAAAATGCCTATTGGCATAAACCATTACCCTGTAGAGGCAACCTTGCATGGATGTGCCTGTCTGGAAGATGGGTCAGCTTTTTAGTTGATTTAAGAATTGTCTGATCTCAAAGGCTCTTGGATGCTGGTATATGAACACTGGAGGCATCCCTGGGAAGTTACTGTCTTTAGTGTCTGTTGTTTTGTCCTTGGTGTGTTGGATTTCCCTGGCTGTACCAGGGGGCAGGACACTTCACAGCACTCCAAGTCCATCTCTTCCTTCATTATAAGCAGAGCAGGAACAGTTCCTGGTAAAGTTACTGAGCTATCTGGATGGGACTGCTCTCAGGAGTGAACAGCTAAGAGACAACACCCTGCTCAGGTGGATGTGCCAGTGTGATCCCTTGTCTTCCATCACCTGTTTGCTTTTCTCCTCTAAGTAGCTTTACAAGATGTGCCAGTGGTTCCTCGCTGGTGCTGGGAGGGAGAGTTAGAGCAGCTTTTTCTGGGGCTCTCTGCAGAGAGGCACAGGCACAGTGGGATTGTGATGCCATCCTTGCTTCAGCAGTACTGAGTCTGTATGTGCTGCTCAAGTGGTGCTGTGCTGTCCCAGTTTTTCTGTATATCTCAGAAGGGAGACTGACAGCTCCTACCTTAAAGTGAGTGTCCAGCTATCCTGCTTGAAATGCTGGAGAGAGCAGCTGTGGAGCAGACAGCCAAAAGCTCAGGGGAGGAAAGAGGAAAGGGGCACAAAAAGGAGTGTGACACACTGAAAGAAAAATGGGAAAATAGTTGATTAGGGATTACAGTGTCACAAAGAGGGTGCAGTACCCAAGGAGGGCTGTTGTGGAGGGATGCTGTATACCTGCATTCCTCCTCTGTGGCTTATTTTTCT
Source organism: Melospiza georgiana (assembly GCF_028018845.1). Taxonomy (NCBI): domain Eukaryota; kingdom Metazoa; phylum Chordata; class Aves; order Passeriformes; family Passerellidae; genus Melospiza; species Melospiza georgiana. The sequence goes on from NC_080431.1 coordinate 77,480,528, forward strand.
TTGTTGCTGCAGTTCTGAAAGTCTCAGAGTAGTCTTGTGTTCCCTTATTGACCTTCACCTCTGCCACTACTCCTGAATTGGTATTTATTGTCTGGTGTAAGAGCTCAAACTTCCGTAGTTGCATTTCTACCCTGGGAAGGACTTTGCAGAACAAAGAGTTCTTAAAAAAAAAAATATTAGATATTGGTTGTCCTGCCATTGGCTGATCTGCCAGTTTGGTAAAGGACACACTTAGAAATCAGAGAAAAGCCTTTAGCTGTAGATCAGGTGCTTCTTAGTAAGTGAATGGAAATTTAGACTCTGATGACTCCATCTCCAAGATTACTTTGGTCAATGGTTTATTAAAACAAAAATCATGCTGTTGAAAAATTCAATTTTGACTGCTTTATCTATTATCCCAGTTAGAATTTAACTGGATTAAGGAGAGTTAGTAGCTGATAGCAGATCTCTAAGAGGCATGAAAGTGCTGGTGGAAGTGTTGTTGACTGTTCTTCTAGAAAAGGACGAAACACACCCAGTAAGAAGTAGTGTTGGTTAGTGGAATTGTTACTCTGCCTTCCATGGTACAGCATGTGACTGTGGGAGATGAATGCTGTGAGAGGTGACTGAAGAGGATTTCCTCCTGTGCTTCTGCTTGTGCTGATCTCAACTGAGGGGCTGATCCCTGGCAGAGCAGATCAAGTGACCTGCATGTGCAGTGTCAGGTGCTTCAGTGACATCACTGCAGGTAGCAGTTTGGGATGGCCCTTTTTAGAGTAACCACCAGCCTGAGTGTGTGGATGTAGTCTAAGGAAGTTTAGGAATCTAGGATCTAAGGCAGCAGCAAGGAACTGAAGGTAGAAAGTGACAAGGACAGCTCTTGGAGGTCTGTGCTAATTGCCCTGCTCAGAGGGTGACTTGGCTCTGCACTCTGTATGTACTGGTGGAGAGAGAGCATTCTGTGATCCTGTGGGTACTCCATGGAGCAGCTTGGCCCTTTTAACCTCCTGAACTGCAAAATGATCTACAAGGAACATCTTGTTGGTGATCCCTTAGAGAGCAGTGTGCTGCCCTGCCTCCCAGACAATGCCCTTGTGTGATGCTCATGTTGCATGCCACCCAAATGAGATGTGACAGTCTGCTGCTGAAGCCCCTGGAGACTTGCTGGCAGTTGGTGCAGGACATTTCCAGTGTTCCTGCAATAAGTGGTGTTTTGTTTGTGGCATCACGAGGCTGCAGCAATTGTTCTGAAGCAACTGGTGTGTCTGCATGGGGTGCAGCAGGGTCTGCCAGGCCACCCTGGTGCCTGCTGTGAGCACATGCTGTCCTTAGCTGACCTGAGTTAGAACTGCTGCCAAAGGCAAAGATGCTTAGCCCTTCTGAAAATTCATGGGCTTGTAGTAAAGTGCTGTCCTCTGACTGCAACCAACAGATAGCTACTACTCTGTGCTGCTTAATAACCTTGTATTTTAATGCCAATTATGTAAACTTGGGTGTCTTGTGTCTTTCAGATCCCTCTTGTGGCACTTCCAGAATAAGCTGTAAAACCGAAGGCATTGCAGTGACTATCGGGAGTTAACCTTTCTTTTGATGACCTAAGTTTAGACATCTAGGTCTAAAAATGCTTGTAGAGATGTTTAAAACAGGGTTTGACATTTGTGACCACTATGGGGTTATTTAAAAAAAAAAACGAAATAAACAAAAACAATAAAACCTCTTGCATCTAACAGTTGAATGGGGCTAATCAGGGGTCATTTCATAGAATCACAAAATGATTTGGGTTGGAACAGACCTTAAAGATCATCTGGTTCCAGCCCCACCTGCCATGGGCATGGATGCCATTGAGTAGATCAGGTTGCTCAGGACCCCATCCTAACCTGGCTGTGAACACTTCCAGGAATGGGGCAGCCACAGTCTCTCTGACTAAACTCTCTGGCCTTTTAAAGAAGCCTTTGTAGGAATTCTAGGACTTCAGAAATAAAACTGTAAGTAAAACAGAATTTTAGATGGTCCTAGAATTTTCCATATTTTTTTACCTGTCATTGACTCTGTGCGGTAGAAATGGGAATAGAAATGTTATGACTAAAAGGAAATAGGGTTGGCCAAGGATCAAAAGAAAAGCTAAATCAAAACCCCCTCAAGTACCTGGCTTTACCATTTCAGTGCTATCCCTTTCATTTCTCTGAGAGCTGAGCTTGGGTGGTAGAGGAGATGGAATGAAGTCTGTAAGGTCCGGACAAAGAGAACCATTTTGTGTCTTTGTATTAAATGTTAACATTGTTAAATAAACTAAGATTTTTGTATCTCACAACCAGCTCACTGTTGCAGTTCTCCCTCCTTTACTTCAGCAAGCATCTTGAGCTCTTGAGTTTCAGAACTCTCTTCTGTAACAAAAAAGTCTTCAGTGAAGCCAAAGCCATTTTCACCATTTACCTGGATGTGAGGATAAAAGGGCAGAGCATTTGCAGGGTATGCCTGTGACAGAGTTAGCCAGACACATCCCAAAGTTAGGAACCCAGCTTTAGATTGCCAAGATGTTGGTCCTGCTGGAGCTTTCCCTGCTTCGCCTCTCTGTGGGAAAATTGGAAAATTTCTCTGTTGGAAAATATCAGGAAATTCAGGTTGTGCCTCTCTTCCCCCACTATTGAAACGAAAGTCTGGACCAAACTTCCTCCATTTTCTTTTGCTTTGAAGTTGACCTGTGATATTTTGGAGAGGGGGTGGGTGTGAGGTATTGCTGTGTTGGTATATGAACAGTTTACTGGCCCTACACTCTGCTTACACATAAAGATGTGAATTGGTTCCAAGGTACATGCTAATTATACTCATTCTTTGTTGAATATTCATTAGGAATGAATATTCAGTCCAATTAGGGATGTCTTAACAGTGTTGTGAACCACTCATGTAGTTGAATAAATGAGGTATTCAGCATGTTATGCAACAAGACATCCTACAGGAATGTCTGTACCAGCCCCTTTGTATACATACAAACGTTATTGTTAGGAATTCAGAGCTACAAAGGAGGATAGAGAGTTGATTTTTGCACTGGCATTTGGAGAATCTTGGCATGGTGAGATTTTGGGACAGGTAAAACTCTTACCCACACCATAATTGAGGGAAAAGGCTCGTTGAACTCTAAGTCAGCATCCACTGTTGAAGCAGGCTGGTGGGGTTTTTTGGTGTGTGAAAATCTGAGTTGGATGTGGTGTGTCTGTTGTTTTCCACGTTAAATGGCAGCCTGTTACATACCCTGGCAGATGGGCAAAGTCACCTCCAGGGCAGCTGCACTGTTCACAGTTCCTCTCAGCACTCTCACTACATCCAAAAGGAGAATTTCTGTTGTACTAATGTGGAGCTCCAGGAACAGACATTTTGTGATGCTTCCAGTCAAATCAGTGGAGCAAGATTAAATGAGGTAAGGTAGAAACAAACCTGGATGAATGCTGAAGGTAGCATTGAGAAGTGTCTTGTGTGGATTGATAAGTTTTATTTTCAATAAAACTTTGTATTTAGGCTGTGGGTAAATGTTCTGGACTTCATAAGCATTCATTCATTCAAATGTAAAATATTCCTTTTTGCCTGCACTACCAAAACCAGTTAAATTCTTCAGTTCCTAGCTTAGGTTTATTTTTTGTTATTTCTGCTACTTTTGTTGTTTTTCTTTTGTTTTGCATTAATTTAGTCAATTTAAGGCTTGTCTAATTCCTAGTGATTTAAAAACAAAATTTATATTCTAGTGCCTGTAAATACAGCAGCTACTTGTTACTAACCCAGATTTGTACCAATTTCTTTTAAACTATACATTGTGCCAAAATAAACAAGGCAGACATGGAGAAGTCAGATCTGATTTCACCTCTTCACTTTATGGACTGCTTTTGCAGGCCATCAAAAATTATGTGGAAGTAGGGCCTCTAATCTAACAAATCTCGGCTGCCTGTAGGTTTGTATATCTGTTTTTCTCTTTTCTTTGTCTATTTTTATGCTCTTTGAGGTTTATTTTTGAGACCTTTATCCTGTGGGCTCCATGGCTTCAGAGGAGACATCAAATCATTCAGATTTTGAAAGACTTGTTTCCATAAGAAATTATGTGAAAAAGTGGGGGGAAAAGTTATTAGGTATGGATCACTTTAAAAGGAGGTAAAAGAATAAAAAGCAGTAAAGCAAGAAAGGGAAGGTAGAAACCCCCAAAAGGAACTGTTTTAGAAGCAGAACAAGGTATAAAAATATGTATTTTCTCAGAGGATTACATCTTTTCAGGCTCAGTGTGCTGGTGTATGGTCCTTGCTATGGAGAGTTTTAACAAGGACAATTTTCCTTTGGTAGATCTATCTACACTACAATTGAAGAGCTGCTGAATGATAACCCAGCAGTTCTAGTTCTCTTCAGCATATTAGCAGGCTAATTGGTTTTATTATTAACAACTGAATACAGGGTCATGGATTGGACTCTTGTATGTAAAGCAGGTTCATACAGTTGATTTAATTTTGCAATATAATCTTACAGATACCTTGGAAAAATAAAACGAGAAAAGATTTTATTGCAACAAGGAAGAAATTACATGGAAATATTTACTTCCCCAACTCTTGCAAAAAAGATAGCTGACAATAGTAGCTGTTAAAGACTTCATCAATTTACTGTGGAAAACCCCCCCATCTGATTTCTTTTCTCTTAAAATGTGGTTTGTAAGGTGACTTGGATGATGAGGTGAGGGACATGATACTGAGATCATTGTAGAATTTGTTAACCATCTCTCCTTTCAAATCAAGTAACCATAAAAAGAAAAACTGAATTTACTCTTAAATTTGAGAAATACATTTTGGCATTTTAAAAAATTAAGCTGCAGCCAGAAGAAGAAACCTTGTGCTAGAAACAGAGCTTCAGAGGATAGTACCCATCAGTGGTGTTTGCCTCAGCTGGGGCTATAAAGGCATGCTTGTGTATGTAGCTTTCCTGTATGTAGTTTTTATCTCTGTCATTTATTCTTCTGCATTGCAGATTCTTTTTTTTTTTTTAAGGGGTTGGTAAGAGCTACATAAAATCAAGGACAAATTGAGTACTGCATGATTCATCCCTATATCCTGTGTCTATGTGAAGAGGCAGCAGTAATTGCTGATAAGAAGTCTAGGGTTTTGCCTAAAATACCATTTGATGTGTGTGTCTGCAGAATTTTATGGTATTTTATTACTGCTTTTTCCAACCAAGGTGACCATTCAACAGTCTCTAATGGGACAGGATGTTGCTGAGCCTTCCTGGGAGGAGTTGAGGGGTTACTTACCTGCACTCAGGTATTAAAATTATCATTATTAAAAGAATGTTGGTCATACAGGCTTTAATTTTGGTGTAGGGTGCCTCTAGAACAGAGCTGTGGAGACTCTTCTAGGGAGTAGTGTAGCCTTTCTTCCTCTCAGAGGTAGGTATGTGGCAAGTAGGAATATGATGATGTCAGTATAAGAAATCTTCAGCTCTCTTTTTGCAGGTGCCTTCAGTGAGAAGAAATCCAATAAAATCAAACCTTGAAAGGACAGGGTATTTCTCTAAAATTAGTTTTGCATGCTAATAAAGGTCAGAAAATGGCACTTATGGCTAAAGTGACATATTTGTTTTTTAACAGTCCTTCACATTCATATGGCTTAACTGAAAATGGTGGCAGATATTCCCAAAATCCCAGTACTCATTTACAAAATAATTATTTGAATACAAAGTGGTAAGTCAAATATTTCAAACATGAAATCTGAAAATACAGCATAAAGATGGCACGGAAGTCTGTCAACAGTCCTCTGAAAGCTTTATGTCTGCAGATGTTGAAAATATTTTTTAATGTAGTGCTCCCAAATTTCAGGATTTCATGTCTCAAGATTTCCGAGGAAAGATTTCATCCCATATAAAAACCACAAGTATAGTACCTGAAATGAGAGGTTACAGAAAGGACTTTTATTTAAATGCATTTGAGAAGGACACAGTACTGGCATGGAAAACAAACACTGTATTCAAGTATTTGAGTCTCTACCACAATACAGCAGTACCTTTTGCAAAGGAAGCTTCAACAGCCATGCAAGTGCTCGCTGTGAGATAATAATCTTGTTTTTCCTAGTGCAGTTCATGCTTTGATCTGTGTGAGCCAAGCCAAAGGCAGAGAGTCTGTCTGGGTGAATCCAACACGGGCACCTTCCTGTTCCTGGTCAGGGCTGCTTTCTTTGTGGCTGGATGTACAAATGACTGAACCAGCAGCTTAACCTCCATCCCTCACCTGAAATTGTTGGCTATGCCTGTTTTGATAACCATATAATTTTTAGGTGCTGCCAAGTGGCTATAGGATAGTGGGTGTTTTTTTGAAGATCATTCTTATTTAGGGTTTATTCTGGAGCTGAAAAAATATTAGTTAGAGATACAATTCTCATAAAGAAACTTCTATCTCAATTTGGAAGGGACCCATAAGGATCACTGAGTCCAAAGGGAATCCAGATACAGTTTATTTCCTGCAGTAAAAAAAATCAATTATTCTTTCAGAGACAAAGAGGATCCTGCTTGAGGGTGTTGCCCACACATAAGCTTGAACTTATGAAACTTCTCAGATCACAAAAAAAGCTTATTTAAAGGGATTCTGTTTAGTCCAGTCTGCCACTCAGTGCAGGACTTTGCCTATGCTGGATGGGTCAGTGAGTCTTTCTCTGGCTGAGTTTAAAAAACCTCCGTGCTGGAGACTGTAGCATTTCTTCAGGAAATTAATTTCACTGTTGCTGCACCCTTCCTCCTGAATGTTTTCCTGGAGTCTAAGCTGAACTTCCCATGCCCCAATTTGTGGCCTTGCTGTTACTTGTTGCCAAAAAGAATGGTTAATCTCTGTTGCCCTTGTAACTACTCTTGGAATGATGCTTGACTGTGCTTAAAACATGCTTTCATCTTATTTTTGCAGCCTAAACCAGTCTGGTTCCCTCAGCCTTCCCTCTTAGATCAGGTACTCTAGGTCCTTCATTCTCTCTGTGGTCCTCCACTGCCTGGATCCTGTTTTTTGACACATTGCTCTTGAACTTGGGGACTCCAAACCACCCCTGTTCCAGATGTCACCTCATAGGCATTGAGTAGAAGGAGGCAATAATCACACCAGCATACTCTGCATGGTATTGGCCACCAGCCAGGTGTCAGCCCATCAATTGTGACAGTTTGAGGTCAGTGGTTTAGCCAATCTTTATTCCATCTAACAGACTTTTTGTGTGAGCCCACTTTGAACCAAGAACGCTGTGGGAGGTGGTTCAAAAACCTTACTGAGGTGAAGGTACACTGCATCCCTGCTCCTTTGTCATTCCCATTGCATTCATCACAGAAGGCCACCAAGCTGGTCAAGCATGGATTGCCCTCACTAAGTCTGTGCTGGCTGTTCCTGTGTTTATCTTTGTGCTGTCTGCATGGTTGGAAATGGATTCCAAGACTAAATACTCCACCATCTTCCCACTGGCTGAAGTGATACCAACTAGCTTGTAGTTCCTGGCTTCCCTCTCCTCCTTCTTAAAAGCAGACATAGTATTAGCACATTTCCCATTGGCAGGAACCTCCTCCAACTGCTGTAACTTCTCTTAAATTAAGGACAATTCCAACACTGGCCAACTGTACCTTCATTTCTAGGTGAATCCCACTAGAGTCAATGCATTCACAATCACGTATGTTGTTCCCATTTATTGTTCTCTATTTATTGCTTCCTTTCCAAAACCTTACTGATTTACACAGAGGTTTGGGAGCAAATTTTGCTTGGGAAGACTAAGTGGTACCTCAGCCTTTTCCATGCCATCCCTCACTAGGTTGTCTCTTCCATCCACTGATGGACTTGCATTTTCTCTGGACTATTTTTGTGATTAGTATATTTGTAACTCTGCATGTCCTTTCTCTTAGTTCCAGTAGAGCACTTCCTGGCTTTGTTTCCAAGTGCCTGTGCAAAGCTCTTATACTCCTCCTTTACTGCCTTTCCCAGTTTCAACTTCTTACATGTTCTCTTTTGTTGAAAGAAAGCTCTTTGTCTAGCCAGCAGGGAAAAGCTTTTTGTACAAATTCCCAGTCTAACACTATGTGACAGATTCCTTCTGCACATCTAAATCTATTACTGAGCTCTCATGAGCTTTTTCTAAAAATCACCTTACCCCATTTATAGCAGTTTCCAAGGGAATTACTACTGACTTAGCAATTCCCTAAATAAGCAGAATTTAGTTTTGAAGTCCAAAGTCTGGACAGCTCTGCTATTTATCTTCCCAGTTTTCCTCTGTACCCTGAACTCTTGCGAGGACTATAACCTAAGTGGCCACATTCAAGACCCATAAGAATGGGTCCTACCACTCTGTAGGCAGGTCAAGTTCAGCATTCCCACTCACTGGCCCTTCAGGATTTGAATTACACATAATTACTGAGTTTCTAGGAACTTCATGGATTACATCCACTCATTGCATAAGAGTATTTTGCTCTGTCAGATGATGTCTGTGGAGCTGAAAACCCCTATAAGGACCAGGGTCTGGGAACAGGAGTAGTTTTCCAGTTGTTTGTTGAAAACCACCCTTGCTTTCAAGTCCCTGAGATACAGAACACTTGACTAGATGCAGATTTGGAATTCTTGTTTCTTTGCTTAAGTGTTCTGAACTTGCTGGCAGCCTCAGAATAGCCTCTCCTCTGAGAAGAAAGGTCAAAGTCTCACCTGTTGCCTTCTCCCTTGCTTACCCTCCTCCATTTACATCTACTGCTAAGTGACTGTTGTGGCCCTTATTTTCTAAAGAACAGTATTATTCTTTCTAGTAAAACTGATCTAAAGAAGGGGGCCTTCCTTCTGGTTTTATAGTGTTAGAAATGTAGCAGGAGGCTAGGCCAGGCTGGATGGCTTTGAGCATCTTGGTCCAGTGGAAGGTGTCCCTGCTCCTAGCAGGGCAGTTGGAACTGGATGGCCTTTAACATCCCTCACTCTACAATACAATTCTATGATATGCTAAGCTGGCACCTGTCCAGGAAAGAGCATTTCATTTTATCAACCTCATGATTATCTTGTCACCAACTCTTCCATTCATAGCTGCCATCTCCCTGGTGCTGAAAGAGCAGCATTAGCTCAGTCCCCATCATTACTGATGGTATAATCATGCCCGGACAACTAACATGAATTCCTTTGGCAATAAAACAGAAACCATCTTTGTTCCACTGGTACTTACTGAGTCTGTCTTCACAGTGCAGAACTTAGGCCTGCCTGTGCTAAGTTATAAACACTTGCTGGCATCTATGTTTATTGCAGGAATCCAGAGTTTAATGCTGCTGAAGAATCACCTTCACCAGAACATCAGTGAAACCATTTTGAAAAATGAGTAATTAACTACTATTTCAAGATTAAATTCCTGAAAGACCATGAACACCAGTAGAGTTGTTCATCCTATAAGAAAACCTCCATTTCATCCTTGTCTTGTGAAAGTGATAATCAGTCTTCCTTTTCTTCCAAGTGTCCTTTCTAAGAACATTATTTATCATGTGCTTCAGCCAGATCAGGATTCAGTTGTATTCTGAATGCTGTCCATATCCTTGCCCTTATGGATTTCTGCCACAGCCATAAACGAGAATATATTGCTCTTTCCACTGGCAATTTTAAGTTAGTCCAAGGTACTACTGTGAGGTAGTTATTACAGCAAAACACAAAAAAACCCTTCTGAAAGTATTTCCCAAAGTAAGAACAAAGTAATTTAACCATCTGAGAGGCTGATGCTGGAAGAAGTAAGACATCAGATTAGCATAACATTGTGACTCTGCCAGTTTCTAGAAGTCTGAAACAGCATTTCTGCTGACAAATGGATTCTGAAAGTAATTTTTACAATTGAATTTAAAATGTCCCTTCCCTCATCGTCTACTTTCATGATTCTGTTTAGAGGTTCTTTCTACAAGAATTTGTCATCATAACAGGTCATTTTCCTAGATGCCTCATTATTTTGTCCAATCGTGAAAGCAAAAATTCTATTATTTTCTTATTTTCAAAAAGTGTCAGAAAAAATTCACTTCATGTTAAAATTTGTAGATCTGCACTCCTGTATTCATCAATTCAGTTTTCAAATACAGCAATCTTCTCTATACTTGTACCTCAGACACTATATTTGTTTTGAACTCTTGATTTATAAGGTCTCTTAAATGTATCCATGAAACATCCTTATTCTGTAATGAAATATTTTTATCACCAATAGATTACTCAGTCCTTCAGGTGATCCACAGACCTGAGATCTGTCACTAAATGTTGGCTACAGTTGTGACACTGTGCAAGAAGTGACGTGTCCTGAGTATTCACTTTTTAAAACTGCTCAGTCTGGAGGAGTTTCTTTCCTTCATAAATCAAGAGACAACATTCAATGTATTTTGTGTGTATATTCTAGATGTTAACTAATGACAAACTACTATTTATGAACTTTCCTAGAAAGGTAACATTGCTCCCTAACCACATTTTAAGTTCCTCAAGTCATGGGTCCATTTCAGTTAACAACTGTTGATTTTCTTACATCAAAAATCACCTGGAGGTTTGCTGCAAAGCTGTTCTGCAGGACACATCTTGGCATGCAAGCAGGACACGGGGTTTCAGAATGCCTCCTGTTTCTTTAAATCACTTGCCAAAAGATTAAATCTCATATACTTACAACCTGGGAAATCTTTAAATGGTTATGAGGTTGAAATCAGTTAATGAAAGCTAAAGCTGAGAAGTATTATGTGGTCTGTCAGGACCCGAGCAATGCTGATCAGCTTTGCCTATGACATTTCATTAATTCCTCACTGAACAGCTATCAAGCTTACTCTATTGTTCAGTCATCCTGTTTAGAGATCTAATTCAACAAGATTGTATTTAAGTGAATTTTAGTTAGGTTTAAACTTCCATCTTTGTTTTTGGCTGACTGAGAGTCAAGGCAAGTAGAACACACACAGACATGAACTCAAGAAAAGGAAGTTTTTGGTCATAACAGGATCCCTTTCCAGTGTTTCCTGTGTATATTTTACATCCTGCTCTGCCTTCATCACTCTTGTACCTTCTAATAGGATTAACAGTCATGAAAGAATTTGGGATTAGCAGACAGCTGCTTTATATATCCTAAGCAGAAAGCTCAAGCTTTGTAGGGACCAACTGTAAACAAACAACAGCATGAAGTATCACATGGACCATTTTCATCTGCACACAGCTAGAAGTCAAAATCAATAGCTTCCAAATTAAAACCAGAATTTAAGTTAGGAAAAACCTACTTGCTAACACTTCGTATTCTTAAACTAAGAGCAGACCGTGTCCAACAGTGACCAGGGAAAAAACACAGAATGAAAACTGCAAAGCTTGGACACTATGGGGATAAAATATTTGATATCAAAAAAGTGGTAATTGAGAAAGCATATTTAAAGCACTTGTCCCAATACCTGTGGGTCGTTTTTTTTCTAAAATTTATCATCCCCATGTTTTTGTAAACTGTCACAAAACAAGACAGATGCTGTGTGGTTACCAGCATGTTTCTCTTCTTGAAGTTATTCAGGCTGATACTTACTTTCAGGGAAGGACCGTATGATCTTTAAAGGACCTTCCCAATCCAAATAATTCTATAATTCACTAAACAGTGCTGCAGGTACTCTATACAGAGCATTAAAAAATGGTAAAAATACACAGCCTGCATTTGCAAAATGAAACCATGATTCTGAATGATTTCAACACATACTTTATAATTTACTATTTTCTGGATTTCTTTAATGCTAAAGTCAAACACTCAAATAAAGAGCACTTATTTCTTGATTTATGAACCATGTACTAAATAACACTTTCTCAAACACGTAAAGTATTTAGAACTTACCTAAGCATGGTGCTAGCCAATATACTAGTGAGTAACTCAAAAATTTGTCATAGAAACAATCTGCATGTAATGAAAATGCCAGTGCTGGGTTAAATATTGCTCCTGTGAGATTTCCACCTGCAATAAGATGTAAACAGTATGACATCAAACCATATTTTTAAATACTTACTTTAAATTCAAATGCACAATACTACAAGAAATCTATACCCTGCAATAAAATGAATTAGCAGAAACAGTTTGAACAGGTAAAACTCTTCTGAAGTTATTCAACTGATGACTCAGTAAACAGTTTAACTGTTTTATCAAAGGCTTTAGAACATATGAAGGGTAAGCTATAACTTCCTTTATCTCTTTCTAGCAAATATTCTTTAAAGAGATAGGTCTGGCTAATGCTGAATGTTTCTATTGATAAAACTAGAAGCTATTTCTATATCACAATTTTAGAGGAGACAGAAATTACATAAGCCATTACATTATAGCCTTGTGTCACATGAAACATATGCAAGGTAAAAGAAAAAACTTTCAAGTAATGTTCTTGCTAAGCTGACCTCTATACTTTCTTATAAGAATACTAATATTATTATATCAATATACAGAATGTTAGGCTTTTCACATGGTATACAAACTGTGGAAAAACTCCATATGTTGTTCAAAGAAAACAGAAGCAAGTGCCACTCCACTGTCTTGTAGAAGGAAGCCAAGCATCTTTCCTTGCCTCTGATTTCAGATGTAAATGAAGTTGCCTAAACATTTTCTAAATAACAAGATCCAAACATGTTACACTGGGGAGTAAACTGTAATTACACTGCAGATGAACCTGGAGCTAAGTGCGTTAAATTCTGACATGTGTTGTTCCTCTCATTGCAATGCTGCAGAAAAAGCATTACTCATTGCTAAATTACCTGTATTCCTGTACTGTTAGCTACTAACCACCCCTACCTGTTTTATCTATTAACTTATTACACAAACTATTCCATAATTGCATCTGTATAATTCCTCACAGTTTACTCTTGACTCCTCCCCAAATAAGCTTGTATGAGCTTTGAACTTACCCTTTGTACAAATACCCTGCTGCTGTAATCCTCATTTGCTATGACTGTGCAATCATTTATCCAAAGTTTCAGTATGGTCTTTGTCACCCTTCTTCAGTATTTCTCTTTCCATATTCTCCTTATTATTTCTTTCACTATTATTACAGTTAAGGAAAATTTTAATCTTTGTTTGCCTACTCAGTTTACTGGGGTTTTGCACTTGTTCTCAGGAACAAGTCAGATTTACTGTGCAGTCTGTTTTCCTGCACACTGACATATTAGCAATGTCCACGGTTGCCAGGAAGCCCAGCTACAATAATTTACTTTGCTTTAATCTGTTTATGACTCCACTGCTTCTGCTGTTATATCCATAAATGTACAATTGAAAGCACAACTTCACTCTCAGGATGCAGTTGATAAATATTAAGCATTAGACAGAGTTTTAACTGCTGTATTTCTTCAATATTCATTACTAATAACTACTGGAATATCAACCATAGGCCGGGGCACCACTATAACCTTTCTTAAAATGATTCATTTAGCACCTCAGTCTGTGTAACAGAAAAGACAAATTGTTTTATGGCAGAAAAGGTGTAATCTCTTTGATGGGGGGTGTGCATAAAAACTTTATAAGGGGAAATAATGCCCCACAGTGCATGAGAAAGTATTTTTATGTTTTTGCCTTTATTAAAGGCCAAAATTGGGAAGAAACTCAGAATTAAAAATATGTATGTCGTTTGTACCTTGATATGTTAGGTTCAGAAAAATCTAACCAATTTCATATGATTCTGACCTAACTGTAATGCTGCCTGTAAATGAAAAAGCCTTCAAAAGGTGTATTTTTTAACACCTAAATAAGTACTTTCCCAAGAGAATTATACAAAAATATTCTTTACCATTTGTATATGGTCTGCATTCTTAGCTAATGAATCATTTTTAAGGGTAATATGTAAAGACATAATGTTCTTTTTTTGGTCTTTATTTAGTAAAAAACAAAGTGAAGAAGTATTGGAGCTTCTGTGTACAGTATGTACTACTATAAAAATTTGGTTTGTATAGGATTAAATGTAAAAAAAACTATATAAATCTTTAAATATGAAAAAGTATAAGAAAAATTAAAGTAACAGCTTGTAATTTTGAAAATCCTGTATAACCTGGTGTTATTTGTTGGAGTCAGGTGCGTGGCAGATCTATAAACAGTAAACTAAGAGGTGCAGAAGATTTCCTGAGAATGATCCAGACCAGCTAAATGATGCATCTGTCTGTCTTCTCAGCCTGCAGATGAGAACCCACTGTGCTGGAGGCCACTATTTGTGACACCTGATTTGTAAGTGACTCTCCCTACTGCGTGTGAGCAGCAGAGGTGGGACAGACACGGCTGGGGCTGTGCCATGGCACCCACAGGATATATGAGATATGTGCATGTACATGTGCAGCAGGCATTGTCCACGGCCACTTACCAGGCTCCTCATTACCGCCCCAGCCACGACAGCATCTCAATACCTGTATATTTTTATAGTAGACAAGCAGATTGCAGTTTTAAAGAAATGCAAAGAAAAATGTCCAGGTGGCACAGGGTGTTGTGCACGCGATGCAAAAGAGGCCTGAGGTTTCCTAGAATACGTGCAGAGCGATTGCACCAGAGAGTCCCAACAAGCACAAGTTTATGGCACAGAAGGGCACTTGGTACACTCAGCCTTCACGTGGCACACTTGGCCTTCTCCTGCTAGGAAAGATAGGAACCTGGCCAATGACACTGGGAGTGAATTCTTTGTATGAATTAGCTAAAACAAAGGCAGTGTGACACGTATTATTTTATATGACTGTTTGCTAAGCAGAAGAATGCTAGGGATCAGGAATCCAGATTGCTATGCTTGTAGAAGAGGGAGGAGGATATTTGGCTACACTTCCACCAAGCAACTCAGAAATATATTTAATGTCCTCAAATGCACTGACACCCTGCTTCTGCTTTTAGAAAGTAGTTCAAATTGCTAAGTTAATTTTCAAAATTCCCCAACGACTTTCATCTTTTAGGTATTAGCTAATCTCAGCTAAAGATAATGAGTAAAGATTTTTACATTACTACATCTAAAAATGTGACTGTACACTGTTCTGGATGCTATTATGTTAAATAGCATTAATACAGCTAAGCCTTTAGGACAAGGCTTCAACAGCATCCTGGATGTTTGCAGGTAAGAGAAGTGATCTCCCTCTCTCAAAAGAGATTTGGTGATTCCCTAGATGACTTTTTCTGTGGTGGGGGCAGCAGCAACAGCAAGAGTTCCGTAATCATCTCTTTCACTTCCCCAAACTACACAATCTCCTTGCCAGTAGGAAAAGGACTCCCAGCAGGGCAGTGCTCAAGTGACCTAACAAGTCTTGTCACTACAGCGGGGACAAGAGGGAACATCAACAGTCAGAAGAAAGAAGTTCAGACTGACTCCCCTCACTTCTCCCTTCCCATTGGTCCAGAGGGGATGCACAGGTGACAGCATCCCAGCTCTGGGAAGCACGAGGTGACAATCAGGTAGGAAAGGCTACCTGTATGGACCCACATGGCATTACAGACAAGGGAGGCTCTAATAAAACAGGCACCTATTTTTTCCTTCTTTTTTTGAATTTAGTCTCATAAGGTATTACTTCTGTGTGCATTCCACACAAATAACCATTCCCACTTATGATTTAATGAAGTAGTTAAATAAACTGCACTGATATGAATTATTCATTATTTAAATGCAGAGCTTCCATATTACCTACCAGTCTGTACCCTGGTGTTGCACAATCAGCACTTTCTCCCGATGCAGCCAGCGGTGCTCTCCCAATGTCACTTAGTAATCAGAGCACATAGTACGAAATCTCTCACACTGTATAAATAGTTGGATTATGAAACAATCCTTCACTGAGATATTTTAACACTTAACCATATGTACTTGCAGACCTGACATCACTCTAACTGCATAACTCATTTCATTCTTAACCCCATACCTGCCTGGAATGCAACCAGGCAAACTTTATATAAACACCAAATGAACTTTGCATACGTAGGACGACACAAAAAGAAATCACCAAGGAAAGTGTAATTTAAGAAAAAGCATTTTGCATCTTAACGCTTCTAAGAAAACAGTAAGAACCCCTTCCGTTACAACTTTATTGCGGGAACAGAAGAAGAGAAAGTAAAAAGACTAACCTGCATACACGAGCATGGTGATGAGAAGAGCAATTAAATGGACTCTGTATTTTGGATTAACGCTTTCGGCTTGCAGGACGGCCAGCTGGAAAACGACAGAAAAGAGCAGTTCTATGCAGAACGCCTGCATCTCTGTAGTCTGCATGGGGCTGCTGCAGCCCTGTGAGAGTGCTCCAAGATGCGGCTCTGCCATCTCCAGACTCCAGATAAAGTGCATGAACACTCTGGCGAGCACCGCAGCCACGAACTGAGCGGCGATCTTGAGTCCCCCCATCCTGAGCGAGGTCCCGCCGCCCCACATGGGCTGCAGGGTCCCGCAGGGATTGCATGTGCTGCCGGCGAGGCTCAGGCCGTGCAGGACGGTGAAGCCGTAGGTGAGGGTGAGGGCCGTGTGCGGCTTCGGCTCCACGTTGCCGAGCAGGCTGAGCTCGTTCGTGCAGGCGCAAATCTGGAAGGTGCTGAACATCTCCACAAGGAAAGCGAAGAGGAGCGGGCGGGAGCGCAGCCGGCGCCGGGCCAGCCTCCGGCACAGCCCCACGGTCACCACGACGCCGGACATCAGCAGCAGGGAGCTCCCGACCCCACCGACAGCCATGCCGGAGCTTCACAGGCCCGAGGGCTCGCCGAAGGTCCAGCCCCACCACCTGCGGGGAGAAAGAAAGCAGGAGAGGGAGGGAAAATGCCCCCGCTTTTCCCTTGGAGGTAGGAACCAGCTTCTGCTGGCACCTGCCAGGAACCTGACTCACCCTCCGCTCGGCGGAGCAAAGGGCAGGGGTGAGGGCAGGGGGATCCCGCTTCCTGCCAGGGCACGGCTTAGGGCAGGGAAGCTCTCTCCCGGCTGTCGAAAAGCAGGGGAGGGGGGCGGGGGCAAGGGGGCTCTGCTGCCGCCTCAGCCCCTCTGCCGCGGGACGGACCGGGGTCCCCTGTCCCCTCAGCCTGCCGGAGGACAGGGAGCGGAGGGAGGGCCTGGGCTCCCGGCCGCGGGGGAACGGGAGGGGAGCCGATTTTCCCGGCGGGATCGGCGCTGCGGTGTG
The DNA here is from genome assembly GCF_028018845.1 of Melospiza georgiana. Lineage (NCBI taxonomy): Eukaryota > Metazoa > Chordata > Aves > Passeriformes > Passerellidae > Melospiza > Melospiza georgiana. The sequence continues at coordinate 77,497,575 of NC_080431.1, forward strand.
TCCGCGGTTGCGGAGCGGCTCCAGCCCCAGCGCGGAGCCGGGCACGGGCTCGGCCGCGCCGCCCCCTCCGGCGGGCGCTGCGCAGCGCGCATGCGGGCGGGGCGCGCGGGGCGCTGAGGGAGCGGCCGGGCGGGCAGGGGGAGCTCGGAGGCGATGGCGATGGGGCCGGCACCGGCACTGGACACGGCACCGGCACCGGACACGGCTCCGGCTGTCCGCGGGGGTCACATCCCTCGCCCCGCGGTTTGCAGCGAGCTCGTGAGAGAAACATTGGTTATTTATTTGGAGTTGCGCAAGCCTGCGTGCTCGGCGGTGTTCAGCAAAAGGGGCATGCCAACTATCAGAACTTTTTTTACTATTTATACATTGTAGCACACACAGGAATTACAGAATCACAGAAACAATAAGATTAGAAAAAACCTCTAACATGACATGAAGTCCAACCTGTGACCGAACACCACTATGTCAATAAACCATGGCACCGAGTGCCACATCCAGTCTTACCTTAGACACCTCCCGGAACGGTGACTCCACCACCTCCCTGGGCAGCCCATTCCAATGTCTAACTTCCCCTTCTGTGAAGAAATTCTTCCTAATGTCCAGCCTAAACTTCCCTTGACACAGCTAAAGCCTATGCCCTCTCATCCTCTCACTTGTCACAAGAAGAGACCGACGCCTACCTGGCTGCAGTGTTGTTTCAGGGAGCTGTGGAGAGATAAGGTCCCCCCTGAACTTCCTCCAGGCTTAGCACCTCCAGCGCCTTCAGCCACTCCTCATAAGATTTGTTCACCGACTACAAGTTGCATAGTTCTCTTATTAATTAGTACTCTATCTTCTATTGGTTAATGATTCTCTCACTTCTCATGCTAATTAATCTGCATGCTCAGTGTTTATCTTTTTGGAGTCGGTGTGTTCCTTGGGTCAGGGGTGCCTGAGCTGGTGGTCGGGATCTCACCCTGCCAGAATTACCCTTTACCCAGTTGGAGCTGATTCAGCACAGTTGCTGAGTTGTCTTTATTAGTTTCTTCCTTATCTTCCTTATCTTGTGAGTTTTACTAAATGGCCTTGTGGCCCATAAATTCTGTGTTGTGTCCACTATCAGCAGTACATCCTTCTTCCCAAGCTCCCCCTAGGTCTGAGGTCATGGAAACATGTTAAGCTCTAAACCTTTACAAGGCAATTCTCCTGACAATTAATTTGTGTTTCTAACACCTGGACATCACTTAGAGCTTGTTGGCTGCTCTGTTTCATGGATAAAACCTCCTTTCTTGTTCATCAGGCTTAAAATATACAAAGATCAAACATTAAGGAACATCCTTTCTTAAGAAAATTTTTACATTCACCACATTTTGTAATGAGAGGGGCTTCTTTCCTGTGTTTTTGGGGACCTGGTGGTGCAAAATGCAGGTGCACAGATTGATTCAGCCTCTTCCTCCCACTCGCTTGCTGGGAGAAGGGTGTTTGACAGAGTGCCCAGAGGAAGCAGGTGCTGATTCCCAGGCTTCTCCAGTGGAAGCAATGCTAAAAATAGGCATCAGCCTCATTCTGCTGAATGTGGTAATGTTGGCATTCATAGCAGGGCCCAAATGGCATCAGGACTGTCCTGGAAAAATAGGCATGGGCTCCTTTAGGATAATTATTTGGGCCTGGTAACTGAGAAGGGTGAGCCCAGCATGAGATAACTGGGAAATTCTTCCTGTCCTGTTAGGCTGGGGCTGAATTTTCCTTCAGTCTCTCCCTGCAGTGCTATTTTACAGTATTTGGAGTGGGTTGTACCTCTTGCCACTGTGTTTTTCTGGTGGGAAAAGAGAAAAAAATGCCCAAGCTCTGAGCACATGAATGGTTGTGCCATGTGACATTGGTTATATTGATTTAGTTTTCACCCTAATAAAACAAAAATAAATGTATTTTGCGGTGCTTCGTCCTATTTTTTTCCCCTCTCTTTTACAGACTGGTGATCTGTTTTTAGGAGTGTCCAAATACTGATGTTATGAACTCTAAAACTGAAGCACTGCAAGCAGCAGTAACCACTGTGCTGCTATTCAATGCACCTGCAAGGAGGGGCAAATGCTGAATGTTTTTCCAGAATTCCAATATCCAGTACTTTTGCCACAAGGTGGCATCAATGACAGTGGGTCAGACCTCGCAGGAATGACTTATGCCCGATCAAGGTCCGCAAGGAGGCAAGACACAAATCTGTTACTTCCAAGCAACAATAGCCTGCCTTTAGTTGAAGGTTAACCTACCAAAAAGATCAGTTGAAGCATACAGAATTGTTTCTCTAGAAGGGAGTGACATGACAAGCTCTTCCTCATTTCCAGAAATGTAGGACCCTTGAGACATCTGGGCTTGAGAAGTCTGGTGATAAAAGAGTGTTTGGAAGGTGCATTTGGCTTTGAGAAATAGGGTTGTTTTTAACAGGAGAGGGGAAACACAGTAGTTGAACAGTGATGATATAAAGAGAGGAAAGGAGAAAATGCCAGAGCAGTTAGTATTTGGCTTTTACTGTTTGCACAAGATTAGATGTCAAAAAAACCTGAGTGAGGCAAGGCAGGAGACACGACTGTGTTAAGTCATTATGTAGTCTCAAAAAACCTTCATGAAAACTATGCATTGAAACAACTGCTTTTCCCAGCAATGATGTTCTGTAGATGTGATCTGGAAGAAAAAAGCCCCAGTCTCTTTCAGAGCCCTGGACAGATACTTGTCCAGATGACCAGTCATGAATTTTTCATTTTAAAACAGACTAATAAGATGTTTGATTTAACAGCACGGTCTTAAGATGGATTACTGGAGTGCGGATTGGAATTGATTGTACCTTTTAGTTATCTGTAGGACCAGCTGTGAATATGTTACTTCCTGGTGTACATATAACTGTGTTTTTTGACCACTAGAGGGTAGTGCCATTCCAAACAATTGTTCTTGGTGCGCTCCTGTAGGAGCTTTATTTTGTATCTTGCCACAAGGAGATGAGAATAGTAGATCCCGTATGTATAAGTTCAAGCCCTTAATTTTGTAATTTGTAAAACTAAGTGTTCAAGCCTGAAATGTCTCTTAAAATTAATTTTACAACATACAGGTTTTGGTACTAAATTAATTAGGCTCATCAGTTTCTTCTTCTTGGTGGCATTGGTGGCTCTGTCCCATTCCAGGCTGTCCTTGTGTATGCTCTCTCCTCCCTGAACAAGATTCTGTCATGTTCCTGCCTGCTCTATACCAGGACATATATAATTTCCCTTTGGTCTGATTTGTCCCATTTTCTTTTCTCCTCATTTCAGAATCCCTCCACATTCTTTTCTCCATATTCCCTTCCATGCAAATAAGTCTTTGTATTTTCCTTCCTATTTGTCTGTATTCCTACTTTCCTTCTTTGCCCAAGCCCTTGTATTTCCTGCTTCTTCTGTATGCAGTTAACTATTCCTAGCTGTGTGTATGGTTTCAGCCCCTTTCCTTCCTAAAATTACCTCATCTACTTCCTTTTTCTATGGCAGGCTGAATCATTCAGAGGGTATCAACATGCCAAGAATTCTTGGATGGGTTTTGCAGGGGGGAAATTGGGCATTATCATGCTGGAAAATGCTGGCAAACACTTCCATCCACATTAATGTCAATGAATAATTGCAGAGGAGCTGAATCTGTAGTTCAGGTAACAATATGCCAGGGAATCTGTGTGCCCTATTTTCTCTCTTGTGGTTCAGCTGGTTTCCCCCAAAATTAGTCTGACATTTAAAGGTGCCTTGGAAATACAGAAAGTAAAAGTAGTCATAGTGCCTCCAAACAGAAAATCCTTGTTGAGCAGGCCCTGGCAAGCTCAGGCACAGCTTCAGCACAGCTTTTCTTAGCAAGCAGCTATGGAGGTTTGGGACATTTCCCCTTTCTGGCTACGTTTCACAGCAGTTGGATGCCAGAGGCAGAATTTGCACCAGAGGGCAGCTCTGGTGTGCAGAGAGAGATCCTGGTGCATGGGCAGTAGGGAAGAGCCAGGAATCACAGCAGCAGGGGAATTGCTCAGTGCACAGGAGTCTGAGTTCTTAGACAATACACCTGGGAGCCTTTGATTTCAGGTAAGAAATGCCACTGCCTGTGAGGGCTCTTGCCACAAGGACTTGGTGAGGGCATTGGCACAGATCAAAGTGTGGGAACTGTAGAGACTCTTCAAAGCTCTGCCGATACCAGCAAATTAAACAGCACCAGGGATGTTCCTGAGCACTGAACTCAGCTCTGTCACTGATTCTCATAATCCTTACATGGTTTTAGCCTGGGCCAATGAGCAGTATCCCAAAATATTCCAGGGTGTGGGCTAGGGGATACATTACAAATAGGCAGACTGCGCTTTCACAGACTTTTTGGGGCTTTCATAGACTGGACATTGGATGCACTGTGCCAGCTGGCCTCAGGGGCAGAGACTGGTCCCAGACTTGTTTAATTTACTAATGTGAGTATAATCACAGTGACTAGGCCTGGCCACTGGACTGAAAATCTGTTTTTGCAAACCCTGTTTGGTTTAAACACTAGGAGCTGAAGGGACCTTGCTGTTCCCCTACTCTGCCCCCAAAGGTTACTGCCTCATACAAAATGGCCAGAAAGTTTATTTGCTCTGTGGTCATGACTGGCCACCTTGCATCTCTAGCACTGAGTTAGCAGACCACTGATTTTTGTTTTCTAATCATGCTGTTTGCTTTGATGGGAAGGACTTTTTTTTTCCCTGTAAGTATAAAAAGCAATGTTATTTTATGAGGTGAATCATGGACACAGGAAATCACTAAACCACCTGATGTTCATAATCTCTGAGGTAACAAGACATATACAAATTAATATAGACAAAATCATTACTTGGGAATGCCCTGACTCATACGCAGAACTTTGAACTTGGCTTTGACGAACTTCATGAGGTTTGCAAGGGCCCACTAAATTCACTCTAATCAAAAAAGATAAAAGTTTAAAATGCTGAAGGCAGAGGAAAAGCTTCACATTTTAGAGGCTCTTGCTTTTCAAGGCCATTTCTCTTTTTTTGTTTGTTTTTTCCAACCCCTCCTCTGGATTTTGTAATACAAAAATGATCCTTAGCTTTGCATTTCTTAAGTGTTGCTGTTAGCTGCCATAGCCCATTCATGACAGTGAAGTGACACTTGCTAACAAAATTGCACAGTGTGCAGTCCTTCATTTTTGTTCCCATCATGTTGCTTTCCATCTGTTTGAAGCTTGTTCCAGAATCAAACTGCTTGCCTTAAAACAAGGTCCTGTATTGAACAGGGAGTCCATCAAGTGAATGCTTGTTGTCTCAATATGTCTGCTACACCCAACTTTAAAAGAATTTTTAAGTTACTTATGAACATACTTTACTTGATTATATGAGGTTACATAGAACCATATTTTAAGAATTGTAAATGCCGAAAAAATAGTAGAAGGCCCTGAGATGAAATGACTAATTTTCAAGTATGTTTAGGACTGCAATCTCCAAAAGAACCAACTGAAATCTCTGCTGCTGTTTAATATGCATAGTGCCATAGATCAACAAAAAATATCATTGTTTTGTTTTCTTTTTACCTGTATTTTTTCCAGGAAAAAGAAATGTGTAAGTGCAAAACACAATATTCTGCTGAACTTGAAAAGAAAGAACAATTTCTGAATTGTGCTTGCTCTCACTAATACTTAACTTTCTCCCTATGAAGTACCATGAAAACCAACAAATAAATTACCACTGTGATTTAGAGTAGCTCCAATTAATATTTTTGTACCCATACAGTTTCTAGAGACTATATTGTCTCATGTAGCATTGAAATAGATTTAGTATGTCTTTGTGTTTTGCAAGGCCGGGTTAAAGGCTTGAAATCCAGCAGTCTTTTCAACACACTGTCTTTACACTCTTTGGAAACTTTTCAACCTGTTTCACACTCAGTTTTGTCTTTCTCCTTCGTGTATCAGGGTTGTGAGTGGCATTCACTGTACTGTGTGAGCAGGAGGGCCTGTGCTAGTAGTGCTCCCTTTTGCACTTGTTTCCAAAGCACCTTGGATTCGAGTTTGATTGTAGGTAAACTGTGTATTCAAGTGTAAATCATCTCTCTGTATGATGTTGGTGCACACCTGCCAAGTGTCCTCTTGAACCACTAATCAGACATCACATTCCCTCGACATGTATGAAAGCATCTATCAAAAAAGGTGTTAGCAAGCGTGCCAGAAGTTTCTTTGTGGGAAAGAAGTGAACTCTTTTGTTCTCCCTCTCTCAGTTGTTACTGATAATGACTCATGTGTGGCTTACAGCCTTGAAAGTACAATAGCAGTAGTTCAGAAAGCAAAATGGAGCTCTGCTTTTCTTTATGAACAGGTGATGAAAGATTTTGAGAGAAGGAGGCAGCCCATCTTAGAAGGATTTGAACCAGACAGTTGCAGCAGCAAGCTTGACCAAAGGTGAGTGGGGAACCAGATATAAAGGGAACAATCACAACTTGTAGTTGGCTCTCATGTTGTCTGCCTCTGGTGCCAAAGGAAAGCTTGCAGAACTGTGGAAAAGGAGCATGATTCATTTATGCCTGTTTTTGTGTTTGCACCTTCACCTTGAGCTGTACCCTGCCCATGTCCATTGTGGTTTCCTTCAGAGAGAGCATTTTGTAAGCTTGTCTTTGCTGGAGTTGCTGTTAATAAGGTGTGTTTGTTCATTGTCTGCTCCTGATGCCATGAGGCTGAAGCAAAGGAGAACTTCAGTGTCAGACAGGAAGATCATTTTGAGTGAGTGACTAGTGAAGTTGCTGCTTCTACTACTAGGAGACATGTCATGCCTGTTTATCATTGCATTCACATAATTGCTTTGAAAGTTTATTAAGATCAAAGCTTTATTAACACAACTGGGTTTCTTTCAATTCACTCAAGCAGATATAGTAATTTTTCTATGGGGGATTATTTTGTTTGCTTATATTTTATATTCAAATCTGTTAATTTTTTTGCAGCATAAGAAGAAGCATTGAGTGGTATTCCTTCCATAAAGAAATCATAACTCATCTGTGAGAGACGAGGTCATCTGGTAGCAAAACATGCATGCTAGTCAAGAGATGGGCAGTCTAATCCTTATTGCATAACCATGTGTTGTGGACTTGTTTTGAATCCAGCTGAGCCTGTCTGCAGCCTTCTACTTGTCACCTGTCCCTGTCAACACTTGGGTGTATGGATCAGCATTGCCGAGTGGCATGCAGTCACATCTCAGATGGGATCTCTATCCCTCATGTAATACAATTAATTAGAAATCACAGTGATATTGGAATATTGCCTGAGCACTAAAAAGCGTGTTTCACAGCACTATTACAAGATGCAGTGAAACATTGCTCATTTTACTGGGCAGTAAACCAACAGATTGTTAAATGCCTTGGCTGAGATGACAGGAAGGCTGTGGATTATGTGGAGCCTCTTGACTCCCAGGTTTTAACCTTGATCACAAAATCCAAGTATTGGCACCCTTGACAGATACTCTCTCCAGCCACTTCAAGCACTATCTGTGCTCAGAGGACTGGCTATGATTTTCTTGGGTTTTCTTTATCTTCAACTGCTTCTACTGAGGTGCTCTGGGCCTAAAAATTGATTAGTGGGTTTGCTATTTGCTGTGGACATGCTGGGCCCAATCTGAATCAAGTGGAGCTTTGAAAGTTTTCATGAGGGTGAGGTGAGGGCACTGAGTATCAAGAGACCCTTTTTCCTCAGTAAGATGTTAGACATCATACTTCAAGACAGATAATAAGATGTTACTTGAAGGATAACACCGAGACAGAAGATCTTAGAAACAAGTACTGTGTCAAGCCTGCTGCTTCTCAGTTATTCTAACTTTCTATGAGTTTTGACCTGTTGAAGGGTGCCACATTGAAGTCTCTCAAGCCTAAACTTCCATGTCACCTGGGGTCAGATTCAGCCAGTGTACAACCATAGACAACTGCTAATTTTCTGTAATGCCACTGGTTTCCCAGAATTGAAGGTTTTATTATAAACACTCATTTTCTCCCTCTTTCTTTGATTTCTAGCCTGCAGGATTTCAAAAAACAATTCAATATGTGACTGAAATGAGTTTCCAGAATTCTTAGGGGAAAATAGTCCTGAGAACCATGAACAGATGCCTTTCTTCTCGGTAGATAACATTTCTGAACTTAACAAATGAAATAGTTTTAGTTACCATATTATTGAGGAATTTGAGTGAAGTGCCATAACAATTTCCCAGTCCACCTAGGGGCCAAGTAACCATGAAAAATTACACTTTTAAAGTTTATAGAAAAAGTAACAACTGTGCTAACTGCTTAGATAACCACTTAGATCTAATAAAGAGAAATGTTTTTATAGGCATGTCAAGAGAACAGTGATACAATACAAACAAAAACCCATAAAAGCACTAAATTAACAATATTTTCAGGGCTAATTTTCAGGCAAGAGAAAATTTGCTAATTAAATTTAGCAATGACATAAACTTGGAAGACAAAATCAAAACAAAGAAGAACTGGAACATCATGTAGGAAGCCTGCATAATCTTGAGGACTGGAGTAATAGAAGTCATATACTGGGGAGTAAGGAAAAAAATCTGATAGAAGACAGGAGATTTGCAGAAAGAGTAGAGGTAAAACATCTGGATTCAGTTGCTAGCTACCAGTGTACTGTGGATCAGCTGTAAGATGTGTCTAGATAAAGGCAAATGAAATCTTGAAATGTCTCTTGTTGCTGTTTCAGAATACGTGGAAGAAGCTAAAGCTCCGCAGAGAGATGTCAATGTAAAAACCAATATTAACACAAGAACAAATGGAAAGATGTGTGAAATGTGAAGTAGGCAATCATTGCTAAGCCAGAAACCAAACACATTTATTTGCAGCTTTGATTCCCATGCTTGTAGTAGCAGAGAACACAAATTCATGATTCAAGGATTCCTTTCCAGTCATGTTATCAGTTATGTTCTGAGAATCACAGCTGAAAAATGTGCGGGCTCATTTACTGTCAATAATACTTCTCCTTGCTAAAATACAACAACCTCCAAGAAACCTGGGAAGTAATTTTAAAGAAAAGCCAAAGGCAAGTTACCAGTTACATCAGGGTTCATTAGGCTGTGCCAGAGCACCACTGACCCTGCACAGATTGTCTAAACAATAAATTTAAACAGTAAGAGGAGTTTTAATTGAGCTGAGGACCAAACAGATGATTTCAGAAATGCAATGTCTCTCCCAGTCTACTCTCAGCAGAATCTCCAGCCCAATGTCTGAAAAGGGAATTTGGACCCAAATTGCACAGGGGAAAACTGACTTGCATATAAGGGCAAAACTGAAACTGAAGGTCAGAAAAGTGAGAAAGACATATGTTTACTTTCAGAAGTAAATGTACCTTAAAAAGAGCCTGAGCCTTTCTTAATGAGCTAGGGCTTAAAAGAAATCTTGATTACGTAGGATTCTGCATCAGTGTTTGCAAACATGCTCACTCCAGACCAATTCTATAATCTCCAACTGGTAAACCACCAATAACAAGGACAATAAATGCTTAAGATTTCAAGGCACACACTTACGATGAGCCAGGGAACTAGACTTGTTAATACTACAAGGAAATTGAATCCTACTGGTTCTAATGAAAAGGGAGAACGGAGGAAAAAAAAAGGTAGCCCTTGTACACTAAAGAATGCAATGCATTTAAAACAAAACTATTCAAAACATACCAATTTGCTGCATGGATCCCATTGGGTGAAGCATTTAATAAGAATGTGCGAAAACCTAATTCCCTCAGTGTTTACAATCTGAGATAAATCTACGGAACTGATATTAAGAGTCAGTAGACCATAACTCATATCTTACCAGGGTAATCACAGCTTATATGGAGACCACAAAAAAGCATAACTTGCAAAAAAATAATCTATGTCCTTTAATGACTTGTAATGGGGCCTCTGTTTGAGACCATTTAGTTTTAATTAACTCTGATGCTTTTCAGCCAGGGGTCTGTTTTGGGCTGACTCATCCCTACCTCCCCCTGAAATTTCAGCCAGAGATTGTTAGTCATTTCCCAGTATGATAAGAGAAGAATAAGTTGGTTTTCCGTGTTAAAATATCTTAGAAGCCCAGATGCTTTTGTGATATAGGTTTTTTGTTAATTTGTTGGATTTTGAGTTGTTTCTTTTTTTTTTCTTTTTTTTTTTCTTTTTTCTTTTTTTTTCTTTTTTTTTTTTTTTTTTTGTTTTGGTTTGGTGTTTTTTTTGGTTTTTTTTTTTTTTTGTTTGGCAAGGGGACGGGTTATGTGTCATGTCTGCACTTCTTGTGCCTGTGAAAATTGACCTAAATTTGGCCAAGTCAGGAGCCTTTAAAAAAGAATCTCACTTCTTATGTTCTGGGGAGTTGTGCTAAACTTCAGCAATAAAATAAAACAGTGGGTGGGAGAATGACAGAGCCTGGATGAGATGATGGGAGAGAGGGGACATAAACAGGAAACTAGGACTGGCCTTATGAAGGTGTTGGATTGGCTGTGGGGGAGTAGAGAAAGATTTGCCTAAACAGTTTGATGTGTGTGGGGACAAATATATTGGACCAACAAAACAGAAATGACAGGATGTATGAGAAGTGAGAAACTGAGACTGAGCAAGAGATGTTCCCTATAGGACTGGAGAGATTAACTCCTCCATCTTCTAGGATAATATAAAAATAAGAAAGAAATGCTGAGGTTCTATCATGATGAAAATCATAGAAAATTATAGAATAAAGTAATATTTTCCCTCTTCAGTTTTGGCCAGTTTACAGTGAATAAAACTTTGGAACATGCAAGAAATTACGGGGGAAAAAGGAATTGAGCTGCTGTTGCTTTAAAAGGTGGATTACTGACATATCTATGAGATATCTGAATTATGGTTTTGTAAGTTCATTGTGGTAAGCTCTGTATTTCCAAAGAAGACTCAGCTTACTTAAGACTCAGATTGCATAAACTTGGTGCCTAAAGACAAATGACATCAATCTTCTCTTGAGTGAGTGTTCTTTTTTGAACCAAATGAGGAAGCTGGGACCTGTGGAAAAACAGCACCAACTCAGGTAATTAAAATCCACCATAAGGGATATATTCAAAGGGCAATAATTAAGGTGATGCAGCTTACGTTCACTTTGGCATTTTGCAGCCTTCAAATGCTTAGATTTGCAAATTTCAGGAGTGTTCTTTCAGTCTCCTTTTTGTGCGTTTAATTAAACATTGTGTATTGTTTGTATGGAGGTAGAGCCTGGAAGCCCTAGGCAAGGATTCCAAGGCTTTGCAGTCACAACACGGAATAGCTGTCAGAAGCCCAGAGTTTTCAGTTACTTCTATCTTGGACTGCATTTGAAAAACTGAGATGTATGAGTTTTGGAGCTGGGAGCACAAATAGCAGTGTGTAGCCCCTGATTTGTCTCTTTAGACTGTGTGCTTTTTTGAACTGGAGACATGTTCTCTTTGCGTAATCTCTTCTGTCCTTTGTTACCACCACAGAAGTGTAAATTTTGTGCTGATAAAGATGGTTAGTAATAATTTGTACTATAAAACGTTTTAAAATCCTTAAGCCTTACTGCTTAGAGCTCCCCAGCTGAATATTGCAGGCTGAGCGCTGTTAACAAACAATAGAGATTGTAATTTTGTTTCGTTGTAAGTGCTTGTGGTTTTGAAGACATCCATTCTTCTTTTCCTTCCCACAGAGCTCAAAGTGACTTGGGCATGCAGTAGTGACTGTGAAAGTTTCTGGCATCCATGCATTTCCTACAGTATTAGATAAGCTGCTTGGTTTTGTAGCACATGAACCAGGTAGAATTGTCTTCCTTGAAAATGCTTCAGTGAGTGTCACTTCTTGCCTCAGGCAGGCAGGCAGGCTGTCAGGGACAGTCTGTCTGTCTTGTTCTTCATCCAGCAGTCCCCTCTGAGTGAGCTGTGGGAATTGGGCTTTCTCAGGTCAGGCAACTTGTCTGAGGAGCTCAGTCCCTGTGGATGCCAGCCAACGTTCTGCTCCAGCTTTCTTTGGGTCTCTCTTGGAGGTCAGTGCATTCTTTGGCAGCTGTGTCTCACCTTTCTTCTTTAAACTTATTTGGTATGTTTAATACAGGGAAGTTTTGTGATACGCTTTGCTTTCTGCAGCATCCTAGATGCCTGGATAAAAGATTTGGTGAAAAGGAAAAATAGATATCAGTAGACTAAATATGTTGTGATTTGATTGCATGGAAGTCTGTAGACTTACACCTGGAAGGACTGTGTGGCAAATGCGTGACTGACAGGAGAATTTGGCTCAGATTGCAGGCATGTGGATGAACTGCAGGATCAAAACCTTCCATTCCAATTGGAACAATAAGAAAAGTCATCTCATGTGCTCAGACAAACTTCGGTTTCATGAGCTGCCTTCTCTTGATCTGCAGTAAGTACCAGCGATCACACTTTGTATGATTACTTTGTTAGACAAGGGAGAAGTGCTGCTCTCGATGTTCCTAATGACGTCCCTCTCTGCCACAGAAGGTGACACCACAGCAAACAAAAATAGTGGGCATAGCTAACAAAACAGTTCCCTTGCAATCAAAGTGTAAATAACACTTTGACATTATGACTTCATTGCTATATAATGCTTTGTTTGGAATTGCATTGCAAGCAAAAAGGCAAATTAGTTTAAAGAAAGCCCAAATCTCTGTGGAGCAGAGGTCTCAAGTGTGCTATTTCTTCATTGGCCATCTTGCAGAGCAACCAGCAAACTGCAGCTTAGCCTGTAAGCCTCTCAGGAGAACTAATCTGGCCTTGATGGAAGCAGAGGCTTGACAACAAATCTGGAGAATTTAGAAACAAGTGGAGATCAGGTAAGAAGTAAAAGGAGTTAACCAAAATAGATAGTGTCACAACAAGAGTATCTTTATTTTGTGAAATAACTGATTTTTGACAAGGAAAATGGGATCTCTTGAAACTTCAGTGAAGTAGTTGGTGTGTTGCCACAAAGATAACTGAGCTAAACAGGCGAAAGTGAGGATTAGGGCAAGAAAGGTAACATAAACAGGTGAGGTCAAAGTTTCCCACTTATTTGGGATTTTGCACGATTGCATCCTGTGAGGGCGTTAAACTGGTTGTTTTGTGCCATATTGTCTATGTTAAACTAACAGGTCATTAAGGATGGAAAATATGCAGGTAAACAGCAAAAGGGGTGAACCCCACTCTGATTTTGCCAAGCTCTGTCTGGGTTGACAGCTAGCAGATGTCTCTGCATGTGTGTAGGCTGTGCACAGAGGTTTTTGGCTTATTTGGGTATATAAAATTGTCTGTGACTGTGTGCTTGACATGGTCTGCTGGTAAGTCCTGGGCAAGTGCAAATTCTGCTCTGTGTACTGCCTGCAAACCTACAAAACATCTTTTTTATACTATTTTATAAAGTAGACCAAGACTCAACTGGTTTTGGAAGTAGTTTGCAGAGTGGGCTTGAAAGGGAAATCTCTCATTCCTCACACTTTGCAAAGCAATGATTTCAGCTGCATTTCTGCTCATGCTGGATACCTTCAAATAATTGTGCTATTAAAAAAACCAAACCAAAACTGACCTAGAAGGTTGGAGAAGGGGAACACTTTGGAAGTAGAGAACTTCCTATATAGGTTTTGAGGATTTGGGTTGCTTGCTGAGCTGATTTATTTTTTAAAAGCACTTAAGGTAATGCATTTCAGTTTATTTTCCCTTATGAAGTAAGCCTTGTAACCTGCTGTTTTTGTGATTTTCTCAGCCATCACATTACCTTCCACAGTTTGGGAAAGAAAACCAGGAAAAGATATAGGCACTGGCCATCTCTGATTGGAATTTGTTTAATGATAGCAACCTGCTTAGTTCTTTTTCATGTTTCAACACAAATTTTCAGTTCTAGATTTACTTATTAAGCCTGAAGACCATCTGCTGAAAGAAATTTAGCTCCATTAGTAGGAAGGAACCACATGCAATTCCTTCCTAGGCTAACAAAAGCTGAAGTGGACTTACTAGTGGTTGAATATAGTAGCATATAAGCTGAAAATAATTTTTTTAATAGCTCTAATTTGTATATGTACATAGTGTGGGCAAAACAGGCAACAAACTCTTGTTATCTTACTCCCTGGCATGACATAAATGACTATCAAGGATTTGGCCCACTCAGCTTATTAGGTTGTTTTCCTGGGTGTATTTCAGTGCCTGTTTGTTACAGAGATTAGTCATGTATCTGCAATGTTGGATGGCTTTCCTCCATTTCTACAAGAGGATGTGCTGCTCCCAGTGGAAATAAATAAATAAGCACAGTAATTCCTGCTCTTTGCAGTACCAGTGGGTGGTTTGGATGTTGTGTGTGTCATGCTGGAGCTGTGAGTTCAGGCTTGGCAAATTATTACTGGATCATTTAGGCTGGAAATGATTACTCATAATTATTGTTATGGTGCTGCCTACAAGCCATGGCCTTGCCATTGTGGGTGCTGATAAAAACATCAGATGGAGGCCTTGAACTTGGTCTGTATAAGATGTGATCCAGGTATGATTTTCATGTATGGACATTTAATGGGATTTTAATGACTTACTGCCTAGGCTGGGTGCATGTTTTGTCTGCTTAGTTTTTAAAACTGAAATGCATCACCCAAAAATTGTGGCATCCCTGGTGACTGTGCAGATTATACACAGGCTAAGAGCAGAAGAAACAGGCTAACTGTTTGCTGTCTTTTTCTGTTCATGAAGAAAGACAACAGAATGAAAAATTAGGATGATTAATAAAACAAGCAGGATTTCCAGCATACCAATAGCTTCTTTGTGGCTGAGCATGATGGCACCATCCTTATCTTAAATTTTGTTATGGAGGCTGCAGTGCTGTTCTTGTGGATTTTGTGTAGATTTTCTTGCCAAAGGAAAGCATGGGAGAAAGCATCCCTGTGCTTGAGGGAGTTCCAGCCTGATGAATAGCATATGATATCTGGTGATACCTGGTACCCCATTGCTCCAGACACACCACTATGCCCTGCCCAAGGGCATTCAGTGAAGCTGGAGATGCTGCAGGTCCCAGAGAGACATTTCTTTGATCCATTTGAACAAGAAAATGTAAGCACCATGCCACAGATATGATCTTTCTGTGAATGTAACTTATTGAATTTGTTTATTCTGGTGGCATTCTCTGGCAGGAATCTCTAAGGATGAAAATACTAATTTTGAAGCATTATTTTATTGGAATTTAGGTGTATAGGTTCAAAAGCATTGTCCTTCAAAATCACCAGCCCAAGAGATTTCTTTCTGGATGGCAAAGTTTCTTGTTTTCTGAATTTTTCTTGGCGAGTTCACAGTTCAGCTTCTGTGTTGCTCTTAATTCTACCCATGATGCTCAAGGCATTCCTTTATCTGCATCCACTGAGGGCTGTGATCTGGAAGCTGTGCCCCAGGCACACCTGCCTCACAGGGAGCAGCACTGACCTGAACACACATCACAGCACTCACAGTCACATCAGGAAACAAGTAAATAAATAACCACAGCATTGCAGTTGGGTAGCCAAGATAGCTTGGACCAAGACTAGATGTCCCTTATCCCTGGGGTATCTCCTAACCTTTATGCTCCTTCTTTTTGGCAGAGTAATTTCTAAATAGTTTGTTGCACTGTGACAAAATTCCTGTAGCAATTTTTCTTGTGATTATTTCCTTGGGCGCTTTCATGCTTTTTCTCAATTCTACTTTAATCTTCGCTTCAGGCACTGCTGAGTACACTCTGGTGATTATTGCTGTGGCAGTTTAAGATGTGTCTGCTTGTTCTGCCCCTCTGGTGTGGGGTACTGCCTCACCTCACAGCTGTCAGAATGAGCAGGTGCTGAGGCTTCTGCCTGATGACAAAACCAAACCAGTAGATAGATGATAAATATGCATCTGAATTAAGACAATTGGTTTTGGAGAGAAGCAGGCAAAATGCAGGCACACATTTCCTTCTGCTGACTTTGGCAGAGGGATGAGTGCACCCTCAGCAAGTCTGCAGATGACACAAAGATGTATGGTGCAGCTGATGCAGCTGGAGGATGGGATGGCATCCAGAGGGACCTGGACAAGCTTGAGAAGTGGGTCTGTGGGAGCTTCATGAGGTTAAAAAAGGCCAAGTGCAAGATTCTTCATGTGAATTGGGCAGCTCCTGGTATCGATACAGACTGGAGAATGAATGGATTGATTGCAGCTCTGAGAAGACTTGGGAGTGCTGTGGATGAGAGGCTGGACATGACCCGACAATACTCACAGCTCAGCTGCGTCCTGGGCTGTATCCTAAGCAGTGCAGGCAGCAGGGCGAGGGAGGGGATTCTGCCCCTCTGCTCTAGTGAAACCCCACCTGGAGTATTGAATCCAGCTCTGGGGTCTTCAGCATGGAGGGGATATGGATCTGACTAGTGCTGCGAAAATTATCAGGAGGCTGGAGCACCTCTGCTCTGGAGACAGGCTGAGAGAGTTGGAGTTGTTCAGCCTGGAGGAGAGAAGGCTCTGGGAAGACCTTCCAGTCTCCTGGAGGGGCACCTTCCAGGGCCTAAAGGGGCTACAAGAGAGCTGGAGAGGGACTTTTGACAAGGGCATGAAGTCAGAGGACAAGAGAAAATGGCTTTAAACTGAAAGAGGGTGTAGATTAGATTAGATACCAGGGAGAAATTTTAGATTAGATTAGATACCAGGGAGAAATTCTTCCCTGTGAGGGTGGTGAGGCACCCATCGCACATTGCCCAGGAAGCTGTGGCGGCCCCATCACTGCAAGTGTTCAAAGCCAGGCTGAATGGGGCCTGGTCTAGTAACCTGGTCTGACCACTAGACCAAGTCTTGAGCTCTTGGTCTAGTAGAAGGTGTCCCTGCCCATGGTAGGGGGCTGGAACAAGATGAGCTTTAAGGTCACTTCCAAGTCAAACCATTCTGTGATTCTAAGGGAGCTCCAGCCTGAGGTACCAGCTAACAGCTGCAGAATGGAAATGTCTTAAACTGATGCAGCTGTTGCTAAGTGACTGAGCCAAATATAGTATTTTAGTTTAGCATTTTAATTTAGCAAATTTCATGCATTAATATAGCATACAGGTGTTAATTTATTACATTAGCTATAAATATATTTATGGGGGTTTTTTTCACTTTGCATTTGAGACTGTCTAGCAATAATGAGAGGAAATAAATTGAAAATTGATTTGTCTGGTTTCACCATTTTTTCTTAGCTGATCCTGTAGTATGGTTTGCATCTTGCCTTCTGATTCCTTAATTGCAGTTTGCACTTGAGAAAACCATCTAATACTTGAATTGCAAGCTAGCCTCAGTTAGAAGCAAATGACATAAATATTTGGGAAACCAATCAGGAAGCATTCAAATCTTCCTTGGTGACGTGCCTCTTTTAGTTGTACAGCTTGCTTCCTTCTGGATGGCAAACGTCAGCGTTAAGATTAGCCTGGCACTGTGAAAGTCCTTACTTGGCATTTCCTCACCACAGCGAGCACGGCTGGATTTGTGATGCTGCTCCCCTGCCAACGTCAAACGGGCTCAGGCACAGCAGCCCTCACATGTTCATGCTGAAACCTGGTCGGCTCTGAAACAGCGTGTTAAAACAAGAGCCAGCAGTTTGATGCACAGCTGAGAACTCAGGGACTGATACAGATACCTGCAACTGGATACCCATGAGAATTAAAGAGCTGAACTGAAAGAGATTAAGCAGCTCTTTGTACATTCTCCCCTGCGAAGCGTAAAGAACTGAGAGCTTCATTGTTTTGTAACCACTTGTAAACTAAAGAAGGAAAATAATTACTTCAGCATTGGCTTCTTGAATATGGTTTTGTGGAAAGTGCTCTTCCCAGAAATCTAGCCACACAGGCAAAATAAGGAATCCTCAATACACAGATTTCACAACAGAGCATTGACCATCCGGAAGTTTAAATGTTCCCAGACCTGGTTTCCCTTCAGCAAGTAGCTTTGTCCTTCTCTTTCACAGTCTGCATACATCAGCAATTAACTCACTTTCTGCAATGTTTTTTGAAAATTATTTACCTTGGACCTCTAGACCCTTTTTCTCTAGACAGCCATTTGCACCTTCATCTCTGTGTGTGATAAAGGCCACTGTCACCAGAGAACCAGTTTCAGGATCACAGTTTCCTGCAGGGCTGCTCTCTTGTAAAGCCTGTGGACAGAGGCTGCCAATTGCAAATGGCAATATTAAATGTTTCTTCCCTATAGTTCACCTGCCTGCTGAAGATTAGTTCTCTGTATGGCTGCAGGCCCACATCCCTTCTACAAGGTTTATATTTGTTGCAATTGGAAGCTTTCAGAGGCAGCTTAAAGGATTGATTTCGTCTGAGAGCAGAAATGGGAAGTAGGAACTCTTGAATTCAAAAAGCATTATTGCAGCAGTTTTGCTGCAGAGCCTGAGGCTACGGATTGAGCTCTTACCTAATTTCCCCATCTGCAATACAGCTCCTAGGATGGTTTGGTGCTTAATTTATGCTGATGAAGTTAATTACTTGCTAAGTCTGTAATAATTTGATGAGAATCTCTGCATATCCCAGAAAATGTGGTAAAAAGAAAGGCAAAATAGCCATCCCAAAAACTGTTAATTAACAAACTAAAACAAGATGGTGAGATTCAGGATAGAAACCTCATCAGAGATCTTATGGCCAATTACAGCCAGTGCAACTTGATTGCAGAGGCAGCTGGACAGGAATGTAAAGCTAGAGGTTGGTATGTTCCTGAAACCTCAGTTTTATCCTGGCAGTTTTGTAAGACTATGTGGTATGCTGAGGCAGCCACTGAAAAAGCTCAGGGGGTTGTGTGCTGTTATTTAGCAGTTCCTGCAGGTATCTACAAGGAATCAATAGGAAAGGATTATGCAATAAAATAATTTATTAAGCTTTCCTGTGTCCTGCTGAACAATCCATGACTCATCAGCAATTTGGACAGCACTGAGATGTACATCATATAAAAGGAATTCTGCAGGGCCAGCTCTCTTGGCAGGCTTGTTGTGATCTATATCTCTCGTGTAACTCTGGTTATAGTGTGACCAACCAGTACAATTAAATTATCAGCGTCACTGTCCTCAGCCAAATTGCCCCTGAGCTTGTACAGCTCCCTCTATTGGGTTAACTGTCAAAGTCACTCTCTACCCTGCAAAATGGGTGTTCCATCTCTCCAGCTTTTTGATGAGTTTAATAACTTGAATTATCTTGCTGTTTCTATGATATTTTGTCTGCTCCAGGTCAGTTCAGATTATGTTGCTGAAGATCTTTACTTTGCACTTTAATAACATTTTGCTGCACTGATGTTTGAAGCTGCACTGAAATCTCAAATTCAATGCAGTTTTTCCAAAACATTTGAAGTCAGCTTCTCTATAATCTTTCTGTTATCATCCACTTAGGTCCTCTTGGACACAATGCAAATGGGTAGAACTGAAGGACAGAGGTTTCACGTTTTCAAAGCTTGCTTGTGAAACATCCAAAATGCCCAGAGACACCATGTCTGTCAGGGCTCTGCAGTTTTTGGTTGCTATTCATGTAACCCAGTGAGGCAGAAGAGCAGAGATAAGGGAAAGAGCAGGGGAAGATTCCTCTCTGCAGTTTATTCTCCAGGGTTTTATTCAGTCCAGTTTTAAATGGCCCAAGCTACTGAAGTGATTCAAGCTATGACATTTTGGCAGGGTGTGAAACAAAATCTGGCAGAGGTGCTATGACTGAAGGGCTGGTTTTGTACTCTGAAATGTGTGTCAAATCTTTCACTGGCTCCAGTTAAAACAGAATCAGCTCTTCAGAGTCATTCAATTTGAATAAGCTCAGCAAAACCAGCAAAAGAATCTACTTTTGTGGTGCCATTACGCTGTTACAATCTCTCTCAGCCTCACCCTCCTCTGTTTACAGTGTCCTCCCATGCAACTAAGACTTTCTGCATAGAAAAATGAGCTGCCTTTGTTAGGTTTTGAGTAATAAATAACCCTGGATTAGTAGTCTCCATCTGATGTCTCATTCAGACTGTCTTTTGCATTACCTAGCTATGTTTTTAAGCCCTGACACTGAAAGTGAAAACTCTCAAGAGGCATTCTTTAAAAAGTCAATAGAGAGAGGAAAAGCTAATTGATTTTAAAATTATCTTTATTGTTACTTTCCTTGTATGGTAGCCCAATAAACTTGAGGAGTTCCTAATGAAAGGTAAATTTAGCGCACTCTTCTTTTTCCACACTTCCGGAGTTCTGTCCCCTTGATGTTATGCTTTCTTTTTTATTTCTCCCCACTTATAGGTAAAAGGAAAAAAAATAGCATAGTTCAGAATAATTTAGATTGATTTAAGTTTCAGTAGTCTGCTCTTGTTTCCTTACTGGTTCAGCAGGAGTTGTTGAGCCCAAGAAATGCGTAAATGTATTTTTACTGTGTTCTTCCACATTCTCACAGAGGAGGATTTTTCTCATCATAAACCACAATAAAATGAATGGAAAAGTGATTCTGAGTGTTTGTTATAAAACCATTGCAATTCTGTAAGCTGAATCCTGGAAGGAAAACCTGTCATAGACTTGTCTGCTGGGAAATCTCTTCTAGGTAGCAAATTTACATTTTGGGCAGTATTGAGGGGGTTTTTTTCTGATTTCTTTATATTAAGGAGAGAAAATTAGAGTCGTGATTCTGGGACAGTGCAGAGAACCAGTTCACACCTGAGGACAGTCAGGACAGTCACCCAGACAGTTCTAAGAGGGCTGTGCCACACAGTATCACAGGCCAGGACCTTGTACTGCTGGCTGAACGAGAGCCAGCAGCCATAGATTGTTCAGAGATTTCTGCAGGTATTCTGTCACTTGGGAGCCAGGCTCTCACGTGCCTTAGATGTTTGCCTGCCTGCCATTACTATGCTACTTTCCACACTTCCTTCATTGGCAGCAATTCCTTCATGCTCCAAAGGCCCCAGTGAATGAGCAGTGTTTACGACCTCCCCCTTCCCTCCCCTCCCCTCCCTGTCAGCAGTGCCCCTCTTGCTCTCCCTGGGAGCCTCGTTCTTTGTCTGCTGCTGCCTGTGTTTTGTAAATCAGGGCTGCTGCCGTGATTCTTCACTACAAAAGTGGTGAAGCACTGGAATGGGATGCCCAGAGAAGCAGTGGATGCCCCATCCCTTGGAAGTGTTTGAGGCCAGGTTGGATGGGGCTCTGAGCGACCTGGTCTAGTGGAAGGTGTCCCCGCCCATGGGTCTTTAAGGTCCCTTCCTACCCTAACCATTCTGGGATAATTTCCAGTCAAGATGGGTCATAGATCCCTAAAAGAGTGTCTAGACTGTATTCACATTCAGCCTTAGGTTGGCTGGTGGGATCAGGGAGGAAAGGGACTTTCAAAGTGAGGTGAATGATTAAATAAGGCTGGAAGGTGGAAGGAAGGGGAAAGGAGAGGAAGTAGGAATGAGTAGATGTTTCTTGATAGAGCTGGAGAAGAATAGGGAAAGGCAGGGATAGGTCTTTTTTAGACTGCAGGCAGAGGGAAGTTTGATGTAGGGAACCATAGCTGTGACTGCAATTGGGAGATTGAAAGACAAAATTCTGAACCAAATTCCTGGTTTTGGAGCACATCAGGACTGTTTTTAACATCTGGAAACAGGCTCTTCTGTTATGGCACTCATCTCCACAGATTATTGCAAAATGTGGGATTTACACATAAATGGTCAGCCTGTGGTGTGAATTCTTATAGCTCCAGTGACTGACCCAGTGTGCTTGACTTTTATACCTTCACCCACAAAGAAGAGCTTACACCATTTAAATATGTTTTTTACCTCAGATTATCCCTGCCTAGTAATATTTTTTCAAAACCCAAACTATTAAGATTATTGAGAGAACATACAAAACCTAAGCCAAAGCCATGATTCTGTACAGCTCCAAAGAAACTCACAGCAGAGGGTAGAACTCCCCCCTTGCTTTTAAGCTTGAATTAGCAGCGTGCCTCAAAACTCAGATATATGTGCTTAAATTCAGCTGTTAGCTAATGAATCAAAGACTGACCTCACTGTTAAGCCATTGCCCATCTGTATTTTATGACTTCCAGAGATACACAAGGCTTCCAGAATCAAACAGTCATTTGTGGCTTCCCTAGTATTCCCTGACTTGCTGACTGCTCACCAAAGCACTGAGCGCTCTTAGCTGTCTCTGTGCAATTTCCTGGCTAAAGGAGATCTGGAATGTAAAAGTGTATTCATCACCAGAGGTTTTGCAAGATTCCAGGACTTCAATGAAGCGGTAAGAGATTATTTAAAATTGGAATGGCATGAAAGTTCCTCTGAGTTTTCAACCAACTATAGGGTAACTTAACCAACAAGTAAGTAACCCATAAGAAGAAGCAGAATTATTCAGGCTTGAAGCATCCAAAAAAACCAAACCAAAACAAACCCAGACAAAAACAAACAAACAAAAAAAACCCCACGAAGTTGTAATAACTGTTATAACTGTACCAGACAGATCCTGACCCTTTACTGTGAGCTTCTCAGTACAGAAATGGAGGACTAAGTGGCAAGTGGGAACATGTACAGTACGATGCCTTAACCATTTATCAGGAGTGAAACAGCTGCATAGAGTAGAATACTGAGAAATGTTTTTGCATAAGCTGGATTTTCAACTTCAGTGCTAAGATCAAGAAGTGTAACCCAGAGCCAGCTTTGCTAAGATGATGACCCTGCTTCTTACTCAAGTATTTGAATTCATTCTAGGGCAGAGAAATCATAGCAAACCTTTCTACAGGATGTTAGGAGGTGCATGTCCATGTTAAATATGTGTCAGAAGTAATGTGCTATTTGTATACATTTTGGAAATGATTTTAACTTCTGTTGTGATGGGCATTACATACCATCTAACATCAGGATATTTAAGATAGGAACCAGATGCTACGTTGTGCTAGTCAGGTGTTCTGGCCCTTTCTATTTTTTACTTTGCTTTTCTGGCACGAAAACTCCCTAAAATTTACTGAGGAAATGAAAGATTGTTGCTGTCCTGCTTTTGTGTGTTTGTTTAGCAAAAACATTTGTGCATCATAGATTTGTGTCCAGAAACACATTCCTCACTGCTTTAGTGTACTGCATAATCTGGACAAAATGAAAAGGAAATAGTTGTGATTTGAAACTGTTTTACATACATTTTGCAGAGCTGGACAAACTTATATTATATGTAGGGCAGTGATGAATCATAGTCTGTTTTCTTCTTCACTTCACACCACTATAACAACATTACTTTGCTGGATTGACTTCTGATTTACTGGGTGAGAAACCTCCAGGCAGTACTATGCTGACCCACCATCACCTTCAGTTTTGCTTGCTGGTGCTTGCTGTTTCTTCATCTTCACAGTATGATATTTAGCTGAGGAACTTTGTAATTTTGTGTTGTATAACTATAGGACTCAATTTTTCTTTTTGTCTTTTTCCTTTCCCTGCTAGTAAAATCTAGAGATCTGTAATTAGTTTTCAAGTCATTCATGAACTCTGTTTTCTTCCATGTAGGCTGAGTCCAATTTGTCTCCGTTTGCTTGAGCAGATTAAACGAGTGGACAGGTTATTGCAGGTGACTAAGTGGGCACATCCTAACAAGTTACTGTCCCTCAGCTAAGCTTCAGCTCCTGTGATTTCACATGCTCCTGCGTTCCTCCTGCATCGTGTCAGCCAAGGTATTTGGGGATTTGATCTGAGTAAAAACACCTAGGAAAACTCCTAGGTGGACCAGTTCCTTGATCCCTTCCATTACACAGCTGCACAAATAGCTGTGTTGGCACAGTGCAGGGAGCAGCTCAGGAACAGAGATGCACAGCAGAGTAAGAATTATTGATACTAGTGCTGCTGACAAAGAAGAAATCATCAGGCTGTGCCCCATGGCAGTGCACTGCTTGTTCTGCTGTGTGTCTGTGGGGGAGGAAAACGCAGCTCTTATGTGATCACTGGGAAATCGATTGTTCAACTGAGTTGGTCTTTGAGGCTGGGGTCTGGTGCCAGGCTTCTTCCCACAGAACACAGGAGACCCTTTTGAGGTGTAAGAGATCCCCTTTTTCCTCCATGTTGGAAAAGGACCATCTGACTTGAACCTGAGTGCAAGGCAAGATGGATCCTTTGCCTGAAAACCCCTGAACCCTTAGCTGTGAGTGCTTAGAAATGCAAATAAAAAGATTTACATTTCACTTATTCCTTTCTGAAGTACCAAATTGTGGTTTGCAGTGGTAGCTTTCTATCCTGTTCTTATGCTGTTCATGAACGTCTTCCTCCTTTCATTTAGGAACTCCCTCTGAAATATCCAGCAATAGTTTCAGACAAATGAGTCTTGAACTTTGGGTAAATTCAGAAATCTCTAAGTATTGTAATTCCTGGATATTCCATTAGGATTCCACATTACTACAGAGCAAGAAAATAGCAAAATGTAAGGGTTCTTAAGATTTTGGTGAGATTCGTTGGCAGCAAATATACAAAGGTTTAATAAAAATAATTTCTGAACTAACTTGCGTATTGATTGTCCGTCAATTGTCTAAGTTGTCTCTTCTCAAGGCTGAACATGCCCAGCTCCCTCAGCCTTTCCTCATAAGAGAGATGCTCCTGTCCCCTCATCATATCTGTAGCTCTTTGGGCAGGTGCTTTGGGCAAACACCATAGTTACACAGCCCACTCCAGGAGCTCCATGTTTCTCTTGGACTGAGGAGCCTGGCACTGGTCACAGCACTCCAGATGGATCTCTCCAGGGCTCAGTAGAGTGCAGTGCACCCGGTGTACATGGACCAGGCCTTAGGTCAACCACGGCAATTTCCTGACCTATCCATTCTCTGTGTGGTTGAATGAATGTATGTGGTAAAACATCTTGTCAAACAGACATGTTTATGGAGTATTTTGGGTTCTTCTCTTGTCTGGCTTCAAAATTTATTTTTTAAAATTGTCAGCATGCATCCGTGTTTCCGAAAAGGTTTTGGGATTTCAAGCATGGTACAAAAGGAAGTCACTCTTCAGCTCTCAGTTCAGGGCCGAAGGGTCACTCTTGGGGTTTAACTCCAGCTTTGATGGAGCTCCCTTTATGGATCCAGCATTTAAGCTGAGCTGCGTGGCTTTTGCCTCAGTTCATTCCCTCCCCCCCGCAGCAGCAATCCTGTAAATTCCCATGTATCTCTGGGATTCCTGACACGGTCTGATCCTGTCTTATGAAGTGATGGGACTGATACATATTACATTGAACTACATAAAAACCTTCATGTTGCAACCAGACTACGGGCAGAGGATGCTTGTGGGAGCTCATGCAATCTGCCCGTGTGCGTGGATTTGAATCCAATGTTAAATGTATCCGACAGAGGGAAGTGCTTCCAAGTGCACAATTCCACAGCAGGTTCAGCAGCTGAAATCAGCTCTGTGGCATTCCCACTCTCCCTATCAGTCCCAGACTCGAGTTCTCGCTTCCTCCATTTGTTTACTTTTGCGATGTTAATTTTCTGCTGGTTTAGCTCCCGAACAAACTTATCACGGGAACTGATAAATGTTGGTACGAGGGGGAAGGGCGAGACTGTGGCAGCGCTGTCCTAATCTGTCGTGTGTAGGGCATGCTGTCTCGGCACAAAGCTTGTCTCTCCCTTTTGCCTGGAACTACCTGCTTCACTTCAACATTTCCCCTTCGCACCTCTACAGAGCACGTCCCAAGAACACCTCGGCATGCCCGTGCTCTCTTCCCGAGAGCCCTGCGCTGTACGTGCAGTCAAACCTCTCCTCTTTTTCTCTGCAGGCACAGCTCAAGCGCTGAGCCGAAAACTCCTGTTAACTAGGGTGACAAGTTTCTAGCGAGCTGTGTGCATCACGGGGAGAGGGGACACCCGGATCCCGGCAATATAAGGTATAGACGCCTCGGCTTGTGCAACACAGCAGCAGGGCAGAGCCCATTTTACTCTTGCCTTTTTTGGATCTGCACGCACACAGACCTCAGCACAATGGAGCCGGCTCCGCGATAGCGCAGCGCGATACGAGCAGCACACATAAAGTCATCGCAGCACACATAAAGTCATCGCAGCGCCGCTCGCCAAGGGTGCAGTTGCCGGCCATCCACTCCCCGCATGGCAGCTCCGCTGATGGCGTGATCGCCCAAGACTCCCACGTCCCAGCCAGGCCAGCGCCGCTCCCGCCCTCTGCCCGGCGGAGCTGCGGGCTCCGGGAGCGCCTGCAGCCGCAGCCCGGCCGGAGCTCGGCCCGAGCACAGCCCGCGGCTCCCCGAGGCAGCGCACCACGCTCCGGGGTCCCGCTCTGCGGCGCCGCCGAGGTACCACCCCCTCCCAAAAAAACTTTCCCCCGCGGGCCACTCGGAGCGATGCCGCGCCCCGGCCGCCGCCGAGCGGAGCGGGAAGGACCTGCCCCCTACCCTCACCCCCGACCCCTTCCCCGCCCCGGCGGGCCCGGCTGCCCACCTTGGCGGCAGCGGGGTGCGGGGCGGGCCCCCCGGAGCCAATGGCCGCGGCAAGGCGGGCAGGGCGCGGGGGGCGGCGCCGGGCCGACAATAGGGGCGGTGTGGGCAGCGGGGCGGGCGCGGAGCCGCGGGAGAGCCGGGCAGCACCTTGCGGCGGGCGGAAGGTGAGTCCCGCCGCGCCGGGCAAGGGGATTTCCTCGCTTGTTTGGTAACCGGGAACTTTGCGCAGGGGTTGAGCGGACGGGTGCGTTCTTCTTCAGCTTTTCTCTTCCTCCCTCCTTTTGAAATTTTCTTTTAGAGGGGGGTACTGACTCTGCCTTCCCCCTCCTGATTTCCCCCTCCTGCCTCCCCGGCTCATTCATTTAACAAAGGGAGTTGTTCTCAGCCCCCGGGCTTGGCGAGCGGGGAGCCCTTCGGGGCCGCATGTTTGGGGTCCCGGCGCACAGGTTGGGATGCAATCGGGGCTCAGCCCGCAGTTTTTGCCAAGCACCCCGTCCTGGCTTCGGCTGGAGGGGCGGGCGCTTTGGGCAAACACAAAGAATTGAGCTGGACCCATGCTGGGCGATGGGGTGATGAAGCCTCGGGCTTTGTGTGTCTGGTGAAGGAGGGATGGAGAGGTGGGAGCTTGTCTTTTAAACCCTCCGCCCGCGGGTGTGTACGAAACCGTGGCTTTTTTGCTAGTAAAGTACTTAAAAGCAAAGCTGAACTTTGGGATCGTGGCATAATTCAGACTGGAGGGAACGTCAGGTGGTCTCTAATCCAGCCTCCTTCAAAGCAGGGGCTTCTCCCTGGGGAGTGGGGAGCAGCGAAGGGACGTCGGAGATGGGTGGCACCTCTGGGTGCTCTTGAATGCACCTGGAGCTCGATGGAGGAGGCAGCGCCAGCAGGACGAGACTTCAGAGGCAGTAGCGCTCCTGTCTTCTCTGTGCATGGAAATGCCCCAATCCACAGCTCTCCCATGCCTGCAATCCCTGGTCTTGTTGCTTTTGTTATCCAGAGGGCTTAAAATTCATGATTGTTGGGAATAGCTGGCTGCATCCGTATGTGTGTCACGGTGCATCTGCTCCTGCTGAGCGTCCCTTGATTCTTATTTCAACATTGCCTCCAGGAGTTTTTTTCTTCAAGGAGCAAGATTTATAAATAAGTGTCAAACCCTGACTCTTGCTTGGGACTGGCTGGAAGGCGTGTACTTTCTGTGGTAATTATGCATGAGAGATGCATGTGTGTAAGAACAACCATAAAAGCCGTTCAGTCAGCCACGCTTTCCATTTTCAAAGTGAAAGCAGGTATTGTAGCCGGGGGAAATGGCTGTGTCGGGCACAGACGGAGGAATGTTTGTTTTCTTTGCTCGCAATTACTCTTTGCCCAGTGGCTTAGGGATGCCTTTCACTGAACCTCCTCCCTCTTCTCCATACCTGGAGTTTCCCGGTGCTGCTTCCACATTACCTGGCCAAGCAGGGAGCATCTTCCTGTCTGCTGCTCCAGTAGCTCTTAGTGTGGGTGTGCTGATCTTGCTCTCAGCTTTATAGGGTAAGGCTGGAAAAACTCCTCCTTGTGGAACAGTTTGTGTGTGTGTCCACTGGATGCTTGGAGACTGCTTTTCCCTGTGCATTTTTTTGTGGGTAAGTCAGAGAAATGAAGCTCATCTCTGCACAGGGAACAGAAGGTATGGTGGGAATTTGAATATTTCTAAATACTGATTCTGTTTAACTCTGGATTGCCTGTCTTGTGCCACGGAACAGAATTTGTTCACAGCTGTACTGTATAGCAAAGCAGGAGTCTAAGACTGGACAATTAACTGCCAGGTGATTTTTTTAGCCTTTTTTGAGTCCTGCATCTTTAAATGGGATAATATAACTGCCATTCTTTGATTTGGAAATGAAAGCCAAAAATAAACTTGAAGAGGAAAATGCTCTTGTAGCATGACAGCAAGAATGCTTTTACTGGTTTCTGAGGAATACTATGTGCTCTGGATGTTGCACAGAAAAAAAAGAATAGGGAAAAGTGAGGCTTTTAGTTCATGCTTTTTTGTGCATCATGGAGGTATAGGAAGAAATATGTGACAAGTCCAATATAACTGCCACAAGTGAAAATATATTGCTTGTTTATTGTGTTTCTGATTGCCTTGCTTGCACTGGATTGAAAACTGATGCTAGCTCTCTTTGCTTCAGAGGTCAAAGAGCAGTTTTATTATCCTTTTCCAGGTTTCTGAAGGGAGACCTTTTCTATCAGCTTTGATTCCAGTGCATGAATTTCACCAGTTTGCTGACTAGTGTCTTGTCTTTTTATAAATGTGAGCTGGAGTATGGCTTCTTTTCTTCTTTTTCCCTTTTGTGCACCTGTCTCACTTCCTTGGTGTGGGCAGGTTTGTAATTTCAAAAGCTTGTTGCTATGATCCAATTTCCTTATATGCTTAAGCGCATACAGAACAACCTAGAGCTGAAATAAACTTTTCTCAGTTGAAAAATACAGAAATGATCCAGAGCTCCACCCTCGAAGTGTTCTGGTTTCACAGTTCATCCTGTTGACAGCAGATAACAGAAGCAAACAGACTTTGTAAAGGAACTGACCGGTCTTGGTGAGGATGTGCAAGACGCAGACTGAAACTAGACCACTAAAAACTAGCCATATTTCTTAAAAGGCTAGTCAGCCATTGGCCCTCTGACAGGTGCAAGAATGCCTACTGTTGGCTTTTTACCTCTCTGGGAAGGAAGAATAATACTGTCTACCAGAATTGTACTGTGTCAAAGAGTGTTTTTCTATACTTCGCTATGAGCCGAACTAATTTTCTCAGCCTGATGTCTTGGCTTGTATAGGATTTGAGGACAATGTAAGCATGTTCTGCTTGATGTTGAGGGTTTGCTCTTGTGGAAAAAATAGTCCAGTGTGTGATTCTTCTACTTGCACAGCTGTCACCTGGGAGGAGCTGCTTTGCACCCCTGTTCCCAGAGGTGGGAATGGCTAGGTTCATTCCCCTTGGTGGCAGCAGAACTGGGACTGTCAGCCAGTGCTCATTGATGTAGCACAGAAGTCAGTGATCAGTTTTTCCCATCTGAGGTTAAGGCACATGATGCTCTTTGGGAATGAATAGGTTAAAAGTACCTGATGCTGCTTGTACTAATCAGGTTTTTATGCCAACTGAAGTTCAAGTTTGAAATTCCTGCACTTGGGTGCAGTTATGCACAGCATGAGCAGATGGGATCTTGTGGCTCTGAGGGGTAACGCTCAGTACTCCAGTGGTGGTGACTGCTCCTGGCTTTGTGCAGGAAAGGGAGCTGGCTTTTGTACCATCTCGCCTCAGGCACATCCTCAGAGGTGTGGATGCCTTTGGGTCCTTGAATGGCCTGTCTTCTTTTTGGCACATTACACTGGGGTGCACATTGCAATTTCAGGGCCCTTCATGGGATCTATTTGATGAAAACATGGATGCTCCAAGCTCAAAACATGGCTCCTCTGAGTTGAATGTCTCCCCAGGCTCTCAGTATGATCTGCAGAGAGAAAAAGGCCCTTTTAGCATGTGCCTTGTGTCACCCTCTAGTAGGTATTTCTCAAAGAGGTCAGAGAGTTGCACTCTCAAAATGCTGATTCCTCTTGTTGTCTCCCTGGTCTCCTCTGTCTGTCTCCCATGCGTTGTGTTGTATATTGGAGCAGCTGAGAGGAGTTTTACCTGCTCCTCTCACTTTGGAGATGCAGGCAGCATTGCTGACAAATCCATCAGCAAAACCACTGTTGTAGCGTGGCTTTCCCCCTGTCTCGTCATTTTAGCATTTTTTTGTTGAGATGGGGGAAGAAGAAACAACAAAAAAAAAGCCATCTGAGAAGTGGATTTCCAGGGGAATTTGAAGAAAAAGTCCAAGTATTCAGTTCTGGTTTGTGTGCTAATACACTCTTTCAGGCTGGCAATCCAGGTGTTCCAGCTTCCACTTGTACGCTATCAATCTCTTGAGTGTAGTCTGAGATGCAGGTTAAACAATAACTTCTCCTCCATGGCTTCTTCCTTCTTGCAATCTGTACTCTTTGGACCTGCCATATAGCAAATTTGTTTTACTCTTAAGCTGGTCTAACTGCCTTCAAGCCATTCTATTTCTTACTTCCTGTCAAAAGTCAGAAGTGGTGCCGAATCAGGCAACCTTGTATCGTCTTAGGTTTAAAGAAAGGAAGAGAAAAAGCTGACTGGTGTAGAAAAAAAATGTCCTAGCTTGTGAAATTTGGACCAAATCATAAGATTGCAGAAGTAGTAGCCAAATGTACTTTCTGGAAAGAAATAATTTCCACCAAAGTAGCCCTTTGTGATTCAAACTACTGTGTGAGAGACAGTGGACAAAACATATTGTGATTGCCTTGCAGCATATGACATCTAGCTGCAGACAGTTCCTTGATCTCAGTGGGCCTTTAGCTGTGGGACTGTGAGGAAGTCAAGTGGGGAGTATGCTGCATGCAGGCAGGCGAGGCATAAAGACTTGTGTCATGCCTTTATTTTATTCTTCTTTTAACATAAAGTCTGTCCACCTGTAATCTTAAAGGAAAATGGGGGAGGAAGATAATTTCTATTCAGATTGTGAGTGTTTTGGGAATGGAGAAGTCTTTCAAGTTTACCTTAAGGCTTTGTTTCCTGCCCTTGTGAGCTTGCTCCGTGTAGTTACAGTGTCTGTCCATGGCTTACTGCTGATGGCGTTTGATGACTTTCCAGGTGGCAGCAGAGAGAAGGAAAATCAAGTACAAAAGGTTAGGAGACAGTTTATCAGCCTGGCTTGCTGAGGTCACAGCACTGGTTTGAGTTACTTACTCTAAGCATCAGCTTCGAACTATCACCTTTCTTAATGACTGTAGTGGCACACCAGTATTTTACATGATGCTTCCTTTACAAGGCAAAGCCCATTTCTGAGGGCTGATGTTCTATTCCTGAAGTAAGAACTGGAGTGAGAAATATTTTTAATTGAACCAGTGGTTTGCATCATGTGGGTTTTTTTTTTTTCCTGTTTTGCATGTAGTGTAATGCAAAATACCTTGTCACTTATTTAGCATGAAGAAATCACAAGATAGATTATTATTGGTACCTACATATTCCCAAAAGCACGTTCTCTGCTGATCCTAAAATAAGAGTGGCTTGGCCTCTTAACCCAGTCTCTTCTGTGGAAAGAGTACAGAAGTGATGCCTTTTGTAAAACTTGTATTTAATTTCCCCAGCTATCTGTAAGTAAACATTATGCAGTTTTGCCAACAAGCTCAACTTGAAGGCTTTGTACCAGGATGATTCTATGATTTTCCTTTAGTAGGTATTTCAAGAATGCCTTATTTAAATCAGGCTTTGAGAGGATAGAAGTCACAGCTGGATGTGGAATTCATGTGTTTCCAGAGTTCAGACCTGTTTGGGGTGAAGCAAAAGCTGATTTCCTTCAGCAGCAGAAGGGAGGGATATTCCAACCTCTCCTTCCCAATTCTCTGCACACTACTGAAGCTGTTGGATTCATTCAGCTCAAGGGTTACCTGTGTGACAGCATGTGTCAAGGTAGAGGAGAGAAAAAAATGAGGCCAGGCTTGTAATGTATCCTCTTCTTTTCTCGCTCATTAAACTGGTCACCTGAGCCTGAACTCCTGTGTCCCTTCACATGAGAAGGTGGATTTGTCAGGTGACAGCTGCAAAGACCAGGGAGTGCACAGCACAGAGAGGGATTAGCAGCAAATGGACACATCAGGATTCGAAATGCAATATTGATTAGCTCATTAAAATTAATAAGACACTCAATTATCAAAGTCCTGTTACATTTTGCAGTTCTTGTGGAAATAGAACAATTTATATGCCCTTATCCTTTCAGGAATACCTCACACAAGACAAATTTTAATGTCATTTTCCTCTGCAAACCACAAAATGTGTTAACTTTTAATAGAGCCCGAGTTTGTCAGTGTTTTATTTAGTAGAACACTGGTTTTGGTAGGGCAATGTTTTTAATAGACTCCAAGATGTAGGCATAGTACTAAAAAGTTTCTTTTATTGAGAATTATCTAAATTAGTGTCTAATTGGGCTAATGTTGTTTTAGGTAGGGTCAAAAACTAACAACGGGCAGATATTCATATACTGGCCAATTTTAGCAAATCAGACAAATCTGTCTCAAAATACAGCACACAGAGAGGAAGACCCTTTGATTGAAGCTCAGGAACTCAAGGAACAACTATCTGGGGCATAGAAAGGGCATGTTGCTCCTAAAAGGGAAAAGAGTGAAATTTTTCCCAGTTCTTCAGAAATATGTATATTGCCTCCATAATACATAAATGCAATTTTTAAAGCTACAGATCTAATTGCCTTATGGAACCTTAAATGGCTTAGAACTGGATTTCCAATGTGAATCTCTCTGCTTTACTAAGTATTGTGTGGGATTCTTTTTTTTGGTTTTTTTTTTTTTGGTTTTTTTTTTTTTTTTTTAATGATATCTTTAATGAGGGATTTGCTTGAGAGGGTTTGAGCCACCTGACACAGGGCCAATCTTGCTGAAATGAGAAATTGCTCTGGAATACTCAGTTTCCATGCAGGAGAGAGGCTGGAGGAAGATAAAGTCATAGAACTAAGATCCTGGAATGATTGCTAGGTTGCTAGGTGGATGGCACTTCTCATTGATGTGGTCATTGCTACTTTTTTTTTCTACAAAAGTTTGATTGATTTTTTTTTTTTTTTTTTGCCGCATTGCTCAGGAGAGCTAATTTTCCTGGTTAACCACAAGCTTATAGTTCCCATCCCTGTTTTGCCCTGCTGTTGTGCTCATCTTCAGTCCCACTTTGGAATAAGATGTGTGTCCACTTCCAGTGTTGCTTCTCTGGTCTCATGATCACAGGGATAACAAAAAAGCTTTGGGAGCTGAACTCAAAAAAGTGAGACCCAGAAATGAAATGGTGATGACACCTCATAGGCCTTCATGAAAACCATCCCCTTCCTGATAATCAAAGTCATTGGTAAGGTTCTTTGGTAAAATGTATGCAGTTGTGGGTGTGCGTTAAGGTGTTTGATGCTTTCTGTTAAGCTCCAAGATTCTGGAGATGTAAAAGTTATGCAAAAATATGTGTCATATAAAAAAGACTTCTCCCACTCCTATGTGTAGAGAAAAATGACAGAATTTGATCCAAATGTTCCTTGAAGACTTAAATAAAGAGATTTAAGCACACAGAGGCTTTGGTTCGAGCCCCCAGTTCCTAATTCTGGGTGAGGAAGTGATGGTATCCAACTACCTCTTAGCAGTGAGTTACTAGCATTATAACTTAATTCTCTAAAATCACTGAAGTCTTCACTGAGTAGCCTTACAGAAAGCCAGAGAAGTTGTGCGGGAAGGAAGGAGAAGAAATGCAGCACCAGCAACAAGTGTTGTCTCACAATTATCTTGATCTAATGTAAAAATCTGCATTTTAATTTCTGTCTCATCAAATTTCTTATTGTTGCATCAGCTTATATGTCTTGGTAATCTGGGAAAAATTGCAGTCTCTTACATTTGTGTGTGCTATAAATTCTTTTGTGCAATTTTGACTCCCTTGGTAGCAGAGAGAATGCTGTGAATATGGTACACCCTTTTTACTCAATCAGCAGGAGTCTCATCCACCACCATGCCACAGCCAAAAGACTCTGAAGAAGTGAGACTGGAAGTACTTTTCCAGCCTGCTTCAATTCCTTTGCATATATTCCTAAACCAGATTTTGGAGAGCATGCATAAAATTAAACTGGCACTTTATCTGGAGCTGTAACCTCCAGTGTCAGACTTGTGTCTTGCCATTTCTGGGAGCCTTGACAACAATACTGAACTTGACTTGCAGTGTCTATGGGGGAGCTAACTTTTGTATTCTTCTTGTTTGGTTTCTTTTCTCTGCTTCCATGTCTTGATCATATCTCTTAAACTATTCTTTGCTAGTTTGTTGGTTTTCCTTTTGCCTTTCTACAGAAACCTTGTTCATCTCCTGCCTGTCTTTACTTTCCCTGGTCACTCCTAAGACTGATGAGAAACAGATTCCTCATACTTCTGTGATCCTGAAGATACTGGGCAAGCACAGATGAGCAGCAGGGAGGTAAAATATTTTGTCCTCCACCCCAGTACAAAGCATCTTCTTTGGGGCTTGGGAGGAGGATGAAGACTGGATAGAGGAAGAAACCCATTATCTTCCTCTATCACACAGGTAGTTTGGGTAATGAGATACCTAGAAATATTTAAATCTGTAGATTTCATTAGAAAGGCTGAGGAGGTAAGGGTAGGGCTGGGAATGACAAGAGCAGGACTTGATTCAAGAAGAGAAAGCAAACAACTCAAGATTCCTTCTGGGCTCTCCTGCAAGACACAAAATATGCAACAGTGTATTCCTCTGTGTCGGCTGTCTTTAGATGGAGGCAGACGGCCACAGGCGGTGTTTGGATTCCAGGTTCAATAAAGGCACATCCTTCCCTTCGAGGAGGCAAAACAGTGTCACTTGTTAGAACTCAGAATCCGTCTCTAAATGCCTCAGTGACTTGTCATCAAGTGACTCAGTGCGCTGTCATAGCAGGGCTTGTGCCTTCCACATCTGAGTTATACTTGCTGAAACAGTGCCCTGCCAGCTCATATGAACAGTCCCCCCTCCCAAGCTTGTTTCCAGTTGACTCAGGTGAAGAGGGGATTTGGGGGTGTCAGGGCAGGAGAAGGCTGCAAGGGCAGATCAGAAATCTCACTACCTTGTAGACTTCAGAATGCCAGCTTTTCATTTGGTCTGTGTGCCTCTGAAACAAGTCCTTGAGTTGCAAAGGAAAACATTCAGAAGTGATGAGCTGTAAAAAATTGTAAAAATTTAGTAATTTAATTTGTCCAACCAACAATGTCTATTCTTGCAGGCAAAGGCTTTGTTTAAAGTTATTTGCTACTTGAGAAAAATAGAAAAATGCTAATGTTGAAATGCTTTCAGCTTGATTTCCTTTATCTCCTGCAGTTCATTAGATGATCATTGAGATTTTTTTTTTTTTGTTGAATTCACATAATCATTTTTTTTTAAGAGCTAATTCTTTCTAACACTAGGTACATCCTGCAGGAGTCCTTCCTGCCTTCTGATCCAATACTTATTCATCCTGGGATGTAGTCCAAATGCCACCAACAGTGTTTGTGTAGGCTTTTCTTTGTTTGTTTCAAAAACATTTCATCACATGATAACATATGGCAGCATTTAATGTGTAAATGTGCAGTTTAGGATGTAATGGTCATGAAGATGAGAAGAATCTCACCTGAGCCGCAAATGGCTTTCTGCTTTTTACATCATACCTGCTTTAAATTTAGTATTACAGTGGATGCTTTGTGTTTGTGATGATGTTGCTTTTTGAGTCCCACCCTGTTATTTTGGCTCAGTATTGAGGAGCAGTGACTTCAACAACGTGATCTCATCCAATGTGTGGTGTAGCTGTGTTTGTTTTTGAAGACTTGAGATCCTGTTCCATCTGCACTTCCTGTAGCTGTAGGTAAATCATCTGAAATCCAAGATGATGAGCATGCCTGATCTCTGTGTTCTCCTTTCTCATGAGTTCATGTGCTTCCCTTACATGATGGGCCTTTTGTGAGCCTTTTTTATTTTTACTGGGGTATGAATGGGGTGAGCAAGGAATGGGTTCTCTGTAAACATAACTTGTGCTTGTTTCAGCAGAAAAACTCTCTCTGTGAGGGCTCTAAATTGCTAATGAATTAACTACAAATTTTGGAGGAGAGTGTGGTTGACTTAAGATTCTTCTCAACTAGCATATGAGAAGCTTGTGTTTTGTTTTTTTTCTCAAAACCAGCTTGCAGTCCCCTCCTCCCCCAAACTATAAAGCAAGGATGCGGTCATTGGCAGCTGTTTTCCTTTTGATGTGGTCAACTCAAAATTAACATTAAAAGTATAATTCTGAACTTGGAATTTCTGGGAGACTGAGTGCATGATGAAAGGACAGGAGGGATCTCTCTCCACCTGCTGGGAGTGTGCTCTTTGCTTGAGTTTCTTAGGCACTGAGATAGGAGGATGAAGCTTGACACAGCTGAGCTCATCGTGGCACACAGCCATCCAAAGGCAAGGGTGCTTTTCCCTTTCAGCACTTGGCTGTGAGCTGACCTGGCAGGAAACTTTGCAAAGCAGTGTGAGTGGCTGTAGCTGTGGTGTAGTATTAAAGATCACGGAGCTGCCTGCAGGTCTGAGTGCTGGAAGTAAGGTCTGTGAGACGCACGGTGAGATCTGGCGGCTCCTCAGAACTGACACTCAAGTAAGTGCCTTTTAATTTTGTCATTGGGATACCTGCTGTGTACAGCTTTTTATGTTGCTTATTTTGTTCCTATATCCCTCTATCCCCAAGCTGTCTGAACCTCTAGCACCTGCCCAGTCAGCTCCTGAGGGACCTGCTTATGCTGCAGAGCTGAAAGTCCTTTGTGCAGAATGGATTTTATAGAATCATAGAATTGCTTGGCTTGAAATGACCTTAAAGATCATCTAGTTTAAACTCCCCTGCCATAGGCAAGGAATTTTCTTCTAGCGCAGGTTACTCAAAATTCCATCCAGCCTGGTCTTGAACACTTCCAGGAATGGGGCATCCACAGCTTCTCTGGGCAACCTGTGCCAGTGCCTCACCACTTTTATAGTAAAGAATTTCTTCCTAATATCAAACCTAAACCTACCCTCCTTCAGCTTAAGCCCACCCCCCACCTTGCCCTGTTACTCCATGCCCTTGTAAAAAGTCCCTCTCTAACCTTCTTGTAGCCCCTTTAGGTACTGGAAAGTGCTTTAAGGTGTCCCTGGAGCCTTCTCTCCTCCAGGCTGAACAGCCCAGACTTTCTCAGCCTTTTGATTTTGACTCTTCTCTAGCTGGTTCTCTGTCTTTAATAAATGTCTTTGTGAGAAAGACCCTGACAAAAAATCACGACTGGATCATGTATTTCTCCCCATCCCATTGTTCTGTTGCTCTCAATCCTTCTTTGATTCCATATGGAGGAATAATTCTTGTAATTCCTGCCATGCTGTAGGGACTTCTGTGCTTTGCTTAGTGGGTTCATTTTTTAGTGTAGCAGAGCACTTTTGGGATTTTTCCAATCCCCTATCTGGATTATGTCTTGTGTCATGTAAGTGTTATATGTATTCTTGAGAAGTTTTTCAGAATTGAGAGAATGATTATAAGCTGGGCCCAAACTTCTTCTGTTGTTTAGCTGGAACTATATTTTTACTCTGAGACAGAATTAAGTTGCTAATACTGCAGCCAGTCTCACAAAATTAAAGAATCCTACTGTTTTGCTGTTCCCCTTCTACCCTGCAGTCCTCTACTTCGTAGCTAAAGTGCTATAGTGTAGGAGTTGTACAAATGTTTGATGGCTTTTTCATGGAGGTGCTGTGATTCTTTGTCACCTTCTACCTAAACACAGCCAGTAAAGGCTCACAGTGAGCATAAAGCACAACTGTGCTGGAGAAATAATATGCTTAGTTCTGTCATATAGGTGTAAAGGGCAAACAGGGAAGCAGAGGCACAGGAGGAGTAGGAAAACATATTTCTGATATAGCATAATGTAATTTTATCTCTGAATACCCTGCAATATATACAGAAAGACTTCAGCAACATCTGTGCCTCAGAATTCATAGCCAAGATGAAAACAAAGCTTTCATCTGGCAGGAACTCTGCAGCAGGTATTTGGTAAGATCTGCCTGGCATAAAAGAGCAAAAGCCAAAAGTTGTGGAGAGCTTTTTCTTTTTTTTTTCCTTGTCTTTCCCCCCACTACTCTTTTCATTTTCCTTTTTTATTTTTTCTTTCTCCTCTCCCTAACCAGGAGGCCTAACTCTCTCAGTCGCCTCTGTGTTTCAGTGGGAACATTCAGGGACTGTGTTAGCAGCACTTGAGAGCCTAACCTTGAGAACAAAAGTAGTGTTTCATGTGGTTACGTACTGAAAGATGTGGGTAGGCATCTAGTGGGAATCCAGAAAGCGCGTGGGTGCTTGATTCCCTCGGAAACTGTTGGGATTTGGCACCTAAGCTGGTAAAGTATTTTAAAAAACTCTTAAATATCTTTCTGAAAATTGGGTCTGATGTTGCTAATCAGTGTGAAGGGTGGGGGGATTTTTTTATTGTGACGTAATGGTGGCTTTGATCTTTGTTACTTTCTAGTAGATAAACAGAAGGAAGTTGAAGGAAAGCTACAGAAGCAACTTTGGGATTGGAGGGATTGACGCAAGAGGAAGATAAAAGCTATGTACTTGTGTAGTTTTTATAAAGTGAGTGGGAAGGCAGGGCTGCTATGGGCTTCTGAAGGGTATAAATGCCAAGGAATGGAGGGTGTGGAAGAAAGAAATGGAGTCTCTACTCTGCAAGTGCTTGTGCAGGCAGGTAGCCTCACACACAGCCTCATTCAAAAGGAGAATTTTCATAGACCCTTGTGAGTGTCACAGGGACGTGCTGCTGAGGAGCAGAAACACTTTGTGTGGCAGCAAGGAAGGTGCCTGCTTTGGTACTTCAGTCCGGGTAAACCACTAAAATCTGCAGTTGTTGGCACCTCAGATTGGTTGGCATCAATAAATGTCATCACATCACACAAAAGCTGCTTCCCATTTGTGCTGGCCTTCCCAGACAGGAGGAGCTTTATGAAACTCCTCCCAAGCTTGGATTGTTAGTGCTTGAATCTCCACCCTGCCTTACAGCTGGCTGCCATGGTGATACAGTTTAATCTCACTGATCACTTGTGGTATCTGAAACTTTCACCAGGAGGGAAAAGCAGGGTGACAGCTGCTCCAGGGCACAGGTTGGTAGGAGGGGAACACCAGGTAGGTAAAACAGCCTGTCTTGGGACTGTTCTTCTGAGATGTTAGCACATCTCTTACTATATCCACTAGGACATAAATATTGTATTTATGTGTGAGGATATACTCCAATAAGATTTAGGCATCTTGGGGAGTGCTTGATGTCAAAGGTGTAAGAAAGCTACTTGAAGATGATAAACCATTAGCAGAGAATATTGAGTCTTAACTGCTGGAGGTGTTGGGGATGTTCCTGTGTCAAGTGCGTTTTTTGCAGCCAATAGATCCATAAACTAATTTGAGGTAATTACTAAAGGAAAAATTAGACCAAATAGAGAAATGTTAATAAGTCACCAGAGCTGGATGGCATTCAAGAATCCTGAGGAGCTTGAATGTGAAACTGCAGAACTGCTGGCCAAGCTGTTTAATTTATCACTACAGACAGCCGCTGTGCCAGAGGACTGGGGAGCTGCCAGTGTGATTCCCAACTATAAAAACGGCTCTAGAGGGGATCCTGGGAACAACACAACAAAGAGTCATGCTACCAGGAATGGAAAGGATCTCTGAATATGTAGAGAAATGTTAACTGTTAATGGGAAAGTCGGTGTGGCTTCTGAAAATGAAAATCCTGCTTCCCAATCCCATGAAGTTCTGTGGGGTGTCAGTAAGGAAGGGTTAAAGTGGATATAAGATGTTTGGATTTTCAGAAAACTTCTGTCAACACCTGAAGCTCCTGTAAGTTTGGAGGAAAGGCTTTTTTATGGTTTGAAAGCCACATGGATAATAGGAAGTAAAACATTTGGGACAATTTCACATCTTATGTTGGAGAGGGAAACATCACTTCAGCAGCAACCACAAAGGCCATCATCCTCATTGGGAAAGTGATAAATGACACCATTTGGCTTTGGTATAAATGCTCAATGCACCCATATCTTGTGGGTGATGTGCAGTTATGGTCTCCACATCTCTTGCAGAGCACAGTGGCATTGCAGAAAGGGCAATGAAATGGGCTACCTTCCAAGAAGAAGCTAAAATAGTTGAGACTGTTCCATATAGGAAGAAAGGAAGGGGCACAGGTTTAAATCACAAAGTCAGCAGGTAAAGGTAATATGAGCCATCAGCTCTCATGCTTTTACAACCAGGGAACTTTTGATTAAACACGATGGGCTTTGATTTTAAAATAGGTGAAAGACCGTACTAGTGCAGTGGAGAATTGGTGGCTGTAGCCTCAGAATAGATAGAATTTCGTGACAGGCTTTCAGGCATTCACCTGTGCAGGAAAAATCCCACTTGCATTTTGCAAGACTCTTGCCTTTACAAGAATCTCTGTGTGACCCTTCCTTTCCCCAGGGCTCTCCTGTGCAGTTTTTCATAGGAAGCAATTATCCAGGTGGCTGGCAAGTGTTCGACACTCCCTTGTGTGCACAATGAGCTGTTTTTTTTTTTTTTTTTTAATTATAAGTGACTTATTCCTCATAGAAGTAATTTTTTTTAATGCTGCCTTCAGCAGGGTGTGCATGTGAACTTTATTTTAATTAAGGATGAGGAATCTGTTTTACATAACTATATCCCAGATTCTCATGAGAGAGTGAAAACAGCCCTGAGGGATTGATGGAAAGGACAGTGAAATCGGGTTGCCTCACCGATGGGAGGCCTGATTCCAGTCTCTGAGGTTTTCTGTACCTGTGGGACTTGCTCCAAGCTGGTTGACAGCCAGAGGAATTGAACCAATGCAGAGGCATTGCCTCCTCACAGCTTTATTTTGGGCCACTGATTTGTGGTTCTGGGCAGATACTGGTCAGATACTGGGATGGCTGTTGCAGCTCTGCCTGAGGTTGTTGTCCCTGTATTGGCCCAACAGGATGTGAATCTGCCTCCAAGCCATGTCCTGTTGCTGGCTCAGACAACTTCTGCCATATTGCCTGTTGCCATGGTCTTGTATTGGAACACTTGGTTTACCCATCCCCTTGGAACAGGGGTGCCTGTTATGATCAAATATGATCCTCACCAGCCAGCTGAGTTGCTAATTTACTAGCAGCACTAATGGGATTGGGTCAAGATGGTTCTCTGAATCTTTGAGAAAGAAAACAAATGGTGCTGGAAGTCACAAACAAATGCTCTTGGCTAAAATTTGTTCTGGGTTGTAAAACCTGGAAGGGACAGGGAGCAGATGACCAAAGTATTTCTGTACTATTAAGGAGGGAAAATCCAGGGTGTGTATGTGGCCTTTTGTTTATTTATTTTCCTGTTAAGAAAAAAAAGTGATAAAGGTGTTAAAACTCAGCTGTTGCTGGAACTGTACTGGAAGTGGAGCATACAAATAAGAGGATCTCTTTCACTGTGTGCAAAGAGAAATATGAAAAACAAACCACAAACTCTGTAAAGAGGCTAATAAAGTTTGTGAGTCAAACCTGGCATGTTGTTAGCACCTGCTGCT
Organism: Melospiza georgiana; assembly: GCF_028018845.1. Lineage (NCBI taxonomy): Eukaryota > Metazoa > Chordata > Aves > Passeriformes > Passerellidae > Melospiza > Melospiza georgiana. Next base: position 77,539,057 of record NC_080431.1, read on the forward strand.
TGTTTGTGGTGACTGAAGCAAGCACCCCTTTCAGAAAGCATCTCATACTGGAGATAGTTTTGCTCTCCTGTTACCAGAACCTCAGTGTGTTTGAAGAAGCTGAACTGGTGACAGACTGCACAGCTGAGACGTTCAGCTTGATTCCTGCTGAATCTGGTGGTAGCTGGCATTTTTTTCTGATGCCAAAAGCCTAGAGAGATTTGGCATGGTGCCGCTGCATGAGGACAATGTTGGTTTTGTTCTATTTCTGTTTCTGCCCCAAGAGCTGGCTCTAGAGAGTGTCTAGAAATTGGCTTCTCTTCCCAGAATCTTATATGAATCAAAGGAGAGTTTTGATGCTCGGCTCCTAATCTTTCATTGAAGTGGCAGTTCGTGCCATTGATCTGGAAAGTGTTTAAAAGTTAAAATTGATGGGAATTAACTGGTGATGCTGGGGCTTTGCAGCCCCAGGTGGGCATCTGCCACCAGTTTCCCGGGGAAGGAGGAAACAGATGAGCAAGGAGGTGGGGCAAAGATAAACCTGTGGGAATAGATGTCCTTCAGCTGTTCAGCAGAGCAACATAAATGAGTGCACTTTAGAGAGAAAGGAATGTGATGGTCGTGTCACAGCTTGGATGTGCTTTGCTCTGGGGTGAATTCATAGGCTGGAGCATGTGCTTTGAGTGGGGGTCAACAGACTCAGCCTGATGTGAGGTAAGTGGGGAACAAGGTCAATGTCAGTCATGGCAGTCTGAGGGGATGTGCTGAGGGCTTTAAGCACCTCAGAGGGCAGAAGCTGTAGAGAAATGTCTGATGGTGAAGTTTTTTTCCAGAGAAAGAGTCCTGACCATTTTCTTCATCTTAACAGAACGTGAGAAAATGGCTTCAAGATATGCCAGGGAAGGTTTAGATTAGATATTAGGATTTTTTTTTTCCCACAACAATGTTATAAATCATTGGAACAGACTGCTTAAGCAAGTGATAGAGTCATCACCCCTGGAAGTGTTCAGAAAATGTGTGAATATGGCACTTGAGAGGACATGGTTTAACGGTGAATGTGGTGGTGGTGCTGGGTTGATAGTTGGACTTGATGATTTTAAAGGTTTTTTTTCCAGCCTTAGTGACCCTATGATTCTATGACATGAAAATCCCATTCCTGGCACAGGTGGTTGGAACAAGAACACTGTAAGCTGTGCCAGGAGCAGTGATGCAAATCTCTGCTTTATGCAACTTGTGCCCTATGGGGAGTAGGGTAAAGTGCTGTAATCACTTGGTAGTTTAAACCAGGAACAAATCTGTGAGGCTCATTCAGGTGGAAAGGCAAAAGAGAGCGAGCAGTGCCAATATCCCTGATTGGGAAAGTTGCACAGAAGATGGATAAGGATGGCAGAGCACTGCCAGTTCCTCCTGCTCTCTGAGCTGTTTCCATTCTGGGAGGGGTGCCAGCTGCAGCAGCTTCTGCCTGGCAGCCTGTTCCAGCAGCAGATGCCTTGCTCGAGTCACTTGCAAAATTAACAGAGGGTTGGAGGGTTGCAAGTGCAGAACCAGAACAGGACAGAACCCTGGAAGATGTGTTTCTTCTCTGCTGTGGACCTGTGTGACCTTTCTCAACCCACTTCACCTGTCCTCAGTTTATAGAAGGGTAGTGGAGCTACTGTGCACTTTCAGGTATTCTGTGTTACCTGGCAGAAGTTGTTCTTTTACCCACGCTAGTAATGTTTTATCACTGAGTAGTGTTTTATGCATGAATGCTTTTCTGTGCAGTGCTTAAAATTTAGAAAAAGGTCCTGAAATTTTATGAGCCTCCTGTATAGGCAGAGCTGTTCAAGGGGGTGGAAGAAGGAGGAGTTGTATGCTTTTCTGGAGAAACTCTTGTGCATTTTCTCTTCCAAAATAATTTCAGGCTAGTTATTTATATTAAACCTTCATTAATTCACTGTACATTGTGAAACAGCAGATAGTGGGCTCTTTTGGAAAAATGTACAGATTAGAAGATGCTTCAATACATAAGCCATAAGCAAGGACATAAGAACACCCTAAGGAATCATGTGAAGTGTGATGCTTTCTGGGCCTGCTACACAGCTGCAAAGCAGTGGGTGAAGTCATATTTTGCCCACACAGCTCTCCTAAGCCTCAGTACTTTGAGTTTTACTTTGCTTGCTTTGGCTTCTGAGGCAGCTGGGGTCTGGAGCTGAGGCACTCCAGTGCTTTGCTCAGTGTCCCCAGAAGACCTGCAAACTTAGCCAAGCTTTTGGGCTTGAAAGAGATGAGCTGTGTAGCTTGAATTGCAACTGGGTGCCTCTAGTTCTGGGAGGCTGTAATGACTGCGACCTTTTGAGATCTTGTTCAAACTGTTTTTGTTGCACTCAGACTGGAATGTTATGTTCTTTGTTCCATCTCCTAAAAGGCAAACTTTTCTGTAGAGGCCGCTTGTGGCTTTTAGAGTTTGATATATATGGGTCAGGGGAGGAAGCAAGCATAGACTGTTGGATGTTTTCAAGTGCTGAAAAAATCCTTCTGAGTGCCTGAAGTGGGTTTCAAGATTCCAGCCGGATTTTTGCAAATAACCTCGGTCTTGATTAGGAAAAGAAATAAGCCCCCAAATGTGGATTGCTTCCAATTTGTGTGCACACAAGTGAGTGGGCTGACTCTTCCCTGAGACAGACCTGTGTGGTAAAAGGTTCCATCTTTAATTCTGAACCCCTTCTCCTGCAAGGAAGCACATAACATCTCAGCTACCATTAGTGAAATGTCAGTTTTTTCAAGCAAAATAAAAATATGCATTCAGTAGTTAAAACTGAGGTAAAAGTTTGCAGTGTGTCTTGAAAGGGCTCTTCTTGTTGCCTGTACACCTTTAGGCTTGTATCTTCAAAGAATCACAGACTGGCTGAGGAAAGGGAACTCCAAAGGTCATCTGGCCCAACCTGCTGTAATCAAGCAAGGCAACCCACAGCCAGTTATCCATGACTGTGCCCAGACAGCATTTGAGTATCCAAGGATGGAGACTCCACCACCCATGACTGTGCCCAGACAGTATTTGAATATCCAGGGATGGAGACTCTGCCACCTTTCTGGCCAGCCTGTCAGTGCTTGGTCACCTTTACAGTGAAAAAGTGTTTCCTGATGTTCAGAGGAGTCCTCTGTGTTTCAGTTTGTCCCTGTGGCCTCTGGCCCTGGGCATCACTGGTGAGAGCCTGGTTCTGTCTGCTTTGCATCCTCCCTGCTGGTATTTATAGACATTGACGGGATGGATCCCCCTGAGCCTGCGCTTCTCTCGGCTGGGCACTCCCAGCTCTGTCAGCCTTTCATCATTGAAGAGATGCTCCCCTCAGCATCTTGGCAGGACTCTCTCTGGCCTGTGTGCCCCTCATAGAGGAAAACCCAGAACTGGACCCAGCACTCCAGGTGTGCCTTCACCAGTGCTGAGGAGAGGGAAGGATCATCTGCCTGAACCTGCTCGCAATACTTGGCCTAATGCAGCCCAGGATGCCATTTGCCTTCTTGGCTGCAAGGACTCACTGCTGGTTCACACTCAAGTTGTTGACAACCAGGACCCCCAGGTCCTTTTCTGTCTGCTGAGTGTTTTCCATCTGGATGAACCCAGCACCTGTATGTGCCTGTGGTTGTTCCTCCCTGAACAACCTGTTGTTGTTTGTGTTTCTCCTTGTTGAACTTGATGAGGTTCCTGTAGGTGCACCTGTGGTTCCCTGGGTCTTCTGGAACATCAGGATTGACATTTGCTTTCCTCCAGTCTATGGGCCCTTCTGCCAGTTGCCACGAGTGATCAAAAGTTACTGATCCTGGCCTTGCAATGGCATTCCTGGATACATCCTGAGTACTTATTTAGAGTCTCTATCTGCAGATGTGAACAGAAACTTCTAGAGGAGGGCTAAGGCTTGAGAATCAAGCTGCTCTTTGGTCTTCCTTTCTTCTCTTCTTTCCCTCTCTCCATTGCTGGCTGACCTCAGTCATCAGCTACTGCTAGAGGCTCTTTGCTTGCATGACAAAGCTATTGTGGGTTTGGCTTTAGATTTAAAGCCTTCAGATAATGTGGCTTTAAAGCTAGGACACCTCTTTTGCACGGGTTCTCGTGCTGTGTGGGGCCACTTCTGAGGTGGTGTGCCATGTACATACACAATTGGGTGTCTTCTGTTCAGTGCTTGCTGTTTATTCCTGGCTGAGAAAGGGACTCTGCCACAAGGACTGGCTGTGCAACTTCAGCTCAAACTGCCTTAACTCAGACTATTTACTTTGGAAATTACAGTTTCAATTGCTGCTGATAACCCAGCTGATTGTTATGTTTTACATTTAGCACAGTTTTTTTAGTTCTTTCCTTAATGACTTATGTAAATAATTTTAGAAGACTTAGCATTCATTTTGGGGAAGCTGGCGTATGGGGCTGCAAGGCTGGCAGCAGGTGCTGTAAGTAATCACTCTTCTAAATTAAGAAACACTTTCTGAGGCAGTAGGTTAATTTCTGGGTAAGCAGCCTGCATACAGATTCTTGGAATCAGCTGGATCTTGACCCAGCAAATGACTCAAGGCTTTGTGTCGAGTTGAGTTCTCACTGAAACCTTTCATTTTTAGAGGAAACTGGGGCTGTGCTTGAATGTCTGTTGAAACTGTGTTATCAGGTTGAAATCTGTGTCACCTGGCTTTGTGCTTGTCTTTGTGCTCAGTCTTCACTGCTGTTGGAGGTGTATTTGGAGCATGGACAGTGTCATGGCTTAGCCAGGTCAAGCTGCCTGGAGCCAGCGTATCTATCATAGAATGGTTTGAGTGGGAAGGAACCTCAAAGATCTCCTCATTCCAACCCCCTTCCAAGGTCAGGAAAACCTTTCTAGACCAGGTTGCTCAAAGCCCCATCCAACCTGGCCTTGAACACTCCTAAGGATGGGCTATACACAGCCTTTCTGGGCAGCCTTTCTCACCACTCTCACAGCAGATAATTTCTTCCTAATAGAAAATCTAAACCTTCTGCCTTCTGTCAGTTTGAAGCCTTTTCCTCTTCTCTTATTACTACATGCCCTTGTAAACAGTTCCCCTGCACATTTCTTGTAGACAGTATTTGGGTACTGACAGACCACAGCGTTCATGAGTGGCTTATGCTGAAGTCTGTGCTGCTGTGGGTTTCTCTCATTAGTACAAGAGCAAGCAAAGTACTGCTTGAGAGCTTTGTGCTGTTTCTTTCTCCACCTCTGTGCCTGTGAGAGGATTTCTGCAAAAGTATTTCCTCTGATATCTCTAGTGGAGCTCTCATGGGATCTCCAAGCAGTAACTGTTGACCAGATTGTGCTCAAGTGCTGCCTGTCCCTTTTGCATTGTCACAGCTCTGGCCAGCATTGTTCTTGCTCAGGAGTTGAAGATTGCCTGCAGAAGTTTGACCCACTTATTGTAAAACCACTCTTGAGTCTGTGAGGCTGATGGGGCCAGTGGTGTTTGTGACTTGAAAAGTTAAATGATTTTTCATAGGCTCTACAGAGGAGGAAACTAGTAAACTCTGAGGAAACTGGTAAAATGTTAATTACTGTTACTACACAGAGTATGATTTTGGAATCCTTTGTCTAACTTGTGGAGTAGAAAGGTCCAATTTTTACAAGCTCAAGCTCTCTTTAAAATCTATTTTTCTGTGTGAATATTGTGCCAAAAAGTAATGTGAAAGGTGGATTTTCTACTTACATTGATTCCCATGTAAAGTGGAATAGAGCAGGAAAAGTGCCCTTCTATAAGGATTCTAAAGGAGAGAACTTCAGATAGCTGGAGAGGTCTCGGGACTTTAGCTGGTCAGAGTGACCCTGAGATACATTAGAAAGTCTCTTTTCCCAGCCTGGCACTCAAAGGAGGAGTCAGGGCTCTTCATTTCTCAGTCCCAAGGTTGTTTATTGTATCTTATCTATAAAATTCTTTCTCCTGTCCTGCCAAGGTCCGCTCAGCAAGACAGTCGGAGGTACTCTGCCTGCCCCTGGGGCAGTGTTATCTTTATATTTTGAAAACTACATGTACAATGTTTACAATAACTTTCCAATGCCTATCACCTATGTTAGACAGTGAGCTTCTACTCTAAACCAATCTAAAAGTGCCAACATCACAGCAGAAGATGGAGGCCAAGAAGAAGAAGAAGGAGAAAGGCTGGGCATGCCCAGATCCCTCCATCTTGCCCCCTGAATCCCCGTTCTAAAAACCCCAAAAATCTATTTTTCACCCTGTGATAAATTCACTGTCATTCTATTTAAACTGTCATGGCTTGCAGATCTTCATCTAAGGTTGGTAACTTGCTCCGTGGGTCACAATCAAAACCAGAGGCATCTTGGGCTCTGTGCCAGGGTTTCTGAGCCCCCTGGCAGGGGTCTTGGCAGTCCAGGACTGTCAGAGGGAAATCCTGAATTCTAACAGAGAGGAAGAATGTTTTTTTGTTGCCTCTATACAAAAGGGGCAACATGGGACTTGCCCTATCTTTGGCTTAGAGTTGGTGCTTCTTGTGCCGTTGGATGTTCAACCTAATATCAAACTGGTGCTTGAAATTGTATACCTGCTAAAAAGGTCTGAAGCCACTTCCTGCACTCTTCAGCTTGATTTTTTTTGCTATGGTCAATCATCTTCAGAACAAAATGCTCTTAGACTGGAAAGTCAGTGTTGGGATACAGCCCTTTCACATTTAAAAAAATTAATAATCCAAATGACAGACTCCTGAAGGTAGAACTCATTTCTTGTGAACAGCATTACAGAATGACATGGCTTTTGTAATTTTTTTAGATCTGTAATCTCTTCTCACTTTTTAGATTAAAAATTTACTGACTTCTTTGCTCTGAAATGTTGAAAAAAAGGAACAGTTTTCCATGTGCAGAGTGTAACAGACAATATTGTACTTCTCTATAATGGAAACTAGATGTGTAAGCAACTTGGTTTTTTGATAGCTCAGCTGTGCTTGAAAAGCTGAATTCTTAGGTAGCTCTGAAGGCAAATAGTCCTCTTCAGGTGGCATTCTGGTTCTGTGGGAATTTGGACTGAAATATTTTTAAAAAGAAATGGTGAAGAGGAAGTCATACACACTGACTCTATGGATCTTCTGACAGTGGATGCCTTGTGGGTTTAACAGATGATCCAAATGCATATTGATGCTTTCAGATGATCTCAGTGTATTCTCTGGGATGCTGAGAGATGTCTGAAACCTTGGAATGGAGAGGTGCAATGGGCAAGAGCTGGATGCGTTGGTGATGGGAGCATAGGAACATGCTGATCTTGGACAGGCTTTTCAAAAGGGGTCAGAATTGGAACTTTCTTCAATTCTGCAGGGAAATGAGTTAGCTCTGTGTGGGCCACAGGAATTGAAAGCATCAGGTAAATAAGTGACCAGATGTTCAACAGGTGTCTGGAAGGTTGGCTTTCTGAATGGACTGCAGAAAAGAAGGCAGAGGACCAAAATTCTCTGCTCCAGATTTGTAGATTTTGATAGGTAGTTTAAATAGGTAATTTAAGAATATTGCTTTGCACCTTTCTCAATGACTGCCCTAAACTCAGTCTATCCAAATATTTTTTCCAGGCCGCATGAAGAATTTGTAATGCTTTCTGTTATCAAGAGCAGAACTTGAAAGAGTCCTGCACCATACCAAAGATATGAATGCTGTGTTAAGGAATTTGGACATGTTAATAAAAACAACATATTACTCCACCACTCTCTCCTCTGAAATTAAACGTGTCAAGCAAATTGCTGAAACAGTAGACGGAAACTTGGCAATTACGTTTGTGTGGCAATTTGATTCTGTTCTCCCGAAATACCTCTGGAGACCATCCAACTGTAGCTCTGCTCTGATCCCAAGCCTACCCTGCAGATGCCCTGAGCACACAGACATGTAAGCAGCAAGCTCTGGCGGCCTGATCTGTGTAGTTGCTAGAAAGCTTCAAAGTCTGCTTTGCTCTCAGAGGGCTTTCCATTTGGGAAAGGAACTGATACCATTCCAATTTTAACTCTGGAAGAGGAAGGGAAAATAGAAAAGCTTCAGAGAAGCAAGTTTTTGTCTAGACTGTGGAGCCAGCTGGGTGTCTTGTTCTGTCTTGTCAGGCTGCCTTCTTGTTTGGGGCTGTGTCTGAGTGGTTGACAAGTGCATTAACTGTGGGAAAATAAACCCACTTTTGGTGTGGCAAATGAATCCTGGTCTCCAATGGCCACCCCCTGCCACAGTTGTTTCATCACTGCTTTACTGACCCATAAAAATGCACAATCTTCTTTCCTTGTCCTTTCACAGTCTTCATTTGAAAAGCTTTCCTCTGTTTTTGCCTTAAAAACTACCTTAGAAATGAAAATTCCCTTTTGTTTCACTGACTATAAAGTGTGCATGATAATTACAGGACAATTGCTGTTTTAGGTGAGATATTGCAGTGTTTCTGCAGGACAAAACCCTGCTCCAAACAGGAGCAGTTCAACTTCTCTCACTCAAACCCCAGGGGCCAGGGACGAGGAATTTCCTCAGTTTTGTGCTCAGCAGTGACCGTGGTATCTGTGTGGATACAATTTATTGCACTGTAAGTAATAGTTTAATGGCCTTGCATGTGATAAATGCTGGTTTGTGCTGGTGTGTGGTTTTTAATAGTATGGCAGAGAATTACTTAGGCCTTTTAATCTGCATCGTTCAAGAAGGCAATATTTTAAAAATGTGATTATGATATCAAGGGTTTGTGAAGTGGAGGGCAGAGAGGCTTTTGCTGCTCCAAAGTTTTCCTGTCAAGAGAATGTAAGTCATAAGCATGACAACTATGGAATTTTTTTTGTGTTTGCTATTTGATAGTTTTTTTATTCTTTGAGTCAGGCTTCTTTCCTTCTCCTGCATTTGAATCCTTTTAAAATGACTAGCTTCAGGGAAAAATGCAAGCATAGCAAAATACCTGTGGAAGTCTTCTGTCATTTGCTGACTAATTGGTGCTTTTAGAGTAGTACCTGTCTTGTTTCTTCAGCAGTATGTCTACTTAGCTGTGCTCTTGCTTCAAAGTCATGTTTCATTCTCTGAAAGCCCCACTGTCCTTGACTGTCTTTTAAACTTTTTTTTTATTTTTATAATTTGTTTGGGTTATTTTCTGTTGGTTGCTGTCAGGAAGGTGCTGTGGTAGCTAAAGAGGCTGTTCCTCTTCCCTGCTGTATCCCAGTTGCTCCACTGGTTATTTACAAGGATGCAACCTGACTTGCACCATATGTGTTGACCCTGTCTTGTGCAAAGGCTTGCTGCCTCTAGGGATCCAAATAAAGGATCTTTTAAAAAATTGGATGCTACAGACCCTATGCTGTTGTCTGCAAAACCAGGGGCTTTGGTTTGGGCAGGACCCAGACCCTCCATTCAGAGCAGTGGTACTGTACAAAGCCTTTGGCCCCTGGGATGCCTGAGTTCCTCAGCTCCCTGGAATGCCTGAGTTCCCTTGATCCCTGAGGGATCAAGGCCAGATAGGATTGAACAGGGCTCATAGACATGTTTCCTTCAGGAGAAGCACTCAGCTCTGGCACATACTTACCTGGTCAATATTTGCACAGTTAAGAGTGGGACAGGGATGGGAAAGTTCTTCAGCCAGTGGTGAACTGGTTTCCTGAGCGTCAACACCATTAGATTTGGTTACAAAGGCACTGTGTGGGCAGAAACTGGCCTCTCAGCCCTTAGTGCCTCCTTGCTGTAAACCCATCCACCCTGTCCCAGGTTGTGTTGGGGATGGCAGTAGCTATTTTAGGGCAGTTTTGGAGGTATTGGGTGGGAAAAGATAGGGATTTGGGTGCTAGAAAAAAGTTCTAGAAAAGCATCTGAAGGTTGGGGGTATTATTGTACAAGTTAAATAATACCCTGGATGCAACTGCTTTGTGGTTGGGGCTGTTTTAAAGTGTGGTTTATTTGGCATTGAATAGCTATCAGAGAGGTGTTTTTAGCCACTGTGCTTTTAAAATCAGCATGCTAAACCCCCTTGGAGTTGTGAGAATATGTGCATATGCAGACTGGTGTTGGTTGAATTCAATTGTTACAAAACACACCCTTGGAAACCTCATCTGGGATGGTGTTGGCATGTCCCTCACATTTTGCCAGTTTTCAGAAGCTGTCAGGTAGTACTGTGTGGGAAGTGTTGCAGGGATAAATCCTGAAATCCTAATTTGGGCTAAACTCCCACTGTTTTCAGTGGGTGGCTTGCTGGCATTAAGGCCAAGTACCCCTCAGCTGTTACAGATGACCTTTCTGTCCTTTAAAAATCAAGGATATTGAGACTTGATGCCTCTGTCTTGTACTGGAGATCAAACTGCAGGATTGCAGCCCTTAAAGTTTGTACATGTGCTGAGATTTGTGAACAAGAAGTTGGTTAACCAGAAACATTTCCAGTAACTGTTCTTTAGATTCTCAGTAGTGCTGGTGAAATGCCAGAGATCTGGAAACAGAAATCAGCTGCTGATTTAGAGCAGTGCATGAAGAAGGTACTCGTTCTGTAGAGGAAACACTGATGTTCTGAAAATTCTACTTTTCATAAATAAAGAAAATATAACCCCATGTATTTTAAATGGAAAAATTAAAATTCTTTCTAATTACCAGCATAAATTTATTGAAATTGTTTGCTCAGATAACTGATTTTTATTTTTTTAGGAGAATGTTTCTATGAAATCCCTGCAACTTTTGTCAGTATATTGCGTTCCAGCAAAATTGAATTAAATGTATTTTAGAAGTCAAGAGTCTGAAAGTAGGTACCTGAAGTTCCTGACTATCACCAAGTGGTTGAGATGATAAGTTGTTCTGGCTTTGTCTCTCTATGCAAGAAAGAGGGAAGAGGTTGTGTTTGTGTTGGCAACACTTAAGAAAATCAAACAGTAAGAAAAGAAAAGAGGCCCAAATCCCTCCAGAAAATGTTGCTGTGCAAACCTTGGCTGGCAGAAAGTCTTCCCAGTTGAAGAGCTTCTTTCCTACATCTCAGTGGAGCGTCAGAATTAAAGTCTGACTGAAACCAACTTGATGTCAGCCTCAAGTGTTATGTAAAGGTACCCCAGGAACTTGCTCAGTTGTGACCGAGGCTCTGAAGCCCACACTATTGTTTTTCTTGCCCATTTCCCCTTCAGTGGTCACTGCCTATTCATATTTCAAGCCCAGGAGGGCTCTTCTGTCCCATCACTGGGACTCCAAGGGGGAAGAAGCATTTTCAAATCCGTCCATGCCCCCCTTTACCTCTGAGTTCCCCCTCAGGATTGTGTACACAGCTCTCTTTTTCCTTTTTTCTCTTCCTGGATATATGTTTCCAGTGCTGACTGAAATTGCAGAAGCAGCTGGAAGGGCTTCATCTCATGCTGTGTGCTCTCTAACTACCTGAATTGCCTTTCTTTTAAAGACTTGATTGACTGATAGGAGGAGGGCCAAGCAGACAAGAAGTTCTTTGGCTTTCTCCCCCTCTTGTGCCTCCAAGATCACAAATGAGGTCTGTGGGAACTGGGACAAGAGCTGGCATCTCCCAAGTACTGGAATTGTACTCCACACACTCAATTTCGTAATGAGGGTGTTATGGTACTGATCCCAGCTCTTCCGCTGGTTCTCTGCTCAAGGTTGTCACAACCACTTCTAATTTGTCTTCATCACTAAACTGGGCCTTGGGTACTGAGGAGTAAAAACATGCTTCAGACAAGTAGTCTGAATGATGTTGTGTCTCTCTCTCCTTTGAAGCCTCCCTATCAGTTTGTGTGGCTTGTAATTGCAGAATTGTAGATTGGCAGGAACCTCTGTGTGGATAGTCTAGTCCAATTCCCCACCTCATGTAGTGGCAGCTGAAACAGCTCAGTGCATGTCTGGTGGGGTTCTGAGCATGCCCAAGGATAGAAATTCCCATTATCTTCCTGAGAAACCTGTGGTTTTCTGAGTTCTGTGGTTTTGTGTCCATCTCCCCTCATGCCCACCCAGAAAAAAAGTGTGGTTTTGTTGTGGGGTTTGTTCTTCCATTTAAATGGAATTTCCTGTATTTCAGTTTGTGCCCACTGACTCTTGTCCTGTTGCTGGATACCACCAAGAGGAGCCTGGTTTCATCTTCTTTACATCTCCATCAGGTATTTATTGATAAGACCCCTCTGAGCTTTTTCTTCTGCAGGCTGAAGTATCCCAGCTCCTTCAGCCTCTCTTTATATGCCAGATACTCCAGTCCTTTAATTTTCTTTGTGGACCTTTGCTGGACGCTCAGCAGTGTGTCCTCGTCCCTGTTATACTGGGGAGGGAAGGACTTGTCCCAGCACTCCAGATTTGTCTCACCAGCCCTCAGCAAAGGGGAAGGATCCCCTCTCTTGACCTACTGGAAGTTGTTTTTCCTAATGCAGCCCACATGCTGTTGAACTTCTTTGCTACAAATGTGGTTTGGAGGCTAATGGCCAACTTGCTGTCCACCAGGGAATCTGAGGCCTTTCTCTGCTTTTTCTGCTTCCTGTCTGCCTGTTGGCTCCCAGTGTGTGCTACTGAGCAGCAGGGCTTTGCACTTTCCTTTGTTGAACTGCAAAGGTTGGTGTTGGCCCATTTCTGCAGCCTGTCCACATGCCTCTGAGTGGCCTGCCTGGTCTGTTAGCCACCACTTCCAATACTTATCATCCTCAAACTTCCTGAAAATTGACTTTCTGCTGCCACCCATAATCTTTCCTTTATAAAGAATTCAGAGCCCTGGATGAAGTATGTAATGAATCAAATCTCTCAACAGTTCTAGAAAGTACATTGCTGTTCACTTGGGAAAGTCAGACAGAGATGAGGCAGCTTCACTAGCACTAACAGAACATTAAATGCTGAGCCTTGTAGTAAAGGACTTCATTATTATTATTTAGGACTTTCATTCCTTGAGTCTCTGATACTTCATGCAATACCAGCTCTTGCCCTTTGCTAACACCATAGCAACCTGCTGTAAATGTCGCTATATAATGTGGCTTGTTGGCCAAAAGCTGGACAAGGAATGCTTTCTAGGGCAGGAAATCCATGGGGTCAGTAAAAAAGTGCAGCAGAATGAGGGAAAAATCCCACTGCTATTTTATAATATTGCAAAGTGATTTTTCTTTTTCTCTCCCAAACTGTGCCCTAGAGGAAATAGAGGCATCAACCGAAATTCTCTCAATGCTTTATCTATAACCCCCTCCCCCAAAACCTACATCCTAGGCACCATCTAAACCTCTGGGCTAACAGATGGTGTTGAGAGGGGGAGGGAGGGGGAGCAATTTGCATCTAAATAGCTGAAATAAGAAAGGGTCACGTCCCACAGACCAGCCCCACTCACCTGCTGTTTAAATCCCCCTGAGAAACAGGAAAACGCACTTGGTTTTTAATGTCTGTGTCAGCTGTACTTGCTCACTGAAACTTTCTGCCCTAAAAAAGCTGCAATCCTCTGCATCTTGCTGTAGGGATTCTGTTCTGCCCCCAAAAGAACAAACTTTTAAGGCTTTAGTTCTCTGAATGGATTTGACAGCTGTGTCACTTCTGTTCAGCCCTCCCATCAGAGTGACTGTTGCTGTTGGTTAATGTAATTAACACAAGCACTGATGATACAGAAAAGGTTCAGAGCAAATATTCCCTCTTCTGCCAGCTTGCTACTCTCAGGGCTGCCTGATTGCACCTTCAGAGGTGCTCTTGCCATATGGTCCTGTGGACTTGTGATGCAACATTCCATGCTGGGTTTGTGTGTGTAGGTGGGATGGGCTTTGGCTCTAGTGACCTCCAGGCTGCAGCCCAGTGGGGATTCTGATCCTGCAGGACTGTGCCGTGGTGTTGGATGGTTGTGCTTAATCCTGCAGGCATGCAAAGGCTTCCTGACTGTGTCCTGTAAGAATTCCTCTGGTCTAAGACCTTGCTGCTTTGTAATGATTTTGTGTTGGAGTGTAAGGGTCTTTTGCCCACCTCTGTTACGCATTCATGGAGACTGCTCTGGGGCTAGCCCCCTGTCCTGGCAGCAAGAAGTGTGCTTCTGTCTCTTCAGGCAGAGTTTCTCAAAGTTTAAGGCTGTGGAAAGCCTGTAATAAGGAAAACCTCCACCATTCTTCATAATAATGGACACATTCAAGACCCCAAAACCATCCTACCTTATTTCCCAGTGATATTTGGAGAGGCTAGAGGGCTTTGCATGAAGTTTAGTCTTAGTACAAAACACCAAGATGAGCGAAACCTCGTTCTACTCATCAGTTCCTTGGGCTTCCACACTCAAATGCTGAAAATAAATAATGTGACCATAGTCCAGGGGGTTCAAGAACTTTATTACTGTTGTCTGTTGACAGCATCTCTACTTCCCAAGAAGGCAGAGGCATTGAAAGGTTGAGTTTGGCAGACTGGAAGGCTCTGCAGGATAAGGAGTGGTGAAGATGATGTCTGGGGACTCATCACTGTCTGCTGTGTGTTGATCTGGTAGAATAAAATGTCTGCAGAGGATGATTCCTATTTATGGAATTGCAAGACCTTGAATCTCTCCTTTCTTCAGCACAAGCCTGGAGGGAATAGGTGAGGTTAACCTTTGCTAAGCTCCTGGGCCCTCCCTCCCACAAGTGTCTTGGAAGAGGAAATGGCCTCTAGAAGTATCTTTGTTATTTTTTTTTCCCTCTTATTTAATTCCCAAGTATATTTCAGTACTTTGGGTAGTAGTGGTTGATGTGCATTAGGGCAATGTGGATCTGGGCAACAGCCTTGTTTACATGCCTCTGGGGAATAAGTTTATTTATTTTATAATTTAATATAGATTCCAATTAATAAAAACAAGATCCAGTGTATGAATGCTTACAGAAATAACTGGGCAATGCACAATAACAAATTATATTATTTTAGAGCAGTCTGTGGTACTTTATAACTTTCCACAAATGTTTTTCTTTTTAGTACTTTGTCACTTGAGGATAACTATGTTTTATAAATGGTCATATCACAATATGCATACTCACTGTCTGGGAGTAAACAAGGTAAGTGAGTTAACTGGAGTGGTGCAAGTTACATACACACATGAGCACATCAATGTGTGTGTGGATATACATGTTTATACATCCACACTGTCTTCTGTAGGACAGACCTCTGCCCTGCTCCTTCTGCCCCCTTCCCCAGTTCAGTGATGCAGGCAGGTGACTGGCTCTGGCAGCTGTGCTGCTGGTCTTTGCTGTGGATAAAATGCTTGTTATGCAGCAGGACCCCACAGACCATGTAAGAGCAAATCCAGAAATGAAAGATTCTACTGGAAATATTTATTTTCCCTGTTTTTTAAAAACAAGACCATGTAAATTGTGCATCTGTAGCAGAGGTGCATGTTACTTTTTGACAAAGGAGTCAAAAGGGGGATATATGAGGAATTAGGTGCCCTTTGAGGTGAGGTTTGCAGGTAGTGGGATGGAGACTGGGGAAACTGGATTTCACAGACTCCTAGAATTGTTTGTGTTGGAAGGAACCCCAATGATCATCCAGTTTCAGCCCCTTGCCTTGGGGACTGCCCTCTACTGTGCCGGGTTGCTCAAAGCCCCATCCAACCTGGCCTTGAAGACTTCCAAAGATGTGATATCCACAGCTTCTTGGGCAGCCTGTTTCAGTCCCTCAGCACCATCACAAGAAAGAATTTCTTCCTAGTATCTAATCTAAACCTGCTCTCTGTCTTATGGCCATTCCCCCTTGTCCTGTAACTCCATGCCCTGGTGCAAAGTCCCTCTCCAGCTCTCTTGTAGCCCCTTCAGGTACTGGAAGGTGCTCTAAAATCTCTGTGGAGCCTTCCCTTTTCCAGGCTGGACAATCCCACATCTCTGAGCCTGTCTGCATAGCAGAACTGAGCATCTTTCTGGTCTCTTCCAGTTCTGTTCCAGCAGGTCCCTCTAACACTGAGGTCCCCAGAGTGGGATGCAGACTCCAGGCAGGGTCTCACCAGAGTGGAGCAAAATGGAGAATTGCTTTCTTCTACCTGCTGGTCACAGTGGCCTGAGATGTAGCTGCTTTTATTTTAGCAGGTTTCTTTTTGTTTCTTTTATTAAGTGGCTTACCAAGTGGGTGACTGACACTGGAACATTTATTTCTGTATCTTCCCAAGCTGTCTCACTGGGAGAGGAATTTGCTGTACAGAAAGGACCATTCTGGTAGTCTACAGTGTTACTTCAATCGCTTTCTCTGTGCGGAACTAAAATACTAAAGAAAAAGATGTGCTGGATTGGAACCATGCCTAAAGCAATTCTTGGCATAATGGGATTATTTTACTGACTTTTAATTAAATAGAGTTCTAACGAGTTTGTTTTGAGCATACATACAGCTCTGATTTGTTGCTGTTGGTCTAATTGCCTCCTAAATTAAAGGTATCAATATTCTAATCCACCTTCTCCCTTGGGATACTGGCATTAAAAGAGGATGTGGAATGCTATGTAAATGATTTACAGACATGCAATATAGAAAATGGTCTTTAAAGGCATTAGCTGAAACTTAGGTCTCCCCTCTACCTGTGATGTCTTGACAGAGAGACTGATGAATTGTTATTTTTCAGTATGTATTTATTTCTGTGTCCTGACAGGTCTTTTAAATGGTTAGAAATGTAGTCTGAGAAAAATGCCAATAATCTCAGCCTTTGAGGAAGCAGCAGTTAATGAATCTTCAGGGAAATACCCAGAGTCCAGATGCTCTGTGGGGAAGAAAAGGTTAGGAGCCAGTGGACCAGGGGTTGGGGACAATTCATCATCTCAGATCTAAGATGGAAGCTGTCTGCTGACAACACAAGATACTAAAATGGCAGAATTACAGGCTTATTTTCTTAGGACTACTTTTTGAGAGCCCATTTTAAAAAGTCATGATTTGGGATTTGACTACTTCTATTTAAGATATATTGGTTAATTTTTGTCAGAAATAAAGCATTTTTGCAGATTTTTAATTATCTTTACAAATTGAAACCCTTTGGGGAAGTTTCACCTGTGTGGGATATAAATTCAAATAATGCTGTAAGTTTGAAGAATATATATTAGGCTCAAATCCAACTTCTTACTTCAAAGCTAAAATGGACCTTACAAAGTAGAAGGCCGCAAGTTTAGATGTCTGTTTTATAACATTTTAATAGAGTAGCAGAGACTGACGAAACTTTTGTCAATGTAGGATATTTAAGCACCTCAGATAAAACTAGATGCACATTGAAGAGTGTTCACAGGAAAACAAGAGTTATTTCCAGCCTGAAGAGATTTTTCTTAAAAATAAAAGCAGCCAAACATGCATATGTTGGGAGGCTGTGAATGAGCACCTGCAAATACCAGCAGTACAGGAATAACCAGGAATGGAACAAAAAGTTGGATGGGGCCCTGAGCAACTTGATCTGCTGGGAGGAATTGCTGCACATTGCTGCACATGGGCTGGACTTAGTTGATTTTTAAGGGCCCTTCCAAACCAAGTCTTTTCTATGATTCCTTGGAAACTTGGGCCGAAAGAAACAATGGGAAAGAGTGGAAGAAGCAACCTCATCCTTGCAAAGAAGACAGTTCACTTAAGCTGTGTTGTGGATTGATTTGAAGGATCTCCTTTCCCTCAGCAAATGTATTTTACTTCACTGAATCCCTCTGCAATGAGTGTAAGAACAGAAGAGATGGAGTTAGGGCAGGCTGTGCCACAATATGAGTATGAATTGTTAGTAAAGAGTAAGGCAGCACTTGCCTTGAGACAAGTGTAAATGGCATTAAGTGAAGGGGGAAAAAGTGGTTTGGGAAGTGCATCCCTATGCATTGCTCCTGGGTGTGCTCAGGGACCAAAGCTGGGATTTCTTGAGAGCTGTGCAATAGCTGTTTCCAAAACTGACTACCCTGTTTCTATCTTGAGGTTTTGTAGCAAACAGAGCTGTTACTGTAGAGGTGAGAGGTGAAATTATGGTGTGCTAGTTACAGAATTTAAAGTATCCTTTTGTACTCTCTTGCCTTGGATAGGAAGAGGGAGCGTGGTCAGGTAACCCGAGGTGAGTGCTGGGTTTGTGTGGCCAAAGCACTGAGAGAGCTTTGGGTTGTGGGTAGGTACCATATCTCTATGGCAGCCTGCTGCAAACATTCTTGACTCTTTAATTGCTGAAATTAGGACAGGATGATCAGAAAACTGTACCTGGACTTGCTGCATGCTGTGCTCTCCTAATTCTTATGCTGATGGTTTTAGGAGCAAGTAGCTGTAGGACTTGAGCAAGATGACTTAAAGCAATGGGAGGGAATACTGAACAAAATGCCTTAACTCATACAACTTCCTAGAGCATCTGTCTTTGGTTGTTGTCTTCATTTTGGAAATTGGTTGAGTTTTATCTACCCCTTAGCAAAGGTACAACATTGTCTATAGAGAGATTCTTGTCTGCCCAGTAGTGGCCATAAAAAGATTTTTATCATTTTAACTACACAAAGGACAAACTATAACCTGGCAAAGCAGTCTTGAGATGAATAAAACATGCATACTGGCAATCCATCATAATCCATCCATCAGTGAAATCCCAATTCTGCTGAATGTGCAGTTCATATTGTCGCTAATTGTATGATGTAGATGCTTGTCCACTGGGAATTGGATGGAAATTAGCAAGTCACTTGCTTCAGATGCTGACAGGGCTGTGCATGGGAGCTCAGTCAATCTCCTCTGGGTTGGGTTTTATGGCTGCAGTGTTGCTGCTTCTTGAGAAAAAATGAATTTTAAATAGGTAGCAGTGAAGATCCATGCATCCTGCTGAAAGCTGCTTAGGTCACTGTAGCAAGAACAGAGGATAAGAAGATCTGTGCCCCAGAAAAGCACAGATCTTTGCTCAAAGATGTTGAGGAAAACCTTGCCTGCTATATCTAGCCTTGCAATTAACTCCTACTCCTAATTACATAGTGCTTTAAAATGGGCCTGCCACTGTAATAAATGATGTTGTTATATTTCCTTTTGTTCAGTGGAGTAAAAATAGTTCACTTGGCTCATGGGCTTTATTTAACTGAGCGCTAATGCAGACTTGGTTGTAATATATTGCAGAAACAGCAGTTCCTTTGTGCCAGTCCTATAGAGCTTTCTTTTCTCTACTGACATACAGTAACTATGATTGGAATCTGAGTAAATGATGTGATAAAAGGCTTGATGGTGCTTCCTAAAAACAAACTGCTACTCATTAAATTAAACGATGATAATTCTTAATGGACTAGTTAATGCTCTGCAGTGCATTTGGTACAAGTAAGGAAGTCTAGGGATGTGAGACCTTGCCACTATGGCTCCTCCTGTATGTTCTAGAATCATCAAGTAGGTGGAATAGGGAGTTTTGCTAGATAGCATATAATTATAAACACAGAGGTGGTGTTCTTGCAGCAAAGAAAACCACTGTGACAGTTTAATTAGGGGAGAAACTGCAAACCACCTTAGGCTTTTTCATTTTCCCTTATAAGTGAACTGCTCATAGAGCATTTCATGTATTGCACTTGAAGGAGTAATCATTGTAAACCTGAAGCAGATTTATGTGCAGTTCTCAAATTGCTTGTCTTCATTGACATTAAATTAGCTTTTGCAGCACTGGATATTTGATGGTGCTTGTCTCTAAATTCAGTTTGTCTACAAAAACCTCATATTTGATGCAGAACTTATCCTGTCTTTGGAGAACTATTCATTCTCCCCTCTTTTCCCAGCTTTGAAGAATGAAAACTTTTAACAAAGCAACGTGAAACTGAACCAATCTTTGTGATTTTATTTAATTGAAATCTACTGCCAGTATGAAAATCCTGGCTAGCAATTAAGGGAATGTGACAGCTTTGCCAGTCATTACATAAATACTATGGAGCACTGGGCTTCCTACTGTCATTAGCTGCAATGAACACAATGGAGCTATACACAGGAGCAAGAACTACTCTGATGATAAATGTTTGCATTTCCAATTAGCACTGAACTGTTGTGGCATTTTCCCCTCAGTCTAATTGAGGGTCTTGGGTGGTTTCATTCGCTAACGATAATTGGGTTGTCTTCTTGCTCTTTACTTTCCCAGCAGCAAAGGAGTTGAATGAGTTTTGCTCTTAAGAACATTGGTTTCCTCCTTGCAGGTCTCTGTGTCTCAGCGTTTCTTCACCTCAGAAAAAACTCAGCTTTTACAGGTTAACGTGAACTTTCATCTATTTATGTCCTGTGGCTTTTTGCTAACCACTGCATTGCAGTGTCCTCTGTGCCTGTGGGATGTCGTTGACTTGATCTGAAAATGTTCTCGTTTTCTTATAGGTTTCTTACCCCCACCCCCATTGCTAAGTGACAGATCTCTGGATTTAAAAAGGTGCAGTTTTTGCAAGTGCTAACATGTATTTAAAGTGTGAATACATTGTACTGGGAATTATTCCACATTAGGAGAGAGCAGGGCTTAATTCTGAGCCCTGTGCCCCATGTCCATCTTCCTGCATTGGAAACTTTTGAATGGAATAATGATTAATGATTCAGCTGCTCTCAGTTGCTGTTGCTGCTAATGTGTAGTTAGGACTCTGAGCCAAGTAACTTAGGCAGGAGTAGTGGGGGTGGTTTTAACTGTGTGCATTAATATATTCTCTTTTTGCTGCTTCTAGTCATTTCCTCTGGAGCACAGATTTCCTCCAGGAAACCTGCTTATATGGGCTTTGGATATGCTTTAGCATAAGAGGCCTTTATTTTTCCCACCCTGCTTAGCAAGCTCCGACTCCAGCGACTACTTTGACTTCTGTGGTTGAAGCCCTGCCCTCCTGTGAGCAAAAGCAGAACCGGAGCCAAGGCTGCTCTGTGCTGTGCTGGAAAAGGGAGCCTGTCCTGACATCTGCAACAGCCAACTTGCTTGTTCAGGCATGTAGGGGGAGGGGAGGCAGCACTTCTGGAGATGAGGAAATAAGGAGGATGATTTGTGGGCTGAGAACTTTTAAAAACGATACTCTTGGTTCTTTCTGTTGCAGCTTGGATTTTTTTTTTTTCCTCCTTGAATATGGATGCAATTTATTTCTCTTGGGCTGTTTAAAAGCCCTGTTAGGAGTGGGTAAATGCTTGGTGAGAATGAGGAGGCTGCTGCCCCGGGATGGGATCAGGCAGAGCTGACCTCTGCAGTTCTCCAAGTTTGAGTACTGGAGCACAATTAAGGGGAGTTCATCACGTGTTCCAGGTACTTGGGCATAGCTGGCATTGATTGTGAAGTGGTTATTGTTTGACACAGCCATTTATTTGTGCAACAGCTGAAGCCAAGTCTAAACACGGCAATTTAAGCTGGCATTGCCTCTCTGTGGTTTTGGATTCAAGCCTAATGCGGTGAAAAGGGCTTGACCTGCCTCAGTGCTTCTAAAACCCTCAGTGTGCCTGGGTTACTGTCACAATGGTCATGCATGGGCCCACACTGTGGAAGATGGTGAACATTGGGCCTTGATTCTTTCTAACAAAACAGAAAGAAGCTTCCTTAACTTGAATGAAAGGAGAACTCTGTTGCTAGGAATCGAGTGGTTATAATTAGTCTGTTCTTCTTTAGAAGCGTATCTGTGCGGTAGGATGGGTTAGCGTGGATATCTGCCCAGGGAGAGATTTTGCAGCTCTCCTGCCCACTACAGGGATGTCCACGTCCTCCTGCACAATCTGGGCTAGGGAATCCCACCTTGCATTTAGCCCAAACTGCTGGGATTGAATGAAAGGCTTTTTTTAAAAGGACCGTCCAGACTTTCAGCTTTTAAAATTCCAAGCCATGGGACTGTCCAGCTTTTCCTGTTGAGTTGTAAGTGGTCAGTCATCCTTTATGTCTGGCACTATGGAAATAATACTGGCAGTGGAGCAAGACTGCAACTGGTAGTTGGCCATCTGCCATGAGAGTGTCTCTCTTCCCCCTCCTCACACCCACCCACCCACTCGTGCTGTAGCACTGGATGCATTCTCTTCTACGTGTATACTGATGTTGAGAGATTATTCTTTCATTTAGTTTAGCAATTTCATCTGCATCTTTAGGTGTTGGCAGCACCTGCAGGGATCTAACAGGTAAGTTCTAAAAAGACATCAGTAAACATTGCTGTTTTGTAATTATTTATTTGAACTTTATGCAAGCCCGTTGTTTAGTCTGTTGGGGGTTTTGTGTTGTTTGTTTGTTGTTATTTTTGTTTTGTGTTTGTTGTAGTTTACATGTAAATGCAGGGTCTGGGCTGGTGCTTTGCTGGTCCTTGGTTTTTTTTGTTTAATAGGCACGTTTACACAGAGCTCAGATGTGCAGTAACTGGTTGGGGAGACAGCTCCATGCTAGGGTTTCTGAGGGTTTTTTAATCACCTCTAAATGCAGTGATCGGTCTTTCCTCCCTCAGAGTGTGTTGCAGCTGCCTTTTTTGTGACAGCATGTGTTCCTGGTCCCATCTGCTGCTGGGTGGAGGAAGAAGACACCTCTTGCCTCTTTTTCAGGTGGAAGGCGTGGGGTGCCCTTCCTTCAGCGTGAGACTGGTGTTTGAGACTTAGTCCCACGTAAAGTAATAAAAAACGAATGACTGTCTTCATCCTGTGTGGAAACCCAGCTGATCAACTCTGATGTTACTTTTTCTGCTGGGATTTGCATGGAAGCGTGACACACAGGGAGGGAATCTGCTGCTTGCAATGTGTTTGAACAGAGCAGAGCACAGCCTGTGCTCTTTCTCACCAGGGCAGTGTGAGGGGGAAGGAGGTGATGTTAACTGTGTGTGCTCACAAGCAATTTCTAGCCATGGGGTGGAAGGATGCAAGGATACTGGTGCAGAGGTAAAACACTTGTTCTGATAAGGATCAGCTCAATTAAAGGTTAAGACTCTCTTTTTTTTTTTTTTGTTTGTGAGCAAGACACCCTTTCCTCACCCTGCCAACAACAGAATACTAGTGTCTTGGAAAAATGGGAGATTTCCTTCTGGTAGTAAGCAGAGAGGAAAGAGCAGTTGCTGAGCATCTTCCTCCTCCCCATCTTGTTTAATATAGTTTATTCTTCAGTAAGTTGTAGTGAGTAACTTACAGCTACTCTCTTGCCAGACTGCATGAATTATAGATGTCTCTTTTATGAGTTTTCATGTTGACTCCTGCAATTAGTATGCATTGGATGTAGTTATCTGTATGGCATCTACTGCAGCGTAGGTTTCAGCCTTTCTGACTTTTTAATTGCTTTCTGTTTTAGCAATCAGTCATATGTCTGTCTTGCTAAGGAATGCAAAGAGAAGACAAGCAGCTTGATAGAAACCTAGAGTTCAGCATGGAGCAGCAGGTTTGAAATGATGTGCTCAAGTTAAGTGGAAGGAAGAATGACATACATAGAGGGTCTTTGTTCTCTCTTTTTTTCTGCTTGTGTGTGTGCTAGAGTAGGGTCAGAATGTCCCACCTACTTTTGGGTCCCACTCTGCAAGGTGAATGTCTCAGGAGGCTGTGCCTGTACTACAGTTTATGCCTGTAGTTTAGGAATAAACTTCACAATTTCCAAGGCATGTAGATGTGACACTTGAGAGTGGCATTTAGTGGTTAACACCATGGTGCTGAGTTAATGCCTGGATTGATGATCTTAGGCTCTTTTTCAACCTTAATGATTCTGTGATTGTCTTTTGTGTTATATCATCTTAACAAAGATCAGCAGACCTGCATGGATCTTTGCATCTGTGAATGTACCCTGAGCTCTTGGATGCTACTCTTGGCACCTGTGGGTGCTGTTTTCGGTTCACAACTTCTGCTTGTTCACTACTTCTGCTTGCGCCATCTGCCTACGTCTGTCTTCTTCCTGTCTGCATAAGTGTTTTGTAGGTGTAAAAGGAGAGTTTGACAGGTTTGCTGTTGGACTCTGTTGAGTCTGGGGCAATGATATGTAGCTAATGACCCGCAAAAGTTGATTGGAAGGGATGGGGGTGCATTGAAGGCAACCATAACTTGACTACAGCAGTCACAGATTGCAGTATGTAATAAAACTTATCATTGTTACTGTGTGCTGAAACAACTCAAACTTTCAGTACTTTCAAATGTCTGCAGAAACAATAGTCCTACATTACAGCTATGCCTTCCCTAGTGGTGTCTATGGAGTTTGGTTTGAGTGCTGGTATTTTAATATATATAGTAGTTGAGAATAATTGTGTCTGCAGCTAAAATGTATTCCCCCATCTGACTCTGGTTGAAAAGTTCATGTGCTGTTTCATTGCTTCCACTGTTCACTTAATCACTCCGTGGAAACCTAAGATGGATTTCTCAAGGCAGAGTCGTGCTGGTGTGAAGAAGGAAATAACTCAGAGCAGCGATGCTTTGCATTCCTGTTGGAATGGAATGGCTTGTGCCTAGCTGAGTGACTCATTTCAGTGGCCTAGCACTGATGTTCTGCTGGCTGGGGAAGTGATTGCCTGGTGCTCTGAATTCGGGCAGTGCCCACATGAGGGGGTTTGTTTAAAGCCTACTTACATGTGAATTGGCAGGAGATTATTTTAGGAAGAAGAGAATTTGCACAGCCAGTTGGGCTGCAGTGAGGGAGATGGCTACCTCTGAAACCACTTGGCCTGGCTCTGGGCTCTCAGCTCTGCCTTGGCTGTATAATTCTGTCAGGACAGGGTTTCATCTGCCTACTTTGAAGCCAATGGAAGTTGAAAGTATAATGATATTGCATTTGACCTCTGTATTGCAGTGGGAGGATTTATTTAAGCAGGTTTTTGATTTTCCCTTTAAATATATAGTGGCACAAGGCTTTTGGGAACCCTCTAGTGCAGCTATTACAGGGGGGAACTTCTGTGGAATCAGTCTCTTAGTTTTGTGGATCAAGGGATTTCTCTTACCCCCCCATCTCCAAACAGCTCATGTAACTCCAAACATAAGACTTTGATGAAGAGAAAGGTCCGTGAACTTGAGTGATAGAAGGAAAATGAGAGGGTGTACTGTAGGCTTTGCCTGCAGCAAAGGTGCAGTTATCAAATAGGTGTGAAACAATATTGGTTGTAAAACTATGTAACTTCTCAGCAGTTACTTGCTCTTTCAGGGAATAATGTAAGATAAACAAGAGCTTGTACTGCCAGTTTCTATCCCTGCGGTTAAACAGTAATTCACTTGTGCGCTGTCCTTTCTGACTGAGGGATTTTGAAAAACTTTCTTATATTGAAGAAACTGAGAGCAGATGTCCCTGGGGTTACACCGGTGGAACTGAGGGGGAGGATTCTTGACATCCAGAGATTTTTCTTATACTCTTTATTTTTTTGAGTTTTTTCCTTATGTTCTCTTTCTTTCTTCCAACACTAGACCAGCCTCTGCCTGCAATCTGGGGCTTTTTTTATTCTTCCTCTCACTTCTTTTTCTCCAGCCTGGAGCCACATACTGCTCTATTTTGATCTGATTTTGCATCCATTCCCCAACTTCGTTCACTTTACTCTTTCTCCTGCTTAGTTTTGTGCCTCCGACAGCAGGTATACTGACCTCTCTGCTCAGTGGGAGAGGGACCCAGAAGTGAGTCAGTCTCCATCCCAGCCATGCCTGCAGCTCCAGGAAGTCTGGCTGATGGGGGAATCTTTGGATGCACCTTTATTCAAACCCCCGTTGGGGGTAGATCAGACTGTTAGAGCAGCAAATGTGGTGCCACTCCTGGGGAGGTCTGTTTGACACGCAGAGGGCTGCTAACATTCCTTTTCCTTCTGCTTCCCTGTTTGCAGTGTATTCCTAGCACCTTCCTGGCAATTTGCTTTTTCGTGCTTAAATAAGATCAAAGCAGAGAATGCATCTCTTATGGGACACTGCTGCTTATGCTGCTTATGTTGTTTCAAATGGTTTAGTTGTGCCAGTTCGGTTCCAGCCGCTGACACTGTGATGTGCAAAGCCCATCAGGAAGGGCTCAGTATCTTCATGTTTCACAAGATACATGTGCCGCAGTGCCTGCCAAAATTATCAGTTGGGTTTTAGCTTAGACTTTTTTCCACTGCATAGGCAGGGAGAGTATTCGTTTGCACCAACCCCTTCATGGCTGGCACCCCAGCTGTCACTTAGTTCTGTTCTGTTTTATACCCAAGAATGGCATGAGGCTGAAGTGTGAGTGGTGGGACATGCACAGGGCACATGTGAGGACACGCCCAGACAAGTGCACAGATAATTTCCCCCCACCCCTCCCAAATGCCAAAGCTGTCCCACCATTAAAATCAATCCCCAAATGCTAGTCTGTCATTTAATATTCCTTTGCATAGCTGTATTGGAAGGAGAATGGGGCTAGGGGCAGACCTTTTACAAAGTTCCCTGTGTGTAAAGACTTGCCCAAAACCTTACAGGCTGTACTACACTGCCAACCCTCCCATTTAAGGGCAACTGTGAAGAAACTGGGAATCAATCAATGGAAGCAAAGCTGGAGCTGCAGGCCAGCCATGGCTTGGCAGGCAACAGGGAAACTCTGCTCTTGGCAAAATCTGGCACATTGCTGCTGAGTGACTTCCGTGGGCAGTGTTTGCCTGCCTTAGTTCCCCAGAGCAGCGAGAGCAGTGTGCTCTGGGTCCAAAGCTTGCCATTTACACTGAGGATCAGTAGCTTGGCTGAGGAAGACTTTGAAGGCTGGCTGGGTGCTGTGTGGCCATAGGACTGTGGTGCGGTGGTGGGATGTGTTCAGTGTAACTCAGTGTCACACTGAGTCCAGCCTATGGAAAGCGCCTCGCTGGCAGTCAGCAGTGATCTCAGCTTTGTAACTGAACTTCTTACTTGCAGAGAGCAAACAGCTTCTGACTTCTTGCCACGCTGCAACTTTCCCCGAGTGAAACAACCTCCCTTACTGCCTGTGAAAGTGGTAAAGCCGTTGAATTGCTTTTTCCACCCAAACAGAAATTGTTCGCACTTTGGTCTTTATTCAGCAGTTAACTCCCAACTCACTTTTGAAAGAAAACATAGTGCAGATGAATTCTAGTTTCCAGAAGGATCTTGCTGCAGCCAGACTGTGCTGGGAGTAATGCTGATCTCATTTGGGTGGAACAAGTTAGTTGTTGCAGAATAATCTATTACCCTGTTCCCAAGCTTCCGTCTTTAAATCTGCGCAGCAGGGATTATTTACTTATGGATTTAAGTGTGTGTTGGGGATCTGGTTTCGTTTGACCCTCCCAACAGAACAAAATGCAATCAACTTCCTGGCAGTTGGAGTTGCTTCTGGAGTGTGCAGTTACTGCAGGAAGGCCAGGGCTGGCTTGGCACAGTCAAGGGCTGTGGCACTGTATCTGAGGGGGTACAGCTCAGGGCTTTGCAGCCACCTCTGCCTCTGAACCCGCTCAGCAGCTCTTTAGCAAAGGAGCCTGAGCAGCTGCATCAAAACTCTGAGTACAAACTTCATTCTCTGTGTTGTGCTGTGCTGGAGACTGATGCAAACCTTTTGGCAGTTTTATGAGAGCTAGCATGGATCTGAGAGGTATTACAAACTCAGCAACTTGTTGGCTCCTCTCAGGTATCCTTCCTCTTCACTAAATCATGTTTACCTTCTCACCCTGACTTCTGCTCCATGGTTTCTTTGAGAATTTGTTGTATCCTGAAACAGGCTTTTCTCAGTGATCGATAATGCAAATGATCGAACATAGTCTTATTAACAGAAAAAGAAAAGGCGTCTTGAGTAGAATTTGTTGTGCTGACACAAATTTTTATGCGGGGTTCGTGTTGCTATTGTTATCCTTGGAAGAGTTCAAAAAGCCAGTGGATGTGGCACTTGGGCATATGGTTAATGGCATACTGGGTATATGGTTAATGGCATACACAGCAGTGCTGGGTTAATGGTTGGGCTGAAGTTGCAGGTCCATCTGCAGATACCGGCTTGTGGTTTACTTGGTAGTGTGTGGTTTTAGTCCACAATAAATAAATAAATAAATAAATAAATATGGCTTCTAACCTGTTTTCTTTCCCAATTCCTAGTAACGGCCTCCCCAGCTGAAGATGTCTAACAATGGAGTTGAAACAGAAGACAAACCACCTGCTCCTCCAATGAGAAATACCAGCACTATGATTGGTTCAGGAAGCAAAGATCCCGGGACTTTAAACCATGGCTCAAAACCTCTGCCTCCCAACCCAGAAGAAAAGAAGAGGAAGGATCGGTTTTACCGATCTATTTTGCCAGGAGACAAAAGTACAGTATTTTATCTCTTCTTATAAATCTTCTGTCTTGGTTGTTGCAGGGTACATAAGGTACAGTCTGTAGATATGTTTTTTGTAATGATTAAACCTTTGCCATTTAATCCATCTTGCTTTTTTCCACAGGATCATAGAATACTAGAATTATTTGGGTTGGAAGGGACCTTATGGATCATCTTGTTCCAACTTACTTGTCATAGGCAGGAATAACTTCCATCAGACCAGGTTCCTCAGAGCCTCATCCAGGCTGGCCTTGAACACTTCTAAAGTGCAGCCACAGCTTCTCTGAGCAACCTGTACCTGTGCCTCACCACTCCCACAGTGAGGAACTTCTGCCTAGTATCTAGTTTAAACCTGCCCTCTCTTGTTTTTAATTACTTCACTCTTGTCTTATCACTCCATGCCCTTGTCAAAATCCTTTTGCAGGTCTCTTTTAGGCCCCCTTTCTTGTAGTGTTTTGTTTTTTGTTTTTTTTTTTTTTTTTTTTTTTTTAAATTTATTTTGCCTTTCCTATAAATTATGAGAACAGTGTCCCTGAAAATCTGGACTAGCTCTGGGACTAGCTCTGTTACTTCCCAGCCTGACTTGTCCATAATGGTCTACAAAACCATAAGGTTTTGTGCCAATTACAAATATAATAAATAAATGCCAATAAAGCTGGCATTGGCAATTGGTGGAAAGCAGAGGGAGGTCTTTTGCTTGTTTTGTTGCTTTAAACAGCAAATAATTTGAGTTATACAAGACTAATATGCAATTTCCTACTAGACCTGTCATATTTTGCCTCGTGGCCATTTACTCTGTTCTAATGTCTGGGTCAGGCATTGTCTACTTACTTTTAAGAACATTCTGTGACTGAAAATTCTTGCATATTTCTTGTGAACTGAAGGAGTTTTTCATGTTCAAGGGACTGTAACAGATGGAAAAAGAGATAGGAACTGTGAACTGTACATGAAATTCTAATTTTTAGGATGAGGGTATTTTAAAAAAACCTCTCTCCTATGAATCTTTTGAAGTGATGCAAAAAAAAAAAAAAAAAAAAAATCATCCCCTAATATGTGCTGGTTTCTTTTTATATCTGACCTATTTTTTTGGAGTTCCTCTTCGTAATACATCAGCTTTTTCTGTATTGCAATGGTTTCTAAGCACTGGGTAACTGAAGTCAAGACTAAATACCTTCAACTCCCTGGCCTTCAGGAGGGAGGCTGCTTCCTAATTTTTATTAGCGAAAAGACTAATTGAAATGATAGCGTCACTAATTTAAATAAGCAAGGTGGTAGATAATTTTCTACAAATTGAGTGTGGCATACATTATTTTTATCCTTGTCTGATACTTTTGGCAACTTTGGATTGTTTTACAAATGTGGGATCTTGAGCCTGCAATCCAGAAACTCAATGTTAAAAGTCTGCTGGGTCTGGGTTAGAACTTGCCATTATGAGAATGAATCCTAAAAAAGCTGCAGGATTTTAGTGTTGACTTACTTAAAGGAGAGGAGTTTTTAAGTCACCAGGATGAACTGCTCTAGAGATCAAAGAAATTACCTGAAACTTGTAAAGGAGTAAAAGAAGTAGAACCTGAAATGCTAGTTTGAGTTGGATTATGAAGGAGAACTACGAACAAGGAGAAAAATGAAGGTTTGGGGAAAATCAGCAGACAGACTGCAACTGATCCAAAGCTGCCCATGTTTACTGAAGATTGGCCAACATGGCAGATGCTTCAAGACATGAGAGATTTTTGTTTAGCCAAGCCCAGCAGAGCCTTCTGTTGCAATACACCTGCCCAAACGAGAATGGTTGCTTCTGTCCTCTAATTCCTGTTGAGCAAAAAATTCCTTTAACACTGTCACCTTCACTTCAAATTGGTCGATTTCCATCTTATGAAAACTTCTTCTGGTCTCATGATGACAGCTAAATTCCTGTTGTGTCATGCTGCTTAAACGTAGGGAAATTGTTCAGTGTTCACAACACTTCTCTTCGGTTTGTGCCTGAAATGATTTGGGTGTTATTTTTTAGTTTTTATTTTTTTAAAAGGGAAGTTGGTTTCCATTCAGTTAGAGGAAAGTAATTTTGAGCAAATCTGTGCTTACCTCTGTACATGAGCAGAAGTGTTGTATAAAGGACACATGGGGCATAAATCCAGGGCCTCATGCATGTTTGCACACTTGCATTGAGCTATACCCCTTGCCAGGCAGCTCTGAAGATGTCATGCACTGCCTGCAAAATTTAGGGTGTAATTTGTAGTCCTCATTTCCTCTGTCCAAGCCTAAACCGCAAATCTGGCATTTAAAAAACCCGTTGGTTTAATACTGGGTGAGTCCTGCCCAATGGGATGCAGGGTTTGTGTGACTTGTTGCTCTCAGCAGGACTTGTGAATATTTTGAATTTTCCTGGGCTCAGGGGACTCATCAGTGCCAGACTGAGGGTGTCAGTCTGGCTTGAATGGGGCACATTTATCTCCTTTGAACTTTGCTCAGCTCAGCTGCAGCTTCAAACAGAGGCAATGATTTTCCCATAAGGTGACAGCGTGCAGCAACCAGGAGCCCTTTCCATGGTGACTGGGAGCACCTGAGTCCATGTTAGCAGTGGTGAAGACCTTTCTCATCTCAGTGTGCTTCAGGATGGCCTTGTTGCATGGTCAGACATCATGCTTCACAGTTGCAGCTCAAGTTGCCAGAACATTGTAAGAAAACATTATGGGAGGCTCTCATAACAGCACTGAACATGGAATGAGAAGGTGATGAGGTGTTTGTGGGAATAAAGCCTTTGGTGTGGTGGTAGGTAGGTCATCTTAAATATATGATATTAATTTGCTTTTGTATTTTTTTTTAATTAAGATTCTTCAAGTCTTTTTAGCTCATTGCAAAGATAATGCAATCACTTAAAAGAGACTTTAGTGTTTAGCCAGACTGGGACTGCCTTTCTCTTTAGTTCTTTTTCCCTTATACCACCTGGTTACAAGGCAATTGTATTATTAATGGTTTAATAATGTTTAGGCTTCTAGATCTGTCAGATCTGCCTGAATGCAGAAATAAAAAAACCACCTAAGACTTCTGGATAGCAACCTAATGCCCTTAAGCTTTGTTTAGGAATATGTTCAGCTCTGCTGTGGCAGCTGCCCTGCACCACGTGTGGGTGTTCATTGTGTGTGCAGAGCTCTTGTGTAGTGGCACTGGTAGAGGTGTCCTCTTCTTCCTCACCTGGGCTTCTGGGCTGAGATGGCACCTCAGTCTGTGGCTTGGAAGAGTGGACTGATCCTGTGGGCAGACCTGTGGGATATGGTGGCTCTGATGGCGCTCCCTGCACCCCTTTGCCTCTGGCTTTCCATCCGGCGCTAGTGCGTGCAGCAGCCTCTGTGCTGCAGATGCTCACCATCTGCCAACCAGCAGCTGCTCCTGCCTCCTCCTCGCTCCCTTCTCAGGGATGGCTCCTCCAGCATTGCTCTTTTCCCCTTGGCACTCTGTCACTCCTCTGTGACTCAGCTTCCCTCATTCCCTTTGTTTGAAAGAGGGATCAAAAACAGTCTGTTCCATCTTTGTGTCCCAAATGGAGCATCTGATCCTTTTCGTTCTCCAAAATTACTCTGTACAACTGTAGCTCTGTAATGATACAGAGAAGAGTGCCAGAGCTGGCACTGAAGGAAATGGGATTCAGTCCTTTGGGGCCAGCCCTGAGCCTCCCTACACAACCAACCACAGCAGTGTCTTAAAGAATTGCTACACTGTTAGCCTTGCAGGCTTCTCAAACACCTGGGGTTTGGCCTTCATGTTGCCATAAGTGCACTGGGGAATGTCAGCCACAAAACAATTTCTGTTTGGCTTTGGATAAAAAAGGGGAGCAGCTGGGAAATGTGAGTAGTTTGCTCACCTTCTCCTGGCTCTGCTGATTTTATAACTGCAAGCAGCAGCAGAGCCGACGAGAATGTGGCTCTTCCTTGAACTGATCTCAATTTCTTGAATACAATAAATGCTAAAAGGAAGGTGGAGTCTTTAATACATAATGAATATGGATGAACTTAATCCAATGCATAATGATAATCTTGTTTGAAGACCCCTGTTTAAAATTTGCAGGGTGCATCTGCTTTGATGTATTTCCTTCCCTGTTTCTTGGTGACTTCTGCTCCTCAGATTCTGCTCCTCAGATTCTCCTCAGACTTCTTCTCCTGTCAGATTCTGCTATCTTGCTCATGTCTTCAAAACTGGTTATTAAAACTATCTTTAGTTCATTTTGTGAGGGAAAAAAAAAGAAAAAGAAGTGCTTTTGTTCATAAGATTTTATAGCAGAACCCCACATTATATTTGGGTTTCTTCACAAACTTTTGAGGAAATAGGATGAAGGAAGCAATTTCTAAGCAGTATTTGTAGTTAATTTTGTCCCTGGCTTTTGTATGAGAGGTAAGTGCATATTTAAAAGCACATAATATTGTTTTGTTGGGTTTTTTAAAGTTGCTTAAAACAACAAATAAAAATATGTGTTCAAAACTGACTGGCTTCCACTTACTGCCACTGTAGAGCTTTTGGCTCTGACCTGTGTAAGTTTGAGTGAATATTTTAGGTAAATATCTCTCATGCTGTTGAGTCTAGATACACTAGTTGATACTTAACATACTGAAAATATCAGTTTCCTTCTTTTATGTTTGTCCTGTGTTACAGGGCTTTTATTTCTGTTATCCACTCACTGTGGTTGCTCTTAAGTGTGGACAGAAAATTTTTAAACTTTCTGTTTGTCTGCTTCAGGTCAAAATCCTATGACTAGCAAAAATGGGGTGGGGGAGTGATTGTGTAGGTGAATTAGAAGCTATTGGGGAGATTATGGATCTTGATGCATCTATGGATTTTTTTTAAATTGTTGTTGTTTTTGTCTCTTGCAGCCAATAAGAAGAAAGAGAAGGAGCGGCCGGAGATCTCCCTCCCCTCAGACTTTGAACACACGATTCATGTGGGGTTTGATGCAGTCACGGGAGAATTCACAGTAAGTGAAGCTGGAGGAAGAGAGAACTGTGTGGTTTAGCTTATTGCTAGGAGGAGCCAGGGCCCATTAATCTTTTATATATTAATGCTGGAAGGGCTGTTACCATCATCTAGTTTGATCTCATTTGAAGCACATCTGCAGAGGCTACCCACTAATTCATGCTGAGAGACTGTCAAACTTGGTGCATCCCAGGAGCTCAGGCTGCCTGCAAACTTTTCCTTTCCTGGTTTCTTGGCTGCTGTGGTCAGCTAAACATGGTATATCTGTCTTCCCTTCCCTTCTCTTCCCCCCCTTCCCCCTGTAGAGCTGAAATAAGTCTGTAGCATAGTCTGTGTCCCCCAAGTGGGGCTCTGAGAGTTTTCCTTTGGGAGGCACACAGCTGTGTACAGCTACTTAGGAGAGAACATGTATGTGCTGCCCTAAGGCTAAATGTCAGATGCTTTTATGTGTGATGGGTTTTTTTGTTTATTGACATGCAAAATACTGTAAAGACAGAGTGGTGTTTCATCATCGCATTTTCACTCTTATTTTGGTTATGAGATAGTATTTCCTAGCAGCAGAAGTTGTTTGTGAACAAGGTGTTTCTGCCTGTCTGTAGTGTGCTGCTTTTTCAGGGACTTTATTCCCCTTCCCTGAGTCATGTGCACACGTGGGTTTTGCATGGCAGCCTCTAGACTTGCCCAGGTTACTCCAGCTGTACTAGTGGGGCATTACCTGGGGGGTGCATCCAGCCTTCCTTTAGAACAGGGAGGATAACTTCACTGCTCATGGATCCCAGTCTCTGCCACTTTGTCCATGCAAACTGTTATCCCTGCTGGTGAGGAGGGGCACAAGTCTGGCTGTTTTTCAGGTGTGTTTATCTTTTGACTGAAATTATGTCCCTATAATGAAATTCTGAGCTTCAGGTGTGGAGTTAACACTTCTGCTTTCCCAGCTCTGGTTACAGAGGGCACCACACTGCTGTTACCAAAGAACTCTAGTGCTACCAGAAGACCCAAATGAGTGTTGCATGTCCATTGTGCTGAAGGCTATGCAGTGTATGTTACTTCCATAGTCTTTCTTGGATGTATATAAGTATGTGAATACCTGTGCATAAAGGATTTTGTATTTTGTTTTGTTTTTTTCTTGAGACTTTTCCCAAAGTGCAACAATTGGTTCTTCTCCTTTTTGGTTTTTGAATTTGGTCTGCAAAGGACCTGGGAGTCACCCAGAGACCCAAGAGCAGAGGGACATTTACATGCCCAAGTGTGATTTGTAGCACAGGCATTGGCTGGGGACGCACACATTCACCACCTCATTTTCTTTCCTTTCCTTTTCTGTCCTCCTTTCTCCCTGTTTCCCTCACAATACTGTGTAACTCCAAAAGCTGGGGCAGAACAGTGACAGTGGGTTAATGTTTTGTGCACATTAGACCAGCTGTGTGTTATCAAGGTGCCTCTTCCCACAGGGAATGCCGGAGCAGTGGGCACGCCTGCTGCAGACTTCCAACATCACCAAGTCAGAGCAGAAGAAGAACCCCCAGGCAGTGCTGGATGTGTTGGAGTTTTACAACTCCAAGAAGACCTCCAACAGCCAGAAGTACATGAGCTTCACAGGTACATGGTGATGGTCTCACGTGGCTGCTTTTTCCAACTCTCTGTGGTCAGGGCATGTGGGGCTTCTTTTGTTAATCAACAAGTAGGTCTCTCTTTTCAAGGAAAATGTGAACGAGATTCGTTGGCTGCTCAGGCACCGTTCTTCCTTTAAAATGCTCTTCTGTTAATCTGGATGCCCAGCATAGCTGCAAAAGAGGAGGTCAGTCAACTGGCTGAGCCTCCCAAACACATCCTTTTTGTGATGCTCACAGCCAGCATCTGGAAGGCAGATCCCAGACTGCTGGGGCTGGGTTCCCCCTGATCAAAGTCCCCAGAGAAAACAAGGCAGCTAAATTTTGCACCAGTTTCAGTTTGCAGGGTGGGTGTGGATGTTGCTTTTTGTGTACTTGGGGTGAGAACCTCTCGGCTCCCATGTGCCATGGTTGGGGAATGGGCCTCAGCTGCCTGGGTGCTTGAAAATTGCTGGCTGGGTTCCTCTAAAAGTTGAAGCTGCCAAGGTTTTATCTGCCCTCTGAAGGACATCTGCAACCACCACCCCTTTTCCTTTCAACTGCAACTCCTTCCCTTTCTAAATATTAACCCCTACTTTGGTTCTTCCAGGGGGATAGAACCATGTCACCAGATCTGGTACTAATTAGGAGGGCTCCAAGCAAGGATAAAAGCACAAATATTTCCCATATGTGCCTGGATAGTCAAATGAGAAGCCCATCAGTTGACT
Organism: Melospiza georgiana; assembly: GCF_028018845.1. Lineage (NCBI taxonomy): Eukaryota > Metazoa > Chordata > Aves > Passeriformes > Passerellidae > Melospiza > Melospiza georgiana. Next base: position 77,574,261 of record NC_080431.1, read on the forward strand.
TGTGGGGTCCTCTGTGCTATTCCAGGAAGTTTAGGTGGCTGAGACTGAACATTTTGCAGTCAGGAGTCAGCTGCAGTGCCTCTGCTGGGGACTTAGTCATTGATAATATTTTGTGTACATGGATGGAGGACAATATTCATTCAGGTTTTGCTCTGGGCAATTCCACCCTCCTGCTGCAGGGATTTGTGACCCTTGCATTTGTCTGCATTTGTTTACCCTCTGTTCCTATATCTTCCAGGGTTCAGCTGGTTCTGGGAAGCTGGAGTGAGGGAGCTAAGTTCGGGAGCAGCTTTTTTGCCTGCCTTTTCTAAAGAGAGCTTGTTCCTTGCTCCTCTCCCCATTTTTGCTGCATTTATAACTCATTTATAATGGCATTATTATCTGTCTTTCAGATAAATCAGCCGAGGATTACAATTCATCTAATACATTGGTAAGCCTCACATTCTATCTTGGCATTAAAAAACTTGCAAAAACTAGTTAATTACTTGTAAACTTGTAGTTTGCCTAATGTTTTAAAATCTGAACTATGTATATTTGTATAGCCAGTTCATGTTTATAAAAACAGGTGTGCTCCTTTCACTTCTTTTTTTTCAACTGGTGGGGAATAAAGCAGATGGAAGTAGGATTTATAGTGAATTAATGAATGGAAATTAGTGAATTAATTAGTAGAAATAGGTCTGTTTTCATAGAAGTTGGTCTTTTTCTACACCGAGAATTTGATAACCACTCTGCTGTCAAGTTTTATTTCTCTGTAAACTGTTTTATAACAAAGTTTATTTACTAACCTGTGAGGTCTGATTTACTAAAGCTAATGTTGGTTAACCAGACTAATCTCTAGCAGAACAGGAAATAAAAGGTTCTCCTCCTCTCTGCTTGACCTTTACTCAGTCCTTGCCAGGGCAGGCACCACTCCTATTTGCTTTGTTAGGAGACATGATAAATTTTTGTGTGTGCATGTGAGATAAAAGAAACAAAACTTTCAGTGTAAGATGGTTCATAAAACTCCACAATTCCCTCAGCTCTTGTTTTATCATGGCCATGTCGTTACCTAGCATTGCCTTGTTTTTCTCCCTTCCAAAGGCAGCTTATTTAGATCTGATCATTTGGGACTCTGGAAAAAGAAACAGAAAATGTTTCTGCCATTGTTCATTATTACACATCATTATATGTCAGTCCTCAGAAGTTTCAATGTCTGAGGTTGGATTTTTAAGTAAATCCTGAGAAAAGCAATAGTTACCAGTCTACTGAGATATCCAATGCCCTCCCTCAGGCCAACCTTTAATTTTGGGGATACTTAGGAAATTCCCAGTACATAGCTTTTCCTTGTTGTTTTTGACCAGCTAGGTTTTTGTGTTATGTCAAGTGCATTTTGACAATTACTTGTCAAGATGATGATGATTTCAAGTATTTTAGGCTCAGTGAAATACTGTGTTGCTTTCTCCCTCTTTCTGAGGATTTTAATACTTTTCCCCCCACTACTCTTAGGGAGGTGATGATGCACAAACAGAACTGGTCTAGTGGGTTGAGGACCTTACCAAGTTTATTCTGAAATGTTTGTAGTGTAAAGAATGTTATGAACTTCTAATCCAGTTTCACATGGATAAATTTAAAAGTGACTTTCATTCCTAATCACAGCATTGCAGAAAATTCCAGATAATTTTTTAACCACTTGAAAAACTGTTTTTAAACAAAATAATTGTTCCTATTTTTCTGTAAATTCTTATGGAAAGTAATTTTAAAAGAGATTTGAAAAGATTTTTCCAGATTCTGCTTCCAAAATCTCACATTAATTAATTAATTCTCAATCACCATACCAGAAGGGATGCTAACCTGACCACCTAACTTTTGGAGAAACCATTAAGAGTTTGATGTGAATTCTGGCATTTAAAGTCTGAAATCTTCATACTGAATGGTCAGGGTTTGAAGCAAGCAAAAAGCCCTAAGAGACAGTATAAATAGGGACAGATATTTCCAAACTTGGGTGTCCCAAAACTTGCTGGTCAGCTGTGTGGGTGTTGGGAAAGCAGTGAGAGAGCCCAGGTCTCCTCAGGTCCTTGGGAAGAGGGTTGCTGTCACTCAGGCAGATGGGGAGCTGTGTCTGAGCAGTTGTGTCAGGCAGTGTTGGACTGCACATCCATTTCCCATGAAGACCCAGGAACCCTGGGTTTGACTTTTTCAGACACTCTAACTCACCACCCTGTTCTGATTATTGCTTCAGCGCAATCTCTGTTAGCAGCTTAATCCAGTGTTTGTGATTTTGTTCATAATGTGTGATTGGGTTTTGATTTTTGCTGTTTGTGCAACTGCATGCAGAATGTGAAGGCAGTCTCTGAGACCCCTGCAGTGCCCTCAGTGTCTGAAGATGAGGATGATGAAGATGATGCAGCTCCACCCCCTGTGATAGCTCCACGACCTGAACACACCAAATCTGTGAGCAGATATTCTCTGTTCAGCCTGCACTGCTGCAATCACAGTCAGGCCTTGCCTGTGGCTCTTTGTCCCTCTGCATGGCTTGATGCTGAGCCCTTCTTGGGAGCAGGAGGGAGGCAATGGGAGCCATTCCTTCAGGCAGAACACCTTAGTGCTGTCACCTTCCATGTTGTGGGGGCACGAGTCCTTGATTTGTGATGCTAGTTGTTAACAGAGCAGCTATAGAAATGCATCCCTGACAACAACAGTAACAGGATGAATAGAAGTGTTTAAATCTTCACCTGACTTGTGTGTTTTTCCCAACAAATTAGATATACACCCGCTCTGTGATAGACCCTCTTCCTCCGCCTACCAGAGATGTGGCCACCTCTCCTATCTCTTCTCCCTCGGAAAACAGCACAACAGCACCTGACATGCTGGTCAGGAACACGGAGAAGCAGAAGAAAAAGCCAAAAATGTCAGATGAAGAGATCCTGGAAAAATTAAGTATGTCGTTGATCTCTAAAAAAGTTAAATTCCAGGTCCTGCTGTGTTGGTTTCTCAGAATGTCAACAAGCTGAAATGTTTCCCTGTTTTGCGATCCCTTACTGAAGGCATGGGCCCACAGTCACAGCACAAAACTGGGGGAAGATGTAAGGGGTGAGCTTGAATTTAGACTGAGCCCCTGTGATACTGGCTGAAGTCCCCAGGGAGCTGCAGATCCTCAGGCTCTGCAAAGCAAGCCTTGAATAAATAGCATCTATTCAACTATGGAGTCTGAGATCATTCCACATCTTATTCTGCAGCTCTGAAACATGAATGATTACATTGCAATGTTAGACATAAGGTGTCTAAAAGATGGAGAGAAAATTAATGCATCCCCAAGTTTGCCTTCCTCAGTATCATGGTGTAAAGTGGCTTGGTTATTTTTAAGTGCTTTAACATTTTGTGGGTAGCCAAATTGGTGGGTTTTTTCTGGGAAAAATTCATCAAGTCTCTCAGATGTGTCCTCCTGTCTTTAACAGTTCCTACCTTCAATGCAAGTGTTCCTCTGCTGCCTGGTGGTTTTGGGTTATGCTGTGGCATATCCAACAGCTGAACCAGCTCTTTGATGCAACTGATTGCTATCCTCAGCCTGGGCCAGGTTTTGTTAGAGCAGAGCATTTCTAATTCTTTGACCTACTAATCCTGTATTAATTACATCCATGGCTTGCTTGTCAGTTGACTGAAATTGTGTTAGCATCTCTATGATAAGGCTGGCCTCTGGTTTGAGGGTATATTTGTCAGTATTTCAGGAGTAAGAGTCTAGTAGTTAGATGAAGACTTAATCTGAGGGTACAACTTTAAAAAAAAATTTAAAATATTAAAATGGTATCTGAGTAACTAATTTCTCTAAATAGAGCCTAAATTGACTTGATGGTTTATTAATTGGAACTGCTTGCTGTTAGAAACTCACACCCATTGTTTCAAAACACCAACTTTACCAACTCAATTAGCAGAATTTTTGTATCATTAAGGATTCAAGACATTTTTGTGACCAGGCAAGGCGAACAGCAACTGTGGCAGGAAAAAAAGTGCTATTCTAATAAAAATACACCCACTTCAGTCATGCAGAGAAGTGCAAGTGCTACTTTTGGGAGTGTTGGGAAGCAGATGTACCTTCTGACACCTTGCTTGCTCCAGGTGTCAGCTTCTATATGTGGGCTAGTCAGAAAAATGTTATGAAGTTTTAATCTTTGGTCTTAATCTAAGTAAAAATGTCTTTCCACTGAGGGCAGTGGAGCTGTAGTTGTGCAGAGAAGCATCCTTTGGACTTTTTAGTTTAACTAAAATGATTAAAACTGTAAAGCAAAAATATATTTACACATACAAAATACGTGCTAAATGCATGCAAAGGTTAAAAGGAGGCTGCTCAATCCCTACCTCTCAGCAGAAGCACAGCATTGGTGCAAATATTAATGAATCCTCACCTGACTCTTTGGAAGGTAGGAAATACAGCATTAAACAGGGCAAAACTGGCAACTGCCACTTGTCACCACAGCATTTTGTCCAGTCCTTGCCTTGGGGAAGCATTTGCAGTCTGAGCTTGTTGCCTGTGTTAGGCTTTAAAGGAAAATTTCTGAATATTTGTCCAGAAATACCAGTCCTCAGGGCAGACAGCATTGCTTCTGTAATTGTGGACTGGGTTTTGTGAAGCCAAATTTCTCTTCCTGCCCTCCTCTCCAAACATGGGTGATATTCCCTACTTCTACCTCTGTCTGTCCTAAACCCTCTGGGTTTGGCTGCTCTCCAGTGGTGTCTGAAAATAGCCTGCTCTTGCTCTGCTTGCTACTGGATTTCTTGGCTTAATGGCCACGAGCAGTTTCTTTGCCAGCATTGATCTGTTGGGGCTCAGCCCCAGACCCTGTGAGAGCAGCACCGTATGTCGGCAGCTCCGGGGACTTGCAAACACCAGCTCGGGTGCTGCTCTGCATCCCTTGATCCTTTTAGCCACCCTGGTGCTGTTAGAGAGGAGGCTGGCTCCCAGCTGAGCTCTAGAAATTGCTGGCTCTGGTTCCTTCCCCTAAAAAGGGTGTCTTTCCTAACTCATAGGGGAGTTATCAAAATCAGTTTAAGTTTGCAGCCACTTGCAGCCCTGTGCTGTGGAACACCAGGCAAAGTGCTTTTCCCTTTGAGGAAGGCAATGAGAGACTTCTGGTTTTGGGAGAATGAGCTGAGGTGGTCTCAGGTTGGTCTCCAAAAGCAGAGGGATGCTGGTAACTGCTGCTAAAACCTGTGCTGCCTGTCAGGCTCCTGGAAGAGCAGCTCAGCATTGCCCAGGACAGGCAGGGGAGGTTTGGCTCTGGAGGTTTGGCTCTCTACTTTCTCTCCTGAGTCTTGCAGCCCAGTCACTGGGTCAGTTAATGGTTGTGGTTGTGCAGGTAGAAAAAGATCATAAATGCTTTTTTTTGCTGCTACAAATTGTCATGCTGTAGGGAAATCTTTGACTAGTTTTATAGACTAGACTAGTTTTATAGACTAGACTGTTGCCTCCAAGATGATTGAGAGCCCAGCTCCAAATTCAGAGACATTGCAGTGCAGGGACATCTTAGATCATCCAGGGTGTTAAAGCTGGGAGTGTAAGTAGCAGGTTTCCAACAAATTACTGTTTTTCCATATGTCAGGCCTGTCTATCCCCATCCTGCACCTAGTAATGACTGCAAGTGAAGGTTAAATGTTCTTAATGTGTGTGTCCCATCATTTCTGGAGGGAAGTTCCTGATACAGGGGAATGCTGCAGCTGGGATGATAAGTGAGTAAATAACTGAGGACTTCCTTGGTGTCCATGTGCCTCTGGATTTCTGATGAGTGGCTCATGAGACAGAACCTACGGTGGTCAGTGGAGCTGTTCTTACAGTTAGTTCTTGTAGCTGTATGAAAAAAGGCCTTGAAGAAAATCCTCTCTTTTTTTTTTGTTGTTTTTTATAGGAAGTATCGTTAGTGTGGGTGATCCAAAAAAGAAGTACACGAATTTTGAGAAGATTGGACAGGGGTCAGTATATGCTTCTTCTCTGGCCTAAACCTTTCACTTTCATATTCTAAGAAGAATTCACTGAAACCAGGCTAACTTAGTTTGCTGGAAGGGCTGTTGGGGATACTTGGGAAAGTTTATTTTGTTTGGTTGTTTATTTATTTCCTTTGTTTTGTTTTTGTTTCTGGCTGTTTTGCTGGGTTCCACATCCCCCCAAATCTTTTTCTGTTCCTGGCAAAGTCACAGGGAGTGGGTTTTTGTGGAATTGTGTTGTAATATAAGAAATTATGCCATTAGATGATCAGGTTGATAAATACAGCTACAAGCAGGGAAAGAACTGCAGGACCATCTTCAGTGTACAGATTTGCTTCTGAATCAGCTCTCTCAAGGCATGTGCTGTGCTCCTCTGAGCAAGGTAGGGGGAAAGTAGAGGTTGTAGGAGAGACTGTACTGAGGCACAACACAGATCTGCAGTCAGATCCCTGTGCTGAGGCTCAAACTCCTGTTTTCCTCACTACAATGCCCCATTTGTTTACTTCAGCTGATCCTGTTGCTCTGTTATCATGTTGGGCATTCTGCAAGCCAGGATAGTGTGGTCATGCCACTTGAAATGGAATAAACTCACAGTCCTACAGTTTGCTGGTTTAGCAGCAAGGGTTTGGATGACCGTAGTGTTCCTTATTAGGAACTTTTCTTCCCATAAATCCTCTGGCTTCTGCCTCAACAACAGTCTTGTCTCAGAAATATTTCAGATTATGTTTGCCACTGGAATTATTGCATGTAAAGGAATGGGATTGAGAGCACTTCAGAGACAAGTGGGAAGGGGCATGTGTTAAGCTCTCACTTTTACTTTGAGATACTAACAAATAATTTCTTTTTCTTTTCTCTGTTTTGTTTAGAGCCTCAGGTACAGTTTACACAGCAATAGATGTAGCTACAGGACAGGAGGTAAGTGCTGCCAGAGTACCACAGCAGTGGATTTTGGATTGTGTCCCAAAAGTTCAAGTTGATGCTACAAAATAAAGACTGTCTTTCAGGGATTCATGACATCTTATTTTTAATGAGGTCTTTACTTACTAATGAGACATGGTTGAGTGGTCTGAGCAGAGAACTGGAAAAAATGACTTCACAAGTTTTGATTACTGAATAATTTCATATTTATAAAGATTCTTTCTGTTATTGCAAAGGCTAGAAGCAAATGTTTGGACTGGGCAGGTCCTCAGGAAAAGTTTCTCTCCTCTTCCTCAAGATTGCTGCCTGTCTCCATACAAGCTCTTATTTGCCCTCTGCTCCTTTGCTTCCTGCACTTATAGGACTTAACTTGGATAGAACAGACTTTAATTGCAGACATCCTTTGCCCACTTACTTTCTGTCCTTGAATTGTGAGACAAGGAATGCCTGTCTTTTCTTTTTTTCCCTCACAAATATTAAAAAGTGCCATACTTACTGCTTGCATCATAAACTAGTAGTCATGGATATACAGCAACTGTGGAAACCTTTATTTCTAGATGGAGGATTTTTTAAAAGATTAAAGTTTGTTATTCCAGATATATTTATGGAAGTCTGCAACAACGTGTGTCTGCTTTGCATTTGTACAATGTAACAGTTATTCACCAGCAAATTTCATAATTGTACTTTTTGCTGAAATTCCTTCCCTTCCTTTTTCAGTTCCTGAAGAATTAATACACTTTAATTGCTGCCTTTAAAGAAGGGTTCTTAGATTTATTTTGAAGCAATGACAAATTTTATAAGAGGGGGAAGTTCTTTGATAGTTTTCTGCTTTCTTTCTGGACCCCTTCGGTGACAACCATGTGAAAATTTGAACTTTTGTATTACAACAGACTTTTAAATCATTCCCATTACACTAGTGTGTTCAGGCCCTGAATTTTTAAGTCTGCATTTGGGATCACTGTAACTTTGTAATGCTGTTCCTTGTGCCTTTCTGTGAAGTGCACTGAACTCAGTGCATGGAAACACTGGGAATTTCTCTATCTGCATAAAATGCCTTCCCTTTCTTCTTCATCTTTCATTCTTCTCTCTGGTCTTGTACAAAGAGCAGCCTGGGGTTTTGTTTTTGTCTTCTTAAAGTACAGCCCTCATGAGTACTGTGGAAAAGCAGCCTGTCTGTCTGCTCTTGCCTTCTCATGTGTTGGGATTTTTCTATAGTCTTGCCTTCTATACTATCAAAATACTAATTGTATCCATCTATATTGGCACTCTGTGACTTGGTTTTTTTTTAATCCTTGCTTTTGTGAGTTACTGTAGTTGCTGGCTCCAGTTCATTCACCCAGGCCTCTTTCTCTCCATGTAGCAGTTTTGTAAAGCAGTTTTGTAGTTTCACTTTATTCCTTTTGCCTAAATATTGTACTAAAGGCTGTTGAGTTGTAACCTCTATGAATTATCTCTGCCTCCAGCTGTGCTGAGCAGGTTTACTGTTTGAAAGAGCCTCTGAGGGCCAGGGGCTCTCACAAAGTACTGGTAGTGTGGAAACTTGAATACAAGAGTTACAAACATGTTGTAACTCTTCCTTCCTGCTCTTTGCATACATACATGCAGAGCAGGCATCCTAAAACAGGAAGAAAGTTACTAAACCAAAGGGTTGCAGCTGACAAATCCATCCCTGTTGCCCTTCAGGCATGACTGGACATAAAGCTGACTCAAATTCATTTATTTTGAGCCTTTTATCTTAACATTGGTGCTTCTCTCCCCCAGGTCTGGTTGTGACAAAAGAAATAGAGTTATTACCTTGAAGTACCAAACATGGTTGTGTTATTTACCCACCCTACTTTAGATTTCTAGAAGGCAAAATTTGCATGGTAACAGGGAAAAACACCAAAAAATTTCCAGAAAGATCCAATTAAAAATAAAATATATAATAATCCTTTCAGAAACAAAAAGTTTACCACTCCATACCAGAGCAAGGGGATCTCTTCTTTGTTACCAAGAAGCTGTCGATGGGAGGTGGCTATCCAGATGTGACACTGAAGTCCAGTATGAAAATGGCAATTCCTCTTGTTCTTTTTTTCATTATCATCCATCATAAGTGGAAATGGACTGGCTGCAGGAGCCTGCAGAGTTATGGAATGGTAATTCAGTAGCTGATGATGAAGCAGTGACCTCATGATCCAAAGGTGTTTTTCCTGCCTCATGTGGATGTGGGACTAAATTGACTGGTACTGGCAGGTTTCTGGGGGCTCCTGCAATAATGCTTTACCTGATCTCTTTTCACTGCAGGTTGCAATCAAACAGATGAATTTGCAGCAGCAGCCCAAAAAAGAACTGATTATTAATGAGATTCTGGTGATGAGGGAAAACAAAAACTCCAACATTGTCAACTACTTGGACAGGTACGTCAGTATTTGCAGGGCTCACAAAGGGACACTGGAAAATGCTTTCTTGTCAGTGTCTTAAGGGTTCCTGGCTCAGCTTAATGCAGGTGTAGGACAACCTTGCACTGCTTAAAGCATTGTGGGATTGTGGGTGGCCTGGCAGTCTTTCCAGAATGAGAAGAAACAGCTATCTGAACCAGTGTTAATGGGATGTCTAGGCTCTCTTCAGAGATGCTGGTAACTAAGGTCCTGTCAGGACTTAATTTTTCATCTCTCTCCTTTGCCAAATTTGACACAACAAACTTCCTGCTTATTTCCTTCCTGTTACTAAAGGAGAAGTAGATAGAGTTTGAAATGTATTATTTCTATTAGCTTTCCTCTTTTTTTCTTCCCCACTGAGCAATGCTGGTGTTCTGCTGCCAGAGGAGCAGACTGCTTGCAGGGTTAGATGCAGTGCTGTCCCTGTGACTGTCCATGAGGTTTGTGCACAGTAACATGACAGCAGTGAGGGTGAATGGCATGCGGCACATAACCTGAAGTCTGGGGAGACCTCAGCACAGCTTTGCAGTACTTTAGGGGACTTTTAAGAAGAGGGAGAGTGACTTTTAAGGCAGTTAGTGATAGAGCAAGAGGAAACAGTTTTCATACAAAAGAAGGTAGATTTAGGTTAGGTATAATGGAGAAATTCTTCCCAGTGAGGGTGGTGAGGCACTGGCACAGGCTGTCCAGAGAAGATGTAGCTGCCCTGGCAGTGTTCAAGGCCAGGTTGGATGGGGCTCTGAGCAGCCTGCTGTAATGGAAGGTGTCCCTGCCCATGGTTCCAGGTTTGGAACTAGGTGGCCTTTAAGGTCCCTTTGAACCCAAAGCATTCTGTCATTCCATGATGCTGAAAGCCCAGCAGGCAAAAGCATTTAATGGTGGCTTGAATTCACCATCAATATCACAGTGCTGCCTTGTGTCAAGCCTGTGTCACTCACTTGTTAAAACTTTTGCTAGCTCCATTTGAGCTGCAGCAAGATTTTCAGTCTGCTGCACTCAACATGTGAATGTAGCAGTTCTGATGAACCACAGGTTTGCCTTCTTGTAAGGGTAAAGACTGCTTGGATAAGGTGGGCTGCAGACTTCAAATTCAGCAGCTTGGGTTTTTTGGAAGATACAACAAAGGGATGTGACCTAGAATCTCTGGAAATTTGAGAGAGGATTTGCACACTTTTTTTGCTCTGTGTGTATATCAAGATCTAATCAGCTGTTTCTTTAATAGGTTTCTTTTGCAGACTTTTAATGTCTTAGCCAAAAGAGGTGGTACTTACAATCTGCAGCAGTTGATTTGCTGAATTTTTGTGTTGCTGTGTCCCATACATAGCTGTAAAGAGCTACTTTGTTGAGGAGACAGAAAGTCTGCTCCTGAAATTTTTATGACAGAGGTGTGTGTGCAGGGATCTTATGCTGGGCACACACCCTCTTCCTAGAGAGAGGAGGGTGTGTGCCTAGTGTAAAATGAAACAAGTGGTTAAGAATTGCAGCTGGGCTAGAACTGTTACTTTCCTCTGGCTCATTAGAGCCTTTGTTTTGACAAAACTGTTTGAGAGCCAGGCTCTTCCCATTAGAGAGCGTCGCTGTGTACGTTCACTTCCCTTGCCTAGCCAGTGCATCCCAGCTGCAGGATAGCTCCATGTCCTGCTGTCTTGTTCAAACTTTCAGCAACAAAAGCTGCTGCTTTTGTCCTCCACTGTCACTAATCTTTTTCAGAGGGATTAGCTTTTGTTTGAGTGCTGCACATGGACAGAACAGCAACTGGGATGAACATGGGGGTCCTTGTGCCTATTATGCCACTTCAGTTCTGCAACTGCAGGATTCTGTTGCTGGGGAGCTGTGTCCCTCCTGCCCAGCCTAAATGTGCTTATGCTTCCCAAGTGCTGAATAAAGCTCATATTTGGATGCCACTTGTTGGCTTCTGCCTTCTGCTGAGGGAGGTGGAGGAAGGATGTGCTGATCAGTGCAAGGCCTGGTTTCTGCTTTGTGGTTTTGTTACAGTGTCTGCCTTTCTGAGTCCCTAATGGGAGCTGCAAGGTAGTTACTGGCATAAACCAGCTCTCTCAGCTCCTGCCCTTGTGCAAGGGTTTCCTGTGCTTTGTCCTCTGTTAACTGCCTGGCCTACTTGCTTGTGGTTAAGCAGCTTTTCTGCTGCAGCCATAGTGGCCAGAGTTGCACAAAGGTGTGCTGTGATATTTAGGATAGTGACATGGCCTATTTCAGCTGTACTTAGGAGCTGGATTTAGAAGCATCTGGCTCTGAAGACAGTGACATCAGTCTTCTGTACAGATAAACAGCCACTTGTGCTGAGTTACCTGCTGGAGGTCCCAGAAAGAGGCCCTGAGTCCTGCTTCTAAAATCAGCCATCTAAACACAGGCATCAGATGCTCTATGCTAGACAAAGCAAACTCCTGCCCTTTAGTTTTGTTCTGAACAACTCCTTAACTTAATAAACCCCCAAATGAGTGATAGCCTTGTTTACCCCAACCCCAAACGGTAGTAAGGATGGATGGTCAGTGAATGAAGCTGAAGATGTGAGACAGTCATGCTACAAGAACACAATGGTTTCTTCCCAGGCTACATTTATGTTTGCATGTTGGAGGCCGGTTAAAATTCTGTAATGAATGAACTTGCACTTCTGGGCAACTCCAAATTCCATCAATTTCATCAATAAAGGATGTGTGTTTGTGATGGAGAGGGCTTGGTGAACAGCTTCCTAAGGTATCCAAGTGGAGGCTGAGGAACACCTTACGGGATCAGATGTTGCCTGCCCTTGCAGATCAATGAAGAGAAAGCTGTAGATTTCCTCACAGATTTTCATCAGGTTTTTCTTACAGCCAGCTTGTTCTGGAAGGTGACTGTGGGTGACAATAGTGCTGTGCCTGATGTCACATCACAGCAGCGTGTAGGTGTATGGGCTTCCTGGTGGTGTCTCTAGAACTGCTGAGAGAGTGGGTTTGAGTCATGCCTGCAGTGGGCAGCTCAGTGACTAAGCCTGGCAGGAGAGTGGAAAGATCCCTGAGACAGTACCACCCTGGACTGACATTCCTTTGGTGGCAGCTGGCAGGGAGCCACTGTTAAGTTCTCCTCTCTGTGTGTTATGTCAAATCTATCAATTATTGAGTTGCCAGGATCTTGGCACATGTTTGTGGCTGCTCATGGCTCAGCTTTGGTTTCACAGTGTGGTTCTTGGCTCGCTCCGTCTGTTTTGGCTGCAGAGAGATACCAGCTTGCTCCCAGCATGTGGAACCTTAGATTGTCATGCAAAGAGCCCATTCTGCCCTCATTCTTACAGTCAAGTGCATTTGAGCTGCAGAGAATGCTACTGGCAGTAAAGGGAAACCTTGTGATGTCCATGGTGGGTGATGTGTTGAGAGGGTGCTGATAAAATCTGCAGACAGCCTGATTTGGCAGAAGTGAAGAAGTAGCTATGGCATAGGGGCAGGAAGAAAGAGTGAGGATGGGGTTAGGCTTTCAGAGCCCAACAGGAAGTTAATGACCCACAGAGTTAGCAGAATGCTTCTGAAAGCAGTCTTGCTGCTCCTCTCTCACTCAGAGGGGCTGCTCTGCAGGTGGCACTGCCATTGCTGGGTCTGTAATGCTGGGAAAACAAAATGCCAGTGCATCAGCTTCTGTTCCATAGTAGAGTTTGAGACCTTGGCTGCAGGAGCACAGCCCTGTGCCCTTGGGCTTTGTACCTTGGAAGAATCTGCAGATGGCACCTCCCTACACAGTCCTTAGCATCAGCAAGCCAAGACACCCCCTTTGTCTCTGGAATTGAAAGCTGTCCATAACTATAACACTACTGTCATCCAGGTGCAGCTCAGGCCATTATTACTATTTAGGGGGATTTTTTTCATCAACTTAGTGTTGTCAGTGTGTCCTTTGGGGGTAGATGCCACACCTTGCTCACTCCTGTGATATCTCTCATCTCTGTCTACTTTCCATGCCAAGCTTAATGGCTTCTTTGTCCTTTACTGTTGCTTTCTACCTAGCTATTCCCTAGTACCTATCCTAGCTTTTGCATTTGGCTCCTGCCAGATCCATGCCTCAGTAGGATCAGTGTTTTATAGCAAAGCAAATGTGTCCTTGATGAACTCTAATGCCAGATGAAGCTTTTAATTAGATTCTCTGTCCTCTCACTTTTGGCTCATCTGTCCACTCACTTGAAAAATGAGAGGATAGGCTGAAAAGGTGGTTTTTCATACTGATGATTCCTTCCTTCAGGAATGTGTCATCCTGATGTATTTATTGGTCGTGGAAGTTTGTGTTGATGGGCCCAAAAAGGGGCAGAAATAGTTGATGGTTTTTTGGGTTTGTTTTTTTTTCCATTTTTGTTTTGTTTGTTTGGGGTTTTTTAAATTATTTTTTGTTTGTTTTTAATGAGTTATTGCTGAAGTCTTCATTTCCTGTCTTCCACTTTTAAACATGGGTACACACACACTCAGCAGAGAGGAATATCCCAAGTGACTGAGAAAAGCCACTCTCATCTCAGCTGTCTCCTCCCCATCTTCCTACGAGCCTTTTTTAGAAAAGACCCACCTTTTGGGGATTTTCTTTTTTATTTTAAGTCTTTAGAACTGCTGTTTTTTCCAATAAGATGTACTCTTTTGCCTTTATGAATGGTTCTGAAATTTTCAGACCAAACCACAAACTTGTTTGATAATATGGAAAAGATTGAGGTGATTTTCAAATGCACGATGCTTAAAAAAGAAGTGATCTGTCATGATTGGTTGTGGGTAAGCATCTTTTGAGTCACCCAGAACTGTCCCTGGGCTGAGGCAAAGCAGTCAGTTGCTTAGGACAGCAGGATGCCAGAAGTAGTGAAACAGCCCTCAGCCACCTCTTCCAGGGCAAGAGCCACTGCTGTGTGCCAAATATCGGGGTTGCATGCTTGGGCCCCATCCTTGAGTAGGAACTCTTTGCCTTCTCTCGCAGCAGCACGATCAGTGATTAAAGTCAGGTCTGCATCCTTCCCATGGCAGAAATACTCAGCCTTGCTTTTATGGACAGGAAACTTGTAGCCAGCTCTCCCACTACATCTCTCCTCATCATTCTGCACTAACCCTTCTCTTTGGTCATTCAGGTTGTGATCAGATGCTCCCATGCACAGAAGGTACCAGGAGTATGTGGTTCCCCAATACTGTTAATTGCAGCTCTTGTTTTTATTGCACTTGTAAGAGAGCTTTACAACCCTGTGCATTCTGAATTTAAAATGTGGCTTGGGCTCTTCAGTTACCTTGTAGGAGAAGAGCTCTGGGTGGTGATGGAGTACTTGGCAGGAGGCTCCCTGACCGACGTCGTGACGGAGACCTGCATGGACGAGGGACAAATCGCCGCCGTGTGCCGGGAGGTGAGGCAGCACCCGGAGGGAGCCCTGCTTGGGAATGGGACATGGACTTCCCACAGCCTCTCACTGACTCCATGGAAATGCTTCCAGCTTCTGTAACGTGACAGTCATTCTTTTAGAGGGTGGATTTCACCTGTGAGGATGCAGCATACAATGCTAATGCAAGCCTCATGTTTCACCCCAGAGGCAGGAACTAGAGTGGGAAATGGGGGTGGGATCCTCTTGGTTTTGTCTGTTCTTCAAGTCTTTTAGGACTAACTTGTCTTCCTAGGACCTGTTGATCCCAGTGTGACATCTCTCTGTGGCCCTGCACATACTGAATATATGAAAGGTCCTGACACTTACTACCAAAAATGTACAGTCTGTTTGAGTCCTTCAGTTGGCTAATTGTGACTGGTGAATCATTTCATGCACAGTAAGAATATCTCAATTATTTTTCAGTGTCTCCAAGCCCTGGAATTCCTCCATTCAAACCAAGTTATTCACAGGGACATCAAGAGTGACAACATCCTGCTGGGAATGGATGGCTCTGTCAAACTAAGTATGCAGGGAACATTACTGCTGATGATTTGTCAAACCATGCCAGTTATCTGCTCTGGGCCAGGCATTTTAGGGAGATGGGTGTTTGAGGTGCTTGATGCTGTCATGACAAACAGCCTGTAGAAATGCTACTGTAGATATTTCTGTGGCATTTGTTTTAATGGAGATTGGCAAACACAAATCCTTGTGAACTGATACCAGACTTGAAGTGAGGCTCGGGCTTCACTTAGCTTTGGGCCATCTGTTTAAGTGAACTAAAATAACAGTATTTTAATGCCACTCCAGTCCAGAAAGCTGGGTTGGAAGGTGTAAGGCTACAAGTCTTTATTTATGAGCAGCCCCTTCAGTCTGGAAAATACTGCAGGTACTCAAGGGCCAGGGGAAGTGGAGGGAGGATTGAAAACTGTGTAACTAGAAATAATTTAATCTTACAATGCCAACCCAGACTGGAGCCTAAATGTTATTTCCTCCTTGTGGTATTGCTAGTAATGAAAATCCTGAGACTGTTCTGCCTGTCGGGTGCTAAGGTAGCTGTTGTGCTTGTCATTGTCCATGCGGAGATAACCCTGGAAACCAGTGAATTATTATCTTCCACCTATAGCTTTAACAGAATGGTGCTCCCTTTTTCTTCCTCTCAGTTCCGTTGGCCAGCACCCAACAGGCATAAATAAATCTATTTTTGTCGGCAGCAACAGCAGATATGACTCAAAATTCACAGAGTGCAGATATGCTGAGTAAGGTGGGGTTTTTTTGCACATAATTGCTTTTTAAACTAAAGCTGAACTTTGATAGAGCCAGGTCTCAGGAGCATTAGCAATGAATAACTGATGGGGGCCAAAGTGCTCTATTCTTATGGAATAGTTTCTTTAAGCACAGCGTGCTGGTGCCAGGCTGTAGTTTAAAGTTAGAGAAATCCCTGTGGATATGATGCAGTAACCTTCTGGATCTGAGCTGCTTGTTGGCTCTGCTGGGAATTTGCCCTGTTTATGAACCATATGTCCTTTCCTGGTATTTGCCCTTGATAAAAACTCAGCTAGGAATCAGTTTAATTTTCATAATTCTTCCTAAAATTAGACCTGTGATGCCATAGGGGGTCAGGATGGGCAGTGCATCTTGCTGTGTTGATTCTTCCGGGCTCACAAGAACAGATTTAGCTTTCTTTTGGTGAGCCAAATACAAGTAAAACATAGGGTGCAGCAATCTTTGTATGAGGCCCTCCATATTTCTCTCTATTCAAAGAAAACAACCACTATAAATTTAAGTACTTTAAATTTAATTCTGAACACTCTTTGCTCTATAAAATAAATGCTTCTTGAGGGATGATATGTCTACAGGGGAAGTAATACCCATGGACTGCAAATATCACCAGACATTGCAGCCTGTGGTCAGGGGGGTGTATCTAGTTCAGTCTTGCATTAATTCCTGTTTTCACATACCCAGGAAGGGTCTTTAGACCATATATTACATAGTGTGAAACATCTGTGTAATGCTGCAACACAGGTGAGTGTCTTAACTTCTGTGTGTGGTTATTTCCTGATCTCCATCTGGAATCCTCGTGGCCTCAAAGAGCCAGGTTTAGAAACTTAGCTCTAAACACCATCCTCTGTGTTAGCCACAAAACCACTCCTCCTGTCACATCTGCAGCAGCAGCACACCAGACAGGGCAGCAGGGGGAAGTGTACTGTAGCTCTGGTATCTGTAAGGGTTGTTTTTGAAGAAACTCGCTGATTCCTATGTCTTTTCCCTCCACTCTATTTTAATTTTGCAGCTGACTTTGGCTTCTGTGCCCAGATCACTCCTGAGCAGAGCAAGCGCAGCACCATGGTGGGCACGCCGTACTGGATGGCCCCGGAAGTGGTGACGCGGAAAGCCTACGGGCCCAAGGTGGATATCTGGTCCTTGGGGATCATGGCCATCGAGATGATCGAAGGAGAGCCCCCCTACCTCAATGAGAACCCTCTGAGAGTAAGAGAGTGCTTTTCCCCTCAGGTCTTCACTAAGCTGCTGGTGGAGCTGAGCTCATGTGAATCCTCTGGTGTGGTTTCATCACCTCCAGCCCTATCTAACTCAAATGATCCTGTGGCCTCCTTACATGTCATAGTGAGAAAACTGAGATAGTCTTACTAAAAAACCATGGTTTGCTCTGGGTAGCAGAGGTGTGGGTTCTTCTATGAGTCAGATCATGCACACTCATAATTTCCCATTTTTTGGGATGCTAATAGAGGCAGAAGTTCTACCTTAAGGCAACAATGCAGTCATGTCTCAAAACCTTCTACCCTGGGAATGAAAGAATTCTCCTCTGAGAAACCTGGTGTAGTGGAAGGTTCCCTGCACGTGGCAGGAGTATTGGAACTAGGTGATCTTTAAGGTCCCTTTCAACCCAAAGAATTCTATGTTTCTGTGATTCTATTGAGTTTTATTCTAGTACGAACTTTTTCCTATGGGCAAATTTTTCCTCCTTGCATGCTCCAAGTAAATTCAAAGTGTCATAAGTCTTTAGACAGGGCTTAAGCCTCCTGATGTCTTTCCTTTGTTTAATTATTAACAAAAGGAGATATGCTGTCAGCATGTAGGGACATCACTGCTCTTATTATAAGCCAGATTTATGGCTTTTTCCCTGGTTACACGGGTTGAAGGGATCTAGAAAAATTCTGTTCAACTTTTTTTTTCCCATCTCTTGCATTGGAGGGGATTTTTGGGACAGAAGTGTAGCAGCCAAGAAGACTATAAAGAATAAAACAGTACTGAGTTAAAGTAACAATACTTTGGCTTCATTTAACTCAATTTATGCCAATTCCCAGGCTACCAGACTGCTCCCATGGGACATGTTGAGTGATGTGCTCAAAAAGCCTGTATATTAAAAAGTCTCTGACAGATTTCTGTTTCTTTTGAAAATTAATCCAGGAAGTTTCTCACATGAAATCCTGAAATGGATGAATTTTGAGTCTCTCAATTCTCAGAGGAGGATGTATGTGAATGCATTATCCCCAAGCAGTAGCAAAACTGCTTTTTTCCTGCAGGAAAGATGCCCAAGGGCCTGCTGGGCATCCTTTGTGAGGAGCCAGCTGCATCTTTATAGTGTTGATGTTTTAGGCCTTGTGCACTCAGGCAGAGTACCAATAGAAAAAAATCTATTTAGTCAGGGTTACCTTCCCGTGAGGATATAGTCATTACAAGAGTAGTGATAGAGTCGTGCCAGTTAACTTCCCTGTGTAAACAGGGTCTGGAATGTTGGTTTTGTCCTTGCAATCTCCTGAGAGGGCTGCAGGATCCCAACCCAGATTACAAGGGCAAAACAATAAAGGGTTGGATCTCATCCACAAAAAAATAGGGCTGGCACAGCTATTCTGTTTGCTGAAATGTTGGCATTGATTAGTGACCCTGATAAGGTGGGGTTTTTTTCCTCCCTATTGAACTGTGGGGAGGGAGAGGAGAAATGGGTGTCTCTAATCCAGAGGTGGAATCTAATCTTCATAACCTCCTGTTTCCTGGGTGCTTGTTTTTGTCTCAGGCCCTGTATCTCATTGCTACTAATGGGACTCCAGAACTGCAGAATCCAGAAAAGCTTTCACCCATATTCCGAGACTTCTTAAACCGCTGTCTTGAAATGGATGTGGAAAAGAGAGGCTCTGCAAAAGAGCTGCTACAGGTATGTGATGGGGAACAAGACTGGGACAATATAATCACACAGTCCTGAGTGAGGCCAGGCTCAGGGGTGAGATCTTGTTTGAGGTCTTAAATACTGCACCAGCTGAAAGCACAAAGGTAAGGTAGCCTCTCAGGGGGAAAAGGCAACTGAAAACCACAGCCCTCAAAGAAAAATCTATAATAACGTGATAACAGACTGCTCCCTTTCCAGTACTGGCTACTGGCAGCAGCTGTGCAGCATGTTCTGTGTCCAGACTCAAACAATAGCTGTGTCCCAGGCCTGCCAGAGCCCTCCTGTTCCCGTGGTTTCTTCGTGTGGCTGGCCATGACATCTGAGTGTGTTGTCCTGTCATGCTTGTTCCAATTTGGACAGCAGGAAGGCTTCTAGCTATCAGATATTCTGGCTGTCCTCTTTTGGAAGGATGGATCACTAAGCTCTTTGAAGTGTTCATGGCTTCAGTTAACTGGAGCAGTTCACTTTTACACATTTTGCCTGATACTACTCCTTTGAGAGATGATGGAACAAAGCTTGTGAGATATCTTTATTATAGAATGGCTTGGATTGGAAGGAACCTTAAAGGTCCTCTGGTTCCACTTCTCCAGCCATGGGCAGGGACACCCTACACTAGACCAGGCTGCTCAAAGCCCCATCCAACCTGGTCTTGAACAGTTCCAGGGATGGGGCATCCACAGCTTCGCTGAGTAACCTGTGCCAGTGCCTCACCACCCTATAATCAGATATTTCACTGAAAACCTGGTGTCAGTCTGGACTCACAGTGAAAGCTGAGAACCAAGCTGCCAGGATTTTTATCAGCATGGATGAGAAGTGTGTTTTGTGCATTCTTTCTGTCAAATTTGCCACGAGTCTTTATAAAATAGATCTGTGATCAGGAACACTCAGACCTTAAGAATTAGACTGTTTCCATTTTGTTTTCCTTTCTATTCACTAATTTGTGTAGTGGCTCAGACTTGGATGTGTTGCTGCCTTCTGTAACTATAATGAAGCATAAATGTCTGACAATATGGTAGTAGCTGAAAGATCGTTTTTTCTTCTGGACTTTTCAGTCCTAAAATATCAGAAAGAAGTTATGTTCTGTTCCTCAGAGCAGGAGAACATTCTGACTGTAACACTTCAGCCTGTTATTAACTGCCTTGTGGCCACGGAATTTTTACTTTTCATTTTTTTCCATCTCTGAAGCATGTTGCCTTGGATGATTGATCCCTTCTGATGCTTAGAAGTCTTGTGGATTATTGTTGCTTTTTGTTTTCAGAACAGCTTGTGGACTTGACCTTCACTCCCACCTAAGAGTTGTTTGGATAATCAATATGGTTTTATTTAAAGAAGAGCACCTGTATAGGAGACTGAATGGTGCTGTGTTGCAAGCTCTGTGCTGCTCTCCCAAATTTCAGCTGCTTTGCAAATTTCTGTTATCTGGTAGAAGGCCAAGGCAATGCTTTCTCCAGACCTGTGAAAATGGGGAACAGGGAAATGAGAGGTGATTCCTGCACAGAGCCCTGTCCCTTGTGTCTGAAACCCATGGGTTGATTTTAGTACACCTTCTTTCACACTGGATTTCACTATAGATTTTGCAGCTTTATAATTCACCAGGGGAATTTGCTGAGTTTTGCTCGATCTTGAACATATGCAAACATTGGATAATTTAGCATGTGTTGGGTGCAAATCTCTTCATCGCTTCAGGCAATCCCCCAAATTTTGTCATATTATCCAGAGCTTCTGGATTGATGTAGTCAGAGACTAGAGCAGGTTCTCAGATTTCATATGGGTTTAGGTGAAAATGCTTGGAATAGCCACTTCTGGAGCATACTCTGAAAAATCTAACCATTTTTCCTTTTGTTTTGTCCTAGCACCAGTTCTTGAAAATTGCAAAGCCTCTATCCAGTCTCACTCCTCTGATTATTGCGGCTAAAGAGGCAGCCAAGAACAACCATTAGAGTGGTGAAGTCAACAGAGTCATCATGTCAAGACTTTCAGATGTTCATTTCAGAGACTGAATTACTCGCCCTTCTCCCCTTCTTCTCCTTCTTCACAGGGGTGTTGTTAAAACCTTGACTTGCCCCGGAGGGTGGCAGAGGCATTGTTCACTGTATGTGGAGGGGCACACAACAGGACATGGCTGATCTTACATGGTGAACTGTCCCGCCATCCTCGTGATGGGGACAAGAGGGGAAGAACATTTTGTATGGGTGAGAAGATCTTTCTGAGAGCGTCTGAACCTGACCTACACGTAGTGAAGCCAGTTTGTTTTCATATTTCTTATGGTGTTTATTTTTAAAAATAATGTGGAGCCTTACACCATGTTTATCTTCTTAAATTAAATCTTCTGCTGGCTGCACTTTGCCTGCTTCTGCCAAGCTGCTGTTACACCGTGGAGGCTGCTCTGTGCTCCGGATGACTCGAGGAGGGGAGGAAGCAGGCAGCAGCACTGGGAACAGCTGTCAGCTGAGAGGGGAACCAGGGGGTGAAGGTGCATCCCTCCTGCAGCACTGCTGGATGCTTCAAGGAAGCTTGGACAAAGCCTCTGTGTGCTGCCTGCAGCCACTGAAGAACTCAATTTATGGATGATCTCTTTGCCAAACGGTGTGAACTGCCCCCTACTCCCCCTTCCCCCTTTAGTGGCAACTCTACTAGCTAAACAAATCTCAAAAAATTTTTGTTGTTCTAGGAAATAAATCACGGGAAGAAAATGACAGAGAGCTCTTTTAGGGTTGTTTTATCAGTGTTGTGAGGCTTTTTAGAGATGCTGCCCTGTGTGATTAACAAACAGAGCAGTTACTATTGTAAAGACAAGATTTGCCCACAAAATATGTTGAGAATTCTTGTTTCTTAGAGCAAGTCCAATGGAAAACAAACTGATGATGGATGCTGCTTTCTCTGTGGAGATGTGGGGACACAAATTTTTTAAAGTGATGGTTTCTTATGCTACTGATTTATTGGGTTGCCCATAGTCTGTAACAAACAACAGGAAATCTGGAACTACTAGAAGAGGGACTGGTTGTAAACACTGGGCTGATGTTAAACTGTATACTGATTTTTTAATAAAGTGACTGCTGTGTTTCTTAACTTGGGGATAGAGGAGAACTGGAGAATTCACTGTCACCAGACAAGTCTGTCATTGCTCATATGATCACCAGGTACTTGGATGTGTTGGATGAAGTAATTTAACCTTGTTGCTTACCTCTTCTTCTGCAGTCCTGGGATAGCAAGTGGCTCCCAAGGGCCACTTTACACATAGTGAAAACCATACAAAAATGTGTATTGTAACTGTGGGAGCTGCTTTTCTGTACTGCTCTGGTCACATATGGGATGAGTTTAAACCTATCCTGGAGTAACCTCTCATCATTCTGTTGGACAGAAATTCATTCCTTCCTGCTGAGACCTGCTGCTGGCTCAGCCCTTTCCTCCCTGGACCTGGGCTTTAATTAAATATATTTTTCTGATTTGGCCCCACAGTCCATGACAGCTATTACACTAACTTTACTGGTGTAGGTACTGTGTGAGTTCTTTTTCTTCTGAGGGCCGCCTTCTTTCCTTTGAGCTCCAGGGCAGTCACTGTTTGACAGAAGGCTGAGGGGTGAAGTCTGTTCTCCCAATTTGCAGCCTGTCTCCCTTTGTGTGTGTATATTTCATCTCCCAGTATTGTTAAGTTTCCTCTCACAAAGCTTGTATCCAAGGATGAATTCCTTGAGCAAAACAGCAGAGCTGCCAACCTGGAAAGGGATATGATCTATTGATGAGCTCATCTGCTTGGAGCTTAGGTGGAGATTGTGGAATGGAAGGCCACTATGCTTGAATAATTCCCTTTGAAAAGGACTTTGTATTCCCTCTGGAAGACTCAGGATGGCATATGTGGGAGGAATAGAATTAGTGGCTAGATCTCTCTTGATCTAAAATCTCATTTGACTGGCAGATTTGGCAATTGACTATTTTTCAGGCAGCTCAGCGTTCAATTTGATCCACAATGTGTTTAATGTCTTTGACTTGTCTTTGATTCCCTTCCCCACTCCCTTCTCTGCATCTCATTGAGATGAAAACCTTAATGCAGATGTGCCATATCTGTGAGCATGCACGGGAGCTTTTTTTCCTCCAGCAAGATTTCTGCTAAACTTCCCCAAAAAGGATAGGAAAGGTTATTTTTATGTGTTTTAAGTTGCTCTTCTGGATCATCTATTGCATAATGAAAAGGGATCAGCAGTGACTGTTTATCCCTCATCTCACAATGTGCTTCTGTCTCGTCATCTTCCACATGGACTCAGTCATGCCTGGTTTCTGTTGGCTGCTGGAGAGGGGTGTTGCCAAAGCTCACTCCTTCTGCTGGGAAAAGCTGCAAGGCTGTGCCCATGCCTGTGTGTCATCTTGTCCCAGGCTGTTTTGTCCCCACTCATGTTGGGTGACTGGGAAAAAAAGGCGATTGCTACAGTGTGCCTGGACCTAGTTTCTAGTTACCAGACACATCCTGGTTTTATGCTCTCAGAAAATATTTTAAAATCTTTTTTAAACAAATTGTAGTTAGCCTAATCTTAAGAGAGTGGGTTTATTTTGTTCTAGTTGTTCTGAAATGCATCCTTTCCTCCCCTCTCCTTTCATGTGTGAGTCGCCCAGCACCAGCACCTCTGCTAGCTCTTGAAGAGCTCTTTCTGTCTGCAGCACACTCTTGTCTAGAGAGGGCTCTTAAATAGTGACTTTCTGACTTAAAATTTAATCTCCAGGGCTTATTTTCAGAGAATATCTTGTTACTTGAAAGTGACTACAACTCGACAGCTTCTTGGTGCCTTTTTCCCCCCCTAGCTCTCTTTTATTCTAGAGTTGAAACCATTTTTAATCACAGCTCTTAATTATTAATTTGCCTAATATTAAAGTTCTCTCTTCCATATTAGAACATGAAATATTCAGTTGTTTTGACTGTCCTTCCAGAAAGCTGATTTCCTTTTTGGGGAATCTCAAGCAATCTTATACCAGAAATAATTTCATATCCTACAGGCTTGGTGGAGGGAAAGGATAAAACTCATGTTCTTTTCTTAAACACAGAGAGTTGTCTTATTTGAGTATCAATTGGTATCGTCAATAAGACTTTTCCTATGTTTCAAGAATGGGCATTGATTCTTTGTATTAGTTTAGCTATTAGGGTTTTTAAAAGATTTTTTAAACAAACAATTTGACTTGTGTCCAAGAGTTTGTGTGTGAGGGGGGTATGGAGACCACGTGGGAAGAGGGCAGGTTATTTGCACAACACTCTCAGGCACATGGTGTGATTCTTGGAGTTGTCCTGCTCAGGGCCAGGAGTTGGACTCAGTGATCCTTGTGGATCCCTTCTAACTCAGGATATTCTGTGAGGCTGAGAGGGAAGAGCCAGGACAGGGGTGGAGGGCACAGCAGAAGTAGCTGGTTGCAGCAGCAGGGGCACACCTTTAGCCATCCCTGAAATGTCTTCATTGAATGGATGTGTTTTTAAGGAGCATAAATCTGACTGATTTGTTGCTACAGGCACTTCTCTAGGCAGGCATTATGCTCCTACCAAGCTGCCTTCCTCTTTTAAACAAAAGGGGTGCAGGGATTTCTCCAGCAAAGGAGGCTCCTTGAGAAAGGAGGTTTCCATGGAGACATTTGCTTGACTTAAACAATCTGGCAAAGGCTTGAGAAGAGGTTTGGTGGGTAGACACTACATCGACACCACTGTTTTGCAAAGCAGCTGGAGTTGCTGCAGTGTTTTGTTGCCAACTTGATGCCCCTTTTCAGGGGGTTGGTTTTGAAAAAGTGCTGAGAATGTTGCCTGGTCAGGATTGTGAGCAGTATAAAAGTCTGTCTCTTCTTAGCTTAGCTGAGATGTCTGTTAGTATCCTGATCCATCTGTCTCAAAACGCTGCAGGTGGTGTAAGTAGGGCACGTTTGCAGCAGAGGACTCTGCAAGAAAGGATTGCAATGGTCTGTAGTAGGTGCTTGCTTTCTTAGAACAAACCCACCCTTCTTGGCTGGCAGCAAAATTGGTTCTGACCAGTTTCTAAGAATAATACTTGTTTGAAGCCCACTCCTAATTAAGAGCATAGTCCATTTGTCTGGTGAATGACATCGTCAGTGTTAAAATTGCTGAAGGTGAAATGATTATCTGCTTGTCTTTCCCCCATAACACAGCAAGACTTTCTAATGGCTTCTTATTTCAGCTGTAATAGAGAGCCTGTAAATGTATTTTGGGGTCATAAGCCCAAGTGGATGGAGCATATGTATAATGAATGTTGTAGGATCTCATAGTTTGTTGCTAAAGATAACTCACTGTGGCAAAGGTGGGACCTTAGAGAAGCAGCTGCCAGCTTTGACAGAGAATGGCCAACAGCAACAAAACTGCAATGCAGATGGGAGCTGGACAGAAACTTGCTGCCAGAGTGGAGCCTACAGTGAGTGGTGGGAAAGACACAGAGTTGGTCCAAAGGGTGGGATGAACCATTAAAATTCCAGTTACACACTTGCTGAGGAAATTCAGGGAGTGCCACAGCAGCCTGCTGCATCTCAAGGCAGCATCGTCTCTGAAGGAGGAGAGCAGAAAGGAGCCTGAGAAGGGAAAAGGTGCTGAAAGTGGAGAGTGGAGCAGCAGTATGGCTCTGAGTCACAGCTTGTGCTTAAGAGCTGGAGCTAATCCAGGAGGTTCACAAAAAATGACAAAATTCAGCTGAAAAGGAAAAGTGGAGCTAGAATGGAGGAGATGGCCTTGATGTGCCAGGGAACTGAAGAGAGAGGCCAGATTTCCTGAATGTGTGAAACAGCAGAAACAAATTTAACTGGCTTCTGTGGGTGACAAGTAGCTTGTTCCCTCCTGCCTTGCAGCATCAGTGTCTTGTCTTTTTGAGATCAGCTCTGCTTTGGGATCATGTCAGCAGCCACCCAGCTTCGGCCTCGTGTTTGTAAAGAAGGCTTTTTGCTCTGCTCCTACTGACTTCTGACTGCAGCTCTCTGCTGTTGGTAGATGTCTTTGTGTTGTGTCCCACCTGGAAATACAGAAGCTGTTGCAGTTTTAAAATCTGCTGGGTCATGTACTTCTCCCCATGCTGCCTTGGCATAACTCCTGTACTGTACTGCTGGGTTTGTTTAATGTGCCAGGTCAGCTCAGCCATTTTAAAAATAAAAATTGAAACCTTATATAAAACCTTGATTAATTATTTGGTTCCACTTGACTTGCTGTTTCAATGATCCTTGCAGTGATAGTAGGAATGAATAGGGGTGCTTGAAGGAGGGGTTGTGTTTCTCTGACCTATTTTAGATTAATCAGGTCTTATTTGATTGAGCAAAGTGACTACACTAAAAGCTGTTGCAGCAAGTGTGAGTTTCACCACTTATTTTAACTTGTTTCAACACAGTTAATATTCTGGAAAGCAGTCTGGAAGCAGGATCTAGACCACAGCTCAAACAAGAAAAGAAGGAAGTTTGTTTTCTCTGCAGGTGAAGTTTGGTGTCTGAGACTCCTGGTATGGAGGAGGAAATCGGGTGGGTTTGAGATGGGTGAGTGCACCCACCTTGCAGAATCACTTTTTCTTTTAGGGTTGGTGCGATAAGGCTGATGAGAAGAACAGAAGTTCATCATGCTGCCTGGGTATCATCTGACCTGGATGTTTTACTCTGAGAAGCCCAGCCTGGTGCTGAGAGGTTTCTGAGGTCAGCACCTGTGGAATGTGGGGGTGAGGAGCAGTGAGAAGCTCTGACAAGCTCCTGTGAGTCAGCTTGGTGCTGAGCCAGGGTTTAGAGAAGTCACTGAGAGACAAGGGAACACCTTGAATGGGGGACTTTACCAACTAGAGCAAGGAAATCAATGTGACTCCATAAAATCCCCTCTGCCTAGAACAGATGCTGGAGCTTTATACTGCTTTCCATCCATTGCTTTTCCAGGTCCTTTTCAGGAAAGCCAGAGGAGACACCCATCAAGTTGTGTTTTACAAAGATAGGGGGCTCACTGTTTGAGCAAGAGGAATGCTGCAGCTCTGCTGGCAGGGATTTGGGGTGATTCTCTTTGCCATGATGTGGTAGCATCCTGTGTTGGATGTCCTTGTCCCATTAGAGAAAAGAAACCTGACTGGACCAACACCACCCCCCCTTCATAGAATCATAGAATGGCTTGGGTGGAACGACCTGAAAGATCCTTTAATTCCAACCCCCCTGCCATGGACAGGGACACCTTTCACTAGACCCAGGTTACTCAAAGCCTCATCCAGCCTGGCCTACAACACTTCCAGCACTGGACATCCACAGCTTCACTGGACAATCTGTGCCAGTGTCTCACCACCCTCACAGTGAAGAATTTCTTCCTAATATCCAATCTAAAACTTCTCTCTTTTATTTTGAAGCCATTTCCCATTGCCCTGTCACTGCATGCCCTTGACCAAAGTCCCTCTCCAGCTCTCCTATAGCCCCTTTAGGTACCAGAAGGTGCTCTAAGGTCTCCACAGAGTCTTCTCTTATCCAGGCTGAACAACCACTCTTCCTCAAATGCTTCACAAAGGAGGGGACCAGGCAAACTTTGCTTATGGTAATGTAAGTCCCCAAAAAGTGTCCCTAAAAATACTACTGGATTGGTGTTCTGGTGGCTCTACCCCCTACCCCATGGAGGGGGCATAGTGTGTTCTAACCAGCTACCATTGCCCATGATTTCTGGGGAGAACTAACTTTCTTGAGACTAACTTGGTTGAGTTGCCCAGCAGTGGATGGGGGATGGCAAATGTTGGACAATAAATGATGGCAAGGCTTTAAGAAATGGTTGATGTTGATTTCAGTGAAGTATAACTTGTCTGAAGACTCTTCAGAGCCCAAGGGAGTTTTTCTTGAAGGGGAATTCATAATCAAATTTAAAAGCAAATAATTATTGAAGGCTTATTTCATAGCTTAATAGTTGGGGAGTCAGATAAATAATTCTGTAGATGGACACAAGGTGACAATACCTTGTGTTAGATCAGCTGCTCTACAGAGGGGGAGCAGGGGAGGAAAGACACCAAAAAGCTTTGGGGAAAACACAGCTTCTGAGGCGCCTGAGCCAAACACAGCTTCTGGCAGCTCAATCCTAGTGGGAGCAGTTATTCTCTGTGTAACTGCACGATATTAATTTATTTAGGAGTGACAGAGGGGAATAAGTGGTGGGAGAAGGAATACACTGGCAGGTCCCACAGAGGTGTTCTTTATCTCATGCTGCAGGAATACTGCAGCTCCTCGAGCAGGGCAGCTTTGACTGGGTCCCCTCATTTCCTAGCAGCACCAGGAAGACTTCCAAGTTTTGGTTCTCAAGTTCATTTCTGAGGAGGATCTGTAGCTCGAACAGGGTAAGCAGGGAGCTGGCTAGGCTTGCCTGATCCTTCTCATTCCTGGGGCTGTGATGCCCTCTCCCGGCAGCTGCACCGAAAAGTCCTTTCCTTTCGTGCTCCTTTTCTGCGAGCAATGTAAAAAGGAACTTTTGGTGTTTCTTTTGGAGGATCCACGCTGAAGGCAGCCGGGGCACACAGGCATGGATAAGGAGATCATCCTGACGTGGAATCTGGTGTCCTGCTGTCTGTTCCCTTGTGATCACCCCATCTCCAGCTTTGTTCCTCTCACGGTTTTAAGTTGCAGCAGCCTTGTAAGGCAAATGTGTTCCCCCAGGCCATGGGTTATGTGTGAGCCCTCTGCTCCCATCCCAGCACGGGTCCCTAATGCTCACCCACACCCTTGTGCTTCCCCCAGGGCTGGTGGGACTTTCTGCTGGCCAGGCCTGCCCTGACAGACTGGTTAAGCCTGCTAAAGGAGAAGGGGCACCGTGCCACAAAGGCTGGCAGGGTTGAGAGCTGCTGGGCAGAGGCTTCTCCCCTGTGGACGCAGCCGGGGTGAAGTGAGCCCCGGCTCATCCCTCATCCCACACCCTGCACCCTAAAACCACTAATCTGCATAAATTTTGGGCTACAGCTCTTGTGGTGGTCAAGGTCATGGTCCTGCTGTCCGTGTGTGCAGCTGAAATGGTGTCCAGGGCTCAGGTGTGCCTGGATCATGCCCTGGAGGGCAGTGGGCAGGTAAGAGCCCTCTCTCTTCTCACCAGTGGAGAGCTGAAATGCTCAAAGGTGTACAGAGAAGTGAGCTTCAACTGGCACGGGGGGCAGTGAACTGGGGGGCAAACTGTTCCCTCAGTCCCGCTCCTTTTCATTCCCCAGCCCCATGGCTGCCTGAGCAGTGAGTCCCTCGATGAGAAGCATCCACGGCTTTTCTATTTGTCACATTTTCTAACCACATCAGCCACTGACCCCACTTCTCACTCAAGGCCTTTGTGTTTTGTGGTCACTCTGAAGCCCAACCCAGGCACACTGTAAATGGTCCCGTCTCTTTTGCACCATGAAGAATCCACCAGGTAGGTCCCAGCTCAGGAAGGACCAGCCTGAGGTCAGTGGTAATGCTGTGGCACAGAAAGATGGCAGTGTCCCCAGAGCAGGCACCAGCCAGCTCAGCTCTCCCCTTGCACAGGGACAGTGGGTTGGGTGCTCCCAAGTGGCTGCAGGAGCTTTGGGCAATGTCACCATTGGCACTGGTGTGCTGGGCAAGGGAGGGCTCATTGATGGTGGGTCCCCCTGGCCAGCCTGTGTCTCCCTGCCTGTGCCATCCGCCATGTGAAGGGTAAGAAGCACCCACTGAGTTCTCTGGACTTATCCTGGTGGTGACAAGTGTCACAGTTTTAAGAGCCTGAGTGGTGGGAACCACCTTTGCTAATCCAAAATGGGACAGCAACCCTGACTGCCCACAAAACTCTTTGACTGCTCAGTTCCCTGAAGGGTGTTTTATTACCCTGGGATGGTGGGGGATCTTGCTGCAAGATCCCCACTGAGGAGCAGCAGGATGTCCCCATCCCTCTCGAGGGGCAGGGGCAATGCAGACCTCCAGGTGCACTGACCAAAGAGGAGCAGGAGGCAGCACAGAACTGTGTGTGCTGCCTGTGTGCTCGAGAAACATAACTCTAAAGTTTTGTTTTGTTTCTTTGACACTCCTGAGGTCTGTCACGATCCTCCCTCACCATTTGCCATTTACACTTCTTGGACACAGAAAAATTTCGCCAAGGGATGTTTTATCACACCCTGCTCTTCCCCATTGGTCCTTGCGTGATTTTTCCCTCTGGAAGTCCCTTGGCTTCTCAGGGTACCTCAAGCTGTATCCTCCTGGGTGTGCTGCAATCCCCTGATTTCTGGACCAAATGATGCTGTTTCTTAAAGAACAGCCACAAACCATGGAAGAAGAGTGAGGGCTGTCCCTTTCTCCCCCTAGCCAAGGCTGCACCAGCTCCAGCAGCAGCCAGCCCTGCCGTGGGAGAGCGGGCAGCAGAGCTGCTGCAGCCACAGCTGTGAGAGGCAGACTTTGTCCCCACCAGCTGCTTTGAGGACAATGTAAAAGCTGCCTCCATCCACTCGACACAGCCTGTATTTCTGCTGGGGGCTGGTTCCCCACAGCCAGGCTCTTGGAGAATCTGCCTGGTGTCCCTTCCTGCCTACCTGAGGGATGTGGCTTTCCCAGAAACAATGCTCAGAGCCCCTTGTTGAGCCCCAGGACTTGGGAGGACTTGCCTGGCATTTTGGCATGCACGAGGTGATTTTCTGAGTTTATATTTCGGCTGAATTTATATTTTGTATCAGGTGGGTTGCACACTCCAGAAGGAACTGCCATGTCTTGGGCTCAACTGGTTGGACTCTGCACCATTATCCACAGCCACTGCTGTGCTTGAGAAGGGACAGCAGCATTTCTTGGGAGCAAGAGCATTTGGAAACAACTCTGATCAACTCAAGCAGCCTGAGAAGTGTTAGTGAAGGGCATGTCCCAGAAGCAGGGCCAGGCCCAGGTTTCCATGCAGGCTTGCCAGCATCCCTCAAAACCTGCTGCTCCCCATTTTCACAGTGCCTCTACTTTACCCTGTGTCTCCCCACACCAACACTTTGGGGGCAGCTGATGCTCTCCTGTTTCTTTTGTGTTGGAGCTTTGGTTCAGGCTGGGAGATGGCAAGAGGACTTCCCAACCTGCCCCTTCCCCTGCAGCCTCATCCCTGGGGCTTGATGTGAAGCTGACTGTGAACATCTTTATTCTTGGACATGATGTGCATTGAGGGGCTGGTGGAGCCTCTGCTCTCTTGTGATGGGGCTTGGAGCTGGCCAGGGTCCTTTTCTTCCCCCTCAGCCCATCCTGTGTGCTTCTCAGGACTGACATTTCTGCTTTTTGGTGGGATACTACTTGTGGAAAAAGCAGATGCTGCTCTTCCCTGACTGTGGGTCTGAAGCCTGGATCAGTTCAGGTCACTTCCTTCTCCCCCCACCTCCCGTATCTTTCCTGGAACTGCCATAAACCGTGCCATTTCTATCACAGATCTCGTGGGGACATTGTTACCTGCATGAGTCCCTGCTCTGAAAGTTGATCTGTTCCTTGGGCCAGTGTGCTGAGTGGGGTGGGGGACATGATGGGGACACACACCGGCCCCTCGTGCTGCCAAGGCAGTGGGTTGTGAGAGGACCTAGAGTAGGAGGGTGTGAACATTTGTTCATTTCCCAGCAAAATCCTCCATGATGCGGCTGGCAGCTGGGCAGGGACACCATCCCCACTCCCTGTTTGTGCCATTTTTGCCCTGGGTTTATCTTCTCCTGACACAAACAGAGGAACAACTCACTGGGTTCAAGGCTGACCTGCCCTGCTCTCCCCTTGGAAAGGGTTTGTACAGCACCAGTTCCTTTGCAGATATTTCCTTTATGGACTCATAATCTCCAAGGCTGGACTTGCTGGTGGCAGGGCCCCAGCAGATCCTTTATTCCCAGTTTCTGGCAGGTCTAGGACATTGACTGGAACCCTGGGTGAGGATTTTGTGCTTGAGATAAGCTGGTGAACTCTGAGCTGAAATACTGAAGCCAGAGCAGCGTCTGCCCAGCTGATCGGTCCTTTGCCAGGTGTTTGGGGAGCAAACTGGTGCTGAATGCTTTGCATGTGTATGCCCAGAAGAAAGTAAAACCACAGGAATATTTTAGGGCAGAGAACAGAGATATTTGGGGTTTTTTTTTTGCTTTTAGGAGGTAAGACTATGGTAGAGCTTTTAATAAGCTTTTTCATTTTTCAGACTCTTATCTCCACTGAAGAGTTTTTTTGGGCTGATGATGTTGCTCAACCCTGTCCGTTTATCTCCATGTAACCCTTGGTGTTCATCCACACCGTGAGGATGCAGCAGCTGGAAGAATGGCAGCCTGAATAGGGGTGATGGTGAAGGCCCTTCAGAACTTATTCTGGGGAGTTTCTGACCCTACTACTGTCTTCAAAGGCAGAGCAAAATGCTCTGGCTCTCTGTGCTTTCCACCACTCCTTAAGCCTTCCAGCCACCCCCATGCCATGCTTCCCCTTGTCTTGGACCTTCAGGACTCCAGTGTGGCCCCGTGACAAAGCTGGGCTCAGCGTGGCCCAAATACGTAAGGAGAAAAATCCAGTGGATCAACCCGGGAGATTAAAACTGCAGGGTACCTGGAAAAGCTGCTGCTTCCTAAATCCCATTAGTGCTACCAGTCTTCTAAATCTCACCCTCTCCTGCCCTGATTATCACATTTCCAGGAATTAGACCACAAAGCAACTAATTTTTCTGGAGGCTCCCACACAGCCCCGTGCATTTTTGCTCCAGACAGCCAAGTGTTAGCTGGAGAACCACCAGCAATAGAACCAGCTGCTTCTACCTTCACGTCTTGCATTTATCTGATTCCAATTCTCCCAGTTCCACAGGAAGAGTGATGTTATTTTAGGACCAAGTGCTAAGGAAAGATTAGCTAAGGAAAGATTTCAAAGTGGAGCTCTTCTATGCCTTCTGCTCATCGTTAAGTTTCGGAGTGAACCAGGCTGTCACCTCTACAGCTCACCCTCTATTGAAAAGTTTCTCTTTGCAAAGTGCACTGCACAAAAAGTGCTGGACCATTCCTTCTGCCCATTCCTGCTCTGTTTCCAAGGGCAGTTTGCTGATTTTGCTTTTGAGGGACCTCCTGATCTGTCTTTAACAAGAAAAATCCCAAAGTGAGAAACCACGGGGATGGAAAAATGGCACCAGTGGTGTTTCAGAGAGCTCTCCAGGGCTGGAGGGGATGTTTGTTTAGCTTCTATTGCAGTGAAGAGCTTTTATGGAGCAGGGGGAGCTGCATGAGGTTGTGCAGCTTCCTATCCTGAGAAACTTTATTATGGGATTTTGCCTCTCTGAAAGCCCAGGGTGCATTGGAGGTTACAAAATCCAACCTGCTTTTGTTGTACCTGCTGTCCCCTCTCCTCCCCCTTCAAAGGAAGTTATAACTCTAATAGGATTTAGATATTAAAGCCCAAAACCACGCAAAACCCCAAGTAAAATAAGCAGTTTTGCACTCAGGGTTGCTCAGAAATCTGGTGCAGTGGATTCTTGCCTGTAGCTTACAGTTGTGGAAAATATTTTCATGGAGGACGTTCAGGAGTTTTAATTCTGAGGGTCAGCGATGACACATCTTTCCCAGATCTCCTCTGGGATATTTCCTCAAACCCCATCCTTTTGGCACTCAATTCTGCCAAGGTGGGATGTGAACACCAACCTCTCCTATTCTGGGTGGGCAAGGGGTAAATGAATCAACCCCAGGTTTGTCCCCAAGTCCCGGGTGTCTCCCAGAGCCGTGCCACGAGCAGCTGTCTGCGTCCCACGGCGAGATTTTAATTTCTCCAGCCGTGGGGACTGAATTTATTGAGCCTGTCCTGGCCCCTCCTCCCGTGGGAGGGACGGCTCCAGCAGCCTCTCTAATAGCGGGTGTCACAGAGCGGGGCCACCATTGGCGTCCCGGCGTGTCACGGGCAGGGGACGCGGCAGCCCCAGAGCAGCATCGCCGTCCGTGCGCTCCCGGCGCGGTGAGTCGCCGCCTCCCTCCCTCCCGGCTCCCGGGATGCTCCTGACGCCGAACTGCGCCCCTGCCCCCTCTGCCCTGCTTGCCCTGAGAGTTAGCACCGAGCTGGCGAGGCTTTTGTCACTTTTCCTTTGTTGCCTGTGGATGTTCGAGTGCGTTGGTTGGGATGCGGCAGCGGGAGATTGACCCGGCTCCCGCCCGGGCTGGGGAGAGAAACGGAGCGCGGAGAGCCGGGGGACAGGGAGAAAGGAGAGCAAAGGGGAGGCAAGGGGGCGATCTGTGAGCTGGGGGATCGCTGGGGAGGAGGGGAAGGTGGCCAGCAGTGCCGCTTCTGCCGGGATGAGCGGGCTGTGACCTGTTGAGCGGATGAGCGGGGCCGGGATGAGGCGGGAGCGGCTCCTGGGGTCGCTGTGGCCGGGGCAGTGTGGGAGGGAAACCGCGGCTGAGCATTGGCAATCCTTGGGATAAAGGGCTGTTTCCATAGTAAAAGGGAGAAAGGAGCCTCTCTCTTTCTTCCCCTGAGCTTGCCTAGCGTGTGAACGGGGAGCTTGACTCAGGAACAAATAACCCGTGAAAGGGGAACATCTGGGAACAGCTGTAAATAATCACGACTTGGATAGAAAGGCTGGAAGCAGCACTACGGTCTGCCATCTGCCCTGATGCTGCAGTCACCCCGGGAGCTCTGATGGGCAACTCTTGGAGAGCAGCTCGGTTTGCAGCTGAAACACGATTTGACCCTGGCTTTAGGCTGCTGCTGTTGTCTGAACGCTGCCACATTATTTGTAGGCATAACCACAATTAGCAGTGAAACAGAGGAATTCTCACTCCTAAGAAAGAGTGAATTTTAATTCAGCATCAGGCGCTGAGCAGGTGTGAACCTGGGGACTGGCACTGGGACAACTTTCAGTTGCAAAGTGCAAACTTGGATTAGCTAGAGGTCCAGCCCATGGTGTACATCACCTTCACTTCCACACTTTCTCTGGGAATCCTGACCTGATAATGCAGCATCTCCCCTGATAAGTTCTGAGAGATGATACCAGGTGGAAGGACAAGAGAGAACAGAAATAATTTCCTACAGATTTTTCCATAAAGATTTTAAGCGCATTTAACAGGAAGGACAGGCATAATGTACTATGAGACCAGCTGGATTTTAATTAAAAATTGTTCTCAATGCGAAGGGAGACAAAGCTGCCACTTTCTTTATAACTTTACTACTGAAATGTCTAAAAGTTGTGCAAGATTTTCAGGGCAACTTGAAATCCTTGCAGAGAATACAAACACAAAGCTTGTTGTCATGAACCAGTCCTGGGACTTCCTTTCGCCATGACGTTGGATCAAGGAGGTGAGCAAACGGTGTCTTGATGTATCGTTTCTGGTGATGGAAACACAGTTCTTTAAGTTTAGTTGTGTCAGCTTTTTTGTGAGAATGCCTGCAGCTCACAATGTACCTCTGTGCAAGTTGTTACCAAGCAGTTCTGCTTAGTGTGATAAAGTATCAGCTAAAATAAAAGAGAAAGTTGGGTTTTTGTTTGTTTTTTCCCCAGAAGTTTGTGGCCCTTTGACAGTATGACCTTCCTTTCTTTGCAAACCCAGAGGCCCTCCTTCAGGCAAACCTTTCTGGTTGTGTGCAGACACTTTGAGAAGCGACTCTTACCAGCTGAGACCCACGTGCTCCAGTGTGGAGCAGATCCTGCCCATTGGCAAAGCCCCAGCCTGGTGGCTTTCCATGGGGGACAGGCTGCAGGGAGCTCTGCAGTGGTCATTCCCTGCAGGACCATGCACATGTGCAGCAACAGCCTGGCTTTGGTCCAGACCTGACGCCATGCCCAAGGATATCTCATAGGAAGAGGTCTGTGCCCCATCCTGGAGTGACCTGCTGTGTGCTGGCCTGTAGAACTGCCCCAGAGCCCTCTGTGGTGTGCAGCAAACAAGGGTCTTGGGCTGTGTTTTAGATGAGCAGAGAGCATAAAAGGTGGGAGAGGATCCTTTGTGTTACAGATCTCACTGAAGGGAAAGAAAGGATCTGGAGTGGGGAGAGCAGCTTGGATTCGGGACCTGTGATGCACCCTGGGCCGTGCCTCCATGGCAGGATGAGCCCTGAGGGGGCACAGGCTTGGCTCCACACTGCACCCTCTGCTCCAGCCTCAGACACAGGGTGTGAGGGAGCTGAGCATCCAGCCTGCAGGTGCTCCTCTCCTCAGCATCCTGTCCTCATCCTGTTCTTCATGGGCTGGGCACTGCTCTCCCAGCAGCATTCAGGCAGGACTCACAGCTGGCTGCTTTTTGGTGGCCGAGGGCTTGGCATTTTATGAAATCCCAGTCAACAGAGGTCGTGTTCCCTGTTATTCTCCCCACCAGCAGGACACTGGCATTTGCTGTATTTCTTGCTCTCTCTAGAAAAAGAGGAGGAAAGTAGAAACAGTGACATTTCAGAGGCTTGAACAGTGAGATGTCCCTGCCCATGGCAGAGGGTTGGAACCAGCTGATCTTGAAGGTCCCTTTCAACCCAAGCCATTCTGTGATACATTGATTTTATGAACATGCCTATGTCCTGGTCTCATATTGATCATTTTCTCCTGTCACTGTTTGGTTTGCCAGTCTTCTGGTGTCTCCAGGGAAGATGATGTGTTAAGCACAATGAAAACCTGCAGTCAGGGTCAGAATGACTCTCCATGCTCATGGCCCAGGTCCTTTTGGTGGCTGAGCAGTTGTAGCCTATGTGAGTGCGCATGGTGCTGCAGCAAGAGAGAGATGAGGAACCCTGACCTGGGACTCATCCTTGCTGCTCTGGTGCCAAGGGAAGCTCTTGGGGCCACCACAGTGTGCCAGCTCTTTTCCTTCATGGACACTTGCAAGGAAAGGTGGCAGGGTGAGAGGTCAGCCGTGGTGGTGGTGTGCTATAATAGCAGCAGGGAGCACGAGAATAGCAGCAGGCAGGGAAAGAGGGCAGGGCTGGGGAATGAGCACATGTGTGAATGAGGCTGTGCTGCTGCCTGGGGGGGCTGCTTTGACGTCAGCTCCAGTTTTGGGTGCAAGAAGAAAGAAGCACATGTCTGCAAGCAGGGCAGGGTCCAGGAGCAGCTCAAAGCATTGCTGTAGGCCTGCTGGAGTCTCAGACTGGAGTCTCACTGCTTGTGCAGAAGGGCTTTAGAGTCAGTCCCTGCCTTATGCTCCTGCTTCTTTTCCTCTGTTCTCCAATGGAACTGTAAGCAGTTTCTCCAGCTTCCATCTGCTCCAGTTAGGCTGGAAGGCCCTGGAAGGTTTTCAGCCCCTGAGACACTTTTGCAGCACTGAGCCTCTGTGACAACCACAGGCCCAGTCCTCCCTGCCCCGGCTGCCGCCACCGACTCCGTCTGGTCCTTTCGGCAGCTGCTCTTAACCACTGACCTTACTTTGGAAGGTCTCCAGAGCTGGAGAAATAAAAGACACTTTAGAAAACGGGGAGGGGGGAATTGGCAAAAGCAGTTGCTTTTTAAAAGACTACTTACTTCTTAAGATGTACTTGCTACTGATTAACCTTTGCTCTGTGATTGCTTTAATTGATTCATGCCTCAAAGCCGTCAGAAAGGTTCTGTGAGGTCATGGTGCCTCTGTCCTAAGAGCTCTCTTTCCCTGCAAAGCTTTTAACAAGTTTTTCCTTGAGCACAACCCAATCCTTGCAAGAAATGCAGGTGAATGACGCCAACCCTTTTATCTTCTCCATCCCTCAGATTTTCCAGCCTTCTTCTCAGTGCTTTGCTGCTGTGACCTCTTCCTTCCCTCCCCACTGCCAGTTGGCAATCTGTTACCAACAGGCTGGGCCTGTTCTATATTCCTTTGCAACTCATGGTGAATGCTGTTTGGGGGGATGAGGGAGTGAGTTTTTGGCCCCTCTGTGAAAATGAGGCACTGTAGGGTTAAGTACTAATGCCCTCAATCAGCCTGTTGGTGCCTTGCATGTGGTCCCTGTGACTGCTTCATGTCACCCCACATACAGAATTTCTGTGGCTGTCCCTTTGTATGGCAATGGGATGACACCCCCCCACACCCACAAGGCAGTTGTGGCCTTGTGCTCTCCATGCCAGGATGCAGGAGTTCCTTGAAGGTGAACTGGCAGGGCTTGCTGGGTTTAAGCGATGAATGCCCTCTCGTGTTGGGCCGGGCTCATGCCCTGGCACTCTGGATGTGTGTGAGACCATTCATCTGGCCTATTTGGACATCTGCCCTTGCATGAGCTGGGTTGTGCCCATTTCTTTTTGCTGGCTGTTCTGGGCAATCAGAGTGACCACTCCAACACAGAGGAGATGAGAGAAAATGGCCTCAAGTTGCACCATGGGAGGTTTACATTCGATTTAAGGAAAAGTTTCTTCACTGAAAGGGTGTTCAAGCATTGGAACAGATTGGCCAGGAAAGTGGTAGAGTCACCTGGAAAAAAATGTGTATATGTAGCATTTGAGGACATGATTTAGTTGGTAGGCTTGACAGTGTTGGGTTAATGGCTGGACTTGATGTTAGAGGACTTTTCAATCCTAATGATTCCATGATTCTAACCAGTCCTCCAGGAAGGCCAAGGGAAGAATCAAAACACCCGCCCCAAGCTCTCAGCTGAAGAAATCCCTTTTTTCCTCCAGGATGCCAGAATGTGGGTGCTGCTCAGTGCTGATCCAACAGATCTGACTGTTCTGCATGTCCTTGGCCCCGAGGAGTTCCATCAAGGCTCTGCCCGTGGGTTGTCTGTGCTAATCTTCTTGTTTTGCTAAGCAAACTCCATGTCTCACACCAGCAGATGGATAAAAATTAAATGAGCCATACAATCCTCACCTGCTGATCTTGTGGCACTGTTGGCACAACCCTGAACTGGGAAACTGAGGCTCTGTGTGATGGCTCTGCTGCATCCATAGTCAGAGGTTAGGTCAGGAGATCTGCGTGTCAGAATATCTGGTTGCTCTGAAATGAGCTCAGAATTTTCTGAGTTGGCTTATGCAGAATTGTGGCAGTGTTTAATTAGCTGAAAAGGATTTTTCTCTGAGAACAGCAGCACTGCATTCTTATGGTGCAAAAGCTGGCTAGCCCTCATGCACTGGGATACTGTCAATGACTAAGTGGATAAGCTTCTGTCTGGTGGCATGGAAAGCATCCTTTCCTCCCCTCCTTGCAGGGTGTTTTGCTCCAAGGCTGGAACTTCAACACCCACACTCTGGGGGAGGGCCAGCACTGGGGTCTTCAGCACAGTGTCTGTCCAGGGTCCCTGTCCTTTGTCCAGGCTGAAGAGTGCTCTGCAGAGCTGCTGAGCAGAGGTACACAATCTGGAAACCTTTTTTCTTCTCCCCTCTTGGCTCAGGGATGAAGTCTTCCTCTGGAGATGAAGCTTGGGGTGATGCACAGCCCTCGGTGGGGCTGTGGGGCTGGAGAGGGTCCCCCACACTGTGTCCCAATCTCCTCATCTCCCCTTTACAGTAAGGCACAAAGAGCCACTTAGGCATTCCCAGGAGCAGAGAGGGACCCGAGCCAGGGCATGCTGAAATGCACAAAGTAGGATT
Source organism: Melospiza georgiana (assembly GCF_028018845.1). Taxonomy (NCBI): domain Eukaryota; kingdom Metazoa; phylum Chordata; class Aves; order Passeriformes; family Passerellidae; genus Melospiza; species Melospiza georgiana. Next base: position 77,613,467 of record NC_080431.1, read on the forward strand.
TATATCTTCAAAGAAATATTTCCCTCCTTTCTGAGCTCTTTTTAATTTTTTTTTCTGAGGGATTTATTCCTCCTCCTCCTCCTCCCGCCCAGGCAGGCTTTGAGGCGTGGAAGCACTTTTCTTTTTGCCTCCCCACAGTGGCTTTTCAATGGTGGGAGAGCGACTTCTTGGAAAGCTGTGGGCCACCCAGGGGCTGTGCCCACGTGCTGCACGGGGCTGTCTGGGAACCACTGCACACATGGCTGCTGGTGACACTGCCTGACCACAGGCACAGTGACAACAAAACTTCTCCCTTCTGCTGCTGACCACGCTGAAGTGTGGGGGGCAGCATCTCACCCCAGACTGGTCATTTTGAGTCTCTGTTTTCAGGCTTGACCTGGGGAGGTGTAACCTCAGCAATGCTCCTGATTCGCTCTTTGAGTGAGCAAAATGACACCCAGATGTGGACATCTCGCTGCTGCCATCTGGAGCTGGGGTTGGAAGGTCTCTGTGTGATCACAGATGGAAGGTAGCTGTTCCTGATCCCTTTTGGGGCCAGACTTTCTGCCTCTGCTTACCTGGACTGCCAATGGGCAGAGTGCTGGCTTCCCCAAAAGGCTCTGTCCTTTTGGGGTGGGAACCCAAGACTGAGGTAAGAAGTGCTGTATAACCCAAGATAAGGGGTTATGTATGAGGTATATGAAGGCTGATTAGGGTCAAAAACAGAGGAAAGGCTCTGCTGAGGGGCCTGGCACCAACAGAGCCAAAGATACCTGTCTGTCATGCTCATTTCTGCAATGCTGGAAAAGTGCCCATGTACCCAAGAACACTTGGATCAGATTATGCCTGAGTCCAGCCAAAGACATGGCATTTGTAAAAAACTTTTCTCCACCTCTTCTTTTTCTTTCTTTTCTTTTCTTTTTTTTTTTTTTTTTTTTTTTTAAGCAACTATTCAGCTTTATTCAAAACACTCATTTTGCTCCTAGCAGGCGAGAGGGAAAATCTATTGTAGCTCTCTGAGACCCTTTTACAAACATGATGATTTCCCCTTGCCTGTTTCCATGTGAAGCTGAAAGCATTTGTATAAAACCCATTGTAAATGGTCTGAAACTTGGCCAGTAATTTCCTGGGCACACATTTGTTAATGTAGCCTGCAAAGTGCTTTGAAAACGAAGAAAAGCAGCTGTGATTTCTAATGATGATAAGTATGATTAAACAAGGATTCTGCAAGTGCTTGTGAATAATGAGCCATCTCTGGGGACTGCACATTGAGGACAAACATGCTTCAAACATAGAATCATAAAATGGTTTGGGTTGAAAGGAAACTTAAGGAGATCTTGTTCCAAACCCCCTGCCATGGGCAGGGACACCTTCCTCTACATCAGGTTGCTCAGGGCCCCATCCAGACTGGCACTGGACACTTCCAGGGATGGAGCAGCCACAGCTTCTCAAAGAAATATGTATCAGTGCCTCACCACCCTCACAGTGAAGAATTTCTTCCTAATATCTAATGTAAACATACCCTCTTTCAGTTTAAAGTCAATAACTGCCCCAACCCTCTCAGTTTGTCTTCACAGGAGATGTGCTGCTGTTCTCTGATCGTGTGAGACTCTTGAGAGAGGTATCTTGAAGAAATAGACTTTAAACAGTCCTGGGGAAGGGATGTGGGAGAGGAAAAATGTGCCTTGTGCAAAAATGTGTTTCAACTTTATGGCTTTATTTTCTATGGTGATCACTCTGGAATAAAACCAGGGATTAAGATGCCTTTTGTATGCTAAATTCTCATGGCTGATGTTGGGTTTTGTTTCAAGGTGAATAGATCTCACCTTGGAGGGAGGCTTACTTCACCATGTAGGAGTGTGTTTAGAAATTTGGGGCTGCAGCAGTGTTTCCAAACCCATTCTTAGCCATCACTCATTCTTAGCCATGGGAGCTCCTCAAGAGCTTCTCAAATTGACCTCAGAATATCGACTGGTTGCCTGAGAAGATCTTGCCATAAAGCATGGACCCACAGCTGAGGCACTTGTGGCTGAGCAGGGCACACAACCCATTCCACATCCCACCCATTCCCAGCACTGCTCCTGCTGGATGTCCTCTGTGATGGGGGATGTCCTCCTATGTAATAGATACAGGACATTGGCAGTCTTTATTTGAAATGGGACGGTTTATTTCTGTCTGTTCAAAATGTGGTGGGATGTTGCAAAAGGTAGGGCATGAACCTTGGTGGAAACCTCTCCATGTCTTTGGAAGCCACAGCCACAGCCTGTTAGAGGTGTGCTACAACAAATGGAATGGAAAAGCATTGTCCCCGCAGCCGCAGAGCTGTAATTCCTTGTTAACCCCTTCTACACACACATGTGTTGGTTGTTTCCCATGTGAAGCCCCCTGGTTTCTTTCTGCTGATGGCTGTGTTCTTCCACCTCAGGAGCCAAGAGATAAGCAATGCACGAGACATGCCTTGCTCGTGTTTGTCCCAGGCTGCACCCTCCCTGGGATCCCAGGCAGGGCTTATCAAGAAACTGCAGAAGGTTGTACTGATTAATTATAATTATCATCTGCAAGGGAGAGGATATAGATTATATTCTTTATCATAGGGAGGTTACAACTATCTTTATTTTATTTGATCTTTTGTTTCATTTCCTGGGTTTCAGGAAATGAAAATTAATTAATTTCCTGAAAAAGAACTGAAGGCAGATGATAGTCAAATAAAAGGGATCCTAGACTGTGATCCAGAGCCTTGGGCAGAGTGCAGGGTAGAAATGCAGGTTTAAGGGATGCTCTTTGCCGGCCTTTCTGGCTAGTGGCAAGATCTGTGTGCAGCTCATGGTGACGGTGATCAACCAGCAGCTTGCCAGGAGGTTTTACTCCTTTCCTCCTGTTGGTGTGATGCTGTGAAAGAATCCCAGAGGAAAGGCCAGGAAGTGGTGCCCTAAAGAGTGATGGCAGGAATCTCCAGGCTAAGGAGCTGCAGGTACTGGAGAGGCGCAGCTCAGGTTCAAGGAATCTCCCAGTCCTGGCATGGGGTTCACTTTCTCTCCAAAGCCCTTGGAAACAGTGGAATGGGCAGAGTGGGCATGACTACTTTCTTAGGAGAAGCTGGCCATGCTCAGGGGCTGAGAAATGAGCATCTCCATGTCCCTCCTGTGACTCCTGTTGCCCATGTAATTCTTTTTGCCCAACTCTCTTCTTGAGTGAAATGTATTTGTAAGATCTGGAAAGAACCTGCAACCACAGAATCATGGAACCAAGACACGTCAGGATGGACGGGACCTCAGTGGGTCATTGGTCCAACCTCACGGCTCAAGCAGTGTCACCCTAGAGCACATTGCACCGGGTGGTTCTTGAGTATCTCCACTGGGAGACTCCTCAACCTCTCTGGGCAGCCTGTTCCTGCACAGGGAAGAAGTAATTCCCTCTGCTCAGGTCGATCTTCCTGTGTCTCAGGACTTTAGCTGGTCAGAGTGACCCCGAGATGCATTAGAAAGTCTCTTTCCCCAGCCTGGCAGTATAAGAAGGACTCAGAACTCTTCTATTCCCGTTCTCAAGGTTGTTTATTATATCTTATCTATAAAATTCTTTCTCTGACCCGCCAAGGTCTGTCTAGCAGGTCAGGTTGAGGCACACTGACCGCCTCAGAGGTGGTGTTGTCTTTTTATACTAAAAACTACGTGTACAATGTTTACAATAACTTTCCAATACCTATCACCTATGTTAGACAGTGAGCTTCTACTCTAAACCAATCTAAAAGTGCCAACATCACAGCAGAAGATGGAGGCCAAGAAGAAGAAGGAGAAAGGCTGGACATTACCAGATCCCTCCATCTTGTCTCCTGAACCCCCATTCTAAAAACCCCAAAAAATCTATTTTTCACCCTGTGATAAATTCAGTATCATTCTATCTAAACTTCTGTGGCTCGTAATTCTTCATATAAGGTTGGTAATTGTTTCTTCCAAGGGCTAAATCAAAGGCACAGGGGTCTTGGGCTCTGTGCCAAGGTCTCTGAGCCACCTGGGCAGGGGTCGAATCCTCCAGGGCAGCCAGAGGAATTTCCTGCGTTCCGGCACCTGTGCTCCAGTTTCTCGAGAGGAGCCTGGCTCCATCCTCCCCGCAGACTCTTGGGGTGAGGTCCCCTCATGGTCTTCTCGGCTCGAGGCATCTGGGCAAACGGACTCTGCTGCCGGTGCTGGAGCTGCGCCAACCGCTGGGACAACCGGCTGGACAACCGCTGGGACAGCCGCTGGGATAACCGCTGGGACAGCCGCTGGGATAACCGCTGGGATAACCGCTGGGACAGCCGCTGGGATAACCGCTGGGATAACCGCTGGGATAACGGCTGGGATAACCGCTGCCCGCGAGAGACGCCCCGAGCCAGTCCCGCGCCAGTCCCGCGCCGCTCCCCGCGCCAACCCCGCGCCAACCCCGCGCCAGTCCCGCGCCGCTCCCCGCGCCAGTCCCGCGCCAGTCCCGCGCCAGTCCCGCGCCAGCCCCGCGCCGGTCCCGCGGCGCCCCCCGGCCCCGCCGCTCGCGCTGCCCGGGCCGGTTGCAAACCGCCGCGGCGCTCCCGGCCTCGTGAGCTTCCCGGCGCTGCGGTGCTCCCGCTCCCGCTGCTCTTGCTCGGCTTGGAGCGAGGAGTTCCCCCTTGGACAGCCTGAGCTGGCCGTCCCCCACCACGGCCGTACCGCGGCCGCCGCTGCGCCGCCTCGCCGACAGCGCCTCACAGACCCCCGCGTTGTTAGGTACCGTGTGGGGACACCCCGCGCCACACAGGCCCCCGTGTGTTGTTAGGTACCGTGTGGGGACACCCCGCGCCTCACAGCCCCCCGCGTTGTTAGGTACGGTGTGGGGACACCTCGGTGCAGGGGAAAGGAAAGAAATGCTCAAGAGGCGCCAAGGGAAAAAGCTACAGGGCAATGCCAGATTTGGCTGCCGTGCCTTTGCCCCTTGGAAGATGAATGTTCCAGCCCCAGTACCCAAAAAGACAGAAGATTTTAATCCTTGCTTAAGCATTGGCCTCTCAAGCAGGTTCCGCTTTTCAGTGCTTTCAGCATTCAGGCTGTGTGGCTGAACATGTTTCCTGATTTTTCTTTCCTTCTCTTTCCCCTCTCATCCCCCCAGGCTATTTCCCATGCTTTTCCTCACTCTCTGCCAAGCAGTGGGAAAGCAGCAGCCCTGTCTGACTGCCTGTGCTTATGGGGGCTCTTATCTGTGAGCAGTCTCTGTTTGCCATGGAAAAACCTGGAGTCCCCGGGGTTTATGGAGCAGAAAAACATATGTTACTGCTTTCATGCCTCACTTGTTAAGGAGTTCTAAACTTTGCATCCTAATGATGCATGTTTACCTGCTTGCTCTTTGCTCCCATGGCTTTTCCAGTGAATGGATGCAAGTTTGCTGTTTCCCTTCTCTATCCATTTAACTTTGTCTGGTAAGGATGGGCAGGAATTGCAGACGATCTCTGAATTTTAAGAGAACTGTGCTTCAAATCTAGATGCAAGGACTGTGAAGCCTCTTGCTAAGTCCTGCCCAGGACCAAACTGTTTTTTTTGGCTTCTGCATCTGTCATTTGTTTCAGTGCTGTTTGCCCCTTAGGTGGTTGTTGGGCCCAGTTACTGCGATATCTTCTTTCTTGGGATCAGATGCTTGTGAATTCCAATGTATCAGCGTTTGATGTGGTCTGAGGTGCTGCAGATTCAGCCAGACCTTGGGAATTATAAAGTTTTTCTGGCTTCTAATTGCCTTGCCCCAGCTGTGGCAGCAGACTGGCAATTTACCTTGGATGAAACCATGAAGGATGAAACCATGGGACAGAGGGTCATGGAGAAGCTGGAAGGTGGCTGAGTGGTAAGGAGGGAGCTTGTGTTAAATGGAACACAATTACTTGAGAAGATGGAGATGAACCTGAGGGCAGAGACCAGGGAAAATATGCAGAAGTAAAAGGGGAGGAGTGACGCCTGTTTAGAAGGACACATATAAAGAGGACAATGGAGTGCCTGGAGATATGAATACATTTTAACTGAGAAGCACCCTTCTGACTGTCCTTGTGTCTGTCTTTGTTTTCCTCATTCTCATGTGGGACCTGGCACATTTAAGAGGGATTTCTGCTGGACGTGTCCTAGGAGTTGCCACTGACTGTTTGCTGATACCAGCAACAGCACAGTGTAAATGCATTGCAACACATGAATCTCGCAGAGCTGTAGAGGGAGATGGGCTCTTCTTAGGAGTCACTGCTTTAAGAGTGAAGCAGCCTCAAATTTGGTGAGTTGTCCTTGGTCTTCTCTCTCCCTGTCAATTCTTTCCTTTGCATCTCCATGCAAGCATCCCCTTTTGTCTAGTGCCTCACGCATGCCTTGTGCTTCACTCCTCAGCAGAGACCCAGCAGTCCCTGAAGCTGTGGGCAGAGCTGCTCAAAGGCTCCCATTTGCTAGGTGAGCCCTCTATGCCCAGAGGGAGCAGAAGCCTTGGATCAAACCATGATCTGGGAATTGACAGGATGGTTTCTGCTTTGGACAAGAGCTCACTGATACTTCTTCCTACGATCTAATCTCAACCTACCTCCTTTCAGTCTGAAGCCATTCCCTCCTGTCCTGTTGCTCCCTGCCCTTGTCAAAAGTGGAGATGTGCTAGAGAACATCTGTCCTCTCTACTTGACAAGATAAAATTTCAGTCCAAGATTATGGCCTTTGTAGAATTCTTTGGCCCTTTGCAGGCTTCAAAGGAGCGGCTGAGTCAGATCACTCTGTCTGTTGGAGGCTGGGAGAGGAGGTAAAAAGTCTCTGGGAAGAAAAATGGGAAAGGATAGAGACAGAGGGACAGATGGATGCCAGCAGAAGCTAGAGCTGAAAGCAGTTCACAAGTTGTGTTTTTTCAATCTCTTGGTACTGAAAGGTGTTATTGCCATAGTGATACTGCTTGGACAGGGGTCAGTGGGGATTCAGGGGATGCCAGAGAGAAAGGCATCTTTTTTTGCTCTCTTTTGGCCAGCCTGATGTTCTTGAGAGGACTGGAGGCTGGTGGAGGGGGTTGTGGGCAGCAGGCTGTGTTTGTCTCCCTCGTTCCCCAGGCTCTGGTGCAATGAGGTGTCCATTTTCCAAAAACACATGGGCTTGGAGAGGTGACTTGATTGGAAAAACTAAGGGAGGAGGTAATGAAATTGTTAATTATACTGGTGTCACAAGTACTCTGAGATGAAGCTCTAATATTGCCCAGAGAAGTTTTGCATACCACATCCCTGGATGCCACATCAAGGCCAGAGTGGATGGGACTCTGAGCAGCCTGGTCTACTGGAATGATCTTTAAGATTCCTCCCAATCCAAACAATTCTGTCACTGTGTGATGAAGCTGAAAACACCTTTCCCTTTCTGCTGGGGGTGAGTCCAGGGTGAATTATTTAAGCATTCAGAAGCTCAAGGCCAGCTGATGTTTGATACATGAGAGAAATTGGATGCTACAGGTATCAGGTAGCCTGTGCTATGGGTGAACAGGTGTAACCTGGACAGACTGTGGCTACTGTGTGCCAAAACCCATGGGAGTTGCCACAGAAATCCCAAATAGCAGGTGACTATCCACTCCATACAAGGATAGTCTCAGGAGGAGGAAACTACAAGGAAAGACTAGAAAGGCTGGGATCGTTGAGGCCAGAGAAGATTTAAGAGGAGACATCCATATGTGAGTAAACGGAGGAAGAGTTTAAGCTGTCACTGTATCTATGACAAACAAGGCATGAAGTAATGTCCTTAACTGTAATACAAGGGACAAGACATTGGGAAAATAATCTGCCAGCTTTTAATTATAAAGAGATTTAGGACTTGTTCAGCCTGTCTTGAGAGATGGTGGGATCTCCATCACTGACAATTTCATGAGGGGTAAGCTTACACCTAGGTTTAACACCTGGCATGCTGCTGTAGCCAGACAGATGATGTGGGCAAGGTTTCAGGATCTCCATAATCTGTTTTCCTGTCAAATCCTGTGTGCTCTTAGACAAATATTGATGTGTGAGCCTTGTACCCACACCTGAGAATGTGAGTAACAAATGTCATGGCCCCTTGACAGCAAAACTAATGGGTTTGGTCCAGTGTCCTGAATTCCTATTGCTGAAGGAGAAGGGCTGAGCAAGAATAGATGCTGTGCTTTGGTGATACAGGAACTCATATTTTGGGGATCCTTTTAGGAGGTAACAAATATTGCAGTCCCATGGCATGTGACAACCCTCTGGTAAGAGCTCTGAAGGCTCATCTGTTAAATATATATTCAAAAGCTGTGGCTGTTACTTGGGAATTGCTGGGTTTATGCCAGGTGTACTTTAGGCCAGCTGACGAAACCAGCCGGATCAGATGTCATGTGCACCACATCCCCCCAGCTGTGCTCTGGGAATTCTAGAGCAGGATCACCATCTTGCCACATGAGACTGACATCAATTTTTTACTAAGGGTGACTTGCTGGTGCCAGGATCTGGCACTGCTGAGCTTCTAGGGATGGCTTGACCCCACTACATCCAAGCATCCAGGTGTGTGGTTCCCTATGACTGTCCTGGATGGACAGACACATCTATCTCAGGAAGGCATTCAGGGTATGACATTCTTAGTGCTGCATAATTAGTATTGGTCCAAACTGAACCCCCTTTTTGTTTCTTTTCCATCCTCTTTCCTTGTACTCCAGCTGCCAATAGGCTGGGCATTTGGAAAGGGTACAAGAGGAGTGTCTTTTCTGTTTTAACTTGTGTCTGATGTCTCTGATTTATTTGTGCTTTCTGCAAACTGGTCAGTTATTTGGAGATGCCAGTCTGCAAGGGTTTATGCACTGATTTCTCCAAAGTCACATGGGGATCTGAGTTATTTCCAAACCCTTTATACGTCTGTTTCATCCATGTGTATAGTGCAGCAAACTGTTTGTTCTTCCTCTTAAATGATTGTTGTTAGGTATTCCAGGATTTCAACATGGTTGATGTGGACTCAAGGATGTGATGGCACTTCTAATGCAACAGAAAAACATCTCTGACTAACTCAGCTCCAAAGAAGAGCTGTATAATGGGGCTTCTTTACATGCCCACACAAAACTGTTTTCCTAAATCTTTCCTTGAAGTCCCAGTAGTGCCTTGCTGGGTGAGCCACTCTTCACCTAGCACTGGTCCCCGTGCTATTTGCTTCACTGCCACTACACTGGTTGCAATTTACCACCAAGTTCTTTGTTTTTAATTATGATTATGAATAGCTCTCCCACATGTACATCTTTGCAACTGGTCTTTCTACACTTGAAAATCTGTTCCAAGAAAAGTTGTTTCAGCCAGGAAATAACTATTTCTTAAGGGATCAGTCTCTGCAGTGCTGCAGTTTTGCCAGGATGAGAAAGCTGTTTACCTGGGGGTGTTTAGTGCCTTTTCTACATGAGCTAGTTAAACTGATAACATGTTTCAAACAAGTCACAGTGATGCTGAATAATTCCCATAGCTAATCCTAGATTCAGGTTCATATGACATAATTTGAAATGTGCTCAAGTTAATGAATTCATTTCCCAGAACCTCCTGTATAGGCAAAAGGAGGCAGAGGTAGACCATCAAAGGTGACTCAGAGCACCTAAGTAACAACCAGAGGCAGCACTGACTGCTAAGAGGATTTGCAGTGACCATCCTTCTCAGCTGGCCATCTCACTTTGGTGTATAAAATTAGGTGGGATGTCCTCAGCATCATTTCCTGCTGGTCTCAGCATCTGCTTGGGAAATCTTTCTCTCCTTTCTCAAATATGGAACGCTTACCCAGCAGTCTCCCCATAAAACTCATGTTGTTGTTTCAGGAGGAAGATGAGATAAAGGCACTCAGATGGAGACCCGTTCCACCAGCCAAAAGAGGATGAAGTTTGGCAAGCTGAAGGTGGTCCGTCGGCGCCTGCTGCAGCAGTACGAGCAGCAGCCCTTCGTCTCCTGCCTGGCTGGCTTCTACAGCTGCCGCTGGAAGCGCTACCAGCGCGAGAGGATCGAGCCCGGGAAATGCTGCTGCAACCTGGTAAGCCAGCTCAAAGTCTGCACACACTTGGGTTTCTGTACTGGGCAGGGAGGTCTAAGCAGACAAGGGGCTGATGGCGTGGAATCCCAGCCCAATGTCATTTGGAGTCTGCTGGGATCTGTTGGGCTGTTAGGTTTTGCTCTAAATGCTTGATGAATTGCTGCTCCTGTGGCAGGCTCTATTTGTCTGATAATAAACATGGAGTTTGCACCAACATCTCCTGGCCAATGAAACATCTCAAAGCCATAGAATCAAATGAAAGAAGTAACATTAAGGTTGGGTGGGCAGTAAGAATTGCAAAAAAGGTTGCTCTACAGTGCAATTTCCTCTCATGTGAGGCGGTTAAAATCCTGTTCATTTGGGAAGTAATGAGTTTTCCCTGAGAACAGGTAGTGCAGAGTATGCTTTTGAGGACATTTTCCTGGTTACAAGGGACAGGATGGGAATTCCCCTCCATATTTGCTTCAGTTAGAATTCCAACACCTAGCTACATATGTTAGGAGCAGCCTGAAAGTACCTGCCATTTGCTTTGATTGCTCTGGCTGCCCATAGCTCTGACTGCTTGTCCTTCCTCTCCCTCTCCAGCGGGAATGCATGTTTTTCCCATTGCTCGTTGCAGCTTTCTGCTTTTCTCTGGTCTTTCTGTACACGTGGGGTGAAGGTAAAAATGACTACAACAGCTTTGACTGGTAAGTAACACCTTTTCCTCCTCTCCCACCCCTTCAGCTGGTCACTAGGATGACTGGGAAGGGATGAGCACCCTCTGCAGCAGCTGTGGTGCAACAGGGTGCTTTAGTAATGAAGCAAAGATTTGACACCTTAAACTCTTGCTTACAGCATCCAAACTGAATGTCCAGTGACTCTGGAGGTGCTGAGACTTGGTCTTTGCTTAGGTACAATTTTTAGGTGTAAGTGTGAATTTAGGAGAAAGGGGAGAATCATCGTCACAAAAATTGTGAATGGAAGGACTAAATAACTCTTTCCTTCTCTGAGTCTTTCTTTTCCTCCTTCCCTTTCCTCCCCCATTCCATGTGAAGAAATATAGTGGCTGGAATCAGAGGCATTGCACCAGCCATCTCGCTGAAAGAGAATTCTATGTTCTCAAATTCAAAAGTAAGAAATAATCATCAGGGATTTATGCACATCTTTTCTTTCTGTACTACGTAGGCAACAGTTATGCAAATCTGGTCCCTAAAATGAAATTAAAGCTGCTCAAATATTATGGGAAGGAAAGGTATAATAACGTGTTTTAGTCTGATGGTTAATGCAATCAGGGATTTTGGGAAGGAGACTCTTAATCACTTTTTCATGTTACAGCGTAGGCTATTCCTTCTCCCTTCTTTGTTTTATTGCTTAGAAAATTTCAGAATTTCAAGGAAGAGGGCTGTTGGTCCTCTCTACTCCAGGTGCTAACAAAAAACATTCTTACAGTATTTTATTGGTTTATTTTTAGGTATAACTATGGGAACATGGGCTACTGGTTTCTCTGGTCTCTTGTTATCCTGATTGTGGCTGCAATCTTGTTCGCGTATGTCTCACTGTTACTGGTAAGTAATGCTCCTTGTGAGCTGGCCTTGATTTGTAGTCCTGAAAGGTGAACACAGGGGTGGCTTTAATGTGTCAGACCAAAGCTCAAGCTAGTCCTCCATATGATCCTTGGACAGTGAAAGTCAGGAGATGATCTGGAGCACAATGAGTGTTTACAGCTCCCCGTAGCTACCTGCATAGGACCAGTTTCAGCTCAGAAGTCTCTGAGCCTGATGTCGTTTCTGTGATTTATTTCAATGGTATCCCTTTGATAAATGTATACAATTCTTCCTTGGACCCAAGGAAAGCTGACCCAGCAGTGTCTGGATTTAGATTTAGGGAAAACGAAAAATTGTTGTTTTGGCAGCAGGGAAATATGAGCTCTGAGTCATGTAGCGGTGGTGATACATCAGCACAGTTGAGTTATTCTTCTAATCCTGGATAAAAAGGTCTACTAGAGGAAGGAGAACAGAACTTTTTCACTTGACTGACTCTGCTTTGCTGGAGGATTTTCTTCAGGTAGAGGCTATAGATGTGGTCAGAAAACACTGCTGAAATTTATGCTGAAAGAGGTTCCTGAAATCTTCACTTTTCCAAATTCTGTGAAATTTTCTGATATGATGTCTGCTTTAGTTAGGGAAACATACCAATCCCAAAATTTTCCTAAAATTTCTACTTAATCATCCTTTTTCTACGTTCTTTCCTTCATAAGAAAGCTCTCAAATAAAGACAGATTTGTACCTGTTCTTCCACCTTCTTCATCCAGAGCTATAGGCCAAGAATTCACTTTGACTCCAGGCACTGGAGTTCACATCTGGAGTACCATGCCTGCTCTGACTTTCATTTGGAAATGCCAGGTGCTGAGGGTGAGGTTATGGCTTTGTCTCACCTCTGTGACCAAGACAACCAGCTTTTATCATCCATTCCTGCTGTTCTCACTCATTCCCTGATGTGTCATCATACACTCAGTCTGTAAATTGCTCATGACAGGGAACTTCTTTTGGCTTTGTCCATGCAGTACCTAACACAATTGGTTTCTGGGGTCCTTTTTTCCTGATGAAGTACAAATTAATAGAACTTTTATTCTAGTGCTAGCAATAAAAACCCCAAAGTGATAAATAGGACAGGTGCTTTTTCATGCCCACAGCGATCAAGAGCATTGAAAGAGATGTGGATTGACTGAGCTCTGAAAGGGACTAACAACAATAATTAATTACAAGGATTTGGTAACACCATGATGGCTCATGGACTATCATTCAGCAGAGCCCCCTGGTGTCCCCAGGGGCCATGGAGTGGTGTGGGTAGTTTGGTGGTTACAGTACTACTTGGGGCAACTCTGAGCTTTGCCAGAGATGCTCATGTGACATGGATACATCTGAGATGGTGCCTCAGCAGGCTGTGGATCTGGAGTCAGCCTCAGGATCAGACTAACTCACCATAGTCCATGCTAGAAACTGGCTTTACAGGATTTCCTGGGCTTAAGGAGCCTGAAGACCCCTGGGGCTGATGTGACAGCTTGGTCATGCTCTGTCTGGATCCAAATGTCAGCCAGTGTCCAAGCAGTGCACTTTCTTTGAGCATTTTTCCGTTTTTGTCACCATGAATATGATGACTACAAGCTGTCAGAGCAGGTGATGGGCAAAGTAAACCAGAAAGGAAGATGAAGAATATGAGGTGAAATTGGAGTCCTACAGGGTTTAGTTCAGTCCTGGTCTTACTTTTTATTATGTAGCTACGTCATCCTCTTCCTCTCAAGCCTCTCAGTTCTGTCTAACGAGGCTAACAACATTTGCCTTCCTCAGAAGGGTGAGCATGGATAAACCTGATAGAATGCAAGTAGACTGGATGGTATCTGACAGCAGGAGAAACTTCAGAGGTTCCTCTGCTCTGGGAACAGCCCTTCAGGGAAGGTCCATTTCCTTCTTGTGTTTATGAAGCTGTGAGGTGACCCAACCAAAGCTGTTGGGTATTTCTGAGGGCACTTGTCCTGCTTGACAGCATCACCATGCCACCATGTCCTCTGTAGCAAGACTGCTGCATGCATCCATGCTGGGCAGTGGGTGCTGGGGGCATGAGGCTGCTACTTAAATGTTATTAGGTCATGAGGGAAAGGGGGGCAAGGAAAGTTACCACTGCCACCACTTACACTCCTGCCGTCTGAAAACCCGAAGGATATTGTAGCAGCCGTGGCTGGGCAAAGCTCATCCTAGCAGGGCTCTTTCAGAGGAGGACTCTGCCAGGAATCCCTCCCTCCACCAATGTTTGCAGAGCTTCCCTTTCATTGAGGGCTTTGATGGACCACCCAGCAAAACACTGGGAGCCTCACAGGCTGGTAAGAGTAACTCAGCCCTTCCACACCTAAATAAGTCATTCAGTGTGGGAACTATACGATAGGTGGGTTGTTCTAAAACGTTTCAAACAACTGATGGCCAAATAGGTTTCTGCCATGATGAATTACATCCCAGGTTTTGGTTGAACAGTGTTGGATAGTGAGTACCTAGGTGATGTTTTCTGGTGGTGTTTTGCATGAACAGCCCACCACATCAGAACACTGAACACCCTGATGCCCTTGCTGGAGCAGAAAGATTTAACATCAACCCTTAGATGGTTTTGCTTGTGAACACCATACCCTCTTTCTTATTGATGGCACCCAGCTGGAACCTGTGAGCCTGCTTCCACGACCCTATTGTGACCCACTGGAGCATACAGACTTCTGCCCACCTGCCTCAAGTGGCTGAAGAAAATGCTGCACAAGAAAGGACTAACTGTCTAGACAAAGATGCTCTCCATCCACATGCATCATTGTCATTTGCTCACACAATCGATTTTAATTAATTCAATTGTTCAACCACTCAAGACAATTTTCTCATCCCCATTAGGGCTAAAAGGTTAAGCTGAGGGGTCTAATTACAGAACTGTTTATGCTCAGTGAAGAAGAAAAATCTTTTCTTGTTTAGTCTTTCAAACCCCAATAGATAACATTTGCCTCTCTGCAGTTCAGCCATGCTTTTTTCTAAGGGCTGTGAGGAGGTGACTCGTGACTGTACAAAGTAAAGAGGTTCAGATGTGTTGTGGTCTCTTCATTCATAGATGGAGAGGACCTAAAATAGTACATTGACACTGAAATATAAAATGTGACCTCAAAACTCCATCCCTAAGAGACTGGGGTACCAGACAAGTTCTGAGTTTTTTGCCATAAAGTGAATGAATAGAAGGACCTGAATCCAGCTGCTGTGAACATCTAAGTGAGCAGATGTTTCATGTGAGCCAAGTGTCTAAGTGCCTGCTTGCATGTCGTTGTAGTGTAGGTTCAGAGCCTGCCCACACCTCACCAGAAGTGTAGAGATGATTGCAGATGATTGCTGAAGTGGAGTAGATTTAAGCATCTGCTGTCCACGTTTTGCAGAAAAACCTTGTGGTCAATGCAGCCACTCAGAAAGAGGGAGACAGAAATGAAATTCTCATTGCAGTGAATCCATTTCTCTTGCCACTAGGAAGCATCCCTTAATCACCACTTTGCAGGTAGGTGGTGGAGGGTAGACACTTCCACACCTCATTTTATTAAAGAAGAGAACAATGCAAAAGTTTGAGGCTGTAAGATTCTGGGAGATGATGGGATTGGCAAGAGGGACCTTGACTCTAACCTTGGCAGTATTAGTCAGAAACCCACTGATCACCTAAGCCCTCTTCTCTACTTATATTAGATAATCCCAGAAAGTGTGTGGAAGCAATTTGGAGTAGACAGACCAGTGAGAAGATACAAGGGAGTATTGCAGAACTGTATCAGTGGAGATTTAGGTTAAAAATTAGGGGAAGATTTTTCACCCAGAGGATTGTTGGGCATGTGAACAGGCTCCCCAGGAAAGTAGTCATGGCTGAGTGCCCTGAGTTCAAGAAGTATTTGAACTATGCTCTCAGGAACATGAGTACCAGACCCATGTTAGTACCTGACTCATGTTAGTTCACGAGTTGATTCAAGAATCGTGGTGTGATTCTTGGTGTGATTTTGTGCAGGGCCAGAAGATGGACTTTGATGATCCTTGTGTGTCCCTTCCGGCTCAGAAAGTTCTGAAAATGTTTGGTTTTACTGTACTCAAGGACCAGGTCTTTGTGTAACATCACTTGCAGCAAAGGAGCAAGTGATGTTTGGTCTTTTTGCTCTCATTTTTCACCCTGAAATAGATTTCAGTGGGGCTGATTTAAGATCTTTAGCTGTATTTCAGTTTTCTCTCAACTGCTCCCAGATTACTCACCATGTACTGGCTGCATTTATTCCATTACAGGAAACCAACATGTCAAGAAGCACTTATTTCACTGCTGAGTTTATCATAGAATCATAAAATGATTTGTGTTGGAAGGGACCTTCCAAGGTTATCTAATTCCCGCCCCACTGTCATGGACAGGAATGTCTACCACTAGACCATGTTGCTCAAAGCCCCATCCAACCTGGCTTTGTATCTTGCTTCAAATCAGCATGATCCTGGAATGAAAGTGTGTTTGTAAATGGATAGGAAACAACTTGCAGTTGAGTTTCAGGAGAGAAGACCCCCTTCCCCCAAATCTGTTTATCTTGTTTTCCTACAATCCCACTATCCTACAGTCTGGAGGGACTTGCATCATAAGTGATCCTCCTCAGTGGAGCACTGATGTCTACTAACAGACACTTTTCTCTAAGCCCTGATACCTGGTGATACTGGTCCCAAAATGATCCTTTTCAGTGGTTGGGAAGTTTCCCCAGGGAAGTTTCCTGAGCATAGACCTGTGCGTTTTCACAGCAGCAAAGTGAAAGTTTGCTGCTGAAGGTGTTTTTTGGAGTAAAGTTAATCTCCAAACTCACTGGTTACTTAGGTATGGAGCTATGTGAAGAAGCTCTGCATGAGAACTGTGGACTGACTTGCCTCATTCTTGGCTTGTTGGTGTTCAAGGCATCTTGCGTTGTCCTCTGTCCTGGCTGGGGTTTGCAGCTTGCTTCACAAGAACCCTCTCCAAGGGCTCCAACTTGCCATCAGGTGGAAGAGACATGCCAACCACCGAAAACTGGAGTCATTTGATCCCCAAGACACTTTCCTCTGAGACAGGTCTGAGATGTGCCTGTCTCTTACATTCCCTGTGGTAAATGTGGAAGAATTGCCTTTTTTTTTTGTCTGCTCTGTACTTTTGTGCTGCTCTGGGGCATTTTTTATTCCCTGACTTCTTTCCCGTGGTCTATATTCCTCCAATCTCAATAAATGCATAGAAAATAGTGAAGGTTAGTACTGTATTGATTTATACAATAATAATTGACCCTGGCCATCATCCCTCTTTTAGAGTCTGTCCTCACAAAAAGTCATTGTAAGCAAGTACCCCAAAGTGCCCAATTATCTGTTACCTGGGAAAATGTCTTTGATCCTGAAGGGCAGTCTTGATATGTGCTTGATATGTGCATTTCAGAAGCATTTTTACGGTAGCACTAAACTTTTCTCTCCATACACCAATCCTGCACACACTGACATTGTGCAGGAGGACCTCGTGTAAAGTAACTTCCCAATGTGAAAATAATTCCAGAAGTGCCTCACGGGCACAGGGCACCACCTCCCACAAGGATGCGTACAATCTCTTCTTGATTTCCCAGGTCCTCGCGATGTGTTTGCTTGCAGAAGGTCAGCGGCTGTACCTGCACTGGAGTCACAAGGTGGGGAGAGTCAGGGCTTTCTGGTAACTGTAATCTATGCTTTTAATTGAGTCTGTGGTGTTTCTTTACATGACAAACCTCTTGGACTATGGGAGAGGAGGAAGAGAGGGAAGAGGTTAATCTTACGAGATTGAGATACCCATGAAATTGATATCTCCACCTGAGCTGGTTGCTCAAACTCCTTTTGCAGTCAGTGAAGGGAAATGAATCCTCTGAGGATGCAATTCATCCAGCTGGTCATAGGCCTCTAAATTAAGATGAGATGAATCACACTCAAAAAACCTTTTTTTCCCCCACTGACTCTAAAAGGTGCCTGCAGTGACTCATTCAGGTGAAGATGTCTATATTTGACTCATTTACGTATGGTAACATGAAGTCAAAAGCAAAGTTTTCTTGAGAAGCACTGCATGATTTTCTGGATCAGACCCCAGTGAAACAGTGAAAAAAGTGTCTGCTCTCTCCACAGGAGAGAAAGGTGGCTTTTCCAAGGCATGTTGGTGCTTAATGTCTTTTGGTCTTTGGATGGTTCCCTGGGAATGTTAAAGACCAGGCTGGATGGCGCCCTGAGAAATCTGATCTAGGGTCCATGGCAGGAGGGCTGGAACTAGATGATCTTTAAAGTCTCTTCCAAATCAAACTTTCCTGTAATTCTTAATTCTATTCTAGGGTTTGGGAAATGCCTTTGGGAGTTTTGAAGACACAGGAACAAATAATCAGGGACTTGTTGCTGTAAAATTATGGGTTAGAATAATCTTCTTTAAGTAATTTTTGAGGCTATGTGAGGCGTTTAAAAATGCTTCTCTGTCCATGCAGTTGAGGGTAGGATGCAATGTGATTGCAAAGGCTGCAGGAGGAAGAAATAACTGAACATGTGGATGCTTGATCCTGTGCTTCTTCATTTAAGTAATGGAAACTGTGTGATCTTTACTATTTGAAAATGGATTCCAGAAGAACCAGCAAGTTGTAGAACAGTTTGTAAAAAACCAACCAAACAAAAATATTTTAAAAAGAATAATAATAAAAACCAGGATTTCTTGGGTGCAAAGGGATTAGGGATAGATTATTAAATTATTGATACATAGAAGATGCCCTGAAGACTGGTTAGGGCCTTGGTGCAATTACCTTTAGTTGTCAGCAGAAAGATGATATACCAAGAAAGGTCTGCCATTACCACAGTGCTGGTACCAAACTGAATAAGAAGCTGAAGAATTGACTAAAACACTGCCTCACCTTTTTGGTTAAAAAGTGAACCCTCATCTCCTAATTATGCGAGGGTTTGCCTGTTATAAGGCAGCTCATAGAACAAGGAGATTGTGTTATTGTCCCTTTTGGGTGGAATTTGTCACTTCTGAGTTTAGAAGTGATGAATTCCATCTGCAGGTTAGGGATTTAATGTAAGCTGATCACCTAGGCTCCATTTATATCAATAGAGAGAGAGGCATATTCCATCACAATGCAAGCAGGAATGGGTCACCTCTGAAATTCCTCTTTCTCCACTGATTACAGAGAGAAACCTGAGAACTGACTTAGTTGAGTTCCCAACTCCTGGAATCAGTCCTGCCATACTGATAGCATTGTGGATTTGGTTTTAGACCTGTTGGATCCCTCTGTCTCTGAACTGGCACAGTCAGTCTTTTGCATACAAAACAATTTTTCCAGCTGCTTAAATTAGCCATGACTAGGATGGATGGCATACCCTATGCAGAAATACTGAAGCTGATTTATGTCTTCTTTATGTCCCCCCAGATTGGTACTTTTCTCGTCCTGGGCTTCTCTATTGCATGCCTGTTTGCATTATCCATACTCTGGAGAGACCACCGGAAAACTGTCCGTCTGTCATTCCAGGTAAGAAGAGTGAGGAGGTCTGTTTGGAAGAGCAGCTTGTTTATAGGAGTATTTTGTGACAATTGGCAGAAGATACTCTGTATGGTGGATGTTTTTCATATGGTTTTTGTTAGCAAGGTACATTCTGAGAAAACTTTTAAAATGACTTTACATTTCCTGTTGGGGGAAAGGAAGCTGAGGCCCAAGGCAGAGTTTCAAGCTATGTGATTTAACATGTCTCTGTTTGGAAAGATATAGAAAGTAACAGCCCCTTTTTTTTTCCTCTCCCCAAAATTGTAGATGTACTGTTAAAATTCAGCTGTCCAGGGTATGTAAATCAGACCCCTTAGGCTGCTAGGTTTGCTGGAGCAAGAGCTTTCTCCCTCATCCCTCATCCCAATCTGCTGGTACAGCACATTTTCAGACTTCTGTGACTCAGAAGAGCTTAATCTCCTGAGGGCATGAGCACACTGGGTTCTGGGGGAGCAGGTGGAGAACACTGGTGTCAGGTGGGATGAAATGCTGGAGGTCAGAGTTCATAGTTGCTGGTCTCCTCAACTCTCACCAGATCTGAAGGTGGAAGCAAGAGCTGTCCAGTGCTGTTCAGTGTCTGAGCATCCAGGTCCCCACTTGTATTGGGAAGGAGGAAGCATGTAGCCTTTGACTACACAGCTGCTTTGCAGGATCCAAACCACTCCACAGTTCTATGATTTTATGCTATTTGGGTCTGTTACCTCTCCCCTATGTGTCTTAGTGCCTGTGAAGGCTGGGAGAGCAATACAAGAGGACTGGCAGAGGAATGGAAGATGTGGTGTTCGTAAGGAGTGGTTAATTGCACATTCCTGTTCTACAGTTCACTAACCACTGGGTTGTGCACTGGCAAAGGCAATGAGAAACCATCAGCTTCTCCTCCCCCTGACTGACACCAGGGGATGTGGATGAGGAGAAGGAGACACAAAAGCCTTCGAGTTCCCCAAAGATGCTGTTTATTTCAGGCATCCATGCTCTTTGAGATGGTCTCCCATTGCTGTTCCCAAAGGACACAAACCTCTTGTAGATACTGTGCCATGTCCATTAGCCCAGCAAATCTATCTCAGGTATTCTGGACATCTCAGATGGCACCTCAGCTTGCGCAACTGATCCTGCTTCTGGTCAGGAGAAGTTGGTATTGGGTGTCCAGGGCAGACAGTGTCACGTGCAGTAACGTGTCCCAGTGACTGCTGCTTTCCTCAACCCTTCCAGCTTAGAGAATCGAGCATCAGGACTAAGAAATAGGAAAGGTTTGTATCTGGAGAGTTGGGTTTTTTCCCAGCACATACCTTAATCACTGTCAGTTCTAGCTGGAATATTTGCCACAGGGTGCTGATAAGCATGAGAAAACAATGGACTGGTTTCTAGTTCAAATTTTCCTAGTTTTAGGAAAAATGTTATACCAACAACTATTTAGATTCTGTATTTCTGCTTGGTTTACAACTCTTTTCACGCATTCATGCTAAGCATAGGAGTGATTCTTGTTTTATGATCTTCTTATTTAATCTTTAGGATTAAAGAAATCACATCTAATAACTATATCTGTCCATCAATATTATCTAATATATCTGCTTCTATTATACCACAGTAGTTAGTTTCATACCACAGCTAGTAAATACCACATTTTATCACTCAGGCTTGTTGACCTCAATTTAATGATTTAACTGCAGCGTGGTGTGGTGTGGAGATAGCTATTGCCAGGATGGGATTGGACTGGAGTTGTTTATATTGGGTTAAACTGGAAGATGCTCACAGATTATGGCATATAAGTAGTGGCAGTCATGTCCTCATGGAGGAGGGCAGTTGTGTCTCCTTCAGCTGATGTAGGAGAAAGTAAAGAAGTGAGGAGCACTCCTTAGGCTTTGACACACTCCTTCCTGGCCTGGGCAGGGGCACATGTCTCTCCTCTGACTCCTGAGGTGTTTGGTGAATCCAGCACAGGTGAGGGAGAGTGGGTAACTGCTGGTATCTGCATCAGGAGCCCATCCAGGTATAAGAACTGTAGCTCTGATGGGGATTGTTTCCATCTGTCTCCACAGTTCATCCTTTGACTAAAATCCTTTTATTTCCTTGCCAGGTCACAGCTCCTTACCTCCATATAGGGGCAATTGCCATCATGGTCCTTCTTGCCTGGCCTGTGTCTTTTCATGCCATCAGAGCAGATAAGAAAGGTATGGCAGCTCTGGGTCCTGCTTACAGTGTGATAGAAGACATATACAAGCATGGGGAAAAGAGTCATGCAGGATCTCTTTCCTCCCACACCTGCACTCCAGCTGGAGGAGACTTTCAAATTCTGCATCTCTCAGAGAAATTAGTAGGGCTGGGGCTTGGGCTATGCACTGCCCTTCAGCTGTCCCAGTGTGTTTCTGGTTTGCATGTTACCTTGCAGTGTTTTGCCCTCTACTGAGGCAGTGATCTGTGTTGAGACAGAGGAGACTAGCAGAAGCACCCATGTTCTGAGTCATGAGTGAAAATTTGGCCCTCTGCAGGAGAAAGCAGGCAGTGGCAGCTCCCTTGCTGATTTCTGCTTGCTGTGTACAGAAGAGATCTCCAGTCCAGTCAGACAAACCACTTCAGACTAGTGTATTTCAGGAGAGGCCAGCTGAGATAGGGAAAAGATCTTTTTGCTCAGTTCCTGGTGTTATCTCATGGGAAGTTCCTGCCCACCTCTAGAAAGAATGAGCAAATGTTGTAAGGATGAAGCCAGATGCCAGGAAAAACCGCAGAAAAACCTGACTGGGAGTGTCTGTTTTTCTCTTATTGTTTCTCAATATAGCCAAAATTATCTACCTGACACCCATCTTCAGATACTGGTTTGCTATAACAATCACAGATAGAATGGGCTGGTGAAAACAGTTTTTTTTCTGGTCTGAGACTTTTCCTGTTGAATTGCAGCTAGAGAAGTTGGGAGAGGATACACAGGGACCCTAGACATTACATACCACCATGCCTGAGCTACTCCTAGCTTAGTACATCATCATCCTAGTGTAAGCCCAAATTCCTTCAGAGCCACTGGCACAGAGGATGGTGGTACCCAGTCAAGAAAGAGGTGTTGGTGCATAGGTGCTTATTACTCAGAAGAACTGTTTTGATCCCTGAGGAGAAGGACTCCTGGGGCTCTTGGGCAATGTGTCAACAGATTTGGGAGAAGACCATGGATAATGAGTTATCAAGTTTCTGAGGTGCAATATCCATGCTCTCAGGGTCTGTAGGATTATCGAGGTCACACACAGAAGGTCCCTACCAACCATCTGAATGAACCAGGCAAGTATTCAAAGTAAGGAGATGCAACATAGTTGAAAGAGAGGTAGCCACTCTTCTTCACTGGGAATGAAACTTGAAAATGGTGCTTGTTCTCATCTGAGTAAGAAAAAATTAGCATTCTTCTGCTGAGGATTGTTTTTCTACATATGGAGGAGATTTTGTTGCATCATGTTTAAAGAAAAAAAGAAATAAAGCCATATCTTGCTGTCAGGCATAGTGAGATGTAATTAAAACTTAAAACCTGCAGTCCTGACTTAGACAGTGTGCGTCCTTGCTTTGACCAATTTGTTTTCCTGGGTTGCATTGTTTGGAGAGAAAATGAAAATTAGGGGAAGAAGGAAAGGAAAAAAGGATGGGACAAAACCCAAAGCTACTTAGATGAAGGATTGGATTAAAAGTTAAGTGGCAAGGCAGACTCATACGTTACGATGTGGATTAACTCTAGCCTTCCTCCTTCAAATTCTTTCAGTTACTCAGATGATAATTGTTGGTCCATACCTGGCTATCCTTCTCTTTCTTTTCTTGATACCTCTGGGGATGTACTCTCCCTGCATCAGAGAGATGGGAACACTTGGACCAAAGCCAGCCCTCATTGGACACCGTGGAGCACCAATGGTAAGTCTAAGGAAGTTATGTTGTTTCTTCATCCTGTGTCTTGCTACTTTCTTCATCATCTTTTGTTGTTTCTTTTTTTTTTTATTTTCCATGAAATCTGTGGAAGGTGGGAAACATTTCTGGTCATTGCGACTGCATGCCAAAGGCATCACTGCATGGGCTGGCTTACAAGCAAAACAATGCTTCTGAGGGACAAGACCAGGTTGGAGGGGGCCCTGAGCAACCTGGACTAGTGGAAGGTGTCTCTGTCCTGACAGGGGAATTGGAATAAGGTGATCTTCAAGGCCCCTTCCAACCCAAACCATTCTATGATTCTGTTATTCTTCTACACAATAGGTTTGGCTAAATTGAAAGAAAACAAACAGTAGACTTTAGCAACATAATGATGCTCCCTTAATAAAAACCAGAGATGTTACAAAGAGGCAGAAGATATTTGCAGAGTCCTCTAGAGTGTGCTTGAAAATTATCTGCTCATGTGCCTTTTTTTTCAGCTGGCACCAGAAAACACTGAGATGTCATTTCTGAAGACGATTGAGCATGGTGGGGATGGGCTTGAGACAGATGTTGCCATAAGGTGAGGGCAAAACATCACATCTCCCATAATATATGGTGGTTCTTCTAAGAGCTGGAGACATGCAGCTCCAGGCAGTTGGGTTTTACTGATGCCTGGGACAGGGTCCCTCAGCTGTCATGTGATGACAGGGGCTGTAGGGCATGGTTGTTCTCAGGAAGTCAATAAGCTGCAGCCTATTGATTTAACATTCATTATTTCTGCAGTGTGTTTTAAATGCTTGGCAGAGTATAAAAACAAGCCTCTAATCTAGCCTGACTTCCAGGTCATAGTGAGGGTTATATCAGGTCTACAAACCAACAGATCTTTAATTGCCTTTGGTGAACCCATTGCCATGAAATGCTAACATTCTGGGCAGGATCAGCTGTTCACAGCACTGAATGAGAAAAACACTAACATTTGGACATTCTACTGAACTAGACCTTTCTATAAAAGAAAATTTTGTGTTTCTATCACTATCCATTCAGAATTCAGTCCTCTGAAAACCACAGAAACACTTTGATGTCAGCAAAAAGAGATTTCAACCATAAGTTACAAACCATTTTTGAGGGAGTCGGCCGGCAAAAAGGTCACCTCCTTCACATTGCCCCTAGGGAAACTGAGACACAGACAAACATGACTTCTGTGAGGCCTCCTAGAAGTATTTAAGCTGGAAATAACCTGGTGTTGTGAGCCTCAGCATTCCTCCACATTGCACATTCTGCAAAGATCTGCTATACTCTGCTGCATCACAGTGGCCCACGCTGCTTGTACTGTGGCATTCACAGTGGCCCACCTGTTCTTCTGACCTGAGTCTGCTCATGCTGTGAATGAACCTGCTCCCCAGGTGACCTGAACTCTTGCTCTCTGGCAGCTATGATGGGGTTCCTTTCCTCATGCATGATGACACCTTGAGAAGGACAACTAATGTCGCAGAGGTCTACCCTAATGACACTGGTAAAGCTGCTTCGTTCTTCTCCTGGGATGCCCTGCAGAAATTGAACGCTGGAATGTGGTTCCTTAAGGTAGGCATCATAAAGGGCTAGAAGCATTCAAGGTCAATTGGATTGGACTCCAGGCAACTTGATCCAGTTCAACACATCCCTGTTTATTCCAGGGGGCTTGGACTAGATGAGCTTTAAGGGTGTCTTCCAATGCAAACTTTTCTGTGATTTCATGACTCACCAACTGGATGTAAAAGAGACACCAGCTGTCTGTTATTTAACAGCATCAGTGTTAGAAGAGGAACTGCTAGTTGAGTTAAAACTCAAGTCGGTGTAAATCTGTCAGTTTGGGTCTCTTTTCTTTGTCCATTTTGCCTTCAGGCTAAGGAGACCTGTAACAATTGGCTGGTGGGTGTTCTTGTGTCACCTTATCGAGGCAGCAGCAGAGCTCATGGGCTGGGGGAAGAAGGAAAGAGCTACTTGTGCAATATGCTGTTTATAATATTCAGAGCTAACAAGGTGGGACAGAGAAGCACAGCAGAGCTAGCTTTGAACTATGCAATTTAGGTCCCAAAAGCAATCCTCACTAAGGGAAGCTAAGCCTGGGTTAGCTTCCCCCACTTTTTATGTAGAAGAAATAAGCAAAATAAAATATCCCCACCTGTTGAGGACTCACATAAAACTTTTTCCCTCCTAGAGATACAGCTGACTCCCAGAGCAAACTACCTGATTGATTTCCTTTTTTTTTTTTTATATCTGTTTATTTCTAGAACAAACCATTTGTAGGGATGGGCTCCCTGTCAAAGGCAGATCAAAAGCAGGCAAAGAATCAGTCCATTTACACGCTAAGTAGTTTTTTGCGCCTCGCAGACAGTCACAATAAACTTGTGATATTTGATCTCTACCGCCCTCCAGAGAAACATCCTTACAGGAACTTGTGGCTCCGCAAAGTCCTGGACGTCATCCTCAAAGAGGCGAAGATTAAACGCCATCTGGTAGGGTGGCCTCACTCCATATCCCTTTTTCTTGCTCTCCTCATTGGGACTTTGGGGCATACTCTGCATGATTTCACCTGCATAAAATTGTCCTGTTGCATTTCACTTGATTTAAAAGCCATCATTTGGATGTATTATATTCCTAATATTAGCTCCTCAGAAGGTTCACAGCAGTGTAATCCTTTAGCAGCACAGGAAGAAAGCTGATGTCTTTGCCCCTAAACAGCACCCCTTCATAAATATAATAATTGTCAGTCTATTCTCTGCTACCCATGCTTGTTTTATATATTGCATTAAAAATTCTGGCTTAAATTAAAATAAATTGCGAGTCTTTATTGCCTTCCTCCCCCTGGCAGTGGATGAATGCTAAACTCATGGGAATCAGGTTATGTACCCATTGATGTCTGGGGAGTTATGCTGATCTGTATCTGCTGAAAATCTTTTCTTCCATGCTGGAAGAATGGTAGAACAGAATATTTTCAGTTGTCTTTTCCATAAACCAAAGCTGTATTTTCATTCATTTTCAACACTGCATCTTTTGTTGGGCTGTGTGAAACGTGCTCGCTGATTTCCAGTGGATAAGCAAGGAACAGTGGATACTTATTTCATGATAAAAGTCACTTGCAAGTTCTAACCTTACATCTGAATATTATTTGATCATTGGGAGAAACATTGGGAGAAAATTTGACAGGCTGGGTTAAGTCCCTCAAGATGTTATCTTTCCTGGGCTTGTATGAACAGCGGGGCATATGAGGGGCACAAATTCTTCTGCTGAGAATTCACTGGTTCCTCTTGCTGCCTGCAGGTCCTGTGGCTGCATAACAGCGTGAGGTCCTTTGTTCAATCTGTTGCTCCAGGGTTTCAGCACACGATGGGCAGAAAGGCACCAATAGAAGACCTATTAAAGCACAATATTGTCAAACTCAATCTGGTCTACACTGACATGTCCAGTGAAGATATCCGGTAGGTTTCAGCCCCAAGTACAATCTTTGGGGTGCACTGGACTATGTTTGCCTCACTCATGGGGCAATGTCTCCCTCCAGTGACCAGTTCCAGATACTATAATATTTTGGGAATAGGTCATTCAGGTCAAGTAGCCATCCCTGATGTACTTTAGGGGTGACAGGCTGCAGTTCACTCCTACTGTTGATTAAGAGGTGGCACATGTAATTAAATCCGGCTGTCCTCAATTCCATACCGATCAGGATCTGAGGATCTTCTGCTAAGAACAACACAGCTGTATCCCAATTTCTTGTATTTTTATTTGTGCCATCTCCAGTCTCACCAACACCGAATCAAGGAGAATGGACAATTATTTAACCTCCCATGGCTCTTCCACAAACACCAGTGGGAGGGTATAATGCCATGGTGAGAGTCACCCTCTGGTAGCTGGTGTTTTGGAGACATCATTTTTTGTCTGTTACTATCAGTACTCTGTTGCATGTGACACACTTGAAATGCCATTTCTATGATTAAAGGCTCCACATTAATTGCAGGAGTTCTCAAAATGCTACTCTCACATGGCAAAATAACACAACAAACCACCAAAAAAACCCCAGCTTTATCTGTCCAGCTCTCCTTTTGTAAATATGATTTTTTGCCCTTTCCAATGCACAAAACCATTGAAGTCTAATTGAAATGAAAAAGAAATGAAAAACTTTAGTCCTTTGGGCAAGAGTAATGTTTTCTCAATTATAATTGTCACAAGATGTAAAATCATAGAATCCCAAAACAGTTTGTATTGTAAGGGACCAGCTAGTTACTGGTCACCAGCTTTCACCACCAGCTAGTTCCAACCTCCCTGCCATGGGCAGGAAAGCTCCCACTTCACCTGGTTTCTCAGAGCCCCATAGCCTGGCCTTGAAACCTCCAGAGATTGGGAGTCCACAACCTCTCTGGGCAGTCTGTACCAGTGTCTCAACCACCCTCACAGTTAAGAATTTTTTCCTAACATCTGATCTAAACCTTCCTCCCTTCAGTTTAAGGCCATGCCCCCTTATCCTGTCACTCAGTGTCCTTCTAAAATGTCCCTCTCCAACTCTTTTGTAACCCATCTCACTACTGGAAGGTGCTCTAAGGTCTCCTCAGAGCCTTCTTTCCTCCAGGCTGAAAGGCTATAAAAAATCATAAGCAGATTGATTTGGGTAAACCTTGGATAGTTCCTAGGTAGATTTATAAATGCTGATATTGATGATACATTACTTTACCTTTATACAAGGAATGACTTGTATAATGAATGAACTTACTTCATATTAAGTTTCAATAGCTTATAATAACTTGAGAAATGATCAATAGCTAATAATAACTTGAGAAATGATGTGTTGATGGAGCAATCATAACAAACTTGGGTGGCCAGCTTCAAAGATTAGCTCAGCTGGTCTAACCAACTCAGGTGCTCTAACCAACACCAACATTGTGGGTTCAATCCCTGCCTGAGCCATTAACTGAAGAGTTGGACTCTGTGGCCTTCTGTGTCCCTTCCAAGTCTGGTGATTCTGTGGTGGTTTGGAGCACACTGTGGGAAGATTATGGAATAACATTAATGGTTTAGATTTAAAAGATCTCTAAGACCATCAAGGCCAACTATTATCCCAACACTGCCTAACCCACAAGTAAACCATGTCCCCAAGTGCCACAACCACATGTTTTAAGTACCTCCAGAGATGATGATTTCAGCACTTCCCTGGGCAGCTGATTTCAAAGCTTGATAATCCTTGTCATGAAGAATTTTTTTCCTCATATCCAATCTACAACTTCCCTGGTGAAGTTTGGGTCCATTTCTTCTTGTTCTATTGCTTGAAGGTCTTCCATGAAGAAAGAATGGTAGAACAGAATATTTTGGTTGCATTTTGAAGGAAGAGACTGGCCCCCACCTAGCCACAGCCTCCTTTACAAAAGCATTGTTACATTGATTCATGTGCCAGAAGGATTAGAAAGGTTTTGACCTTTTGGGTGTTTTATCTGAATTTGTTTCCAGCTGTTCAGCTATTCTGTATTGACCAATTGTTAATGATTAATTATTGGCTGGTTGGCTTTCCTTTATGTTCCTTATGTAGGTCCTAAAGTAAGCACTCCCTACAGAAGATTACAACCATTTCCCATGATCTTCCCGAATCTCCTTGAGTAAGCCCGAAGGAAGTGCTAATCTCCTTGCTCAATGAAGGTTGTTGCCTTTTGGTCTTTTAAAGGAAATATGCCGCGGCAAACATCACCACCAACTTCTATGTGGTCAACGAGCCATGGCTCTATTCCCTGGCATGGTGCTCTGGGGCACACTCTGTGACCACCAATGCCGTCCACTTGCTGAAGGATCTCAGCCAGCCACTCTTCCTCATGGTAAGGGGAAGTTTTCTCTGTCTGAGGGGTGGGAAATAAGGTTGGCATGTTCATGATTACCTTTGGAGACGATGGGCCAGTTCACACATGGATAAAGCATCGTTTAAGGGTCCTTTGCATAAGAAGGACCTGAGTTGAAACCTGGCTTACCTGGAACCTCAAAGCCACTGCAGGTATTACCACACCCTTCTCTTCTCCTGGCTCAGGATGAAGCACCCTACTTGTTTGGGTTATCACCTTAGGCCTTGAGATAAGGGGAAAAAAAGTCATATTGAGACTTGTGCAGGAAGAAAGAAAAGGCCTTTGCGGCACAAGCTGATGCATGAGGATTTCCATTTCTGAGCTTTTGAAGCACCTTACTGATGCCAGAAGTTACTCTTTTTCCAGAGGGTCCCACTGCCCTTGTCAGACTTGGTCTTCTTCTGCAAGTCCAAGAGAAACAGCACAGAAATAAGCCTTCCTTCCGGGAGGAATTTTCACATAATTTCTCTATTTGTTGTTCTGCCTTGGACAACCTATAAGGCCAAGAAGCACCTTTAAGTCTCTAAGGGCTTTAAATAGTCAGTTTCACAGTCTTGAATTAGATTTTACAATGCTCCCCTCCAGAGAAGTGCAGTGTTTCAGTCTGTTCTAAGTTTGGGTGGAGGTCCTGTGTAAGAATGAATCTTCAGATGCACTTAAAGAGGAGCCACCCCAGGCTCTCTGTGGTGTTCAGTAAAGGGCAATTTTGCCAGAGAAAATGAGATGCCACCAGTTGATGTGATATTTAGGGTGAAGCTGAGAAGTGCAAGACCTGCCTTACAACAAGAGGTCTCTGTGGCATTCTCAAATCTTCTTGGCTACACAACAGACCTGCTTGTATGAAGGAGAATGATTTGGCACCAACATCCACTGCTGAGCGGCCACCAAGTGCTTTAAACACCCAAGGGATGTTACAGCAGATGCAAACCAGGCAGCTGAACAGCCATATTCAATCAGGAAGAAAGAGCTTGAGTAATGTTTTTTGCAGACCTCGTGGTCCTTAGTGGTGGACACAACTTCTGTTGTTTTCTTCCAGACTCCACAGCAGTACAGCATCATGTGGATCCTGACAGATACGATCTCTGCATTCCTCATCACACTCATCTTTTTCCTGCAGTGGTAACTACCAAGTTGTTAATGGCCTGTTAAAAGATCCTAACCTGATCTTTTGCTCCAGGTGGAGGGAAGGAGGAATGCTTTCAGGTGACCTGAAAGGTTAAAACTAGACTTGAAAACACTTCCTTTCCTTTCCTTTCCTTTCCTTTCCTTTCCTTTCCTTTCCTTTCCTTTCCTTTCCTTTCCTTTCCTTTCCTTTCCTTTCCTTTCCTTTCCTTTCCTTTCCTTTCCTTTCCTTTCCTTTCCTTTCCTTCCCTTCCCTTCCCTTCCCTTCCCTTCCCTTCCCTTCCCTTCCCTTCCCTTCCCTTCCCTTCCCTTCCCTTCCCTTCCCTTCCCTTCCCTTCCCTTCCCTTCCCTTCCCTTCCCTTCCCTTCCCTTCCCTTCCCTTCCCTTCCCTTCCCTTCCCTTCCCTTCCCTTCCCTTCCCTTCCCTTCCCTTCCCTTCCCTTCCCTTCCCTTCCCTTCCCTTCCCTTCCCTTCCCTTCCCTTCCCTTCCCTTCCCTTCCCTTCCCTTCCCTTCCCTTCCCTTCCCTTCCCTTCCCTTCCCTTCCCTTCCCTTCCCTTCCCTTCCCTTCCCTTCCCTTCCCTTCCCTTCCCTTCCCTTCCCTTCCCTTCCCTTCCCTTCCCTTCCCTTCCCTTCCCTTCCCTTCCCTTCCCTTCCCTTCCCTTCCCTTCCCTTCCCTTCCCTTCCCTTCCCTTCCCTTCCCCATATGGAAAGGGAAGAAAGACCCAAAAGTCCCCCAAAACTTCTCTGTTTCTCCTGCTTGCTCTCATTTTCTCTTTCCATTTTGGCAACTTAGACATTGCTTACCCTCAGGATTCAGTGGAGAACTGGTAGATTTATAGTAGCAACATAAACCAATTATCAAAGCTGCTGGGCTGAGAAAGGAACTGATTTTTCTCTTATTAGTATTTGACAGTGTTTCATTGGACTGATTTGTTAGGACAGCTCTCAATGTTAAAATTTGAGGCATCCCATGTCTTTCTGCACATGCCAGAGCCCACAGGAATTCCATCCTCCCAGAGAAAAATGTCTGACTCTCTCACAGAAGCCACATTTTGTTTCCTTCCACTCTGTCAAAGATTATTGGGAAATCTGGAGTTCATGGAGTGGGCTTACCCCAGCTGGTCATGTTTGGTTGCTGGATGTTCTGCTCTGCCACAGTTGTATGAGGAATGTGCCTGTGCTCTCATCCCAGTGGTGCCCAAGAAAAGCAGGATGTGCTGGGCTCAGCTCTTCAGGTGGCTGGCTGCAGATGGGTGGGTGGGAGGATCAGGGCAGCCAGCCCAGGGGAGCTTTTTGCAGGGTGCCGGCAGTACAGTGATGCTGCTGGTGGCAACAAGCAGAAGTTTGGGAAGGCCCTGAATGAGCACTCTGGGCTGCTGTTAACTGTGACTTGCTGTGGCATAGGAAAAGGTTGGAGTGCTAGTATTGCTCTGAGATGGTGAAAAAATTAATTAGTAGCAGTTTGGCAGTGATGAGCTAGCAGCTGTATGGGCATTTTTGCTGGGCATCCAGGTTTTTCCCAAGGCAAGGTGGTTCCTTCCTTTCCTTCCCCTCTTACCCTGCCCTGCTCTCCTCAGGTCCTGCTTTCCCCTTGTTTTCAAGGCTACAGGTTTCAGGCTGGTACACAATCACCCCTGTAAAGCATCACCACCACCATCAGACCTTCCCATGTCCAACTTCTCCAGGATCATGTTCATGTTTTGTGCATCCCCAGCCCTCCTGGGACCAAAGGGCCATTAGCAGTGACTCAGTGCTCTGTGTGGTCTTGTCAGGTTTACGAACACACCAAAATCACAGTTTTAAAATTTCTCTGTCTGCTTTAGAACCAGCATTTGTAAACATTTTGGGGGTTTTGGAGCTCTTAAATCTTGCTTAGAAAACAGGGCTTAATCAGAAAGTTGCCTTTAAAATGCTGCTGCACACATGAAGTGTGGGTGCTTAGACACCAGTCATGCACTTGAGTCCTTTCTCAGTAAGAACCTGAGAAAATCCCAAAACACCTGCCCTCACAAAGTAGGAAAAAGCTGTCCAAGGCAGCAGGGGGCTGTGAGGAACACCACAGCAGGCAGTAGCCTGACCCAGGTGCTTTGTCCCATGCAGGTGGCGAGGGAAGAATTTCTCCTGCTGTCCTGCCGAGGACAGTAACTCGATGATAGAGAATGGTGGCTCCTACAACAAATTCAAGACAGGTGAGCGGGGCAAGGAGAGCAGCTGCATCCTGCTCAGGGTGGTCTCTGTGGGAGTACTGAGATCCTGATGGGTGGGTTGGTGACAGGTGTCCATACTTTAAGTATGGAAGTGTCCATACTTAAGTAAGGAAGGTTATGAGGAAGGATGCAGTCTGGGTTATCTCAGCCCCAGATCCCATAGCAGCTCAATCCAATTGGGCCTGCTTCAAGCAGAGGCTGGAGCAGACACCTCCAGATGTCCCGTCCAATACTCATTACTCTGCAATGCTGTGAAAAGAGACTCTGGAGGCACTGAGAACTCTTGGTTCTGCCAGGCAGGGTGGGATTGGCTAAGGACCCTCCCACACACCACATTTCTGCACCCATGGAGCTATCAGCTAACATCCAGACAAAATGACCCAGCCTGGGCTGCATGCATTTTCAAACAGGTTCTGTTTGCTCACAGTGGCTGTCAGAACAGATGCAGATGTTTGGTAGCTCACTGTGTGCCTCCTTTTCCAGAGCTCAGCAACATGCCTCCCGTCCTGGCCTGACGTGGGCAGAGAGGGGACACGGACCTGCCATCTCCATGAGAGCTGGTGGGGGCTCAGATCTACCTGGTGAGGAGGAGCCATTTGCCTTCATGGCCCTGCTGGAGATGAGCACCAACCTTCCTCTCCTACAGCTTTTCTCACATTCCCATGCCTGTCAGGGAACCTTGGGGTGCAGGAAAGCGCAGATGGAGTTGCAGCCATGAAGATCTGTGCGTTATGGTGAGATGCAGCAACCACAGGGGAAGCACCATTTACCCGAGACCACTGGCATCCCACAGGGCAATCATTCCTGCTGTGTGAAAGCCCTGTTTCCACACATGCTGCAAAGATCTGAGCATCCTCCAGACCTCCTCGTTCTCAGGTGCCCAGATTTCTCATATCAGACCAGCCTCTTCTCCACACACTACCTCCCATCCTCCCCCCTTGCAGGTGTCCTCCATCCCCAAGAGCACACTGTCCCCACCACGATGGTCAGGTGCTGCTGGCTGGCTCATTACAATCGGCATCTTTCTGTAACAGAGGCAGGGGCAACTCTGGTTTTCCTTTTCCCACTCTTGCCCTGCCACAGAGCCTAACAGGACAATCTCCTCCCCTTGTCTATGGGCAAGGACATGTGGGGGCTGAAGGACTTTTCCGTGTCTTGGCCATGTAGCTACTGGGACTATGACCTGTAAGAACCACTTTTCTTCAGAAGGATGGAGCTGTGTGTGAATTGGTTCCACCAAGTGTTTGCTTTTCCCTTGGGAAGGTCTGCACACCTGTACTACAGCCTGGGATTTATTCCAATTTTCATTTCTCCCAGTGGCTGCTGGCACACAGTGGCTGCTCTGTAAGGGAGATGTAAACATCTCTCAGGTTTAAGCCATATCTTTCTACTTGAAGAGATAATAAGAATATGTTTTTTGTAAATTGCAAGTGATGTTTTAAATACATTTTATCTCTCCTATCCTGAATTGTTCTTATTTCAGCAAACTGGGAAGGGGAAAGAATACAGTATTTACCTAATCTAGACTACACATATTTCTTATATGTGAGCCTTTTGTTAAATGAAGTGATCACAAATGAGAGGGCAGCATTAAGTTTCAGAGTTATCTGTGCTGAGAAGCACCCAAACATTTCCAAGTTGTAATTTTGGAGTATTTTGGAGGCTAGAAATGTGAAAAATGAAGATCTTCCTTTGGAAAAAGGCTAAAGGGCTGATGAATTGTTGTAGAGCAGCTCCAGATCTATGAAATATGGGGTGTGGATGGTGTTATATCCCCCTCCCCGTGCCCTGCATACATAGGTGGTTCATAACTTTTTGTGGGTACCACTCACATAGGGAATGCGAGCAGCAAAAGTAGGTGGGGAGTGTGTGTGGGTTAAGTGTGGTGTGCACCATGGGCTCCTCAGCCTGTGCCCTGGTGTCCAAGTGAGGGACTTGGCTGTGGTTCCCCAACCACTGCCTGTAATGTACATTGGGAAAAGCCACCTCAATGCTCTTTGATCCATGTTATCTAGCTGCTGCTTGGCCAGTATGCACTGGTAACTCCCTGTACTCACCCTCCTCATCCTCAGAAGCCTTGTCTAGGCAGAGCCTGGCCAGTTAGACCCGTGGTTTCCTTTAATGTTTTACACTCTGTCACATCTCAGCTACTAATTTTGTTGCTTTGCAGCTAGCAAGGTCTGGCACCTTGTTAAGCACATGACAGGTCGTCTGACTGCCACACACAGACTTTTCACCCAACACTTCCTACATGCAGTGATTAGGCTCAGAACTTGACTGGAAGATTCAGCCCTTGTCAAAGAGGACAAGCAATGGACTTCAGTGTTTTTTTTTTACCCCAAAAGAAAAGATTTCAATTTATTTCCAGTCTAGCTACACTGATGGTTTGTTCCCCCTTGATGGAACAATCAGGAATTGCTCTCATCAGGAATTGCACAGTGCAAGAAGTCTTGTCCGCAAGAACTCGGGAGCCCTGATCCCACCCCTGCCCTGGCGATGTCACCATGACTGCACAGTGCAGAACAGCCTCCCACAAGCCACTTGATGCTTTTTAATTGGAGTATTTCACTTGGACACATGTTTTTTCATGTTACATCGCTTGGTGTGAATACAAAGAGGCCAGCAGATGCTAATACATAAGACACACAGGTACACACACAGAGTCCCAGCCCTGCCCAAAATTATGGGGTGCATGGGATGCCAACAGAGCTGTAAGTGGAGGGTGGTGGCAGGGGAAAGATGACCCAGGACAGCTCTGGAAAACACTGCTGTGCTGCATCGTCTGCTGAGTGTGCAATGGGTGGCAGGGATGGCTGGAGACTCAGAAAAAGCAGTGATGATGTGGTGATGATAGGCATGTGTCTAAGGACAAGTGGGATCCCTGGGACAGCTGGATCATAGCAGCTGGGGAAGGGAGAGAAATGTCAGAGATGGATGGTGAGAAGGCAGCTGGGCTCCCAATGTAGCCTTGGTGTAACCGTGCTCCCATCACCAGAGTGCTTTGGGTAGGGGATAATGGAGGAAGGGGATCTCCTAGCAGCCCTGTCTGGCTGGTGGATGTCCCCATTCAGCCTCTCATTCTCTTTGATGGAGCAACCAAAGTCATAAGTCACTGCTGCATCCCACTTGCATGTCACAGTCCTCGAGGTCTGGAAGGCAGCGCTGCCAATTCTGCCTGGCACACCATGGTGCTGCAGACCTGACCTCAGCTGAGCCTAACAGAGCAGCACGTGACACCCCACAATATGGACTTGTACAAAGCAGTCAAACCCAGCCCAATGCACAGGAACAAGAGAGGCCTCAACATCTACTGAGATCCACTCAGTGTGGGTTACAACACCACCAGATCTTGGTGGACAATTGTCCCTTCTCTTGATACCCCGCATCCAGCCATGTCTTTGAAGCCTGGATTTTGGAAAGGCACCCCTCAGGCTTCTCTCCTGCATCCTCCCAGACACAACGTGGTTTCAGCCTCCTCTCTGCCAGCAGGTCCCGTCTCTGCTCCAAAGTGGGCTGGTCCGCACTGTGTGGCATTGGGTGGCAGATGAGACAAACAGCCAGCAGATGAGTACAGCCAATCAAAGATGGAGAAAAGACCACCAAAATCAAGGGTCTGCCCTTCTGTGAGTGGTTCAGATCCAGCTAGGACTCATGAAGAGCTGCTTTACACAGAAACACACACAAAAACCCCAATAAAATAATCAGCTGGTACAAACCTGATGGCCAAGCTAATGTTTGAATTACAGCCCAACATAGGCTTGGCTTCAGTCTTCCAAGCATGGGGTGTTCAAAACCCCTATATCCATACTGAGGTTTGCAGCAAAAGTCAAAGTTAATTTTTCTGGACACAGGGAGCAAAAGGAGATAATTAATTTTCCAAGCTTCGCTTCCAGCTGAACCCTTAGGTTGAGAAAGATGTGCCTTACTCAGCCTCTGGCAGTCATGGCTCTTGGGGAGTCTCTGGGCAAGGGATTGTTCTGCAGGTCAGCATCCAGATACCGGCATGAAATACAGGATTTCTTTTTTTCCTTTTTAATATTTTAAAAAATAAATAGAAGAAGAAGAAACAAACCTTCAAAATTTGTTCTTTAAATATTTCCAGCATTGCACGGATAGGACTTTAGTACACTAGCCTGTTAAATCAGTAGTTTGTTTATTCTGATTCCTAGTTAAAATGTGCTCCTCCCTCCCTGCTTTTTCTTTCTGTACATCTTAAGAACACAGTGTATTCTTTTGTAATGACTAAAAAACAAGCCCTGCAGTGTTCACTGGACATCTTTCCAGCATGGGTCAGGGCTCTCTTATTCCTCTTCAAATCTGAAATTCCCAGAACTTCACCAAAAACATGTTAGCATCCTAACAGCTCTCATATTTAAGAAAAAAACAACAAATGAAAACAAAGCAAGCCACACACACACAGACACACACACACACACAAAAATCCTCATCCAAGAGCCTTTGTGACCTCCTGCTGGAGTGTCTTTGCCTTGGTCACTCTCTGAGAGCAGTGGTGTCCCCTGGAAATCTTTGAGGTGTAGGATTGAGTTGGGATGCAGGGTGAGGAAGGTGAGTAGGAGGTCAGAGATAGTCATCTTCGCTGGAAGGGGAGGTGGGATTGGAGCCCTCAAGGTCAGAGTCCATTGAACTCCCTGATGGTGTTCGGCTCATCTTCCACATCTGGGAGGCAAAGTTTCTTGCCCAGCTGCACGGGTATCCCACAGCCCTCAGCTGGTGAATCAGCCCCATGACCATGTGCCAGTGGCTTCTTGCAGTTCACTTGCTACCCTTTGCACTCCGCTGTTTGCTCATGGCTGTTAGCATCTGGCTGATGTACGAGGTCAAAAGATCATCCATCTTGTACCCCTGAGGAGGAGAGGGAAGATGTTACCAGCCTCCGGAGCACAGCTTACAGTGTCTGGCTTGAGCCTCCTGAACACACTGGCTACCAGTTCTTGCCTTGCAAATTTTCAGGTACATTTTGACCTATTCCACCATTTTCCTTGGGCGAAATGTCACCACCACAAAGAACACTGTCCAAACATAATTTGCAACTTTGAGATGAAGGAGTTCCCTGTCCCAGGATGCTGCTGAGGCTGAGGACAAGGGGAGCTTTGCACAGGACATAAATTTTCAAATGGCCAACAAAATACTGAATGCCTCAGATTAGTAACAATCCAAAAGGAATTTTTATCCTTTGTGCTTTGGGTTTAAGATAGTCTAGGAGAAAGTTTATTGCTGTGATTGTTACTAGGGACAAGCTGGGTAAATGGTATTGGTTAAAGGGCTCAGGAGTACCCCTTGAGCCCCTATCAGCTTTAGTGTGTTTTTCAGTCCAGTTATAGGGAGCAGTCACTCATGCTCTTGACACAGCAACATCCCAAGCACCTTAGGCTTGCTTGTTAGTTGGATGATGGACTGAGAGCCCTGATTCATTGAGCAGAGCCATGGGAAATTCAGAAGAAAAAAATTGTATCAGTGGCTCTTCTGAGAGACCACTTTCAGCCCAGAGAATTCCGGAGAAACAATTTGTCACCAAATCCAAAGTCAGGATTTGGTCCAATCTTAAATGCTTCTTACCAGGGAGGTCTCACAGAGCAGCTTGCTTCCTCTCACCAAGTTGCCAATGGTTATGTGGAAATACGTGTTGCCACTGCTCCAGTTGGAGATCTTGGTGAAGGGGTGAGTGATGAGAATATCCTGGTGGGAATACAAAACTGACACTCAACATGCAAGAGAGCCTCAACTTCCATGAGGGGCTGTGGACACTTCTCATTGTCGTTGTTCACTTTCCATCACAGCAGGCCAAGGATGTCTACTGTGATGAGACTCGTGGGAATGGCAGTGAGATCAAGACCAGATCCTCCAGAGCTTGTGGAGGACTGCTACACTATAGAATGGCGATGCAAGTGGTGGAAGTAACAAGTAGGATCTCATTTACTCCAACTCCTGTCCTATTGCCTGTGAAAGGATTAAGGAAGGAGTGTGTGCATCCTCCAGGTACAGGGCCCTAATAGTTGATGCTCTCAATCTGTATTTTGTTGAAAAAGTCTGGGCTGCCTCAGTGCAACAGTGAATTTCTGCCTCCAGAAAATTTTCTGTCTATCCAGCCTTTTTAACCTGGCTTAAAGAGAACTCTCTAAGTACTGAACAACATGCTCCTTGGGATATCTTCCATAAGGGCCTGGGGACTAGGCTCAGGAGCATCTGGTGAATACCCAAGTTTTGCTTACCTTGGTTTTGGGATCGATGAGGCTGACTCCATGCTTATTGATGGCAATTAGGAGGATTTCTGGATAATTTGGCTCTGTAGTTTGCTGTTGGAAAAGTGATGATCTGGTTAGGGGACATGTCAAGCAAAATCAGACCCCTTCCTATTTCCTCTCTCCCTGTCTTCTCCTGACAGCACTGGCTTCTACTGTCCTTGATGGAACTGTAGTGACACGGTGGATGGTCTGGATTTGGTCTGTGGTGGGTACAGACACAACCCTGGGAAAAAAAACCAGGTTCCCCTTTGCCTTGGCCAAACAGAGAAGAGCTCTTGTGTGTTCAGCAGCACAGCTGTGGGAACAGCCCCAATGACTGAGATATGCTGAAGCTCTGCAATGCTTCTGTCTGGGTAAAGAGGCAGAGCAGCAATGAACAAATGTGTTTGCAGGTCTCCAATTAAGCGTATTACATTCTTCCCTGTTTCATCAGGATTGTCCCAGTCTAGTTCAGATCTGAAACCCCTCTGTGGTACAGGGCTCCTGATCTTGGCTAAAAGCTGCCAGAGAACCCCCAGGGCAGGTACCTTCACTTCAAAGAATGCTGATCCAAATGTAGGCCACTTGAAGATAATCTTTAGAAAGGCAAGCTTGGCTTCTTCTCTTGTTTTGCCTGCGTGTTTGTTGTAGTATGCCACGACGGACTGCAACAGAGAACACAACAGAGATGGAGGGTTTGCAGAACCTGGCACCAGGGATGTTTGCAGGAAAGGAGCATCAGTTCCACAATTATAGACTCATAGAGGAGTTTGGGTTGCAAGGGACCTTTGAAAGGTCCTCTAGCCCAACTCTCCTGCAGTGGATGGGGCTGCCTTCCACTAGAGCAGCTTGCTCTGGGTTCTGCCCAACCCGACCTTGATGTTTGGTTCTAGCCTCTGTTCCAATCACACTTCAAAAATGTGCTGGCTGGTCACTGGAGCAGGGCCTGGAACAAAGGCAGGTCCTTTTTAAATAAGCTGAGCTGCTGACTCCATTAAAGAGATTATAAATTGTGATTATCCAATTTATGCAGCAGAGGAGACTGAGAGACCTTCAGCCCAGAGATCCTGATATCAGACAGGAAACAGAAAGCACTTATTGGACTATTACTTGGCAGTGAGATACCTCTAATATTTTAAGGCTAGACCTGTTTGCACCTGTGCCACAGGTCTCCCTGTGTAAAGCAGTAGTCTGCATTAAATGACAGACCACCTCTTCATAAGAACATCTCTTAGCATGTTTCCATCTGGCTTTGCATCCACCAGTACAGCCACAGTCTCAGGCCAAGAAAACCTGGGGCAAGGCATGTGTATGTGAACATGCAAGTACAATCTCTCCTCTTAGTGATGCCATGGAAGCTGAAGCTCTGGTAAGGCTCCAGAAGGACCAGGTGTCACTGATTTTGGCAGTCCAAATTCAACACTGAATGTCAGACAAGTCACCTAAGAGACTGGGCTTCTCTCAGCCAGGTCTGGTGTATGAATCAAGCTGCTGGTTTACCCTTTTCCAATCATCTGGAGAGAGCTGCCGGATGAGGTCCTGAGGCACCAACTCCTTCAGGAGTTTGGGGATGCTGGGAAAATAGGACTTGTCATCCTCAAACTTGACCCGGTAGATGAGAGCTGCCAGCTGCAGGACCTCCTCCCGTGAGCACTTGTGGTAGCCACGCAGGTACTTTGGTAACTCCTGCACGGAGGAAAGAACAGCAGAAAGATAGAGATCATGTCTGTGCACCTTCACCCTCACATGCTAAATGGAGTTTGTGGAGGCATCCAGCCCCTGGCCAACAGGCTGTTCCCTGGGAACATCTGCAGATGGACAAGCCTTTGCAACCTACTCCTGATCCCTCCCAAGTCTCCACTGCTACTGCAGAGTCCTGGCACACCTGGTAATAGTGGAAGATTGAGTCCGCCATTGAGTCCTTTCCAGGCGTTGTGTTGGTCCACAGTTTTTTCATGAAGAACACTTGGTAGGTGAGGGAAGGCACTATACCTGTGCAAGTGAAGCAAACATAACACCTAGTGTGAATATCAGCTGGCAATCAGTGTCTGCATCCAGCAGTGCCCATGTGCCACCAGAGCCTGCAGGGACAGGGACATTCACAAGGCCAACTGGGCTCTGACTTTGCACAACAAACCACGTCACTGCCATGCAAGGCTTTAATAAGGTGGGAAAAGTGTCTGGGTTCACTTGCATAACTGTACTTCATTGATAGCACCCATGCCTAACACAGGACAGAGTTGTACCCTGGAGGCATGTGTGTCTTACAGCCACTGGTAAATTCAGCAGAGCTGCAGCCAGTTCCACTTTGGATGTGGTCAGTGAGGTGAGATGAATCCCACCCCTGAAACCTTCCTGCAGGCACTTCCTGGAGAGATGGCCTCCAGCAGGTGCTTCTCACAGGGGCCAGGAAGAGCCTTGGAGCAGAGGTTTTGCTGCTCCTGGATGGATCACCTCCCAGGTGATGTCCCCAGGGATGGTGCAGAGAGCACCAGGACTCCCACCAGTGTGGCCCAACAGATCACAGGATCACAGAATCACTGAGGTTGGAAAAGACCTATAAGATCAAGCCCAACGATTAACCCAACACGGCCAGGAGCACCACAAAGCCATGTCCCTAAGCACCACACCTACATTTTTTTGAACACTAGAGGACACTGATTCCACCATTTCTGTTCCAATGCTTGTGGCAGACTATGTGGTCAATATTGTTTGAAAGGGATGGAGGGCAGTAGGAAGGCTGTGTGTGACCCATGCTGGGAAAAAAATCATCATTACCATCTTTTGCTGGTCTTGCTTTCTTTATCCAGTCTGTCAGGTGTCTCACAAAGTCAAAGAAGAAATCTCCCTCCGGCACACTGATGACCTGGGGGACACAGCATATAGTCACAAAAGCTGAGCAAATAAGTCATACAGTAGAATCACAGAATATCCTGAGTTGGAAGAGATCCAGAATGATCATCAAAGTCCATCTTCTGGCCCTGCACAGGATATCTTTAAGAATCACACCATGTGCCTGAGAGCACTGTACAAATACTCCTTGAACTCTGTCAGGCTTGGTGCCATGACCACCTCCCTGGGGAGCCTGCTCCAGTGCCAAACCACCCTTTGTGTGAAGAACCTTTTCCTAGTATCCAACCTAAATGTTCCCTGGCACAGCTTCATGCCATTCCTTTGAGTCCCATCACTGATCACCCCAGAGAAAGAGATTAGTGTCTTCCCCTTCCCTTCCCTTCATGAGGAAGTTGCAGACTGCAATGAGGTCTCTCAGTGTCCTCTTCTCCAGGCTGAACAAGGCAAGTGACCTCAGCTGCTCCTCACACGCCTTCCCCTCAAGGACCTGCACCATTGTAGTAGCCTTCTCTAACACCTTTATTTCCTTCTTATATTGAGGTGCCCCAAACAAGTGGCAAGACTCCACAGGCAGGGTTGGCCATTGCCCAGCCCATCTCCTGTGGTTGTGCTCACTGCTTTGCACTTCTTACACTGATGTGTTAAGAACTGCTGACGTGAGAAAGACAATGCCAGCACCTTGCTTCAGGCTCTGTCTCTAATTTCACCCATTACTCCTTATTGCAACTTGTTCCACCACAACCCTTCCTTTCCCTTTCTGATGACTATCTCCAGAGATCTCTCCCAGTTGCCAGAGGCAGCTCTAAGCTGCACATTTTTCTTACTTAGTCCTTTCTTATAAACCCAACTCAGCAACAGGCCAGGAGAGCTTTGCCTGTCTGTGCTTTAAGTCCTTTGGGGTGACTGCTGTAAATCAGGACTGTGGGACTGCAAACCTCACCTACATCAGGTCAGATCTGACCTAGGAATTCCACACAGCTTGTAGAGAAATGCTTCTCACCACATGGCTCTGGCTCCACCAGTGTGTACCTACTGCCAAGTGGGTTATCCTGGGTACCTCAGGGCTGCCTCAGCCCCTGGGTGGGTCACTCACCTTGTCGGAGATTTTGACAAAGAGGCTGAAGCCCTCAGAGGACTTCAGGAGCAGCCTGTTGGAGATGTTCTGGCAGAAGTCCTTGGCTTTTGTGCTCGATTCCACCTCAAATGCCTACAAAGAGAGGAAGATCACCACTGCCATCTAAGGGTTAATTTCCACTTTTTGCTCTCTTTGTGGACCTCCAGGTGCACATGCACAAAGGGGTTTAGATGCCCACAAAGGGGTTTAGATGCCCACTACCAGTGAAATCAGCGACACTGTGGACT
Organism: Melospiza georgiana; assembly: GCF_028018845.1. Classification (NCBI taxonomy): domain Eukaryota; kingdom Metazoa; phylum Chordata; class Aves; order Passeriformes; family Passerellidae; genus Melospiza; species Melospiza georgiana. The sequence goes on from NC_080431.1 coordinate 77,656,001, forward strand.
GGGGCTCTGGGCATTGAAGGGATGTCTGCAGAAGCTCTGTCATGCTACTGCTGTACCACTGTTCTTTGTGATGCTGTATCTGTATTCTGTACTGGCTTATCCAGAGCTGTCCAGGCAATGCAAGAGATTTTTCTGATCCAACAGTGAAGTTGGATCAGATTTGCATGAGGAAAGAGGGGTGGGAAAGACAGAGTGAGAGATCTCCAGGCTGATTTGTCCTAACTGTCTCTCCAGTGATGATGAGGAAGTCAAATGCCTGGCTTAGACTAGGTCTAAGCCAGATGCCTGGCTTCTAGATAGCTGAATAGAGGGAAAATGATTCCTGTTTAATGGATATCTAAAGCATGGGATATTTAAAGGTCTGTCCCCTTTGTATGCACATTCCAGTTCTGGTTTTGCCTTTTGAGCTGTGCTCAGCATTTGCATTGCCTCAGTTCTGCTCTGCCCACTTAATGAGATTCAGCTCCTAGCAGTTTAAGGAACTTAAGCTTTTGATCACCATTGAACCACCAAACTACCAGGACCCACGTTCCACATCCCCAAGAGTCTGATTTGGGGTTCAGCGCTGCTAGTGCTCAGCACCACATCAGTGCAGATGCATGTTGTACTGGAATGATGCCGCTCTCTCCACCTGGTGACTTCCATGGCCAAATGGATCACAGCACACCCGTCCAAGTGTAGAAGTCCCTACTGCCTCTTTCTACTGGCTCTCACACAGAGGCATGTGTATGAAGTAGTGTCATGCTCATTGCATTGTCATTAGGAAAAAATACTCAAAGTGATGAGAAACCCCGAGAGTTCCCTCAGCTCTCCATTACAGATAAACAAGGGCAATTCCAGCTGCGGCAGAGGAATCATCCTTTTCCTTCCATGGGTGTGGACTGTTTTACAAATAAACCCACTTAGAAAAACAGAAATTTAGTTGTACCCAGGGGTATGAGGAAAGAGAGAAATGTGAGCCTCATAGAAAGACCAATCAGTAGGTGAGACAGCAGTATCTGCAAGGACATGCCTATCTGCTCTGGCGTCAGTATGATTAGCTGCCTTTCCAGCATGTAAGATGCTTAGTGACAGCTTCCTGAGTGCAGGTATCATTTCTGTGTCATCTCAGGTCAGAGGGGGTAATTTCAGTCACCTAATTGCCAGTGCTGCAATTGTCTGCCCATTTCCTGGGGGGGCCATCATGGTACCCCTTTGAGTATCATTTAGGGACAATATCTGTTGGTTATACTCCAAATAACGGAGAGCCAAGGCCTGAGAGCTACTGTGAGTGAATAGATTAGCCCATCCAGTTTCCCTCTGTCTGCAGTCATACTCTAAAGCCTCCAGTGAACACTATCAAAGCACCCATGTCTTGAAAAACACAGCTCACAACAAATCTGAGTAGACAAGGATGGATTTTCCTTGTTACACTTTGGCCTAGAGGCTTCTGGAAAGGCTGAGCTTTTCTGAATCAGAACCAATATTAGCCTCTTCTGAGATTTTTGAGAATAAGAAAATTGACAACCATCCTGACAGAAAAGAATTTCCTTCTCCCACATTTACCTCATCAGTGTCATCAGGGAAGTAAACCTTGTGGAAAATTTGGGTTGTTTTGTGTTGAATGGCTTCCACTTCTACCAGATGGGGTGGGTATTTTCTGGATCCATTCCTGCAAAACACACAGTGGCAAGTGTCACAGCATCATCATAGCAAGAATCCTTTTTTTAAATCTTCCAGTTTTAATGCATATCCTTTTGAGTAACTTCAGCTATTTTCTTAATATTATTTTTCTTCCAAAAAGGAAGAAAGTGACTGCAATGGACCTGGACGAAGTTGATTAATGTCTACTTTTCTGCACTGCTTATAAGAAACCCAATGTCCCTTTCAATCAGTTTGGTGGAACAGAGAGAGGGTGCGAGCTTTCACTGTGCCCCCAGACACCAAAATATCTCCCAGCTGTATTTTTTCACACATATTTGGAAGTTGTGGTACAGTCAGGACTGGGAGTCTTTCAGTGCCATACCTCAAGGCTTTCTGGAGTCTCTGGATGCAGTCTGCTGCCAAGGGGTGATGTTTCCGGGATTGCAGGAACCTCTGGACGTGGGGCAGGAGGATGTTACTCGGAGGGAAAAGTCCTGTACACAGCCACAACAGCTCCCAGCCTTTCTCTTCACTGTATCTGCACAAGAAGAGACCCAGGAGGAAAAGAAAATCACTCATGGCACGGACACTTCAGATGTTGCTTTGCCCAACACAGTCTAGTGCATTTGGGCCAAGGAGAACAAAGAGCTCTTACTTGATGTGGTTGTCTGTGAGCTGCTTGAGGGTCTGGCAGTAGATTTCATCCTTTAGGGGTTCAGCTTTCAAGGCACCTTCAAATATTTGGTCTGTCAGCTCATTGACTGAGCGGGTCCTTTTGGATGGGTAGTCACCCATATATTTCAGCACAGGTGGGAGGTGGGAGTCAAGGATGAGCTAACTGGGATATTTGGTGAAGGCCCTCTGTTGATGATGTTGCTAAAGACATCCTACACATGACTACAGAAGTGGCTGCAAAGGGATATTCTGGCATTAAACTCTGTCTCTAAGGCCATGTGGACTGACTAGGGCTGTGGCCATCCACAGCCGGTTCATTTGGAAGAGAGTCAGCTGAACCAAGACGGAACAGTGTCAGTGTGTGTGGATCAGCAGGACCCAACAACTGGTCCCTGAATCCTCACTGATTAAGAAGTAGACACACCTCAGATTTCAAGGATGCTTAAGGTACAGATTTGTGGTGCAGACCCATTTCCAAGCCTGTGGCATGGTCCCACAGCCTTTAAAAGAGACCTCAAACCTTTCTTTGGGCTTTGCTCAGAGCCCTAAAGAGCCAGTTCAGCTCTTTGCCTGTCAGACCTGTTTCCCAAGGGGACTCCCAAGCAGAGGAAGGATATCAATAAAGGCCATACAGGCTTCTTGGGACAGTTCCTCACTGCCCAGGATCTTCTTCAGCAGCGGCTGTTTGATGGGCTCACGGGTGTAACACCACAGCTTGTCCTTTCCACGGCTCTTGGTGATCATGACCCGGCTGAGGGTGTGCTTTGGAGGTGGTCTGGTGGCAAACACAAAGCAAGAGGTAGAGAGATTACAGGGATAATAAGAAACAACTTATGGCCAATGTTTCACCTAGGACGGTGGCTCACGGCATGTAGCTAATGAACCCTTACATCAAAAGGGACATCATGATTTAACAAGTATCCAGCTCTGCTCAAAGAGAACCACTTGTACTCTCCTATGGCTCAGAAGAGTCTCTTATAGACCCTACCTCACTAATGACACCACAATCACCAAAGCTATCCCAAAAAGCTTCTAGCCACAGGAAGGATGATGGCAACGAATGGTCAGGCAGCCACACTTAAAGAATATCACCTAGCATAAGCCTGACAAGGGGAAGACATCTCAGAGGATCTGATCTGCCTGTTTGGATTGCCAGCCCATCCAAACAGAAGTGGGAGCTTTGGTCAGCTGCATTCAGCAGTGGTGTGCATTTAAATTTTTGGAACTGAGATGAAAATTCCTATATAGCCTTAAGAACATCCTCCCACATAATATTAAATTTCAAATTGCTACACCTCTGCTGAGAAGAAATACTTTACAAAACCTTGTCTGTGGAAAACCTGCAGCTCAAATGCCATGACCTAAACCAAAAGTTGCAGCTGTACAAAGTCACAGAATGGGGTTGGGGTATTCATAGTCTTTCTCAGCAGCAAAAATTTCCTGATTCCCAAGCTACCTGCAGATGGACTCCTATAATTTTTGAGAATGGTTAAAAAAATCACCTAAAATAATCATAGGAAAATTCCTCCAAGGTGTACGGCTTTACTCTTTCTTCACTGTCTGAAACTGCCATCTGTGAGGTTCTGATAACATCTTGTCGTTGGTCAGGGGTCATTGTGACCAGGGCCTGTGGGATGAAAAGCTCTCTGTTACCTGGTATCTGATGTATTCAAAGAGAGGAAGCAGATACAAAACAAGAACAGTGAAAGTGAGAATAATCCATCAATTCCTGTGAACAGTCAGTTAGAACTGCACAGTTGTCATTTCTCTCTGCCATTCTCAATCACTGATGCAAGGAATAACAAGTATTTCCATAGTGTTGATCACTTCCTAAGGAAGATACTGTGCTCTGGAACCTACACCTCCACATGTGAATGTAGCAGTTCCCTCCAACCACAAACACACCTTTAAGCAATCAGGCCAGCTGGAAGGATTTAGCACAATTCATGGACATTCCAAGTCACAAGTTTGTGGTGTCCTGAGTGCCAAGATCAGAAGAAAGGCTGAGATCACTTTTGCCTTGGACAGCTTGTCACCTCTCTCATCCTCTTTGGTTTCTGCCTTACGTTCAGGGAGACTTGGCCAGATCTAAGCACTCCATGAAGGCTTTGACCTCCCAGGACATTGTACCAAGTTGTGTAATTCCATAAGACTGCTTACCACAATCTCCAACGGAGGCATGGTGACGGTAGGCAAGACATAGACGGAATCAGTTGGGAAATCCCCTCTCTGCTTGGTCCGCTCATTGAACCCATTAGCCCACCCCGAGTTCATCACTTGTTCTCCCGTGTCCTGGTCCAGAACTATCAGGTCTCCTTTAAGGAAGCTGAGGAACCCAGATTCCTCTCCCACTGCAAAAAACCCCAACCATTGGTTAGAACTGTTTTGTTTTTTCAAATTCCTCAGGAATATTAAATCTATCTCTACATTTACAACTGAGTTGGACTATTTACTTGCCTGGATTTGGGTTGTCTTGGAGAGTGACCACATACTTGGATCGTTTCCTTAATCCTTCAAGGAAGGTCACCACAAGGTCCCGGATGTCCTCTGCATTGTTGGAGGTGAAAGTGTATTCATCACCTTTAATGGTGGCCAGGGTGAAACTCTGCCCTTGCAGCTTTCCTCCTCTGGGATATATTTTTATAGGAGACATAAACATGAAACATAATGACATCCAGAGGCAAAGCCTGGAAGAAGACTGATCTATGGTGAGATTGCCAGCCCAGTCTATTCCTCCTTACCTGCTGCTTGACACAGCTGTGATCTCTGGGAAAGAAAGCTCTAAGAGAACCTGCTCCTGTTCATCCACAAAATACACCCCTGTCCAGTTGACAGCTACAATCACATCATTTTTAGGCAGGCTTGGCCCTGGGGTTAAGACAAGACATTCAATCAGCTCATGAAGGGTCTTAGGATATGGAAAACGTTTTAAAGGAGGATGCAATTATCAAAAAGCTCTCTGGTTTTTTAAGGGAGAGAAATAGTGGCAGACCCATAGACTGAGTCATTGCTAACCAGGACGCAACAAAAAATAATGTGTCCAAAAAAGACCATCTAGATGGTCCCCTTCTTGTCTCTGGAATCCCCATCTCTCCTTCCTTTTGCTTTAGAGCAGCTTGTGCTCTGGGGATGTGCTCTACTGACTCACCTGAGAATTTGAAGGCTTCATAAAATCGAGAAAACAGCAAAGGCCACTTGAAACGTGCAAAATCCACTACTTCTTCCTTGACCTTTTTTGGGTCTGCCCTCTTCTGAGTATAAATTCCCTACAGAAAAAAGCAAACCACAACCAACATGAAGCAAAACACAGTTATATCCAGGAAGGGAGCAAGGAAAATCAATCCATGATTGAAGATCTCGGAACAAATATTAATGACCTGAAGATCTTGGAACAAATATTAATGGAGGTCTCAGTGTGGCTAAGGGCCAAACTACTTCAGGAACAAGTGACAGTTTGGTCAAAGTCCTGGCCTTCAGTTTCCACTTTATGGAATAATCTGACTTGGAGAAAGCTGGGCAAGCATCTGGAGCAACCAGTCTCAGTGAGGTTGGCCTCAGCTGACTGGATTTCCCTAAAGTAAGTGTTTACTTTTCAGCTTGACATTCCTTTAGCTGGAAGCAGACATTCATCTCTTAAGCCCCTTATTTAGGGCATCCTTAGACACCTGACACTTCTGTACAAAGCTGACAGGCTGAGGGCGGATGTGCAAGGTCCAAGTGAATCCCTGTGTTTCCACTGACAGTTAAGTTCAGGTGAGACTCCCCATGCACATGGAGATGTTTACATAGTAGGGATCCTGATCTGAAGGTGGCTCCTGATGTTAAATGAATGCCCATGCTCATGCCAGGAACATCACCCCTCATGAGTGGTCAGGAGTAGTGGGTAATGAGTACTGGGAAGTGTTGTCGTGTGAAAGTGTCACAAATGTGCTAATTGAGGCCAGGGAGGTTTTATACAGTGCTTGGCACAATAAAGCCCTGACATTACCCAGAGACATGAACCTCCTCTGTAATACAACCGGTAACACCACAATCTCGTGTAACAGGAATGTCACCCCTGAGATGGTGTTTTGCATCTCACAGTAAATCTTTGCAGGATGTCTTTTGCCAGATCTTGCATAAAAACCAATGGTAAAGCTGAATATGGTTAGTACTAGCCCTACCCTTTCTCACAGGTTTAGCTTTAGGCCAGGCTAAGAGCTGAGCTATGATGTCTGACACATGTTTAAAAGGCAAATGAAGCTATTGAAACATGACATGGTCCCTGACAGGTGATCTATTGTCCCCACCTTTTTATGTGCAGCTATAATAAGCTGAGCCCATTTTTCCACTGTTTTTGAAGCTGTGATCTCTCTGTCTGGAATGTAGGATGGAATTAGATTTAGCAGCCTTTCCAGTACCATTTCTGACCCATAGTCCACGTAGTACTGCTGGGAAGCCAGTTCTGCCAGATCTTCCTCCTGTGGGAGCCAAACAAATCAAGTTAATGCTGTCACCAAGTCATCACAACATCCGTCCTCCACCACTCAAGAAGCATGTTGTGGAGGCTGGGTGTACTACATAGGTGTGTGGGGATGCTTCTTTTTGGCAGAACTTCACTTCTGCACCTTTTTGCACATCTAAAGTTCAGGGCATTGACCACTGAAAGCTATGATTAAGCCTTACCATGTTCATTGTTAAGAATGCTCATGCAGCACATGGAAGCTTCCAAGCCCAGTCAAGACAATCTGACTGCTGTAGCTCCTGTTTTCCAAGTGAGTACCATAATGCCCAAGCTAATGGGTTTCCAGGGAGGAATATTTATCATCCCCTTCGTTGTAACCTATTTCACCATCTCAAAGATACTTGTTGGACCAGACTGGGAGCTGCTGAGGTCACACACCTTGTCACACCGGTACTCCCCAAACTTCACCCCTCGCACGATCTGTTGGTAGATGAGATTGGTGGCCACGTTGTCCTCGCTGGGGTTGTGCCAGGGGGTGAAGATCTCCTTCCTGAAGAAGAGCCGCCACGGTGCGTTGCGCTCCTGCGCTCCCTGCTCCTTGGCATACTGCTCGCACTGGGACACAGCATCCATCACGTGGTCATTGCCACTCCCCAGTGAGGACACCTAGGCAGGGCAGAGAGAAATGTGCCATTCACCTGAACAAATGCAGACTGTTTTAGGTAGAGAGGTCTATTTTTGAGTCACTCTGACTACCTTTATAATCAGAATAATAAAAATAATCAATGGTTCTATGTCATCTAGTCAGCCAAGTCCTGCAGCATGGCTGGGTGAGCCATTACATTTTGAGCTCCAGCTTCCCATCCAGACTGAAAAAAGAGCATCAGCATGATTCAGCAAAGCCAATGGTCCCATTTTAAACTATTGTTGATTCATACTGTGCTTTGAAATGTGCTGTTTTGAAGTCATGGACTTGGATCCAACCTAGCTAAGCATCAGAAAAACCCAGAATAAAAGAGCCTGTCCTGTTACAGAAATTTACATGTCTCCTCACTGGGGTCTGCCATGAGGCCCCCAAAGCACTACATCTCCTCAGACTTAGCATCCTTTGCTGAATGTCTCCTCAAAAAAGATGAAGAATACAGAGTGTAAACCATTTTCTTCCCCACCTAGAGGCAGAGGTGGCCACATCTGTAGGTGAAAATATACTTCATACTCCTATGCAGCAGCTCTTGGTATACTTGAGTTTCATTGACTTGCAGCTGTTGTCTCACCTGATGAAGCTTTGCCCCTCTCATTTATGCTCACCTTTATTTCAACAGAATTTCTGAGAAATATATATTTTTAGGTCAAATAAAGCAGGTTAAATGCCAATGCAGGCACAGCAGTTTGGATTTTATCTCATTTCAGAAGCTTAATTTCAACTGTTAGCTTTCCAATTAAACTTAATTGGCTCCCTTGCATAAAAATCCAGGTAGGATGTTTTACTGGAAATTCATCTCTAATAAGCTTAACTGAGAGTAAGAGAATAGCATCACATAAGCTTGTAGGAGGAAAGGAATTTCTGAAGGTTTCTGGTCCACCAGACTAGTCAGAACAGGTGCATCTTTGAATGGGTTTCTCTGTGCATTTTCCTGTTAAATTCTGAATATCTCCAAGGATATTCAGAGGAGAGAGATTTTCCTACACCCCAGCTGCAGAGTTTGACTACTCTTTCTGTGAAAATCATACTGACATTTGCACTGTAGAAATAATCCCTCTGCCTTCTGGAAGTTATATGACAGCAAGGAGAACCTCCCTCTTCTTTCCCAGAACTATTCAGGAACAGAAGTTAAGATATACCTTGTCAAAAAGTGCAATGTAGAGTGAAAAGCCAAATCGGTCCTTCAGGCTGATTTTGTCAGCCAAAGAATTACAGAGCTCTTTAGCAGTTGTTGCAGAGTCTGTCAACAGGGTCTTTGTCGTGCCATCCATAAACGTGACAGGCAGCATGATCGGTTTCTTGGACTTGGTCGCCTAAAGGATTAAAGTCAAACTTTATAATGTTACATGTATTTCAATATTATTTACCTGCATACTCCGCTACCCCACTATGGTAACCACTTACTAATTCCTGATCCCACTGACTGGCTGCTTTTCAGTGCTACCACACCATATTTATCAACAGGATAATGTACAGCCAGCCACTGGAAGCACTTGGAAGTCACAGATATTTTATTTACTACATTCAGTCATCAAGGTGCCTAATCCAGAAAATAAAAGCATGCTTGGGAATGCTCATGGACACCGGAACACAGCTGTATATGCTTGCAAACCAGTTTAGAAAATGAGCAAATTTGCACAAACTGCCTGTTCCAGCCATAATTATCCCCAAACAAGCCCCAGGGACCACTCATGGGAGGCAGTTTGCCTGCAGCCACTTTCATCTGGAACATTGTTCTTTGAACACACAGGAGCTTGCTCTGTGCCAGCTGGACTCAATGCCAACAGCACATTTTTAATTTACAAATACTGATGCAGCCAAAAGGATTGATCTTCAACATACTCTGGAGCACATCCAGGATGTGTACAGGGAATGCAATATGTTGGAATTTCATGAAAATTGTTGACAGGAACAGGCATTCTGCTGTCCCACATTCTGTCCTGACAGACATGTGGTTCTTGTGACAGTGGAAGGCTTAAACCCTAAGCCCCAGTTCCCTGGGGAGGACATGGAGGGGCTCATACCTGCAGCTCCAGCCAGCTGGGTGGCTGTGTCCTTGTCCCGTTGGCAAACGTCCGCCTCAGCCTCTCTTCACAATAGGGAGCGTAACCTGGGGGGCCTCCGTTGATAAAGTTCCTTAAATACTGTCAGCAGCAGGGAACACATTGTTTAGACCTTCGGCTTAAGAGGCCAAGCATTTGCAAAAAGTAATGTTTTATTGGAGAAAAGCCCTCTGTGACTAATGACAGTGATACCACTCAGGCTTGGATGTTCCTGCATCACATCACTGGAAGCTGAGAGACAGTAGACAGTCTGCACCCCTGCCTTGTTCTTCTACTGTGCATTTCTGGCCTCAGAGGAGATAAGATACCAGACCAGATAGAGCTTTGATTGAAGCCAGAGCAGAAGCTCTTCTGTTCCTGCTATTGCTGCCAGGGATTTCTATCTTTGTATTTTAAAGACGTGTTATAAAATGTTATTGAATGTTGGCCAAAAAGATGGGAGCAAATGAAAAACATGTATAAGTAATGATTCCAGAGGATTGTAAGTGAATGCTACTCAGAACATTTAACTGACAGCACAAAAGATCTTTCACAGTGACATTAACAGATATCTCCCTAGTCAGATTTCAAATAGCATTTTGGCCTAAAACAGAATTTTAAGCACTTCAGTGTATGTTAAAAACATAACGACATTATTGTGATTTCCACAATATGAAAGATAACACTCAAAAATTTTACACAAACACCTTGGCCAAAATGTTAGCAAAGACTAATAAATCTGTAAACTAATTTTTTCTGAGAGACTTTGTAGAAAGATAGAGTTCTCTGAATGATAACACACAGCTATTCCTTCAGAAACACAGACTGCTTTGTAACACTGTCAGCCATACATAACATGCCCAGGGAGACAGATATCTCAGTAAATCCTAACTTACAGAGACAGTATGAAGTACCTACGTAACACAGGGAGGTTATAGGGATGAGATCTGTTGAGAGTTTTTTGCAGATTGAGGAGTTCTTGCTAGACAATGGCCGTATTCAGCTGATGCACAATCCAGCCTGCTTGTAATAATGGACAATGGACATGCTCACAAACAATGAATAATGGACACATTCAGAAATGGGGTCGGTATATTCTTGAAGAAGATACAAGAAGAAGAGTCATCAGGACTCAGGAAGTTTGTCAGCAAGCTTGGGAAAGTAAGAAAAAAGTGAGTCATGGGTGGGCCAGACGACCACAGCAAGACGCGTGAAAAATTGGGTGATCCAATCAGTATTCTATTTTAGACACATGAACAGCAAGGATTAACTAATCATGTACTAGCTAGAGATGTGTGGACAGTAGAGATTTATTAAAACTATAGTCTTTTTAGGTATAATTAATTTGACTTCACTGGATCATACTGGTTATGGTGTGATGTCCCTGAACCTCTGCACCCCGCAGAGATCTGCTGCAAATGATTGTAAATGGTTGATGCAATGTCAAAGTGTAGGTTTAATTATGCTATTGCTAATAATGAACTATGCAATTACATATTTTTTCACATTTCTACTTCCTTGTGACTGAACCTTCCCACCTAGACCCACTGTTAGTTGAAAGAAAGGTGCAAAGAACAGGAGTGCTAATGTGCCTTGGCCCATATTTAACACATGATGCGATAAAGGTGGGATCCAAAGCATAACTTGAATATCTGGGAGCTGGAATACATATTGAAGACCTGTCTCATTATCAATGAAATCCCTCTTAAAATGTTCAGTTCTAATTGATACTTTTGAATGACAGAATCATAGAAGGAATGGATGCCATGCAGAGGGACTTGGACATGCCTAAGAGTTGGGCCTGCGTGAACCACAAGAGGTTCAACAAGGACAAGAGCAATTTCCTGCGCCTGGGCTAGGGCAATCCCAAACACAAACACAGGCTGGGCAGAGAATGGATTGAGACTAATCCTGGGGAGAAGGACTTGAGGGTATTCATGGACAAGAAGTTCAACACAACCCATCAGGGAGCAGTCACAGCTCAGAAAGCCAAACGTGTCCTGGGCTGCATCACCAGCAGTGTGGGCAGCAGGGCCAGGGAGGAGATTCTGCCCCCTGCTCTGCCCTAACTAGATCCCACCTGGAGTGCTGCATCCAGCTCTGGGGGCCCCAACACAAGAAAGATGTTGAGCTGTTGGAGCAAGTCTGGAGGAGGCTGCTAAGATGTTCACAGGGCTGGAGCACCTCTGCTATAGAGACAGGTGGAGAGAGTTGAGGTTGCTCAGCTGGAGAAGAGAAAGCTCCAGGGAGACTTCAGAGCACCTTCAAGAACTTAGAGGAGCTACAAGAGAGCTGGAGAGGGACTTTTGATAAAGGCATGGAAGGACAGGACAAGGGGAAGTTACTTTAAACCAAAAGAGGGCAGGTTTAGATTGGGCGTAAGGAAGAAATTATTTGCTATGAGGGTGGGGTAAGGCACTGGAACAGGCTGTCCAGAAAAATTGTGTCTGCCTCATCCCTGGCCAGGCTGAATGGAACTCTGAGCAATCTGGTCTAGTGGAAGGAACGCCCGCTTGGCAGCAGGGTTTAACTGGATGACTTATAAAGATCCCTTCCAGCCCAAACCATTCTATGCGTCTGTGATTCTATGATCCTGTGGTTGTATGATTCTATGTCTGAGCCTCCAGAACTACTTATACATTATTTCTGACAAGTGCTTCACTATCCTAAAGAAACCTTCTATTATTAAAGATTTAAACCAACACAACTTCTCATTTAAACCAAAACAACACCATACTTCTCAGATCTCATTTCCACACTTAATTTAATTTCCTGTGACTTTGCCAGTGATTTATCTTCTTTATTAGATTTCACACTGACAAGGCCTGGGGATGAAGGAGGCATTTCTATTCTTGGCTTCAGCTCTTTCAGTCCTGAACACTCAGTACCTAATATGATATCTATGGAAGTTAATGGAACATCTTTATTTCCAGTCAGGCAATGGAACAAATTGTCCAGGGAAGTGGTGGAATTATCATCCCTGGAAGTATAAAAAAAAAAAAGCAGATATGGCACCTGTGGACATGCTTTAGTGGTAGGCTTGGCAGTGGTTGGATTGGCAGTGGTTGGACTTGGTCTTAGACATCTTTTCCAGCCCAAACAATTCCACGACTCTCTAATTTGGAAAGCAGACTGTTCAAATCTAGGCAACAGAACTTTGCCCAGAAAAGAGAAAATCCTTAAGAACAACCTGATTTTCTAAAGTGTCAGCCACTTGGCATCTCCCACTGACTTCAGTCCTGCTGATGCACAGCGCTGCTGAAGATGGGTTACATGTCATCTCATGTGGCTGTTTGGAATTGGATGTTCTCAATATGACACATGATGGGGAACATAGCATCATTCAGAGAGCACCTTTGCAAACATACTTCCATGTAAATTAAATCCTTCCCTTTCCATGTGCATTTTTTAGTATAAATTTATATTTGTAATTGGCTGTGCTCTACCTTGCCAGTTATGGTAGAGTAGATGCCTGAGGTCATACTGTCAAAGCTGGTAAATGCTGAATGCACAGACATCTGCATATAAGAAACAGAGGAGAAATGTGGGCTATTCTGGTTGTGTGAATTCCACTTGCAGGCTCCCCTAAACAAATTTCCTACCAGAAGTCACTTAATCACATCTTCACACATCTACATGCAGGAGATATCACGTAATTTGGTTGTCTACGTAACCTTTAGAGTCACAGGAAAGAGACAGTCACTTCTCAGGAGTGTCTCATCTGATTGACATTAGACATTGAACCTTGGATCATGAACAATTTCCTTAGGAACTCTCTTATCTTCACTTCTGGCAAAGACTGGGATTCCCTCTACTGTGAAACCCAAGACAAAAGCTTGTCCCATGAGTAGAAAAGAAAATGTATTGGTAGATAATTCATTAGACAAATGTCATCTACAAGTTACCTTCACAAACTTCTCAGAAGGAGCAAAACATCCCACACAAAGGGACATCAGTATCCAACCCCTAGCATGGCTGCTTTTGGATGGGTTCTGAGTCAGCTGCTTGCAGATTTGACAGTAGATTTCATCCCTACAATAGGAATTAAAAATAATTAAAAGTTAAACAATAAAAAAGAGGAATTATTTTACACTAGCTTCTATTAATAAACATAAACACATAAATTGGCTAAACCAGAGATGAGCAAGTGCCCTTCATTTGACACTTTCCAATTTTTGAATGCTTCATTTAGCAGCTGAAATGAGTTTGAGTTTTTCATTAGCGGACCATTAAAAATATTCATACAAACAAAAGAGATACAATAGTCAAATGGAAAACAGAGAAGTGAGGAACAAGAGTGGGCATTTAAAAGACCAATCCAGTGTCATTAGGACTTCCAGAAATATTTAAATCTGCATAGTCTTTCCACTGGGTCTGATATGGGCAGTAAGGAACATGATCCAGCCTAGTCTGCATTATACAACTTAACTATGAAAAAATAATGAAACAAGAGCTTTGTAAAGCTGCAGATAATATCAAACTTGTTTGAATAGCTCAAGAAAAGCTCAAGAAAGAAGGAATGGAAAGAATGGCATGTTCATGCCTTTGTTTTGATGTCTAACCTTAAGGCTGGCCTGAGGATGCCATTACCAATAATGAAATGGAGCTTCTCCAGGTTGGAAGTGGGTCTGTCCTCGAGCATGCTATTACCCTGCAGCGTAGACTCACCATCATGAAGTCTCTTTGTCACCTGCCAACAAAACATATTGGTCTCCTTCAGGACAGCCAGTCACTGTGGGCCCCCCCACCCCCATCCCAAGTGTGTGGTGCTCCCCAGAAGGACTCCTCCACCAGCCAGGAGGGCTCTCAGAAGTTCTTTGATCTAGGATTTTAAAGGGAATGGGAGGGTTTGACTGTGTTTGCTTTAATCATATATGGGTGAAATTAAAAATGGTCCTGTCTAGTTACACTTCCACCTGCTTGCTCCTTTCCCAGGGTTTCTACAATGGCACCCCCTTGTAATTCCCAGCTCTGAGCTGCTCCTGCTGCTAGGAGAGAGACACCAAATTTCTTTGGAATAAACCATCTAATTGCCAAGGAGGACTTGTCCCTTTAATCTAATCATATTAAAATAATCATCAATGTTTTCACAGGCAAAATGGACCCATTGCCCACGCTAATGGTGCAGCTGAAACTGCTTAAGCATAGTGCTGTTTGTGAAAACAAGGATGGCATTTGTCTGCCTAGCAGCTCACTGTCTCAGCTAGTTAACCCCATCTCCATTTAGAGAGATAGACATTCCTAGAGCATCTTCAGAGCCAATTAGGGTGAGCTGGATAAGGCCCTGTTTCTCTCCTGTTTCTCCCCAGTCTTCATGCTCTCAAGCAGCTGTAGCCAGGTAAGATGGTGCCTGCTCTGCAAATGGGCAGTCTATCAATTGTTTCCATCACCCCCACCTGAAAGATTGATTATTCCTGACTCTTTTGAGACAGCACTTCTCAAAAGCTCTCAGCGTGGGGCAACTGCTCCCATGGGGAGTTCTGTCCCTGGCACTGGAGTGGAGCAGAGTGCTGTTGGAGACCCCATCTCTGCTATCTACGGGCAGGAAACTAACAGCAGGGATAGCAATCAGACCATCACAGAGTGGTGAGAGGTATCAGCAGCTGGATGGAGGGCTGTGAAAGAGGGGAGGGAAGGTGCTGGATGGATGGAGAACAGGAGCCGAGGGGAGGCCGGCGCGAGGTGCAGAATGACTCAAGGAGACACGGGAAGCCAACCTTTCCCCTTAAACACTCCTTAAATCTTTCAGGCAGAGAGACAGGTAGCGCCAAACCCAGAGGAGGGCTGGTTCTATGTTGTCTAGGGAAAAGCAGAAGAGAGTCAGAGAGGGCTGCAGACAATCCAACGGCACTTGTGCTGCCAGGCGGCCAAGCGTCTCCCCTCACCTCCTCCGTCAGTTTGGATTTCTTCTTGAGTGTTAAGGAGACCAGTTTGTGCCGCACACTGTTCTTCTTGTGCCCATCAACATGAGTACTCTGCAAAGCAAGAGGAGGGGATGCAAAGTGGTGAGATGCAAGTGCTGAACAAGTGCTCTCTCTGCCTCCCTGGGCTCCTGCAAAAGACCATTAATCCTGAGCAGAGACTGAGATGTGTCAGAGGCTAATGGGAACCAGAAGTCTAGACCCATATTCCTGAGCCTCTGGATAACCCAGGGCTGGCTCTGAATTTTGTAAGTACTCTCTAATCAGTAAGTTTCCCTCAGATCAAAATTATATGAAAAAAGTTACGTTGAATACATGGCTGATTTGTGCTGAGTCCAGGTCCATCCATTTCTGCTGTGTGACAGTGGAAATGAGATGAGCAAGGCCACTCTCTAAGACAAGCCATTTGCACAGCAGGTTTTTAGCTGGAAGTCATGTAGCCAGGGATTCATGGACAGGTAGTCCACCCCCTGTGGTTTCATAACTTTTAGCCAGTCCTGTGCTCTGTCAGGTTTCCCAGAAGGACACCTTTGATGTGGGACAGTTCCAGGCACTGACTATATGTCATCATATTATTTGCTGGCTTTCTGCTTTTATAGCAAACTTTTGGGCCCAGTTAACCTTTACCCATGTAAACAGCTTTGAAAAGACCACAATTTCACACCTAAATGACACTTAAAGTCCTGTGGCTGTGATGGTTTATATCCATTATAAACATGAGCTGGTGCTGTAAACCTGGATTTGCATATCATTTTGCTCAGGCATCTTTTTGTACTGTGAAGAGATGATTTAACCACAGTCAAAAAGGACAGCTTAAATTTCCTTCTCTTCTGTACTACCTAATATCTCAGTTGGCCAAAATACAACTTTTTCTAATAAGCAAGCAAGAAGTTATGGGCAGAAGGAATGAAAGGTGATTCTTGGTGTATATTTTTACAGAATTATGATCCTGAGGCTACACTCATCAGGTAATTCACTAGAATGCTGAATGGTATCGTCATTTAAAGAACAAGAGATTTGTTAATTTACCTCTGCAAATACTACAGAGACTTGTCAAGAAAACTTCTTGAAAATTGAACAGTGGCATCCAGAAGATGCCAATGGCAGATTATATCTCATCCTGTTGAATAAAGCAATTGCCAAAGATGAAAATGTATCAGCACTGTGGACATTGATTTCTCCAGAATAATGTTTTGTCTGGGAAGGATACTAAGATGAAGTCCTCCAGTGACATCCAGAAGGCACTCAGGATGCAATAGGGATTTGGTTTTTTAAAAATTTTTCTTTTCACAGCTTAATATCCTGGTAACTAATTACTTCCTGCTCCAAGATTAAGGGCACATTTTTAATTTAGTCTCTTCTGACTCAGGGCAGATCAAAAGGAAATCTCCAAGTAAGAAACATAGGACATTGCATTCCCCCCTGTACTTTAGGTGGGGAGAGGGTGGAGGAGAGAGATCAAAGGGCCATGAGAGATATCAGGGCACTTCCTTCACTGGGGAACATTCAGCTGGCGGACATTCAGTTCCCCCTGTGAGGAAGGGACAGGATCACAGGCAAATCTCCCTTCATAGCATAAGCGCAAATAAAATCAACAAACTGATTGCCTGCAGCAAACCCCACAAGTTGTTTCTTTCCAACACATTTCAATATCCAACATCTAATAATAACAACATCTCTTTTACAGCCACAACAGTTACCTCTCCTTCTCCCTGCAGAGCCTGCAGCTCTTTCTTATAGGTCTTCTTCCCAAGAGTCTCATAGATTTTTGTCATTACTGGTATCTTCTCACCCCCATCACTCATGGCTGTGTGGTATTTCGGCTCAGGGAGGTCTCCCATGAAACGCAGGATTGTGATCCATACAGCAAGTGCCGCCTATTTAAGAGGAAAGTCACAGCCTGTTATCTCACACCAGGTCAGTGGAGGGGGTGGTCCAGCCATGCTGAATCCATCAGGATCCCCCCTGTGGTCTCTCTGTACATCTGCAGGAGATAAAATACTTCCCTCTATTGCCTGTGCCACATGTAACAGTGGCACACTGTTTTTTGCCTGCAGCACACATCCTCTCTGAATGCTGGGCAGGCTGCTGGCTGGGACCAGACATTCTGTGTGGCTCTGTGTTTGTGCCACCATCAATGTGTCTGTGAACCCCACAAGGGGTTTGCTGCTTGACAGGGAATGCCAACCTTACTAAGAGGCAGGGACTGGCAGCTCCTGACCCACAGGGGAAGAAGAACCACAGTGAAGGCAAGCTCATGGATAATGTGATATGCATTATAGACATGCAGGTTCAATCCATTTCTGCTCTTGTACTGCTGGCTATGGCACAAGCAATTCTTCTCTTCTAGCTCTTCACTGGTGTGTATGACAAGGCAAGAAGCAACTTTTCCAGCTCCCTAGAATCTTTACAAGTTGTGCTGAGGCAACAATTTCCATTGCCCACGTCCTGGGCACCTCATTGTCTTAACACCAAGGTACAGAGAGGGACCCTCCCCTCTAATGCTCCATTCCCCTGATATTCCCTGTCCTACCAGCACTCAAAGCATACTGGTGGGCAGTGGTCATGGACACGTGTAGCAGATGAGTGTATCCCAAACTGGAAACTCTCTCTGGCTGGAGGGTTACCCAGGTTTGCTCCAACCCACCCAGCCCTGCACAAGGTTTTTCATCCCCTGCCTCACCAACTGGTCTCCTTCATCTTCATGGTACAAGAGAGGCTGCTTGAGGGGCCGGCGGATGTACGTGTGTGTTGTTGTGCCCTGGAAATACGTGGCAGCAAACTTGGCAAATTTGTACTCTGAGAGGTCTTCTTCCTCCTCCTCAGGGAGAGGCAATGCTGCATCCAGGTCCTCTTCCTCCAGCTCCTTCTGGACTTGCTCAAGATCCTGTTGTGGAAGGAAACGTCAGACACTCAGCATGGCTTTGGATATCAAACTACCATTTCCCTTTGGGCCTGACTTTTCTGTCAGTCTGATTTCCATCCCAAAACAAAAAGTCAGCTGGAAGAAAAACATGGAATATAGCTCTGGAGCCCATGCAAAGCCCAAGTTTTGAAGGACATGCCTGTGCCCAGGAATATCCCCAGAGCAGTAGAAGATACAACAAGCATGCCCTATGCATAGCATGAGGAAAGGATGTCTAAGAGCTAAATGCCATGAGCTGTGATGAACCTAAAAGGAAAGATCTCAAAGGCCACAAGTCCTTGATGACCCTATAATGACAGCACTCTCCTCCATTTGGTAGTCCCAGGGAAAGATGCCAGGATGCCTGCCCATCTCTAGCCACAGCACAATACCCTCTGGGGTCACACAGGAGAGCCTGACTTTGAAGGAAGCCTTCAGAGACCCACTTTCTTATTACTCTTTCTTGATCTATTAATATTTTGCTAATGCCTGTCATGTGACAGCTAGGCTCCTGTTCATCTCCAGTACCTCAAAGCCATTGGGTGCCTGTCCCTCCTGGCCAGGAAGAGAGGAGGTTGTTCCCAGGAATCCAAACATTTTGTCCACCATTTCTGAGTCATTCACTGGCTCATTGCGAGCTCTCTCCATTTTTTCTAAGAGCTCTTTCTTCCGACGTGCTTCCTCTTTCTCCTTTACTTCTCTCTCTGCATCTTCCCGTGCCAGCTGGGCCAGGCGTACCTGCAAAGGGAGAAGTGCAGTGACTGAACTGCTGCTTCCAAAGAGCTGGCAGTAAATTCCACAGGGCATGGATTTAGGAAGGCAGGCTGCCTGATGCTTAGGGCACTCTATCTGTATCATGACTTGGAGCAAATCAGTGACATGTCCATGTCTCAGTTCCCCAGCTGCAGAAGGACAAAGCAATGCATTTTCCCCATTCCTTAGTGCCTGTTTAGGGGTGTTGGTCCATGCACAGCAACTCTCAGTGACCTAATTTTTTTCTTTTACACAACAGCCCTGCATGTCCACACACACACGGAGTGTCCCAGTTCCCCCTTTATACAATAGCAAAAGCGAATAATAATCTCTGGCATTCCCGTGCAGCAAATCAGAAATTCTGGACCAGACTCAAACTAATAGAGCACAGAGTACTTTGGTGAACTAAATACAAATCACTCAAGCTGGGCAGAAATCAGAAATCCCTTAGATATTTTTGTCATTGCCTCTCAAAGAAGCAAAACTAGTTCCTGGACAACAGACAGAACCCCACAAAGAGATCAGTCCCCATGTACTTGGTGTTTCTTTTCTGCTTCTTCTTTGGCTTTCTTGGCACTCATCTCCTTTCGAAGTCGTTCCTCTTCTGCCAGCCGAAGTTTCTCTGCTTCCAGGCGTCGATAATACTGTGGGAATAAACAGAAGAGACTTTCTGAATAGGCATCTAATTATTTTTGGAATTATTTTTTCCCCTTTAAAATTGGATCCCAAGAGCACACGACACAGAAGCAGGTGTTTCTCCCCTCTCCCCATCTCCGTTCCTCCTCCACGGTACTCACCTCGCCCCGGAGGCGCTTGTAGAGCCTTCGGGCGATCATGCCGCGGGCGTAGGCCTGCACGGTGAGCACGGCCCAGAGGCGGTGCCGGAAAGCCCTGCGGACCAGGTAGCCCCGGCAGCGCGCCTGGAACTCGATGATGCGCCGGCGAGCCATGTGGTACTGCTTGTGGAGCTTGCGGGATCGGTACAGGGCCTGCAGCCTCAGGAAGCCAATCCGCATCTGCCAGAGGGAGCAGGATGAGACCGCCCCGCCAGCCCGGGGCTCACCCACCCTAAGCAGATTTCCACTGCTAATCTCCTGCTTGCACGGCTGTAAATACAGGCCACTGAAATCAGTCCCTACAACAGCACACCTTCTGGAGGGAGGTTCTCCAAGAGGGGGGAGAAATGAAGCTGTCTGGCTGCTGCATTGATTCAAAGCCCAGGAAGGACAAACACAGTTTGTTCCCCACTGAGCCTTTGAGAGGCCTCAGGATGTCTGGTTGGCCATTCCAAGGTAGTCATGAGCCATAAAGGTTGCTCTTGTGGAGGTCCAGCATCTACAAAACCCCTGCCTGTCAGTCAAGGTGCTGTTTGATGGCAGGAGGCAGCATCCTAGCCAGCCTGGAAGTGGCTATTTCTATCAAGTTGAAGGCTTGAAAGATTATACTGAGATACTTTAGACCTTAATACACTTTCCAAAAGACCCTGCTGTTGGGTCAAAACCAGTTGGAACAGGGAAGAGAAGAGGACTATGGACTGGGAGGGTGAGAAATTCAAATATGGTTCCACATAGAGATGGAGTACATTTTTTGGAGGAAGCTGCCCTTGAGTTTTCAGTCATCTGGAAACTAGGGGAAGACTTACAAAACCCCAAATGACCAGTTGGTGCAATGGACATATAAGTCACAGGGGAGAGGACAGCTAGAAGATGGTCTCTTCAATGAGAGGACAAAGCAAAAGAGCAAACTTCCATTCATCACTCCAACTGATAAAAGCCAACCTCACCACTTCTGACATTCAATGGGACATTTTGAACCAGGAAACCCTTATGTATGTCCCAGGTTAGAGAGGCAGGAAGGCAGAGGTGTGAGGAAGCACTCCTGTACTTACAGCACCATAGTTCTTCCTGCAGTTATGTCCACGCCAGTATCTCTGAATCATCAGGACTGAATTTCTCACTTTCAGGAAATTGGACCTGCAAAAGCATTTCAATTATTTACCTCTGTGGTTTGGCCACAAGTTATCATCATCTCCTGGGCCTTATTTCTTTGAGATTTGAATCTGAGGGTCCAGGTGGAACAACCATCCCATTTTTGGCTTAAAAATGTCTCCTTCCCCAACTTTCCTTGCTTTCATAAAAACTTCTGTAGGCACTCTCTCTGAGAGGTCTCTGCAGGGAGATTATGCCACATTATGGAAATGGGAAGAACAGGAGATGATAGGAATCCCAGCCCAGCATCCTCTTCTCACACCTAAAATCTCATCCCTATGTGTCCTTCCCATTTCATTCTAGCACCTGAAAATGGATTGAATCCCACCCAAATGACTGAAAGCAAACCTCACCAACACCACGCTGCCATCCCTATCTGCTCCTCCAGTCCTTCTCAGCCTGATCTGATCCTACCTGTAGACAACATGGAGACAATTGTGTTGGGAGGCCTTGGGTGGTTTCGTCTCACTACAATCAGTGTGTGTGAAAGATTGATGAGTTATTTAGCATGTGCCCTTTCTGCAAAGCACAACCTGAGTCACAGCTGTGGCTTGGACACTCAAAGAGCATAAAACCCCAAGAAATGTCCCTCCTCTGCAGGTGAAGCTTGTCCTTGGCTGTGGCTCCCCCTCTTCATCCACAATAGTGCCATGAGCTACCTGTCCTCTTCCTATGTCTTGAAACTGGGTTGCAAAGGGAATAGTTCTGAACCCTCTGGGCTTTGGGGAGAGCAACTTTAGTAGCAGTGGTGACCCAGCGTTCTCTCGGCAGTCTTGTGGGGATCTCCATAGATTGGAGATCATGGCCTCAGCATGGCCTTCAGGTGGCTCAGAGCCCTCTGCTGCACTGTCATAGCAACACCACATTCCCTGAAGATGGCACTGAACAGGGACAGAACATCCTATTCTGTGCAGGTTTGAGGCAGATAACACAGTTATCCTCTTGTTTCCTCTACTGTTTTCCACTAGTACTTGCTTCACCTGAGTGTCAACATATCAGGGGTCCCCTCTGGTCTTCTAGGCACCAAAGAAGTGATGCAGCCTCCAGGATCCACTTGTTGGATGAAGCATCCCACATAGCCCACCTCCCATTTGGCAATGGGGTTCATACCTACCTGTCTTTATACCCACGGACCACCTTCTGGATGAGGATGACTTTGTCCGTGATGGCCTTGTCTCTCTCAATCTCCAGCAGCATGTCGTGGTGGTCCTGTGGGAGGAAGCAACACAACATCAATGTCTCAGGCTCTTCCTCTGCCTGATATGTGGTCAGAGTGGGTGGTACAAGACCCTTCCCCAGGATAACTGATGAAAATAAACTCTGGGGTCATTTTACATCCCAAGTATTATGCCACTTGCTCACTGGGAAGTCCTAACATAAACCCTAGTGATCTATAGTCTTTATTCCCAAATGAATCTGGTCATCCAGAAGCTGCAAATGCAATACTTCGCAGTCTGAAAACAGCTGAATTACACTGCCCCTCCCTGCAGAGCTCCCTCCTAGTGCTCTCAGCCATGGGAGCAGCTCCTAGGAGCACTGGAGAGGTTTGCAAACAAACTCCAGGCTACCTGGGTCCCATCACTTCTTCCAGCCAAGACTGCAATGCTTCCCTAACCTAAGGAAAAAAAAGCTCTTCAAAACACTGAATTTCCTTTGCCCTGAGGCTTTCAGATACACCAATCCAAGCTTTATTCTGATTCCTCCCATGTTGTGTGTGATGCAGCTTTCTTTCCCAGGCATGGCAAGCTGAGCCCTGCCACACTGCGTGCAGCAGAGGCAGTTCCACATGTTTCCTGCTCTGCTCGACCTCCTGCGGCCCCTCAGGGCCTCCCAATTTCTCTGTTTCCTGCCCTGACAGCTGTGAAATCTTGATAACAGGCTCTGGAAAGAGCAACTAGTGCCAACAAGTTCTGGGGAAGAGATGGGGGTGTTTGTGCTGGCAGTGGGATTTGGGGGTGAATTTAGGTGTAAGCAATCACGGTTTATCACTGTGATTTTTGCTGAAGAGAAGCCTCACCTTCCAAGAACAGCAGAGGAATGAGTTTGTAAGAAAAGATGAGTGTGTAAGGGGCTGCAGGGGACCTGCAGTGTTGGACTGCTCTGCTTTAGCTGGACTGATGCAGAAAAGGAGACTGTAGGCACATCTTGGGTTGCGCAAGAATGTGCAGAAGAAAAATGAATCTGTTGTGCTCATGTCCCTCTCTCTGCAGGGCTCTGCATGGGCATCCCTCCTGCTGCTGTGCCTTTTGGGTGAAGGCAGGAGAGGTAGCTGAACCACTCAGCCCAGGAGGGAAAAGGCTGTGCACTGGATGTGATCACTTTTGTGTCGGTATGGATTTGTGAATGCATCAGAGCTGGCACCATGTCAGCACCTCCTCCTGCCTGCTGCTCCTAAACCGGCCCCAAATGTTCTGTCTTAAGCCAAGGTCTACCCACTGACATGCCAGCCCAGAGACCATGGAAAAGGGGTATGTCTTGTGATGGAAAGGAAATGGTAGGAGACACCTCCAGAGGCAAGGATCCAAGATGGATCCCAAGAGGGAATGTGGAGAACCACCCACCTTTAGAAATATCTTTGTCTTGCCAATCTGCCAGTCATCATGCTTCCCCAGCACTGCTTCAGCAATGCGCTGGCAGGTCCCACGCAGGTCACCCTGACAGAAAAGGAGCTGGGATTCACCAGGACCAGACTCATCCACTGCTCCTCCCAGGCCCAGTGTAAACCTCTTCTGGTCCCAAATCCTGCAGTTTTCTGCTAACGAGCTTTTTATGGCTTTACTGTCACTTTGTTTAAGATGAGTGAGACAGCCTGAATACGGTACCTGTCCCTGCCAGCCCTGTAACCATTTTTCTTCACTTGGAAAGCCCAGAGCACCACTGTGACACTGGGGGATCATATGTTGCATAGTTGATTTTGGAGAGGAGGCACACCCCATAAATATCTCTGGAGATTGCCCGGCAGAGAGTGCTCCCTGCCTGTGAAGGAGGACTCTTACCTGCTTGTAGGCTGGCTTCACCCCCGGCATGAGCACCCGGTAGCGGTCCACGAACTCCACGAAGGTGTAGCGGATGGGGTACCCCGCCCGGCGGATGCGGATGGTCTCCATCATCCCTGAGTACCGCAGCTGACGGACGCACAGCTCCCGGTCAAACAGCTGCGGGGGTTACAGGACACCAAATCAAATCACCAGGGGTTTGAGTACAAATCTTTCAGGGCTAGTTCATTGCACTTATGGGCAACCGTGCTGTGCTCCACATGGGCCTGATGAGGCACAGGCTGCTGGAGACATTTTTGAATTTCTTTGGATGGTTTTGTTATCTAATTCATCCCACGCCTTTTTCTTGGACTAACCAGAACAATACTCAGAAGCAGCAGCATGGTATGATATATGGACCCAGAGAACATCAGCCAGGATCTCAATACAATTTTTTCCCCGCTAAAGCACATTTCAGAAGGAAGTAAAAGTTTTAGAATAACATAAAGTAACAAACAGCCAGGACTTTCCACTGACCTTTCACTTCCGCCATGCCATTTCCTATCACTATCAGTACGTTTTCCTTCAAAGGCAGGGACAGAAAATGATCTCTCAGACAATGTTCTCTTTTGCAGTCACCCTGCACAGCTCTGTGTGCCTTTATCTGGGATTGCTTTTCCTTTGGATTATTAAGCCAAGGCCACAATTAAATTTAGCAAGAAATCACATTTCATGTCACACTGCAGTCTCTGGTTTAGTGTGAGCTCACCCACTTATTTGTTTCATGGGGAGATTAATTTCTCTTTGTCTGATTCTTTCAAACCTCAAACTGTTTTCCTGTCTCACTGAAAGTTTTGTAGACAAATAGTTTGAACAGAGACTTCTGGCTTAGTACTTGTAAAACCTGATGAAATACAGACTTCCTATGCAGAAGTCAAAATACCAGACTGAATTCCAGACACCCAGGTGTAAAAACAGTTCATAATCAGGGCATATAGAATGATTTGCTAACATCAGTTCAGGATGTACACCTATTTCTCATCATTGCCTATGTCCAAAAAGAAGGTCTTGTTCTAATCTCTGCTCAGATGATAATCACACATCAGACATATTGTTAAACATTTACCAAAAATATTCCATTAACTGGTTTTTACTCTCAGCAAAACCAGGATAAGAGCACAGTGAAATGGTCTGAGAGACCACCAGACCTTTTGCTCTACATCCTATTAGGTTCTCTGAACAGCAAAAATAAGTTTCAAACAAACACTGCTTGTAGATAACAGCCCTGAAATTCAGGATTTTATACTTTTCTGCACTCAGCTGAGCTTTGCTAACAGACATTGACTTTAGATGAAGCTCCAGCCCTGGCTAGATTATTTATTAAATAAAGTTCTTCCTTTCCAAACAGTACCACAATTAAGTTTGGCAGGCAGGAAACAGTGATTGCTCACAGCATCAGTGTCTGATCCTGCAAGGTGTGGGGAGTACATCAAAGTGTGCAGCACCCACCTTATCACCTGCCTTCTGCTGCAAAACTCGGAGAGCCCTTCCATGAGCAGTTTGTGGTCAGGGTGGTTGAGAGCCCTCTCCCTCCTTCTTATTTGCTCCCAAAAGTTTACCCCCATAATGTTCATTGCTTTTGAAGAAAATCATTGTGAACTGGAGCAAGGTAACTCCTCTCATGTTTCCTCTGTGCTATTTTGCCCTTTTTCCTCTGCTTTTAGAACCATGCTTTTGTAATTGGTGAAGAAAAAAAAAAATAGGCAGTGGGAATGACCAAACAGGATTTAAAATAAGGGAGATCCATTGTGAGCAAAGATTTTTAGGAAAACACCCATGGGAAGATGATTTTTAGAAAGCACTGAACTCTGCCACAGAACTAAACCCATAGCTCAGCTGAAGTCTCTGGCAGGAAGGAGCCTACCCCCTATGGAAATGGAGAGGAATTTCCTATAGGATAAGGGTCTGCAGGGTGAATTCCTTGAGATTGTCCTTGAGAAGAAAGGCAGGGTCAGCCTTTATGCCCTGCAAAACGTTTTGGGGTGCTGTTGGACTGCAAAGCAAGTGCCTGATTTTTTCAACCCTTTAGTGACTCTGTTGCTTGCACAGCAGGCTGTGGGTTGCTTTTCCAAGCATGCAGGCTCAATCCTGACTCCACTGATGCCCACAGGAGTTTTGCCAGTAACTGCAGGGCAGAATGACTCCACGGGCAGTCCCATACAAAAAGCAACCAGGAGAGAAAAGCAGGACTTACCATGGGCTTCTTGTACTCATTGGGCTTGATGCAGCGGACAAAAAAGGGCTGGCACACGCTGAGAGTCCTCATCAACAGCTCCAGGGAGCGCTTGAACTGGCTGCTGAGCGTCGGCGAGCGCTTCCTCGTCTCCGCTCCCTGAAAAACCGCAGCGCAGCAGCGCACTCAGGAAATGAAAGGATAACACTGGCTTTCCCCTCTGGCCACGTCCCCTGGAACCTCCTGCAACAGCCAGGGCTGGAGGGGGAGCGGGGCCAGAGGTGGCTGAAAGTTGTGGCAGGAGAGGGGAAGGGCAGAGCCTGTGAACTTGCAATGGCCGGGCACCGGCAGCCTACTCCATATGGCTCTGTGCAGGCAGGAAAAGTGCCATCGTTTAATTTCTCCTGCTTGAACCTCCCTGTGTGACTGGAAAACCCATCTTCCCTGTGCAGAGCCAAGAGGAAGATCTGTCTATAGGAGCAAACAGGCTCTTCTGGGCCATCAAAATTCTCTGTATTACAGCCTGGGGCAGTGCACCTGCCCGGGGATGCTCTCAGGAGCAGTGTGGGCTTCCCTGTCCCCATGCATTGCAGCATGGGCATGCCAAATCCTCTGTCATGGTTCCTCGTGTCAGGCAGGGCTCCTCCTGCTCCCTGGAACAAGAACCAGAGACTCATTTAGGGTAAAAAATAACCCAGGAGAATGCTTGTTGCAGGGTGACTCTGCAACAGTTCCAGAAACTTCGGCTGAGATTCCTCAGTCTGTACTACCCCAGATTTGAGTTGCTTTTGGAGAAGAATATTAACTAGACTAAATGAGGTGAGTATTTAGGGAGATCAGGAAGATTTGGAGTATTTTTCTTGGTTCAGCTTCCCTGGTCAAATTAATAATCCAATCTCTGTTTTGGGGCAAGTGTTTCTAAATGAGACTGTGTATGTTTCCCTTAATAGTCCCTTCTCCCTGTTTTGAGAAAACCTTGTTAAACCACCTCCAAATCAAATCCCTAGCTCATTTCATGTGCCAGAAACTATTACCTGAGCTCATTACACATCAATCACAGTGGTGCTGTGTGTCTAGTGGGATCTGGTGCCCAGGGAGCCTTTGTGGGGCAGCAGGTAATGCTGGAGGGCTGGAAGAAGAGTTGGGCACCAGGAGGTTACTCCCTCTCAACTAAAGACAGGCTGAGCATGTAACATGACCTGTGACATGACCTGATGGCTAGAGAATTCCCAAAGGGAGAATTCCAGCAGGATTTTAATGTGTTTTTCTTTCAAATATCCTCTTATTTGCACGTGGTCAAGCCATGTGTGGAGTCACAAAATCCTCATCTGCACTGGCCTTGCTGCCATGTTTTGCAGTGTTTATCTGCACATTTCTGTTACTGTGTTTATTTCTACTTTGCTAAAATTTTTACATATGCTTCACCACACATCACTAATAACCTTTAACATTCTCACCCCCCAAAACTGAGGAATTCCATAGAATCACAGAATAGTTTGGATCAGAAGGGATTACACATTCCCTCTAGTCCAACCCCTTTGCCACGAACAGAGAGTTTACACAGCTCAGGCTCGATGTGATGTTGAGACAAACCCAATCAAGACAAGCACAAAATCGTCATGGAATTCCAACAAGAGAAAACCCAGCTCATGCAAACACCACAAAAACCTGGCCTGCTTGCCAAGAACAGCATGGGGGGCTACCAGCAATCTCTCCCAGCAAAATCCTCCCCAGAAGGACAAACTGTTAACAAATCTGGGGTAATTAATGGATACAGCTGCTACCTGCAGAGCACTGGAGAGTCTGATGCTCCTATTTGGTTGCAGATTTTCTGAGGAAAAGGCTGTTTCAGCAAGAATCCTGGTTTGAAAGGCTTTGATGAATGTTTTCTCATCACATTGCTAATTATGCACACGAGGTCACCTCTGTGAGGTGGGGAAGGATAGCCACAGGGGTTGGAAGCAGCAACAGATGCAGGAGCAGGGCTGGCAGTCTGAAACAACTGCATGTTAGCCAAATTTTAGTCAGTTTGGGCTTGGCTGGGAGAGATCATTTTTAAGCCATGGTGTTAGGAAGGGAGCAAAACTTTGTACAAGGGTCTACAAGGGAATGTACGAGTGGTTTGCTCCCAGACAGCAAGAAATGCCTCTCCAGCTTGCTGGTGCCTTGCATTTCTTTCCTGCATGCATCCAGATCTGGCAAAAAAGCAGTGATGCCATCTCCATCCTTACATCTGAGGGCTTTTTGCTGGGAGGGGTTGGAAGGAAGGGACAGTGACCAGAGAGCAGCTTGTCTTCCTGTCCAAATAGTCAGAGCAGTCTGGGCTCCCCCTGTCAAGACCACATCATCCCATTCAGGGACAACATTTCAGGGCCTGACAATTGTGCACAGACCCCTCTCAATGGTGGGCACCACCCCATGGGCACTTTTCAGGCTCTCAGAGGTACAATAAATAACCTGACAAGTGTTTTGCATCAGCCTCATCCTTCAGGGATGGGTGACACCACTCAATTGTGGTTTCTTCTGCCTCACCTCAACACCAGCTTGGAGAGAATCACACCTCTTCCCTTACTTCAACAAAATGACCCTTCAACAAAATGACTTAAAAAAAAAAAAAAAAAAAAAAAAGGAGTGGAGCAGCCTCTCAATACAGCCTAGCAAGGCACTGATAATACAGGATTTACTGCAGAGGAGAAGCACTTTTTAAGCTAAAGCCAGACCCAGTACCCATAGACTGATGGAGAAAGGGTTGATACTGCTTTTCCCTGGCCAGACACTTCCTAGCTTTCAAATTCTGAGACTGTAACATCTTTGGGACTCAGACTCTCTTCATTTGTGTTCATACAAAGCCCAGTAGAAGGGAGGGTGAGACCTGCGTAAAATGGGGAAAGATGAGCAGGATTCACAGGTGTTGTACCCCAGACTGCAGCACTCAGCCTGCACTTAGCATCAAAGGAGGAAAACACTCAAAAACAGAAGAGCAAAACAAGAAAAAGAAGAGAAATAGATGATTTACAGAAAAGGAGCATGCAGAAGAGAGTTTAGAATGATGTGCAGACCAGCATGACATCCAGACATGCTTCAATTCTGCTTCTTTCTGCCATCTCAAGCCAGTCTGAACTTTGGAAGTGCAAACCCATACATGGCTGTTTGCAGTAACACCAAGACAAAAGGCAAGGAGAATTGCAACTACAAGGAGAAATGTCACTGAGCCAGAAATGGTAGGGGTTATTCCTTGTGTCTCTTTGCACCTTCTCCTCCTTGAATGACAAGGCTGCAGGTGCAGCAGAAACACATCAGGAGATGGCAGCCTGCTTCAGTGGAAATGCAGAAAGATGAAATGCTTGAGGACATCTAGGGAAGGAGGGTGAAGCATGTGCCACCAGCAATACTCTGGGGAAAGGTTCTGGACAAAGGACCATCCTCCCATCTCTTTAGGATTGTATGGTCACTAAACTGAGCCATGCCAATGTGACATGCAGTCTCTGGGCAAAATGATGCTTTTCTTTGTAATATTTTTATATGAAATGTCACTGGAGTGACCTTCAGGTGACCACTGAAAGCTGAGGCCACCTCATTCTACAGCATCATATAGTGAAGAGAGTCTTCCTCCTAAAGGCTGTGCAGTCTGGAAAGTGCCTTCCAATGCAATGGTGACTTGGGTTACATAACAGTGCCAAGTATCACTGTTTTGAACTACAAGCTTATTGAGATGCATATATATATATACACATATATGTGTGTATATATATATATATGAAAAATCATTTTTATCTTGGCTGTTCCACCTTTACTTCAGTGTCTAACAAATATGAACTATTATTATTCATTAGAAAACCTACAAACCACAAAGTTTAGTTGTAAGATCAACTATGATAACAACAAAACTCCCATTTCCCTGTATCACCTGTTGACATCTTCGGAGGAAAAAACTGGTCTAAACATTTCTGACAGATTTTGCACATTTGTCTCCTGGATTTAATCCCACCATAGAATCACAGAATTATTAATTGTTTGGGTTGGAAGGGATCTTAAAGTTCATTTAGTTCTGACCCCAGTGCCATGGGCAGGGACACCTTCCATTAGACCAGGTTTCTCAGAGCCCCATCCAGCCTGGCCTAGAACACTTCCAGGGATGGGGCATCCACAGCTTCTCTGGGCAACCTGTGCCAGTGCCTCACCACCCTCACAGGAAAGAAATTCTTCCTAATACCTCAAGTAAACATTTTCCTTTTCACTTTAAAGCCATTCTCCTTGTCCAATCACTCAAGGCCTCAAGGCCCTCTCCAGCTCTCTTGTATCCTAACTCAGGAAAGACTATTATTTTTTTTTACAACTGTAGAGCAAGGCCCAGTGATATGTTCCAATTGAAACAATTTTCACCATGATACAGAGGGGAAGGAGTCCACCTCTGGAATTAATGTCTTTCAGTCATTTTGGGTCAGATCCTCCTCATTGGAATTCCAAATCCAAACATCCAAGATACTGCAGAAGTAAAAAGGGATGAAATTCAGCCCCATGCAAAGAGCTGAATTTTGAAAAGTAGGCTAATCCTCTAGTTATCAAGGGGCTGAGGAAATGTGAGCAGTCACAAAGCTTATATCATAAATTTTTTAGCACACAATATTACCTTATGGCCAAATAACTAGCAAGCAAGGTTTGGAAGTTATCAGAACCAGTCAGCAGTTGAGATGCAACAGAAAAGACGCAAAAGAGGTGCTAAAAGGCTGTTTTGATGATCACAACAAAATTTCATATTATCTTGTCTTTGAAGGCTTGGATCTGAGGTCCCCCCTGAAAAAGAAAATGTTTCCACCTCCAAAAATAATAGCATAATAATTTCCTAACAACCCAGAAATACAATCCAGGGATCTCTGCATGTGAGCTGTCTTGCCTCAGAAAGTGTAACACAGGGTGAGATTTGCAGTTGTTTGGAGGAATAATGTCCCACTGCAGCCAATGGTGGCACCACGGTAAACAACAGCCAAATTCCAGATGATCCATCTGAAGTTATTTAGAATGATTCAAATATCAGGAAAAAATCCTCAAAACCTTGGCTGAGCCTGGTTCTGATTTTATCCAAACCAAATTCCCATCACTACAAAGTTCTTCTGAGTTGCGTCCTAGAATTAAGTGACACAGTCATACCCCTGTACCTATTCAACAAGCTGTAAAAATGCTCTCCAACATTTGGTCACTTGAAATGGATCCTCTATAGATAGTGCAGGAAGAGGAATAAACCAACAGGAGTAAAGCACAATCCTTGCCAAGGAGAGGTGAGTATACAAAAGAGGAACTCATGTATTCAGTTTACCTTTGGTGTGGGTGTGGGCGACTGGCCAAATGTGCTGGATGCATAGCCACAGAGAAACTACACGAAGCACAGGTAAAAAAACAAAACAAAACACAAAACAGAGACAGAGAAGAGCAAATAGTGAAAAGAAGGAATAACTGAAATGGGAGCCTGACATTTTTAGTCTTGGAAGTCCAGTTGTTATATATCTCATGAACAAAATGCATTAATTCTTAGATTTTTGTATGACCCTCTCCTGGATTTTTTCCTTCGTCTTGATGTTCACTTCTCTGAGGTAACTGCCAGTGTTCAGCTCTTGCTTCTTGGAAACAAACTTTATACATTTTTAAACCTCACTATCTATCCAATTTCAGCCATTCCCACTCTTCTACCTCACACATCTCTGCTCTCAATATACAGTGGCCGGCAAGGTGCCAGGAACAAACCACAAAAACTGTAAAGAAATCTCGCTCTTCCTCCCTAATTTTAATCCCCAAATCAGGTATTTTTGATAGAATTTAAACTTTTGCCAAGGGGAAAGACACCCCGCCCCCCAGTTTCCCATTTGTTTTTCACTTTACAGGGTTCCATCCTCCACTGCTCCTTCTACCTGTTCCTTGAACAAGCAGTGCTGCCAGACCATACCAGCTGATTCCTCAGAGGAACAGTGTACAAGTCCCACTTAATCCATAATTTCACCTGGCACCACTCAAAGCAATGTTCCTGTTCAGCAAACACATGCAGATAAACCCTCTCTGTGATGACCATGAATAAATGAGACTTTACAGCCCCATGTGCTTCAGAAATGCCCAGTTCACCCCACAGGTTTCATTGTGTACAGGTATTAGGTCTTTCAGGGACCAAACAGTTACTACAACATTCAAATATACAATCTCAGCCAGTTATCAAATTTCTCTGATCTGTGGCTTTCTCAAGTTTCTGGAATATAAGGGCCCCATCTGAAAGACTGAAAGTAAAGTAGATGTGGACTTACTTGTACCTGACTCACAAAATCCTACAAACTCATCAATAAGCTCCTGAGGACCAAAGTTTGGAACGTGTAGAGCAAAATGCCTCAGGATTTGATTCAGGCCTTAGCAGAACAGCCACTTGTCTCTCTTTAAGAGATGTTACATTTGATTGACCAAGCCTAAGTGTCTCTGGAAATTTCCTACACATGGGGCCTCACTGAAGCTGGGGGAAGGCATGCACAGCTCCAAGGCATTCCAAGGACACTTCACCACAGAGCTTTGCTACGTGCAGTCAATTTCTGTGACCCAGGCTCACTTGCTCCTTCTTTTGGGGCACATGTCCTAATAAAGGGGCTGCAGACATTAATAAACGTTGGTGGAAAGCAATGGCAAAAACATCTCAGCCCCATGTTGGATCCTGCTTGGTTGAGAATTTTGGTGGCGGTGTTCAGGAAATTAGTGCTCTCCAGGTTCACAGCGACAGTGTGCATGACTAGAGGAGCTTGCACACGATGTTGGCTCTTCTTCCAGTTCCATGACATTGGGCTAAAAATCTCTCATTCCAAAAAGAAACTCAGGCATCATTAATGTATCAAAGCACAGAGACCACCACTTGGGACAGATTCTGAAGATGTCTAGTGAAACCATAAAAAAACCTCAAACAGTTTATGTTAAAAAAAAGGGGGGATCCAATGTTTTCAGAGGTTTCAGTTCTCAGATCCTAGACAACATCCAGGCAGACATCCCAACTTTGCTATTAATATAATTCCAGCATATTTTAAAGATGCTTTGGTAGGGGTCCCTGTGAGAAAGCTTGTGTGACTGTTTAAACCCTTTCACTGATGCCCCAGAGTGCATCTCTGCTCTGCCCAAAGAAGAAAGAAATCACTTCCAAGGTCAACTGCAAAGCTTACACCAAAAATAAAAAGCAGCAAGGAATAAGCAATCAAAAGCAAAGTAAGCAGCAGCACTGATGCTAAGGGAGTTAGTGTCTACTTCAACAGGAGTATCCACTTCTGAGGATAGCTCTGAACCCAACAGGAGTGTCATGCCAATTGGTAGCTTAATTAGTAATTGATAAATGTTCGTTTATTCCAAATGAAGTCAAAAGGGTAATGACCATTAATTTCATCAGGAGTAAAACTGAATGGCTGAAGTTTATGAACAAGGCTTGAAAAACAGCATGTAGCATACTCAAAGAAATGTCTTGGGAATGTAAATATTTCTTTCCCTTGGCAAATAAAGGAATACAGCACTTACAAATTGGCACTCCTGAAAGTCCCTAAATCCCTTGGTCCATCAGTGGCATTGGCTGGCATTTGGAAATGGGACTCCGACTGTCAAAAAATGTGTTTGCTTTGAAAAATGTTATTCCCACACCCTCTGCAGTCCCATGACTCTTGCCTTGGGAAAGACTGGGGAATCTGGCCATAGTGACTGATCTGTATAGGCTTTCAGATTCTGCAAGATTGACATCTTAAAACACTTTCTACTTTAATCCTGGGAGCAGGGATGAGTAGAGAGATTTACATGTCCAACTTCTTGAAGAAAATATTGCACATTTGTGTTACTAAAGTGAAATGGTCACTAATCTCAGCATTTAAGCTGGTATCCCAGTAATAAATGTTCAAATGGGATGGAAAGGGTTTCAGCAGTAACTGCCTTTCTCTGAAACTTCAGGGCACACAGTCTTTTCTCACACCGAGTGTGGAGTAGACACATAACCTCCTGGAGAACTGGGATGTGGAAAGAGGAGCTTTGAAGTTCAGCTTTCATAACTCTCTCTGCTGTTGTAACAGTAAAACACAACTGTTCCCTTCAAGTCTTCTTGTGGTGCTTAAGGACCAGCAAGACTGTCCTTTTGTTCTACTCTGGTTGACAAGTATTTGGCTTTTACTTGGACTCATAGAAAGGTCTGGGTTTGAAGGGACCTTCAAAGTCACCTAGTTCCAACCCTCCTGCCATAGGCAGGGACACCTTCCAGTAGGCCAGATTGCTTGAACACCTGAACACTTTGAGGGATGGGGCATCCACAGCTTCTCTGGGCAATCTATATCAGCATCTCACCACCCTCACAGGTAAGAACTTCCTAACACCTAATCTAAACCTACTCTCTGTTAGTTTACTTCTCATTCTATAATACACACATCCGGATGACCTAACTGGAAGGCACAGTTACTTTCTCTCAGATTTCTACAATCACAAACCTGATTGTTCCAATCCCTACACAAGTCTGAGGGGCCAGGATAGCAAAAAAATAATATTTGATGAACCAAATGCAGTGAACTGGGGGCACGAATGTAGATGCACCCATGACACTGCATTAACACTTCCTGATGGTTGACTCTCACTAGCAGGTTTGGAACACCCCAAGGAGCATCAGAGCAATATGACTCTGCAAATCTTCCACCCCTTCCAGGAACACCCCTCCTCCTGAATAAACATCTTCTCCCGCCTGCATTACCATTGCCACATCTGCTTGGAAGATCTGCTTGATGAATTTGTTTTTTGAGGAATGCACCAGCTGAATGATGTCTCCATGCAGCGTGTCCCTGTTTTTCTCCAAGAAACCTAGAGAAATAATGGGACAACACATAGATGACACAGTGCAACATGGTCAGCACATGAGCTGCAAGCAGCTTCTGGGTTGTTGGATTACTGGATGTTCTTGGTGAGGTAATGGGAGTAATGAGTGGGCAGAGAGAGAGAGACCATGAGAAGGAAGACAGAAGTGCATCTTCAGACTGGACTGAGGATGCAGTGGTGCAAAGCACTGCCATTCTGTCACAGGAACACATGAATGAAACAGCACCAAACTCTGCAGCTCATGGGCACAGCTGGGGGGTTAAGTCATTGCAGCCAGAAAAGGAAAACATTGACACGACCAAGGACTACCACGCTGCCCTGCTCCAACACAGCAGTGGCTTGTCTGCCCATGAATATCCCCTCACCCCCTGCAGTGCCCTAGGAGCTGCCCCATACCTTTTGTTTCGTAGTAAACAATTCCAGCAAAATGGTTAATGCCAAACTGGGTTTCGTAGTTATTCTTCGGAGGAATGTAGTTGGTGTTAAGCTTGTGCTGGGAGTTCAGCTTGTGCAACATGGTGGCATCTGTACCCTGTACATGCACGAAAAAATCTGACATTTAACCAAGGCTGTTCCCATTGAAATAATTTTCCAGTCAATAGCACATTTCTTTCTTGACTTGGTGACAATGTACATTTATGTGGAGAAGTAATATGTTGGAGAAGATATGTCAAGTGCAAAAAGTACAGAAATTAATTAAATATCATTGGTATGTAGTTCTGTATTCAAAATAATGCTCCAAAAGGAGTATATTTAACATTATTTCTCTTAAACTTTGCCAATAGATGTTTTTGAGCCTCTTGCAGGAATATTTTCCCATCAGAAACACTTGTTTCTGTGACACTGACGGAAGAACATGTAAGAGAGCAAAAAAAGCTATAAATAGGCAGGCCACTGGTGAATGTGTGTTTGGGGCTGAGCAGATCTCTCACAGGTTGCCAGCATGCAAGTGCAAAGGGGATAAAATCAGGAGGGCCACTGGCAGCAAGGTTGAATAGAAAAAACACACCTTGGGGAACTTGCTCTCCTCGTCAATGAGGGAGATGATGTTCATAGGCTTGATGGCAATCATGTCCAAGGCATCCTGGTTATCCGTGAACTCGATGTGCTGCCAGTTGATGTTCTCCAGGTTGTACTCCTCCTGCTCTAGCTTGAACACGTGGCGCACAAAGAACTGTTGCAGGTTTTCATTTGCAAAGTTAATGCAAAGCTGCTCAAAACTGTGGAGGGAAGGTCAAGAAAAGGCCTTTTTATATACACACTCGTTAATTTTTTCTACATCTCTCTTCATGCTTTTAGCAATACTCTCAAATCTTGTCAACCACTCAGTAAAGCTGCTGTTGGCTTAGAATTTCCTCATCGGTTCAGACAATCAGTTTTTTTTTCCCAAAACAATGTTATGTGTGTGGTCTAAATCAATTTAGAAACTGATTGATTAGCTCTGATAATTTCTCATATAGAAATAGGCTTGGTCCTACCCAGTCCACTTCACTTCAGTAGAGGTGAAAGGACTGCAAGACCTTGAGCTTGGGCTTGTAAAGGAGGATTAAGATCTGGTTCTCCTTTTGCAGGCTCCATACCTGTTCACAGTGAAGTTCTCAAAGCCAAAAATGTCAAGAAGGCCAATGGATCTCCTGATACTTTTGAGTTCCTGGGAAGGAGGTCTGTAAATTGCAGCATTGATCTTCTCCACAATCCACACAAAAAGTCGCCCATAAATTCCCTGCAACATTCCAAAGATGGAGCTCACTGAGACAGTTCAGCAGTTTGTCCTGCTAGTCTGCGTCACCACTTCACCCTTGATGGCACAGGTTCTCCTAAAGCATGGCCAACAACCAGACAGTCCCAGAGGATGTGCTCACCAATGTTTGTACCAGACTCTTGGCATGGTTTAAAGCTTCAAGAACCATTATGTAGATCAAGGAAAACAGACCCAAAAGCCTAGCTAAAAGACAACTGAGAGCAAACCCCCAAATGTGGATAGTGCTACATTTTGGATCTTTGGGCTTGCTGTGAAGCCAGACAGTCCTTTCCTTGGTTTCCACACATTTCTCTCTACAGATCAGCAGAGCAGAGCCATGTTACACTGCAAGAACATCTTGCTCACTTGAACAAGGTGCTCACTGAAACAGTGCAGCACTGGCTGAACAGTCTGATGATCTAATGACACAGATATTGCTGCTTCAGTAACTCCAGAACTTCATGCTTTAAACTGTTGTTAATTTTTATTTTATAAGCTACAGTAGTGTGACCAAGAGGGGAGACTAATTCAAAGGCCCGTCACCACTAGAGAAGACACTGCAGGCTAGCTAGCTTTCAAACCAGCTTGATCGACCAATTCCCCACAGATAAAATGAGGACCCAAGTTGGTCAAGGCATGCCAATAATTCTTGTCTTGCAATTTTACATGGGGCTGCAAACAGCACACCAGTGATCCACACCTATCCCATCAACCTTCTTCACTCCAAAGCCTCAAGATGTTCCAAGTGCTCTGATGGCTTCTGGACTGCTCTATCCCTGGCCTTGTGTTGTTCAGCTGTATTTATTGCTGCTTATGTTCCCAAATCCTGAAATTTGGGTGTGTGTACTGGAGGTGTTGGTAGAGTTGCTCTGATTTACAGCACCTGAGGATCTTTCTAGAATCTGAGGAAAAGCCATTTCAGAATGCTGGGTCCTTCAGCAGGTCCCCTTTGAGTACAGACAATCCCCAATCCAGATGGCAAATCCCTTGCAGAGTAGGTGACATACATTCCTTCCACCTCAACTCTTTGTACATCCCAAGTAGAACATGGTTTCAAGTGCATTTGCTGATCTGAGCTCACACAGGCACCAAGCGAGACCCTTTTCCTGTGCAGTGGATGCTCCAGTCTCAGAAGGGGCAAATTTCTTCAGCTTATCAAGAGAAGGCACAAGGAAATGCCCTGAGACTTACCTTTACAAAAGCGTCCCTCACATCCAGTGCTTGTTCCATGCTGAGAGGGGTGGAGACAGTTTCACCCCTGGTGATTATGGTCCGGCTGGTAAGGCAGTTCATCACGTCCTGAGGCTCAACCTGACAGACAACATCAAACACAGCTGCTGTACAGGGGAGGTACCTCAAATGAAGACACAGGCATTTTCAGAGAGAAAAATTAACATTTTTTTATACTGTATTTTAATCTGGAAGGTGTTCTTGTGATTTAGCATGAGATGTTAACGAGGTGGGGGAACACAGGATGAGAAGGCAGAGCAAAGCCTGCAAAGCTGTATGCTACCAGCATGGGTTAAAGCTTTGCATCACCTTGATCCTTTTTTATACTTCATCAGGGAAATGTCCACTGTCTAAGTGGACAGAGAACTGTGGATCACACTCTGGGCCAGCAGTGCCTATGGAGATGAGGTGATGCCCCTGTTAGCTCTTGAGAAGGCCACTGAAGAATGCCCCAGTCACTGCATGGACAATTTCACTGAGGGTCATCTCACCTCCCTCTTCAGACACACAGAATATATATGACATCTATCTCAAATACCATTATGAACTTTATTTATATCGCTGAGGGAAACACCCTACTTTAGGGACTGAGGTATTCTGGATGCCCTTTCTAGTACCATGTGCTAGACCCACCAGAGGGTCTGTTCCTATCTGCTGATATGAAGGAGACTTCAGATAACCCAGTCATGGAATCATAGGATATTTTGGGTTAGAAGGGACCTTTAAAGATCATCTAGTTCCACCCCCCCAACAGGAACAGTTTCTGCTAGACCAAGTTGCTCAAAGTCCCAGCCTTGAACATGCCTACAAGTAGAGCAGCCACAAAATCCCTGGGCAACCTGTTCCAGTGCCTCACCACCCTCAGTGAAGAATTTCTTAATATCTAATTTAAATCTGTCCTCTTTCAGTTTGAAGTCATTCCACCTTGTCTTGTCATTCCATGTCCTTGTCAAAAGTCCCCCCACCCCCAGCTCTCTTGCAGTCCCTCTAGGTACTGAAAGGGGCTCTAAGCTGTCCCCACAGCCTTCTCCTCTCCAGACTGAAACACTCCAGATTTCTCAGCCTGTCTCCACAGAAGATGTGCTCCAGCCCTCTGGGTATCTTTGCAGTCTCCTCTGGCTACTCAGCCCAGATGGAGACATTCACGTTCAAGCTGCCAATGCAGGACACTATATGGCTTATCCAGGCCTCTTCAGCCTCCCAGAGCTGGTGGTGCAAGGGGAGGCTGGCTCAGACAAAGGTTTGCCACAATACTAAAAAGCTGGGATGGAATCAGAAGGGGACCAGCAGCACTGCAGGGCCACTGACCTCCAGCAATGTTGCCGCAGTGATGAGCGATGCTGACTGAACAACCTCGCAGGCATCCAGGTTGTCATAGGTCCGAGCTGGGGAAAGAAAGGCAGAGGGAAAGCCATCAGCAAAGGACATGTCTCTGCAGAAAGTGGATGGGGTGAGGGAAAGGGTCATTCTCCACTGCCTCCTGTGATGTCTTGGCAAAATCTGGCCATCAGAAGGGAGAGAAAAGTTCACACATCTGCTGGGGTCCTGCTGCTGACTGCAAAGCACCTGTACTCTGCTCTGCCAGACCAGATAGTAAAGAATGTAGAAATGTTTTAGCATCTAAGTGCTTTAGGCTTCTGTCTTCTGAAGAGGCTTTTTAAATCACTGTGTCATTTCTGACAGCAGAGCTGTTTGGTACATTTACAAAGGTATATCCAATCACACAGGCACTTGTCAGACGCTTCATTAGTCTCTCTTTGTAAAACCTGAGTGTACTGAATAACCTCTGTCCATATTCGACCTCACAACACTCAGAAACGTGGATGTCATTGAGCACACTGCAGCCTGGCAGCGCTCCTGTGGGCAGGTGGAATTATTCCTTATTCCTTGTCCTTACAATGCCATAATAAACACTGAGTCCCTGGCATGGCACCCTGACAGGTGTTCTGGATACAGCTCTCCATCCCTAAGTTTGGCTCCCTGTCAGCAGGCAGAATAAAGAGCAGCAATGCACTGGACCATGTATTTTGTCCTTTTACCTTCATACTGCAAGTTGCCCATGTGCAGGATGGCAGCCAGCAGCTTGGAGATCTCCCAGTTCTCAGTGTCGGTGAACATGAGGACCTTCATAGCGGAGCGGATATTGGCGTACTCCTTGCTATCATCTCTGCCATCACAGGTCGTGCAGTTACCCTGGGGGGGCAAACGGGGCACACACTGCATGGGGCAAAGCCAGGGAGCACCAGGGTAGCACCCTAAGCTCTCAGGACTTCCCTCAAAATCAGCAAGGTTTTGTTTAAGGGATGATGCTGAACTTGTGGATCTGGCTCTGCCCTTTGTCATATTCTATGACTCAGTGCTGAGCCTTGTGACCTACAGTTATCCTGTTGTCCCCAGGTATCCTGTGTCTGACTGCCATCAGCAGAAGAGAAAAAGCTCTCTGAGGTGGGCATAGAGAGCTGAAGGCTCCCACTGATCCAGTTGGAAAGCTGGGTCCCAGCCTTGCTGATGATACATCAGCCTAATTATACCTGCTTCTATCAGCTCCTCTGGATATCAACACTGGTATATAGGAAGTGGGGTTGGAGATTGCTGGCTTGGTCAGACACTTGGAGCACACACAGCTCAGCCCCATATTCTGCTGAGAACGTGCCATCCAGACAAGCACGTCTCTACACCCATCACTGCCTCAAGAGCAGCAATTCTTATCTAACACCCTGGCTACTTCCAAACATGTGGCATGGGCACCATACACCATCCCATCCAAGCTTGTGTTCTACTTCACAGAAAGTGTGGAAATAGCCTGGTCTAGACACAGGGATTAAGGATTTCCACTAAGACTATGAGCCTCGTGGCGGTGAGACAAAGAGATCTGTCAAACCCTGCGGCTAAGGCTCAGGAAGGTCATAACCAGCAAAGCAGCTCTTGGCTGCAGAAGCACCTCTCTTTTCCTTTTCCCTTGCTAAGGACCTTTCACCACATCACCCTACCCCCACCAAACCTCTGTTTCACTGCTCTCTCACCATTGCAAGGTAGTTGTAGTCGGTGGCTTTCCCAAGACCCAGCTTCTTCTTCTGCTCCACGGTCATTCCTCTCAGCATGCAGTAGAACACGTGGTAATTCCTCTCATCCTGGGCCTGCAGGAGAAGAGCAAGTGCCAGCTCTGTGAGGAGAACAGCATGGCAAAGGTCAGCTGCCCGTGCCTTGCAGGTGTATCACCTTACCTGCCTGCACACCCGGGACTTCTCCAGCAGGTACTGCTCAATCTTTGCCCCCTCTATAGCTCCCCTTTTGTTGAAGTGGATGTCGATGTACTTCCCAAACCGGCTGGAATTGTCATTACGGATGGTCTTTGCGTTCCCGAAAGCTGCAAGAATTATGGTGCGTTAGAGAGGGTCTGATGCAGGGAGGATGATGGATCTGGTCTCAATGATGGGGGAAAAGTCAAAAGAGTGAGGCTGAGAGGGTTAAAAGCAGCCCCAAAACCTTCCCTTAAGTTGGGCTGGATCAATTTCATCTCAATGTGAGGAAACAACATGTATATCAGATGACTTTCCTTGGAAATACAGAGAGGAGCACAGAGGAGGAAGCTTGGGAATGGGGTGATCTAATCCAGGAAGTAGGGCTAGGACAGCAGGATTTTGGCGGTAGTTGATGAAATGAGAGGAGAGTTGAGCAAGAGTGGCTGCAGTGTGAAAGGTAACACTGTACAGAAATGACAGAGATGCTGGTGAGTGATTTAATGACTGAGAGGGAAATAAAAGGGAAAATGCTTCCAAAAGGGAAATACAGACAACTAAGCCAACCTCCAGCAGGAGACTTCTCCCTGCAAGTAGACTGTGCACAGAAAGGTATCCATGTCCATCCTCTGTTGGGTGTGGATGAGTGCCCTAAACCAGCACACCCTGCAATTTCTGATCCAGGATTTCTGGCAGGTGATGGACATGCACTTGAATTACAGAGCCTCTCTTTCCTGAATCTCAGCAGTGACCAAGTGCATATTCAATAGTGCCCTGTGTGCTTGTCACACTTCTGTTGGTTCCTAAAGGGTTATTCACCAAGCAGAGGAGGTAAAAATCATAGAATGGTTTGGGTTGGAAAGGACCTTCAAGATCATCTAGCTCCACCCCCTCTGCCAAGGGCAGGGGCACTTCCCGACTAGATCAGGCTGATCAAACCTCTATCTTTAAAGGACAACCCTAATGTTACTCTTCAAAGAAAATACAGTTTTTCTGCATAAGCATAAAAGGTACATCTGGCATCATTTTGGGTCAAGAGGGTTAGATAACCTATTTAATTTACAGATATCCAATTAAAACAGTGGGGTTGATCACAGTAACAGCCTGCCAATGAACCTATTAAGGCCACAAGCTGATTCTCATTATCTGGTTCTTTCTTGGACTCCTCTATTTCTTCTTCTGCATTCTGCTGCCATTCACTGGTCTTGGAAGGAAAAGGTGGGGTTCGCTATTGCATACAGCCAGCACAAGGTGCTGTGAAGCTCAGGTCCTATTAAACTGATGTTTTATGGAGCCATCTAAGAATGGGAATAGGATTCCTATTCCTTAGAACCATTCCTAAGAATAGGAATAGGATTTTTGCAACTATGGCCAAAAAAAGCACAAAATAAGTTTGCTGAATGCAGCACTGATGGGATACTGAAGTTCTGCATGCAGAGGAGGTGGTGAGATTTTTCAAAAGAGCAAAAAAGTATTGATCAGCACTTTTACGTACTACACACAGAATTAGGTAAAATTCAGGGTTTTGTATGTGTTTTCTGGGGGAAAAAGTACTGTTTTATGTGGAAAACCACTTTCCCCCTGATTTTTAAAGTAACAAAATAGTTGAAAAAATAATACAGGTTAGCTGAAATGCTTTGCTTTCAACAATAGTTGTCAAAAATATTAAAGGAAACATTGAAAGCTTAGAGAATATTAGTCTTGTGAAAAATAAATTCAGATGGAAAGAGTCTGAATGCGTTATTTAGCAAAAGTGTACCTAAAAAAAAAAGTTTTGTCACTTTTTTGGAAACTCAAACTGTGACATAAGTGTTTTACATTTATGGTTCCTGAATCTGTTTCTTATTTTTTCCAGCAAAAGAATTCTTTGTTATCTGAGGCCTCACCTTCCAAGATGGGATTTGCCTCCAGGACCTGCTGCTCAATCCAGGAGTGCTGGCCACTGATTGCTGCCAGGAATTGCAGAATCAGTTTTGTGCTTTCTGTCTTCCCTGCTCCAGATTCTCCACTGCAAAGACAAAGGAGTGGAGGTCAGTGAGAGCCATGCTGCATCCCTGCCAATGTCCCTCCCTCTGTCTCCAAAGGAACTTCTGTCTCTTGTGTCTCTTCTGTTAGCGTGGGCGGGATGATACCACTAAGGATGGGTTTCCAGCACCCCAAGGATGATCAAACCTGGTTGTGGGACAAATGATAGGACATGGTATCAGATAGCTTCCAGCCAAGATCCAGATTTTCTCTGTGTTCCACTTGACCCAAGCTGTTGCTTGAGTTTGGGTATCCCCAGCAAATGCCATCATTCAACCAGCACCAAGAAGGTTGGGAAGTACTTTCAGTCAGTGCTTTTCCAGATATGATCACCAGACCATGACCCTGGGTCCAGGATCTAGCTGTTCCCATGGGACATCACCACCACTCTTGAGCTGTGATAAAGCAGACTGTGAGATGCAGCCTTTTACCAGGAGGGACTTCCACAGGTCTCCTAGGCTTGTTCTAACCAGGAGCAGGGGAGAGAGGAGAAGCTTATGGGGCAGGAAGCCAGAGTTATTCCTCAAACTTTTCTCTGCACTGAAAGATAACCTCAGTTATCTTGTGAAAGGGCTGGGCAGAAATATTCGGGTGAGTCTATGCCGTGTCTGATACATGAGCTAGCCAAAATAAGTGACCAAAATAGACCTTCCTGACATTAGGTATCTAGCCCTGGCCCCATGGGCAAATAGTTTCACTTTTCAGGCCACTGGCACACTGCATTGACTCTCCTATGGGCCCCCCATGATGCTTTTTTAGACCAGCAAAATAAGCCTTACTGAATGGCCTTTTCAGAATCACGTATCTGAAATACTGCACACGGGATGTTCCAGAGTTATGGCTTTTCATTCAATGAAACTTAGGGTAGGCA
The DNA here is from genome assembly GCF_028018845.1 of Melospiza georgiana. Taxonomy (NCBI): domain Eukaryota; kingdom Metazoa; phylum Chordata; class Aves; order Passeriformes; family Passerellidae; genus Melospiza; species Melospiza georgiana. The sequence goes on from NC_080431.1 coordinate 77,700,219, forward strand.
TGCCTTGGGCAAAACGATGCCTCAAACGAAAAAGACTGGAGGTTCAGAATTTATAGGATCATGTTGGAGGGCTGAGGACATCAAATCTGGCTTTGGGACAGATACTGGAAGGAACTATATGCATAACTGTGACCAGGCACTCCTTGGTGCCCAAGGTTGATCGGTCCAGAGCAGAGCCATGCATGGAAACACTGTTCAGGAGCGTGAATGACCACAGGTCCAGTGACCAAGCTTGTCCCCGACCCTCCCTTGTGCAGAAAGTATTGATGTTTGTGTTTTTGACGTCTGTAGGAGTATTGAGCTTAAACTGAAAAGTGGAGGTTAAAAATGAATATGAGATCTATTGAGTTGCACGGGTAAAATACCAAAGTATCGATAAAGTGCCTCTACGAGAAACAGAGGGACTGCAAACAGAGACCTCCTCTGCACTGGGAATATGTGGATGGAAGATCTAATCAGTCACTCAATGTCTGATTCTATCTGATAAGCTGCTCCAAATCAAGCATCTGCTCAGCATCTGCTTTCAGGCTATGGCCCATTTGGAAACTCAGCAACTCACCTTATGATACAGCACTGGTCCTTGTTGTTGCGCTGCATGTTGAAGTAGCAGTTGTCAGCAATTGCGAAGATGTGTGGTGGCATCTCACCAATCTTTTTGTTGGTGTAGAGGCGTATCTGCTCAGGTGAGTAGATGGGTAGGAGCTGGTAGGGGTTTACTGCCACCAGTATTGAACCAGTGTATGTCTGGAGGAGAAGCACATGAAGGTTTATGGGGACAGTGAGGTGTAGCCGAGAGACTTTAGCAGCTTGGATGGGATGTGGATGGAGGCCAGAAAAATCAAGGCTTTTAAAAGCTGGATGAAAGATGATGCTCAAGTCAGAGATGCTTGCAGGGGGAGACAGGGTTAAAATGGGAACAGAAGTCCCAAAGTACCTAAATCGGTTCATATTTAGCCTTGCTCATGCACAGCATGGTTTCAAGCCTTAATTCATATTTTGTATGCTCTCAGTTAAGATTCAGAGTCTTAAGAGAAGCTCATATTTGCAAAAATATCACCAGAACCAGCATATATCCATACATATCTGCTGCATTGTACATACAATAAGAAACCATAGGTGAAGATACCTGACAACCATTCCCATATGCCAAGGCAGGACCAGCTGGATCTAAACCATCCTGACAGATGACTATCTAATCTGTTTTTATCAATCCACAGCAGCTGCTAAACTTCCCTCTGCAATGCATTCTTCTCTTCCATCTCTGCCTAACCAAATCTCTCCATACTTCAGTTTAAACCTTATCCTGTGCAGATGGCTATTTTCCACAAAGTCCTGACATATCCCTTCTCATCTATTTTGTAAATGGCCTTTGGTCCAGCTGTCGTGGGCCTTGGGTAGCAAACCCCTCTGTAGTATCTTGCTCTTTCATTTCTGCCCTTCCAGAAGCTGTTTCTCTCAAGCCTTTCATCAAAGGACTCATGAACTTTGCTATCTTGCTCAGATGTAGTGCTGAGGTTAGGAGGTTTGACCACATCCCAACCTCAAGGCAGAGAATAAGGACCTCCTTCCCCTGTTTCATCTGTCTAAAAGTCAGTGTCTAGAGCAGGAGAGCCAATGGGCCTCCACCCTGGGTTAGCCCAGGGGCATGAGATGAAGGCTACTTTCACTCTGTGACTTCAAAGAATTCAAGTCACTTCCTCTAGGTTAATTTTCAGCAACTGAAGTTAAAAGATTAATCTTAACTTTCTTTCCTGCTGGAACCAGCTGTGAAAGCACCCCCACTACTGCATATATTTTTTCAGGAAACAAAATAAGCAATTTCAACATTCATATAATCCTGATGGGTTTTCATCTGCATGGCCTAAACCTAGTAAGGCTTCTGCACAAAGCAGCAAAGTGGCACAGCCAAGGATGCTTGTGAGGGAGAAGAAATAATTTGCCACCATCTGTACAAAACTTGCCACCAGTTCAGGTTTCCTGAAGGCAGCCAGTAGGTGGCAATTGTGTCCCATCGTAGGGAGGATGAAAGCCATTAGGGGCTCCTCACCTTCTACTCTCATGGCCAACACAAGAGAGCAACTTTCAGTTCAGTCCCTTATGAGGTTTGACTTTGCAGTGCTAACTGAGAAAGGACACAATACTCTTCTCTGTAACGCGGGATTATGTGCCAGTAGGGGAGAAAAGCTCTTTGAGCTCCAGAACAATGTTGTCACAACTCCAAAGGGTAGAAATTGGCTGTGAAATCATGTAGACAGGATTTTAGAAAAAGAAGGCATTGAAAAAAGGGAGCAGAGACATCCCTTCAGAGAAGCCTTCAAAGGGGACAGAACAGGTAACCTCAGTGCTCAGAGGAGGAGGGAGCTCAATTTCTGAATGGCATTATGACAGCAAGATCCCTAATGAAGACTCCTTTGAGTCTTCCTTATTTCCTTAATTTCCTCTTTACAATTTATCATCAGGGGACATTTTTAGGGACATTAATTTTAGGGACATTTTTAATCTTCCTTGAGCTTTTAAAAAAAAAATAATCTAACTCCTTGCAGAGGTCTCTGAAATCCCTTTTCAGAGATTTCAATCACACTGGTCTGCCCTGCCAGAAATGTAAACAGAGAGGCTTTTAAAGGTGTTAACCATTAGGTATTCTTTCTGGATGCTCCCACTGACCCTTCCCTTGTGATCCACAAAACCCTTTGTCAGCATGAACTCTTGTACTATTGCTTGTTTTCGTAGCTCATTCCTAGTTGATAAATAATCACAATTTGCCCAATTCTTACAGCTGACAGAAGGCAAAACTTTTTTCACTCTGTTGATCAGAGGCCAAAGGGCACTTCCAAGGAAATAGTAGTTTACTGGTTTCTATTGCTGGGTGATGTCAAAGCCCTTTTCTATCGGAAAAATAAAGCTTTACTGAGAGCAGGGAGTCTGCTGTAGCTGACCACAGGAACCGCATCTCACAGCAAATTCATTACTGCCTGCATGACCTACATTTTAATTAGCCCCAAACAAATCCTTTCTGAGCCTGCTTCCCTCGCTACCCAGAACACCATGGCTGACTTCATCTGGATTGTTATGGGGTTAAAGCTCTACCAAACATTACTGCATTTTGGCAGCCCTTAGAGAGCAGCAGCAGGCGCTGGTTTCATCTCTAGATAAAGAGATTTAACCTTACTCACAAGTCCAAACTCCCTACCAGACTCTCTTGCTATTCAGTGTAGTTTCTCTTGCTGTGTGCAAGCCAAACCAAGGGCAAGAAGCCCTTGTTGAAGTTTTTCATATTTTGCTGCAGACATTTCTTCCCTTCAAGTTAAGGTCATTACTGAGAAGAACTTAAAGCTTTAAGCACATTCCCATCTCTGGGAACATGTCACAACTTCACCATGTGGGTCAAGCTCTGCACCAAAGCAGATGAATGCTCTCCATGCATTTATGAAGCAGTAGCAATGGTGGTGCAAAGTAAATGAGAAGGCCACAATGGTGAACAAAAAAAGGTGATCCTGTGGAAGGCATGACAGCAATTGCAAATGACTTTGCCAAGAGTTGTACTTACCCTCCCGCCGCAGTTTGTCTTATGAATAAAATGTGAGGGAGAAGAAAAAGGGAAATTACATTTTATTAGAGCAGAACTACATCCTCCACAAAGCTAAGGACACAAGGAAACAAGAGGAACTGAAGTTCCATTGGAAAAGTAATCATTTACTCAGCAGGCTCAGAAATCCTTTCAAGCAGTGAAACTTCACTGTCTTTAAGATAGTGCTAATTATACCACAGGAAAAAATCACCTCAGTGGGCTGGGTGTCCCCTGCACACATGGCATCCATATGGTGGTACCTTGGCTTTGCAACACTATCATCAATATTTACCACATCCGACACAAATCTACTCCTCCTAGTGCCATCACTCCTAATAGCTGAGATCTAAGGTTGGGCTCCTTGGCCTCCAACTACACACCTGTAGACGCAAGTGGTGTGCATACCTCTCTATCAAGCTATGCACTCTCTGTCATTTTGAGAGTCATTCTGATTTTGAGATGGCTCTAATTGCCGTGCTTTGCCCAGTTCCTGGGCTGGCACTCCAAAGCCATTAGTGGTGTGGAGCAATCAAGACACAGTAACCTGGAACCTCTGTGATACAAATGTCCTTGTGGGATGTGGCCATCCCTTAGGCAGGAACTCTGTAGGACACACTGCACTGCACTGTCACCATCGGACCAGAAGAACTTGTAGAGAAACTGATGTGGCTATTTTGTCACCTCAGGCCAAATCACCACCCACACTCACCTCCAGGCTAAAAGCTGCCCTTTGCATCAGCCCTTATTAGGATGATGTTGCCAAACAACACTTTGGACAGTGCTTGTTTGTGTTCCTAATCTTCCTGGATGCCTGTGCATAGCTTGGCAAGGGAGCTCAGAGACAGAGCTTTTTCGAAGGAGCTTGGTGTATTCACAGGCAATCTGATGATACTGTACACACAGAATTGTATCTGAGGACCTCAGGTCACCTGGAGAGGCAACAGGCACTTGCTGGATAATAGACACCCCAAAAGAGACACAGGGACACACTGAAAAAATATCCAACACAATCCAAACTTTCTCAGAGAGAGTGGCAGGAATCCACTTTGTGCCACTGCAGGGTGCCCACAAGCAGGGGAAAAAGGGGCAATGTTCAATGGGTAAATTCAAGTTCCTTGAATGAGCCAATCAGCTACAAATTATTTGCCATCTGTACTTCTTGGGTGGCATTCAGGTTGCTTGAATTCAGTTATCTACGTGAGTGCTGCACCTAACCTTGAAGACAGATGTGCTGTGAGCTGAGGGAGGTTGGACTGTAGACCTCCAGCCTAAAATTTTCTTCCAACATAAACTCCTCTATGATATTCAAACTCCATTCAGCTCTGGAGCATCTGAGAGGCATTTCTGTTTGCATGACTGAAAGGCAGTCTTGTCTCTGCTGGCTCTACTGACACCTCTGGTGACTGCCACGGAGGCCCATGGAGACACCACCTCAAGTATGAATTTGGGCTATTAACTTGCTAGTTTATCATTATAAATGGCAAGACAATTTGATTACAAAGAGAGAAACTTAGTTCATCTAATGTGGGAATAATTTTCTGATTATAGTATTTTTGTCTAAACTGACTATAGGGCCTTAGGCATCATGCACAACAAATAAAGTGTCTGAAGAAGAGATGCATTTGGAGGTCTCTGTTCTCCCCCAGGCTTTGGGGACTTACGGGTGCCTTTTCAGCACCATGTCCCCTTCCTCCAGGATTGTACTCCATCTCTGAAAGAAGAGATGGATCTCTCCCAGAGAGGGGCAAGGAGCTATCAATCATATTAACAGCCTGTGCAGCAGAGTGCTTTCTGCTCCATCACTGCCCAGCCCTAACCCAAAATCATCTGATCAAAAAGCACTGGACATCAAGCAGTGATGAACAAACAAAATAGATAGATAAAATCTCACTCATGCTCTGTGAGCTTATTTTATCTGTGAAGTCTGACTGTCTTGCAATTCCTTCCAGACTGAAAATCTAGTAGTCTCTAGAGCCTTTTAAAAATCAAATTACCAGGAGGCTTTGAAAAGGCCTTCAAAGGCACAGCAAGCACTTACCTGAACCTCTGAAAACTGTAGGATTTAAGAGTAATACCAAATTTTCCATATTTGCAGAGGCTGTTTGAGTACATTATCTAGCAGCAAACACATGTGCACTCTGAATTTCTGTCTGAACAGTTTGCAGAAAACTACACAGCATAGAGAACACTGACAAAGTTAGCACAGAGACTTGAACGCTGACTCCTGTCCTGCTGGGGAGGTGGCCTTTGTGATGCTGTCACACAGAAGAGAGATGCAGCCCTGACTGGCTCCCTGTAAACCCCTCAAGCTGTGAATGTCTGTTTGGACTGGCAAGGCTGCACTGGGTCCACTGGGCATGACATGACTGAGCTGACCTAAGGAAGGACACTGCTGTCCTCAGAGATCAACTGCCAGCATCCCAGGCAGCACAGGGCTAATAAGCCATGAACTCAGACTGGAGAGGTTTTTTAGAGCTCTTCTGGGAGTTGCTTACTTCTTTGTTCCCAGTTATTTCATGCATGCCTCTCATCATCCTTTCTCCACCCCTTCCACCTCCAGCAATGGTTGTCTTCAGCCCCTTGGGTTAAATATATTAATAGTCCAGGGCAGAAGGGTCACGTTCAGCACGTAGTTTACACCTCTACAGAAGTTTTTGCTTTAGGATTACTACAGCATGCTCATGGCCTGGGTTGAACTGGTTACTCTGTATGCAGAAAGCTAATGCACATGCCCAAAACTTCTACAGGGGCAGGACAGCAAGGTGGTGTGGACTTTGCCCATCACCTAACTCATGGGGTCTTTCACTGGGGCATCTAGAAGCTCTGCAATGTCCTCCAAAGTCAGAAGCCCTTCACCACCGGGGAAAAGGCGAAGGTAGAAACCCAGATGCTCAGTTCAGTCAGGGCTCCCCCGACATGGGTTCTCCTGAGCTAAGGAGAGCAGGGGGTGGAGTGCAGAACCAGAGGTGAGGTGGACACTCACATAGATGAGGTGCTCCCGATAGCGAATCAGCAGGTTCCTGAGAATTCCTGCCTCGTTCAGGTCCCCCAGGCGGATCATGTCCTCCACTCCATGGATGGAGGTGGGGTGCATGGGTTTGATGTGGCTGGCATTCTGTGGGGAAATCCAGTGCTCCTGGGAAAAGAGCAAGGCCACAGAAAGGTAAGTCAAATGAGAGACCACTTGGATCAAAGACACAAACAGCCCACCCCAAAGAGAAGGATCAGATGGAAGGACACACACAAGAGATCATTGACACATGAGCCACAGCTTCTATTCCTGGGTCAAGGCAGTGATGAATTTGAAAGATTTGTAACAGAAGGAGGAAAACATCTTTTTGTTGGAGTTTTATTGGAGCAACAAGAGACAGGAGACACAAGCCATCCTGGCAGGAGCCTCCTCCAGGGCAGCATGGTCATCCAGCACATCAGGAGAGTTTATAACAAATAGCACATTTGTCTTCCCCTTCACAATTGCATTTTCACATCACTGGCTAACCCTCTCCCACAAAATACTGTTGAGAAGAAAGAAGATGATTTAGAAAAGGAGAAGGGGATGGACAGGGCTGGCAAAGTCATACTTTTATTGGCAGTGTTAATTGGACTCAGCACTTCTAAGGGCTTCAAAAACCACTGCAAATTGCCCACAAGGACCTTGCCAAACCAAATCTTTATTACCCTTGAAGGGGGTGAGAGCATTTAGAATTATCTCAGCAAGAAAAAAAAGAAGCACAGAGAACCACCTTGATACAGGCCTTACTCTAAAATAGCCAGCACTGCACAAAAACAGAGGTGGGAAATTGAAGGAGAAACAGTGTTTTGGCACATCAGGTATTGGTAGGAGGTCAGGAAGGACTAGATAACAACAGAGGAACCTCAGGTGTACGTGGGTTTGCTCAAAAAACTACCTAAATGTATTTTGGGAGCTTCTGCTATCATTGTTCTCAAGAAGGTTCTCAATTTTGCACTCCCAGTACAGCCAAGAAAACAGGGACACAACATTGTTTTGTCTTTACAAATACAAAACTATGGCACAGTTGATTCCCAAGGGCATACAGGAAGGCCATAACAAAGTTGCTTATCATGGCCCTGGGGCCCCTGGCCTAGCAAGGTCATAGAGCTGAAGAAGGGACATCACAAGCCTTTGTACGTACATTGTCTTCATCGTCCACGACCTGGATCTGTCCAGAGTCACACAGTTTAACCACCGCTCCAATGGGAACGTCGAATTCCCGTCCGGTTTTGAGGTCCATCCACACATAATCCCCCTGGAACAAAGACAGCAGTTACACTCAGTGCTGCAGGGAGTTCAGCATCCCTTGGGATACAAGCAGTGGATGTTGTAGCCAAGTCTTTAGCACAAGTCAAATGACTTCCCTGGCAAACCACAAACCACCCCTTTCCACAGAGGCTCAGGACAGCAGATGCTTTGCACGTGGCACTTGGGGATGTGGTTTAGTGGTGAACACACTGCTGCTGGGTTAATGGTTGGACTCAAAGATCTTACAAATCTTTTCCAACCCTAATGATTCCATGAATCTGTGAAATCCCCTGCGAGGTGCCAGCAGCAGAGCATGGTCCACACAGCATATAGACCTAACTCTGCGCTGTCCCACTGCCTTAACTCTCTGCTTCTCAAGCTCATGAGTGGTTGTTGGTCACAGAATGGTTACAGAACAGTGATACAGGCAGAAAAAACCTGCCCAGGTAGAGGTTTTCCTCTGTGTAATGTACAAACTTAGGAAGTCACATTTAGGAGATAGTTCCGAGCTCTGCTAAGCCTTGTCTGGAGGGTTGTGGCACCTTTCTTCCTTGCAGAGAACCACTATTAAATATTCCTTGGAGACTGCTGAAAAGGGAATGACTAAAGATGGGTTAAGAACATAAACAGAGAGGCAGATATTTGCCCTTCTTCGGGAGTTCTTCCAGCTACAGCAATGTGTAGGTGGGCTGTTTGTATTTAATACTTCTCAGTGGATTTTATCTCCTGTGAGCACTTTCACTTGAGTCCTGAAGCTTTGCAAAGTTTTAGCATCCATAATCCCAAAAGGCTGTGTCCTTTTACATGTTTTAAATGTTTTACCTCTTTCATTTTAGATCTCTGTGTTTTCATTTTGAAAGACACAGCATGCAGTTGATGCCTATCCATTCACTTCATGTCACTACTGATCCTATACCCCCCTGTCAGTCCTGCTGGGCAGGGACTATCTGCTTATCAGCTCTGTGGATATTAAATTACTCAAATGCAAAAAAGCTTTTAAAGAAGCTGTTTTCCTCAATACAAAAGCAAACTCCAAAATAACTCCAAACTAAAGCCCCAAGCAGGACCCATGCTGAACAAAGCAGAATTATTTTCCACCCCTATTTGCAAGGTGAAAGGGAATTAAAATGGGGAGCAATCTAGTAGTCAGGTGAGTTTTCATTCATGCACCTGAGATTAATGCTGTGGACTTGTAGCCCCACCTAACACCACATTCTTGGGGACCAGCTCCACTTGCACCTATTAAGCATGATGCAAACGTGGTATCTACCTTTTGAAGTCCTGAAAAACTGCTGGGAGAGGGAGAAGGGAAAACCAGGATGTATCACTTTGCATGTGCTCTGATATAACCCCCTTCCTGAGTATCCACTATCAACCATTTCTGTGGACAGAGCATATTTATAGATTTGGTTTGGCCCAATAGATAGCTGCTAAACAATTTTCATCTCTGTGCTGGGCAGTGGCAACTGGAGGTGTCACCATCCAAGTCATTCATTAAGACTTCCAAGAGACACAAACCTGTGAGTACCACCAGGATGTAAGGTTACACTCAGGGATCCACACATGGAGAAAATACACACCAGGAATTCCCAACCATTCTGTGGCAGACTCTATCCTTGGCAGCTGCTGGCTAGGTTTCCACTAGGATATCAACAAAGTCAACCTGCTTTCATGGAGCTCAGGATCCAGTCCTCAGCTTGGGTTTTCATTTCCTCAGAGTGTTGTGCTGCAGCTCTAAGTCTATTTATCCACCACATAAAAATATAGTATTAACACATTTTTCTCATTAACTTTCTTATCTTTACATGTCATAACTTAGTTAAAAAGGCAAAAAAATCACAATTAATGAAGGCAGCGTCAGGAACAGATACATTACAAATCCATTTATATTAACATTTATTTTTTAGCTGCTTTGATCCAAGACTCTCAAAGCATTTCAGAATGTTCAGCACTGTTATCCTCTCTGCATCACTGGGCAAATTCATGCACACGGTGGGTAACCTGATCAAGGTGTCAGCAAGAGACAGCCTGGCTGCTCAGTTCCTGCTCAGCAGAAAACCTTTCCAACACCTCAGCAGCTCTGTAAAAATTGCTCTTGATCAAAAATCCAAGAATTGTAATGCTGTTTTTTTAAAAAAAATCTCTAATACTGAATAGCTGTAAAAGCAGGCTGCTTCATATGGTGTATTACCACACAGCTGAGATAAAAGGCAGGCTCTCCCAAAGGTAAATTGATACTCTGCTAACACTGAGACAACTTCTGCGCTTTGTCTGCCTAATGCACAGAATGCTCATCCCCTCAAACTGCTCTTTTTAAACCCATTAAAGTGCAGTTCCTAATACTGGTGAAAAAAGTCTTATGGGATGGGCTAAGCTGGTAAGCTCAGGAAGGTCAAGGGAGTTATAAAATAACATCACTTATTAAGAGTGCCGACCGATTTCCTTTTCTGACTTCAATCAATTTCACATAAACCCCATGGAAGTCAGTTACATTCCTTCTGCTGAAGCAATCACCCTCGGATCAGACCCAAACCCAGCAGATATATTGGGGATTTCAGGGCAATTCAGGAGGATTCATGCATTTACCAGCTGTGGCTTGTTAGTTGCATAACCTGCCTCATGCCTACACTGGTGCAGTTTATTTCCCAAAATACATGACAGAGTACTGGAAAAGTAAGAATGCCACCCTTTACAGAATCAACATGGTCAGCCTCTTCCTCCTCAATGCAGTCAGTGGGTTTTAATACCCTTCCAAACTAGAAAAAATTTCCAAATTGCTCTGGGGCAGACCCTCAGGACCTCACAAACTCGGGGCAGCGACAACCAAATAGCGTTGCAAGAAGAGGAAACACCACACAGGGATCTACACAACTCACATAGAAGATCTTTAGGAGGAGCTTCCAAATGTGAAGAGCAAGAAGGCTGCACTGCAGGGGAGCTACAGTGCTTAGTGGGGGGGACAAAGGAGGAAGGTGAGAGAAGCTGGCGTAAGCAGTACAAAGATCCCATCAAGAGCAAGACAGATTCCAAAGCAGCCTGAAAGCTTCCAGCCATGCTCAGGGCTTGGGACCCCCTCTCTTACCGCTAACATGGTCGTGGGCTTCAGGACCTGGTTGACATTGCGAAGTAGTGTCCATCTGCCCTGGTCTCTCTCCTGATCTTCCACCACCTCAGGGCATGGCTGCACGAAAACGACTTTCTTCTTCTTCATCATCTCCAAAAGTTTGCGGTGGTACTTGTCCCTCTCCCTGCTTTCTACGTGTACTCCACCATGAATGCCCGAACGCAGCGGCTGGTTTGCGCTAGCCCTGTGGCGCGACCATGCCTGCTGCTCACAGGACACCCTCTGACCTGATTCACAATATGGCTCTTGGTAAAGATCTTCTCCTAGCAGGAAAATTTCCACGCACCAGCCATGGTCCTCCCCTGGCCAGCTGACACGCTCACTGTATTGACCAGCCCTGTGGGAATCTCAAAGCAAACTGTACAATTTTGCTTCTCTTCACTTAAATTCTTCCAGTCTCTCCAGCAAGGGCTGATACTCGGTCAAGAACCTGAAGGACACTGCAACTACCCATTCAGGAAAAACAACTGCAGGATTAACAGGAAACTTCTTCATTTCCCCAGGACTCTTCTCCGTTACCTTCCTTTCTTAGGGAAATAACTGTCTGCCAGCTTGAGGACTTTCAGCACAGAACACTCTGGGATACTTATTAATCCACAAATGCAGTCAGTCCCCATGCAACACATGGCATTTAATTAACCTAATACCTTTACATACCAAATTAACCAAAGCGCAGAGGGAACTCAAAACCAGAGGCCATCTGCATTTTCTTTAAACTGATCGCCTTGAGTAGATCCATAGCAACTGAATTTTAAATAATTGAGTGGAAGGTGTTCAGCGCAGCACGGCCTCCATGCCTATAGGTGAGAGGAGAGCCTGTGCTGTGGATGAAAATGGGCTCAATACAAGGAGCACGGAGATAATGAGGTTGCACAGACTCTACACCTGCCAGCTCCACAGACCAATTTCTGCAATCACTCCTTCTCTATAATGAGGACTCTTGGAGTAAGGACTAATCAGGACCACTGGCCAAACCTTAGATTTCCTTTTTTCTTGTCCTGTATTAGATACACTAGAAATTTCTCATTTTCATCTAAGAAAGGCTTTTCTGGTCATTTTGAGAATTTCAGACCACTATAGCTTGGCCCAAGTTTCATCCATTACAATGTGGAGTCTAAAGCAGTGCCATTTATAGAGACCAGAGCAACTAGATAAAACAGTGCAGCTGCTAAGACATTCTCATTTATCACTGTTTTAATGCAAAGCTCTGCTATTGCCTTGATTCCATGGGGTTTTGAATCCATTTGTCCACAAAGAACAGGGCATGGGGATATGGTTTATTGGTAGGACTGGCAGCGTAAGGTTAATGGTTGGATTCGATGATCTTAGAGGTCTTTTCAAACCTTAATGATTCTGTGATTTTATATGCTTGAAGGTAAGCTTTCTAGACAAAGGAAGGCTTCACAGGTACCCTTCGTGGAACACAGTCTCCAAGGACAACAGCAGATGATGGGTACATTACACTCAGAATGAGCTAGCTCTGCTCAGCCATGAGCAGCAGTGACAACAGCAAGGCAACCCTGAAGGTTTAAGCTGTATTACAAAGCCCTGGAACAATAAGGTTTGTAATTCTTGCAGCTGTGCTGGGAAATTAAGGAAGATATCCTGTCTCACAGATAAGAAGCCAGGTGAAGATTAATTAGATGGATGTCCACCAAAGAAGCAAGTAAAAATGTACGTGAGGCATGACAGTAATGCAGGGAGAAGGGAACAGAGTGAATGCAGCAATCCCAGGGGAGATGTCTACCTCCAGCATGACCTGAACACAGTGCTGTAAATGACTGCAGCTCTGCTTCCCCAGAAAGTGGAAGATAGATGTCAATTTAAAGCTGAAAAACAATGAGAGGATCCATGTGGAAGGAAAGAGAGATTAAATGTGTATAAAGGGATCCATAGGACAGGGTCTTTGAATTTGAGTGGAGTCCTACAGAGGCTCTTTATTCACCAGAATACCTCTCCTCACTGCTGTGCCGCAGAAACTGGAGCAGTGTGGGAGCAGCAAATCCAAGAGAGCAGCTGGAGTGTTTATCTCACCTTGCACTGGAGCAGACAATACCATCATTGCTCATACCCTGTACCATATTTCTGAGGCTGTGTATCCCAGTGTGCTGACAAAGAGCAAGCTAAGGAGCAGAGGACTGCAATGATTTGCCCTAGGTTATCCTTGGAACAGGATCCAAAGGACAGATGGGACCCTAGAGGGCTGAATCCTGCCTCTACAGTCCTATTATATGAGTGTGCTTATTTTTCTCCTGGCACTGGGGTTGCTGAAGATCTGTAATTTCACACATCACTGCTATATTTTTTGCACTGCTCCTCTCCTAGCAGCAGATTTTCTGGGGACACTTAGGCAGAGCCACACGTGTCAGCCAGAGACACCTGGCACTTGCAGTGAGGTCTGCCTGAATGACCCGAGCGTGCTGCCTCCTGGCAATGGGAAACCCCATTCCTTGGAAGGGATGACCCAGCTTGGAAACCAGCCTCCCTTCTCCATGCATCAAGAGGCAGAGCAACAGCAGTAAGCCTCCTACCAGCCTGCTTTCTCTGAGGGGATGTGCTATGCCTAATGTGGGAAACAAATAAACGCACTTAGTACAACACAGGGAGGGGCACGGTGGAGGAAAATAAACCTTTAGCCGGCTGGCAGCCTGTCAGCAATGCCATCCGGTTTAGATTACAGCTCCCCAGGGTAACATTAGACCCTTCCCTGCAGAGACAGAAGAATGAGCCAGAAGAGTCACACTGGACCCTGCTCTGATGATTTACTCCACCTCTGCAGCAGCAGGCACAGCTGAGATCAAGGTCCTGCTGTGACACACTTTGTGCATATTCAAAGTAAGGGGTAAATGTTTATCCTAAAGAATTGATGCGACACAGGCAATAAGTTCATGCTGCTGCTGAAGCCTGAGCTCCCATTAAGCGCCATTGCAGTAGCATGGACCTTACTGCTGGAGAAAGAAGGGAAATTTCACCTGCAGGAAGCACCCTCACAGCAGGTGAAACACCTAATTTAATAAAAGCTTGGGTTTCTTTGTCCCAGACTATTTTTCAGTCCTAAAGAAAATGCATCAGTCACTAACAGGGTGGAAGAAGTGTTCTTGAATCAATTATTTTGCAGCTAGCACTGAAAAGCTAAGTTATTCAGTGACAAAAGGTCAGGCACAACTCAACTAACCCAGCATTCCCCTCTCAGCAAGACATCCAGACCCTTGGTAGATGATCATCCCTTTCAAACAAAATATCCTAGCCTAGCCTAGCTTATTCTACATTCAATGGGGAAAAAAAGAGGCACTTCTATGGTCACCAAAGCAGGTAATTCAACTTGGCCAGATGATGCTGACCTAAAGGAACATGTGAAGAGGACAGTTTGGAGCTACAAAACCACAGTACATGTGTCCAAGGCTAGCTAAGGTGGATATGGAAAAATCAGTGGTTAGCAGAGGCTGTCTGGACTCAGGCCAGCAGTTACTCCCTGCAGCTCTAAAACTTGCTTTTCTAAAATAAGAAAGATGATACCCTGCAGAATGACTGTTGATGCACTGTGTGGGCCAAATGTTATCTGTGGGCCTACCTCTGACTACTGATATAAACCCACTTGTTTGTGCATTTGTGCAGTTGTTTTTTTTTCTTATGGAAACAGACACAATCACATATCCAGGTTTCCAGAGCTGAGTCCTTTACTCCCTTCCTGCTCATCTTTGGAGAAAAATATCCTTAGTGCACATGACACCAGGGCAAACACTCCAAATTTCAGTGTGATTTAAAGAGCAGACTGAAACACAAATGTACTGGTGCACTGCAGCTGATTATGCCAGTTAGGACTTGCAGCAGCTACCTGAAGCCTTCAGGCAGTAGAATGTCTGTGCTCTACTAAAACCACCTATCATCACCTCTAGATATCACCTGTCTGATTGAGTTCAGCTCTCAATTACACAGGTGTACCCTGCTCAGTTTAATGGAGCTCCTCCTGGATTCACAGCTGTGTGACCCAAGGGAGAACCAGGACTGCTCATCGCTATTCTTTGCACTCATCTTTAGTTGTGCATTTGCCACTATCATCAGGAAGAGGTAGAAGAGGGAGAAAAAGCTTGCATTTCTGCTTGATAACAAATGATAGTGTAGAGGAGAAGCACACATGCTGGTAGCCGGTAACACTAATAATATTCCTGTTTCAAAGAAGATTCTGTTCACAATTTCTTGTAGCACATCAGGCACCAGCTGTCAGCCAAGGTAATGAGCTACACACAAAGGCTTCCTGAAGCAAGGGGAGAGATACAAGAGGAGTTGTTAAATAATTCAATAATTGATGCACTGCTTACTCACCCTGTAACTCCAATACTGACAGGAGTGAAAAAAACCTCCCACAAATGTGGCACTCATACCAACATTTCCCCATTTGGTGTTGAGGGATAGTCAAAGGCTCTGGGAGCAAAAATTATAGATTTAGTCGGATTTACCAGGGTGGAACCTAGTGTGGTGTAATGAGGCTGAGCTCCCAGTGATGCCTGACCTCTTCCCTGGCTTTTGGCAAGGAGCTTGTTGTTGACTGTTTGGGACCTCTTGGCTCAGGAGAGGAGTTTAAGCATGCAGACAAACATGGAGATAGAAGATTTAATCCTCGACTCTTACGGCATTACAGCCACGGGTGAAGTGGAGAATCCGGCAATCCGTTGATGCTACAAGCAGATTAGGCTGTCCTCGGGTGTCACCCACCCAAAAGCTGTGCCAGAGCCCTGCCTATCAGGTCTCATGCAAAAAGCTGATGGATGCTGCTTGGGATGTGATTGAAAAATCTGCAAAGATGCAGAAGTGGAACAGGAAATGAAGACTGAGGCTTTAACCGCATGGCCGGGTCCTGTCCTAAATGCAAATGGACATAATCCAAATGAAAACAACACAGCAATCATAAGAAGCCCAAATCTGGAAAACCAGATTGAGGGAAAATAAGAACAGGAGGAATCGGAAGGGGAGCACTTTAGGATGGGAGCACATAATTCAGTACTGTTTGACCATGACATATTCCTTCAGGTCCAAGGATAAGAGCTTGCCGGGTACCACTCTGGGAACTTTCAGATCCACCTTACACCTGCAAGGAACAGTCAACCCCATACCCCCAGAGAACCAGGGGTGCAGCTGAATCTCTCTTTAGTTTGCAATAGCTGGCATGATGGAAACTCCTTGCCCTTACCCATCCAGAATGAAAGACTTTGGATATTTTTCTATAAATGAATGCTGTTCTATATGTCAAGTTTTAGGAGGATGGTACTAAGGAAATGCCATCTCCTCTAAGCATAGTTTGGGAGGGGTTCCAACAGGTCCCTAAGGTTGGATGATACCACTCAGCTATCTGTTCCCATCCATGTGATGGTACCAAGCCCTGCAGTGCAGTAAATACACCTTAAGGATGAGACGCCACCAGAGGGACCAGCTCGAGGACTGAACCCATGGGAACCTCGTGAGGTTCAACAAGGCCAAGAGCAAGGCCCTGCACCCAGGCCAGGGGATAAAGGGATTGAGAGCAACACTGAGAAGCACAGGATGGATGAGAAACTGGAATGACCCAACAATGTGCGCTGGCATCCTGGGCTGCATCCCCAGCAGTGTGGCCAGCAGGCCAAGGAAGGGGGTTCTTCCCCCTCACCTCCATTCTGGTAAAACCCCACCTGCTCTGGGGCCCACAACATAAGGAGGACAGGGACCTGTTGGAGTGGGAACAGAGGAGGCCTGACAATGCTCAGAAGGGTGGAAAACCTCTGCTAGGGAGACAAATTGAGAGAGTGGGGATGTTCAGTCTGCAGAAGAGAAGGTTCCAGGAAGACCTTAGAGCCTCTACAGTACCTAAAGAAGATCCAAGAGGAAGCTGGAAAGGGACTTTTGACAAGGGCATGTAGTGATATGACAAGGGGGAATGGCTTCAAGTTGAAGTAGGGTTAATTTAGGCTACAGGAAAGCTGGGGACAAACTTTTTAGCAGGAAAGGGGGGCAATGGTTTTAAACTAAAAGAAGAGAGATTTATATTCGATGTTAGGAAAAAGTTAATTTACATTGACAGTGGTGAAACACTGGTATAGATTGCCCAGAAAGGTGGTGGATGCTCCACCCCTAGAAGTTTTCAAGATCAGGTTGGACAGCACTTTGTGCCATTTGATCCAGGTGAAGATGTGTGTGCTTGTTGCAGGGGTTTTGGACTAGATCAGCCTTAAAGAATCTGTGATTTTTTTCTTTGATTTGATACCCAGTGGACCAGCTCCGGGCACTAACCCAGCACCAACAGTTTCACATGTTTCTGCAAAGCGTTTTGCTGGTTTAGTCCCTGAACTAACTCCCCAGGCCAATATCAAAGCCCCTGTGCAGGCACAGGGAGAGCAGCAAGAGCACAGAGCTGGCAGCATGGCAGGGGAGTGGAGCGGCTGCCTGTCAGGTACCTGCTGTGGCAGCACTGAGCAGAGCTGATGGATGCTCTGCCACACTCAGGGACGAGCTTTATTCCCTGGATGAAGGCAGAGAACTGTTTGATTTGATTCATGAAAGCAGAATCCCAGCTGATGAGCATGAGAGCTGCAGAACTATGTAACAGATGGAGGTAAATAGGTATGTCTACAAAACATTTTTCTGCCTCTGAGGCATACAGCCTTTTCAAGATCACAATGATTCACAGAAAGGACAGTTTGAATTACATTGTACACTACTGATTAAGAGGGAAAATAATAAAAAGAAGACGATACACAGAAATTTAAATTGGAAAGGATGCTTCTAATCCTGGCTCTTGCAAACTGTTCAAAGAAGCCTAAAAACAACCACATGAATTTAATTGTTTTGGCTGATTTTATTCCTTTGGAAACAAAGAATATTTTCCCACCATCTGCAACAAAAATATCTTTTACTTTTCACACGCAACCTGTCAAATTGCGTTTCAGAGTTTTAGCTTTATCTTCCATACTGGGGGAAGATGCTTTCTGCTTAATTTCTTTACTTCAGGTTCTCCTTTGCTCCTCCCTGCATTTTCACCACCTCACTGAGACCTAGTCTGCAATTAGTTCTTGTGTACTAAACAGATGTGGAACTATTGTAAACTGCACAGCAATTCCTGCTTGAACAAAGATGCAGACTTAGTACAAACAAGTGCCTAATCACACTGCAAATATATTATTTTCCTATATAGTAGTAGTCTATACTTGTGTAAATGCAATTTTCCCAGCAGAAATGTGTCTGTGCTAAGGGTCTAAATTAGCCAAAGTCACAATGATCTGTCCAGACACACCCTACTACTTAAATATAATATCTAATATTAGGAAATATTCCTTCATTGCCACACCAGATCTGAGCAGGTCTGTCCTTTTTACACACAATCTATGCCTACCCACTGAGGGCTGTGATGATTACTGAGGAGACTGAGGCTTCTGGAGGGAGGTTAGTTTGCAGCTCAGAGAGGAGCATCCTGAGGGAGTTTTTGATGTGACTGCAGAAAGAAGAAGCTGACTACTGCAGGGATGTGTTTGAAAAGCCATCCATGAGAAGAATGGAGGTCGGGAGAAAGCATAACTGAAAACAAACAAACCCTGCTTGACCTGCTTGAGATGCAATTCAAAACATCTCAGTATTGCTCTTTGTTCCTTAGGTGCCAGCAACAAAGGAGCAGAGGTGCTGTAATACAAGTAGCATCCTTTCAAAAGGAGAAAAGACACTCCAAGATTTAAAAAAACTGGGTTTAAATCAGGAAAAAATTATTGACAGTGAGGGTAGTGAGGCACTGGAAGAGGTTGCCCAGTGAAGGTGTGGCAGTCCCAAACCCAGGAGTGTTGAAGGCCAGGTTGTGTGGGGCTTTGAGCAACCTGATCCTGTGGAAGGTGTCCCTGTCCATTGCAGGGGATTGTAATGACATGATCTTTGGGGTTCCTTCCAAGCCAAACCATTCTATGATAGTATGATTCTATGATAAAAGTCTTGAGAATATGAAGCACATGGTTCTTTTTTCATAATGAAATAGAAAACAAAAGAATCCTGTGAGTACCTACCAGAACCCAGAAAAATCTGTATTTCATTGCTTGCTGCATGGTTCTGAAGACTCCAGAGTTGCCTCATATAAGATCACCTTGAAAAGGAAACTCAGAGCAATTTGCTAATTGCAACCACTTGCCTGGATTCTTCAATCCCTCTGCTTACAGTACTGGAAAAACGAACCAAAGTGCTGGTGGTGGCCCCCTCTGAAGGAGGAGGTGGACCAGCCACAGAACTGCACAGAACAATATCAGCCCCATCTGCTGTAACTCCTTGGAATTACCAAATGCACCAGGACACTTGTTTCTGATGATTTCTCCATGGGTTTTAATTAAACTTTGATGCTAATAGTATATGAAATTCCAGAAGGCTCTCGAATAATGGAGAGACCACAGAGGACAACCTGGCTCATTAAGGGTCTGAAGGGACCAGTTGGCAAGTTCAGCTAGACAAACCCTAGAGGCTGCAAACAGAGGTGGAGTGGAGTTGTTAGGCCAGCACAAGATGATAGAGATTGAGACATCCATCACTGGTCACATCACACCTGCAGTTGCCAGACCCAGCTGAGACAGTCGACTTGTTGGATCAGGACACACACAGATGTGCACTGTGGATGCCTTCAAACTGTGAGCTTGGAACAGCTCTATAGCTAATGGTTTAGAGCTTGTTGGGCACACACTGAAGAGACCTGGCCTTCAGAAAGTGACCATCAACCAGACATCAGTCCTTTTTACACACATGAACCCAGAAACCTGTTTCAAAATCCAAGCCTAGCCAAATAATCCCAGCCACTGCAAACAAAGCAATAGTTACAGCTTAGAAAAGGAAGTTGGACCTATGTCTTACATGAAGATTTTAAGGAATGTTGGCTGGTAAGATTTCTAGTTGGATAAGACTTTCATATGGATATCCTGAACTCTAGTTAAGATTGAAAACACAAAAGAAATAAGCTCGGCATTTTGGCTCAGAAAATAATTCCTGTAGTTTTGGTACTTCTTCTATTCCTCATGGATCTTTTATTACATGGACAGTCCATTCTGCGTATGCTGCACAAGGGGATATGGCCTCCAAAACCCCTTTTGAGAAGGGCTGTATTACAAATAAGTTTTGTTAAATGTTACTCCTGGAACCAAAATTTTGGTTTGGCTGGGGGGTTTTCAGGGAGCCCAGCATGGCAAAGAGGCTTGTTCAGAAACTGGCAGCTAATGGGTGCTCATGGGCATACCCAAATCACGTGAAGGGGAATTAATTCATGTGAGTAATACTCATCAATTTTATACTTGCTTTGAGAAACTCAGTAATTGCAATACAGCTTTAATTTTGAGACTGCCAAGAGTATTATCATATAGATATATTAATTAAGGCTATGTTTCAGGAATTAGCTGACAATATCAGCATGGAAATATGGTTAATGCCCCCACTGCATTTTGCTGGAGGCCAACGTTGTTTCATTTCCAGCACCTTTGTTATTGGAAAGACTTCCTGTTCTTCTTACACCTAATCTAGCAATTTTATGGGGTAAAGAGGCAGTAAAATGCCCTCACAAAGTGATTTGTAGATCATGAAAATGCAGTGTGTGACCTTAAGAGTCATTTGCCAGCGATGGTGCTGACAATAAAACGCCTGGCTGGGTGGTAGGGGATGCACATAAATTGCTCATATTGCATTTGCATGGGCTGCACAAAAGGCCCCTGAGTCACGGTGGGCAAATCACCGACCCACACAGGTGTTTTTCCTGACCTTAAGACCAAGCATAATTTGGTTCTTTCCTCAGCAGGCAGGATAAGCCAACCTCTTCTTCTCCTGGGCTCTGCTAAAGTGGCTCTGAGGAAAGGATGGAGGATATCTGCTTTTTGGTAGCAAAGCTGGGAGGGAGCAACACTACCAGGATGCAAGTGGCATTGCTTCAGGCAGGACATGCAAATGGGTGTGCCAGGTTAAGGCACACCAAAGGACCATCTATGGTAGGAACCATCTTGCTTTCTCCTGTGGCCCATGAGGTTGCCTAGAGCAGAGCAGGACAGGTTGGATGAGATACTTCTTTAAAATACCCTTCTGGTCCAAAATAAAGGGGATATCAAACTCAGTGGTGGGAACCTTCAGAAAATGGCCATGGAGGTGGATGAGAAGTAAGGACATTGTACAAGTGCTTGGAAGGGAGATGCACTAGGGGCTGCTAACTACATAAGTCACATCAGGCTTGGGAAATGACCAAGCTGAAAAGCCAGAGGTGTAGGCCAGGAAATTAGCTGAAGGCTAGGAAAATATTTTGGGGAAATAATAGTGTATGCTTACTAGTCCCTTGGTGCTCAGCTACAGTCATTTTGGATACAGAATGCCAAGTGGGACAGACCTGGGTCTGAACAAATCTGAACATTTGATATATATTCCCAACTTCAGCCCACTGTAACTCTCTTAAAAATTTTATAATTGTTTCTGTTCAGGAACAGAAGTTCTTATAATTTAGAGCTGGTGAAGTTTTCGCCTTTCACAAAAATTGCCTTAAGGAGGATGAAATCCTTGTAAACTTTTAAGACTGACCTTTGCCCAGTGCAAGAAAGCAGTTGGTTTCCTTTGCCAAAGTCACCTCCCTTGTGCCACCTCACAGGGAAAGGACAATTCCCTTACATTACAACACAGATGCACAACCCCTGCACAAGTTGGGCAGTACTGCTGACCACTAGAGCAATATCTGTAAATACATCCAGGAGCAGCAAAATGGAGATGCTAAAATATCAGAACACAAATTCCTAAATCACAGTCCACACTTACTCATCTCATTCCTCCATTGTTGAAAGCTCCAGCAGAAGTTTCTAAAGTGGCAGCTGGTTCCCTGGCCTATCTCAGGTTATTTCCCTCCCACTACTGAATTTTCTTTGTTCTTCAATAGATTTTGAATTCTTTTTCAAAAGTCTCCTTAGATGAATTCAAGCAAACATCTAAATTATCTTACTATTTTGGTTACATTTATGAACCAACTCAAAATAGATTTACTCTTCAAAAATTCTCACTATAAATTTTCCTTAGAGATTACAATTTCACCAAAACCTGTAATGCAACAGAAAAAACAAAGCCTTTAGGGAAAACACTTGCATTTCACTCAAGTCTGACATGGAGAGTATAATTTTGATGTTCTTATTGGAATTCTGTCTCCAAATTCAGCTTTTAATTTCAATGGAACTATTTTATTTATGGACCAGGAAATGACATCCTGACAGATATTCTCTATAACCCCATCTCAATTTCTCCCAAGAAAGAAATGCCATATTTCGATTTGTGCTCTTTGAAAAGGCCTGTTATTGCTTTTTCTCCCCTGGGCCCCAGGAGATGTGCTCAGCCTCTTGAACCTGATTGCAAAAGCCAGAGCTAAGGGGGTTTCTTTAGGAAGGTTGCTGTCAAGTCTACTCTGTGCCAGCAAATGATGCTGTGTCTTGAAAAGGGAATGAATTTTACACCATAAGAGCCAAATCTTTCAGTGGTGTACATCAGTCATTCCACAGAAGTGTCTGTAACCCCAAATCCATGAAATAGTGAGGATTCCCTTATTAATTCCTTGCTGTCAAATGTTTTCCAATCTTGCAAGAGGAATTTGATGAAGAGGAAGGTTGCCTCGAACAGGGAGAGACACAGCCTGCTACACAGCCTTTTGTACAGGAGAAGACAGCAAGCATGGTCCCACTGAGGATGTCACATCACAAACACTCCTTACAGCAGACATGTTTCCTTAAATGTCTGCCTTTTACTCAAATCCCTCCAATTGTCAGTCCCTATATATCCCACCTGAGAATCAACCTGAGTAAAAAGAACAGGAAAAAAAAATCATAACTTACAGAAATGATTTTTAAAAGTACATGTGAATGATATGATTTTTGTGAAATTATGGACAAGGTTGTCCAGATAACAGCTGTCTCACACATCTGGGACAGAGTGGAGGGCAGACAGAGGCAGGTGGGTATGAGGGCAGGGGGATGGCATAGGATGGGATGGGATGGGACATGAGGTCTTTTGCTCTGCTGCTTTTACAGCTGGGATGAAGGTGCTTCCTCCCATTAAGAACAGTAATCAGAGGCTCCACAGCCAGATGACCAAGGGAAATCGACACTTGTGTTGAACCTTAGCAGCAGGATAAGATGTAGACTGGATGAGAGGGAAGGATTTCTAATCTCCCTCCCCAAACCTCACTTCTGAAAAAGGAATTGATAGATGTGCTGGCAGCCCCAAGATCCACCAGCTGGTGCAGTGTGGCCAGGTGAGGTCCAAGATTCACAACAGGATTTTTTTTTTTTTTTTACAGAAAACATGTAAATACGGTGAGAATTCTTCAGGGTCAGGTTATAGAAACATTTAGGTTGGACAGAACCCTTAAGATCATCAGCTCCAATCGTTAACCTTACACTCTAACCCATGTTCCCAAGTGCCACATCTTTTAAATGTCTCCAGGGATGATGACCCCACCACTGCCCTGGGCAGCCTATTCAAGTGCTTATGGTGAGGGATTTTTTTCCTGATATCCAATCTCAACTCCCCTGGCACAACTTGAGGCTATGATGTGTTGGAGGGTTTAAGAGAAAGGGACAGTTTGAGGAGCTGAATTCCTCCCTTCTTGCTCCAGATGACAGGTCTCAGCAAGTTAAATGCATCTTTAAGAGCTTTGACAGTCATGGAGAAGTTACCATCAAGTAAGACAAGATGATATATGAGCTATTCTGCAAGAGCTCTCCCTGGGGAAACATGTGGCCCCAAGACTGAGTCAAGGTAAAATTTATTATTGATTCCTTTGAAGTTCCCTATACCCTCAAATGAGTGTCCCATTGGCTGGGTATTTTGTTACTGCCTCTTAAAAAAGCAATGCTAAACTCAGCTGCACATACAACAACTCTCACTCCAAGCCTTCTCAGCCTTGAATTCAAATAGATGAATGTTTCAGTGCATACACTTCAGGGAAGATGGATCCTGGGGGTTTGCCTGAGGTATCAAGAAGCAGGAATGAGTGCATTTCAGACAGGCTCTCTCAGAAGGTATCTCCATGCCAGGGCTGAGATTGCTTGTTCTACCTTTATTTGACATCACACAATTTATATTCCACAGCCACAGCACTGCAAGAACATCTCCCCAGCCAGCAGCTTCATTTTCAGCACACAGCAACCCCAGCACTTTAATTGTCCCATAAACGTGATGGAAAGGATTTGATGCAAAGGGCTGTTAAAATACCAAATGTCTTGAGCACTGCAACTAATGAATGGCTCCCAACGATTCATGTTTCAATCTATATGCAAATGTGCCCTTTGGTTGGCTTGTGCTGGACTTTTCACTGCTGTGTTACAGCTATCCAGGGAAGCCTCAGACTCATAGATCAGACAGATACAAGGCATAAATGGGAGAAGACTTAAATTATTCAGTGTTTATGAGAAAGAGAATCCAAACAGCAGAGTTACACTTTGCTTTTTATAATAACATGATTACAGATGAGCCCTAAGCAGACCTAAAAAATCATTGTTTTTCTCTCCCACCCCTTCCTCCTTGCTAGCAAAATACACAGCACAATAAATCACTTGGCAAAGCTGAATGTTTGCTCAAAACAGTGTATGTCAGCTCCAGGTAAACCAGTGCTCCCACAGCCCAAGTGGAAGATGTCTGTGAAAGATTTCAGAACCTGATATCTGCTATTCTTACCCCCAGCACAGGAAAACATCTCCTGGAGCATCGGGCAGTCACATCTATTTCTGCTCATTTACAAACTGCACAAATCCCCTTTACCTGCATTGCAATGTGCAATTCTGGTCTCAACAAGAAGAAACTAAGCTGGAATAGTGAAGAAAGGGCTGCCGCCATCAGTGGTGGACTGCAGAGTTTGTTTTAAAAGGCTGGGGGAAAATGATTTTGTAGGATTTTGGTCAATTCCAAGGGTACAAAAATAAACAGTAACTGTATACAAACACTGAGAATTGGCAAGAAGGAGAAAGGACAATTTCATCCAAAGGCCAATCCTGACACAAGAGCAGGATGCCACAAATATCCTCAAAAACCAGAAACATGAAAATATTAAGGACCATCGTGTTCATGTAGGCCTTGTGGAGTTTAAAGCTGAAGCTGTACTGCAGACTTTATATCCAAAGAAATGGCAGAGGTATCACAGGAATTGCAGAGCGGGTAGGAGCAAGGAAACTGTGAGACTTTGGCATTGCCCGCAAGAGTCACCTCCCCAGCAGCTCTGACAAACCAGGAGAGCAGAGCTGAAGTCTTTGACCAAGCCTTGGCTCCTGCAATGTTTCAAAATAATTGGAACAACTTCCTTGTTTTGCAGTTGAACTAAAAAGAACTTTAAAGTGTGAGGCATCCACTGTGCTTGATCCCTCAGGACCTTAATATCTGGCTGAACTTTGGTTTCCTTTGTCTGCTTGGATTAGGTCTCCACTGTTTCTCTTAGCTCTTATTTCCACTCTTCTCCCTCTAATTGCAGGAGCAGGTTAGGGGGACACTAAGAATGGGAGAAACCTGCAACAGCAGCAGTGCTCTTCATACGGCCTGGACACAGTCAGGTGCCTACAGTAACACAGATACAGTAATCTGAAAAGTCTAGCTTAATGGATGAGATTAGCAGGATCACAGAATATCCTGCATAAGGATCATCCAGTCCAACTCCTGATGCAGAACTCGGTCCTCCACAAAATACTTAAATTTTGCAGCATGTTTTATTCCCCTGCAGATAAGTGGGTCTGATTTCTGTTGGGCTGGCCCAGCAACAGCAAATCTGCAGCACCTTGGATTTAAGAGTGGGCTATGGGAGGGTTGCCTACAAGAGCAAGAAGAATGATCTGGCAACAAGAGCCATGCAGCAAGCAGCAGCCTGCTGCCATTTGCCACCAGGAGAGCCCTTTTGCAGGCCAGGCTGTGGGCAGGACCAGCACACCCTCCCTGCCTCCAGTCCAGCTCCAAAAACATCTCTACATTAAGTAACAGAGGGAACGGGCATGAATGAGCTGCTGCTGGGCTGTGGAGCCAAACTAACTTGTCAGGCTGCCAAGGCAGGAATTCAGGCAGCCCTCCTTTTTCATCTTCCCTTTCTTTGTGCATGGAAATGGACTTGCCACTAGTAATTTGCTAGTAACTAAAGCTGATAAGTTTGGCTCCCTGCAAGCCCCTGCTGGGGAACAATATTGGCTTTTCTTTTGGATTACTGGGTGGAAGACACAGGGCAGGCAGAAAGCTCTGTGTGCTTTCTCCTCCTCGCTGGAGCTGTGTGCTGCCCTCAGTGCTCAGTTCTCCCTAAAAGGAGTTCCTTGGAATGGATTGTTCTGATGGGAGAATGGAAGAGAAACAGTGTCACAAGCTCATCTTCAAAACTCCTGGATTTATAGCTGGGTGGAAACCAAGCAGTAAGGGCCAAATGCTCAGTGCTCATCTATCCCAGGTGACGATTTGGGGTTTTGTTTGACCTTGCTGGAGAAAGTTTTCAGGGGAAAAGGGGTAGGATGGCAGGACTGTAAGCATGTTGTGCACATTCAAGAATGAGAAAAAAAAAAGACAAAGAGAAAGCTCCTTGGAAAGTAATACATGTCATGAACCACATAGATGTGTTTCCAAAATCTTACAGCAAAACTGAAGGAGGCAAAATACAAATATTGCTGCTATTTGTAATTAAGCATCACATAAAGAGCAGTATTTAGGGCAACAGAGAGTCAAGTGTTTCCTGTGTGACTCAGAAAGGACCTTCTGATGGTGTGATTTCACAAAGGGCCTGTACCTGCTAACAACTGGTTAACCTTACTTAATTACAGAGGGGTCCTTGCTCACCGTATCCATGCTGCAGAGATGTTGGCAGTAAGCAATAAATTCAATCCAAACCTATTTCTCTGATATTTCTGAGCAACTGCCTGGCATCTGAACACACAGGGAGAGTGTCCAGAATTATACAGAAGTATGCTGCAGCCTTGCCTAGACAAGACACTTTGTTTTTAGATAATGAGCAAGGTGCTCAATTTGATTAAAGCTCTGCAAAGGGTGAATTCAGACTGGTACAGAAGACTATGATCCAGCAGCTTACCCACCGAGGGTAACACCCAGAGAGGGACATGACAGGCAGCCTGGAGTGATACCATCCTAGACAGAGTTGTAACAGGGTATTTCTCAACTGCTATGCTGACCTTTTTGCCTGATTTGTTTTAATTTCCACACCCATTTTCCTTGGCACCATTAACTGCATCAGCCAGTTTGTGCCCGAGGCCAATGCCTTGGAGCCTTTGGAAGGACAACCAAGCTTCTACACACCCCTACCAAAGTACGGCCTGTGTTTGTTGGGCTCAGGTTCCAGCAGGTTGGGGAAATGCTATAAAAAGCATTTCAGTTGTTCCATAAGATCTCTGGCATTCTTCCACTCAAAGCTATCCTCAGCGCTTTGTGTCACTGCTGTAAACTGAAGCTATGCGAGTTCCTTCAAAGGTCCAGTGCTTTCTGCTGGACAAAATCAGATTTACCAAGTAAGACAAAGAATTCAATCGAATTTCTTGGGTAGATTTGCTCTATTGAATCAATGTTTGACTGTGTTGACAAATGCACTCGAGTCTCTGCAGCCCCAACCCAGGATACGTGGTGGGACTGTCAGTCCTCCCCAGCTGAGACATGGCAATGAGAAGCTGAGAGTGAGACATGCTAACCCCAAACAAAGGGAAAACACTACAATATGAAGCCCTAAATTATTGCAGAATCTACATGAGACCTGCTACACAACTTCATTCTTCAATTGATAGAATCACAGAATGGTTTGGGTCTGAAGGGACTTCAAGTATCTTGTTGTTCCAAACCCCCTGCCATGGGCAGGGGCACCTTGCACTAGACCAGAGTGCTCAAAGCCCCATCCAACCTTCCTTTGAACACTTCCAGGGATAGGGCAGCTTCTCTGGGCAACCTGTGCCAGTGCCTCTCCACTCCCACAGAAAAGAATTTCTTCGTAATATTTCATCTAAGCCTGTCTTCTCTTAGTATAAAAGGACTACCCTGGTGCCATCACTGCTGGCCAATATAAAAGTTGCTCTCCTTTATTACAAGCTCCCTTTACGTACTGCAAGGTGATGTAAGGTCTTTCTAGAGTCTTCTCCTTCTCAACCCCAACTTGCTCAGACTGTCTTCATATCAGAGGTGCTCCATCCTTCAATTTCTTTTAAATGTGCAAAACTACTCTATTTCTAAACAACCAAAGCAGAATTGTTCCTGGAAATTGAAATAAATTTTTGACTAGATGCTATTTTAAGTCAGGCAGTAAGTTGTTTTACTCTCATGCAGCTTTTGGGCCATCCCAGAGGAGAAAATAGAAGTGGAACATTGTACGAGGTTAATCTGGACTACACACACAGAGTAATGATTTCCTCTAAGCCAATCAAGGATTAAGGCTAATGAGTATCTCTGCATCTTGTAACAGTCCTTTTAGGGAAATAAGAAAGGACAAAAATAACCTGACTTGACCCGTTCCCTCCAAAAATATATTTTTATTAGTGCCTGTGGTGATGGAGTAAAACTAGAGAAGCTGACGACAGGAACGATTCACTTACCTGTCGTAGAATCACCATGGTTCCTGTATAAACACATCAGCAGTCGCCAGGAATGGACCTAAATCAAAAGAAGTCAGCAATTAATGACTCTCCCCCGACTCAAGAGAACCAGCCTGGGGACTGTCCCAACCCTACAGCACTTCCACAGCCCTAGGTGTGGAAGAGAGCTCATAGCACTGAGACTCCCAATGCTTTCGTAATATTAATTCCAGACAGTGAGAGACAATCCTCTAAATACATCCAGATTAATGCTGGCACTGTGGTGAATGAGACTGGGACTGCAGGTCGCTTATGCAAGTAATATTTTGTAAACTGAGTCCTAGAAAGTTATCCAAGGATTAACCCAGCAAAGACTCTGATACTGATTTATTACATGTGTCTTTGGATCCTGTGGTATGAACTAAAGCACGTGGAGGGGGGGAGTACTGTCCTTAACACGTGACATGGCTGGATGGGTTTGCATCTTTTCCTCCAAACTGCTTTCAAGAGAGGAAAGAAAATATCAAGTCCCCTAGCACAGCCTGAAACTAAGACCTGGAGTGGATGGAGTATTTCCACTCTCTGCTCCAGCTGTTGTGCAAATTGTGTATTTCTGGGATTTACATGGGAAAGTCCCATGCTGCTCCTGAGTCTGTGCTTGCTGCTCTAGTGACATTTCATGGCTCCCAAAATTAAGTGTGTTGGGGTGTTGCGTTTGTATGAATGAAAAATGCTTTCAAAGAATTGAATTTCTGCAGCTTTTAATCTGTGAGTCATCCTTGCTACATGGCAATCAATAATAGTTGTATTTATGGTGTGGAACGTTTTCCAGCATAGTAAAAATACTCATGCCTTAAAAAGCAGGAGGAAAGGCACTTGATCTCAGAGACACAATTCCCACAGGACACTGGACATTGAATGCTGATGAAGGATAATCTTGCAGGACACAAGATATTTCCATTCACAGAGGCAAAATAATCTGGACTCATCATAAAAACTTAAATACTGTGTTTCAAGTTTTAGACATAATTTTCATTTTTATGCTCCCCCTTCCCCCTAAAAAGCAAACATTTCTCAGGGGGATGGGAGGGAGAAGTCTTTCCACTCTTCCCACAATCGTCTCCAGGTGGGATGTCCCAAAGAGACAGACTCAGTCTCACCAAAAAAAAAGTACAATAATGTCCCATGCCAGTGTCTCTACACACTTTCCTCATGGCAAGGAAAAGGATGTCTCTTCCCCACCAGCAGCAACTGCTTGCATTCCATTCAGCAAGGTATAGACTTGGCCTTTGGTGCTGATCCTGCTGGCTGAATTTTCTCTAGCCTCTCAGGTGCAGTGGGAAACAGGCGTTCCCATCCTAGCTAGAAAGGCAGGTTTCATCTCCATTAGCTCCTGCAGAGTCTCTAAAGGCCCAACAGAATTTCCAGTTATTCCCTTTTCCTCACCAGGCTGCCTGCACCACCTCTACATTTTCACAGAACACACATCTATAGGCTTTTGCCATCCTTCAACCACCATAATGAAAACATCCATCTGCTAAAACCATCTACATGATCCACAAACATTCTGCATTGCCTAGGAAAGGAGCTGGTGTCCTAAGAGCAGCCAAGGCATCACTCTTATTTGGGAAATACTCACTAGGCAAACTTTGGCCACAGGCCATATTTAATGAATTAATTTTGCCTTTCCTAGAAGGTAGATGAATGGTTGAAAATCACGTGCACACTTTAATAACTGAAAGGCTGTCAGGCACTTTTCCTAATTCTAAGATTGAACCTTCTCTGTAACACTTTAAATTATTACTCTTCTCTTTAATTCACCTGGATTGAAAATAACTTTCTAATCCTGCCAAGTAGTGAGCCCTGAGGCAGACTGCCTAGGGATGCTGAAGAGTCTGTTCCACTGGGAATAGTCAGTGAAATCTTAGCCAGGCTCAGAGCAGGTACTGTGGGAGGCTCTTCAGAGGTCTGTACATGATGATCATGGGTCAGTGTTGGACACTGGGGCAGGCAGCTGGATAGCACTTGGAGTTCCCTGGCTGAAGGACATCTGCAATGGACAAATCATCTAGTAGTTCCTTTCCTCCCTTTTCCACTCTGAAAAACAGAGATCTCGCCCAACAAGGGAGCTCCTAAATACCCCAGACATAAACTTTATGCTAATCAGCCAAGTGACCTAGGTGAGCTGGCCCCACTGGGTGTCCACATTGCAAAAACCATGCATGGGACATCTATTCCAACAGGTTGGGCTAAAGCCACAAGTCCACACCTCAGAACTGCTCCTGCAGTTTTTGCCCTGCTGCTGATGAAGCAAAGTACTTTTCCATGGTTATCTGGGTTCCCAGCATTAAAACAACCTGGTGTGTTGGCATCCTGCTTACCCTGGTCTGTGGTGATGCTGAATAATCTTTCAAAACTTGTGCCAGGTTTGGAAGAGTGTTTACATACCAAATCCACTCTGATTTTAAACAGGATGTTGGCGCCCTGAATCTTTTGTGGGTTATTTTTATTTTCTGAAGGTGTAGCCTCAGTTTAATCTTGTTCAGTGCATTCTGTCCCTTCATGATGCCTTTGCAAGAGAGGTTGCAGACAAGAGGCAGCCAGCTTTCCCTACGGCTTGCTCAGCAGGGAACACCCCAAAGGGGAAGGGGCAGACTCCCCTGCCTGTTCTTCCCACAGGGATCAATAAGAAGGATTGGGCTTGTCTGAGCACCAGAGAGATCAGCTGCCTACTAATTCAGGAGGGTCCTGGTGGAACAAACAGCCATCTGGACCCTCTGACCCTCGCTGGCAGGTGAGTGTAGGGCACTTCAATCCCAATCCTGGGAGAAGCTCTACAGATGGTCTGGGAAATGAGCTGGGCTAAACAAAACATACCCAGCACCTCTCCCAAATCACTCACATGTAGCACAGGGGCACAGAGACAACCCTCTGGAATGCGTATTTTTGTAAATACGGTTCATATTGCAGCTTTCTGGCCATCACTGGTCAAGCATCATCTGAACTGAGCATCTGAGGGAGGCAGCGGGGTGAGGCTGAGGGGGCTTTAAAATACACCTGGATGCAGAGTGATGTTTGACACAGAACTACACATGTCACTTGCTTGCAGGCTGTGGTCAACAGAAGCCAAGGAGCGTTTCAGTATGAGCTCTGCACCACAGTGATCTCCACTGTGGCTCTCCTGCTTCTGAGGACATCCTCAATACAAAAGGAACCCAACAGAGTTTGACTCTGGAGGGAGGAAGCCTGAGGAACCTGGACAAAGCCATTATGCTGCAATTGGAAAGAAGGGGGTTGCTACTCTAATCTCTTTAACTGGCACTTGTGTGCCCCTTGTTGGCACTTCAGCACAGGAGTCCAACCACATGACTGGCCATACTTCCTGGGGGATCACTCCACTGTGCTAATCCTCCAGAGCACATGCTTGTTAAGCATTGGTCAGAAGAAATTCAGGCATTTCACTCTAAATGTAAAATCGATTCCTTTCTCCTGAAGTTCTGCACCCTAAATGATTTTCCTAAATGGAAGTGCAGTGAAAAAAGAGAATAATTAATTTATGGGGTGTGTGCATTCAAATTCAATGCCTATCCCATCCCCAACTGTACCCATCTTGGTGCAGAGCCTGTATTTTGGTGAATACCTTGTGCATTTTAAATTGTAAAAAACCCAGAATTTCATTCAGCTTGTGTCCACTGGCAGAAACGTGTGTCACCTTAGCTGCACAGAGATTTAACATGTCAGTGCTCTCTGCATGCTACTGCTTTCACCTCCTGCCCTCCTGCAAGGGATCTGAGAAGGATTAAGGATTTTCCAGCATATTTTACTGTTCATCTGAGGAATGGTGAATAAAAAGGTCAGACCTACACCCTCAGAGACAAGCACCTTTGTCCTTACCGAAACCAGGATTACAATCAGGAAGGAAAACAATGGCTCTTGATCACGGTTAAGCTGACAAACCCTCCAGTCTTTGGGATCTCTAACTGTGGGTGACAGTGAGCAGAAAGGACGAAAGCAATGTCCATACATACTACTCCTCCTAGTCTTTGTCCATCTGGAAGCTGGCATGGTTGGGAAGCTATGACAGTTTGTATTTTTGCACTCTTCCTGGAGCCCTGAATGGGCAGCAGGGCTCTCAGGGCAGAAGGCCTCAGTCTGAAATGGCAGCCATTCATCTTCCCTGCTAGCTTGATCAACGAGCAAGCTCCCAACAGAGACAACCCACTGCTTCTCTAGGTAATTAGCTACAGCTCAAACAATTCTTAGTGTTAAAAATTATTTAAGTATTTTGTTCTAGAGTCTCATCCTCTCTATCTGCCTTCAGCTTCTCCCCTGAGGCAGTCACAGCTTACCAACTACAATTGACCACATAAATGGGCCTACATGGAGGGTTTTGTCCGGTCTAGTGGAAGGTGTCCCTGCCCATGGCAAAAGGATTGAAACTAGATGATCTTTAAGGTCCTTTTCAACCCAACCCAATCCATGACACTATGATGTTCCCCATTTCTCCAACCTGAGCTTTGGACTAAGTGTTACAGCAACGGCAATTCACTTGCACATTCCCTTCCTGTAGCACAAGTATCTTCATCCTTGCAAGAAGAAACTGTCATTTCTAACTCCTCCAGAAAAACAAAATCCAGCCTTCTGGTTTTGCTACCCATTATCTCCTTTAATGTGGAGAAAAGGTGCATTCCCATGGAAAGCAATGATATTGCCTGGAGGGCAATAAAAAGCAATGAGAATTCACCCAGAGCATTCACTGTTTTTGTTTTTTTTTACACACAGGACAGCACACCCTGAGCTTTTGCAAGTGAGCAAACAGTACAAGATCTCGTGGTGGGGATGTGGGGACACGGCAAGCACCACCTGGCCACAGGTTCCCTGCCACGGTGCTGAGAAAGTTCCCTTATTTATGCCTTAATTGCCGCCTCCGCACAGACGGATCAGCTTGGGGTCATGCTGACGAACGGCGTGAGGAATGCCAGGAAGCTCTCACCTCAGCAAGGCGGGTCACAATAGAAAGAAGCTGCAGAAAATTGGAATTACCATTGCTCATGTGAGAGGTGCATCCATGATACAGCCTGCCTGCAGGCTCTGCCTGCACCATGAGCAGCACAGAGCCTGTTTTCCTGGAAAAGCTCTGACCCAAATTCAGTGAAGGTCAAGAAAAGCCTTCCCTACAGCTTTTGCATCAGAACTTGAGTGATTACCAGATTTACAGTGAATGCTGGTCTCAGGAGAGGAATAGCCGCGTGAACAAGAGGTGTGTTTTGGTGTAAAGAATCACCTGCCTGTCAGCTGCAAATCCATCTTCACAGACAACTGAGGGAAAAAGACAGATTCAAGCAGAGCTGCAAGCTGACATGTAAAGGCAAACCTGATAGCAGGGTGGGAAAAGAGCCCCTGGGAAGCCCTGGGTCCTCAAAAGGGCTCCTTGGTGTGCAGTACTGTGCAACTAAACAATGGCCTGCAAGGGCTCTTTTAGGAGATGTGCAGCTTTTTCTCCAGCTATTCCTGCAACACTCAGCCGTACAATGATGAAAGGCACAGGATTAGTGCTAATTAGATTTGAGGGTACTCCCTGTCAGGCTTCTCCTTCTCGTGGGCGGATGCTGTTCGCAGGGAAGACCTGGTAGTCTTTAATTGTGGTGGGGCTTTGTTTGGCTAGCTTGTTTGTTTTGTGTTTTACAAAAAAGGGACGTTCCAGGCATCCTACAGATCTGGAATCTCCAAACCCATAAAATCCCAGCTACTTGGAGTAAAAACAACCTTTCCTACACAAACGAACACAGAGAACCTGCTAATCAATTAGCCAAATAACTACAGGATGAAAATACCACAGGTGCCAAAGTAGCTTTCTGTAGTAAAACAGCCCAGCACAGGAGCAGCCTTGCTGCATTACATATGCAGATACTTTGCATTTCTGTACATTAGGGCTTTTTTCTTCTGTGCAAGCAGCTCCAGGAAGAAAGTGCAGTGCTAATGCACATGGCAGTCTGTCATTCTGCAAGTGCAACTGAAACCCAGATAAATGATGCTCGTAACTGAAACCTCCAATAAACAGGGTGTCATCTACACTACATGAGTGACAGACGAGCAGCAGGGGCTGTGCAGTAGGTACTGCTTCCAGCCAAAGATTTCAGTATCCAGAAATAGGGTATGATTTTCAACAGACCCTCAGTAGAGATTAACAATATGAAAAATATGGCTTCTCTCTGAAAACCAAGAATTTATAAACCATGTGCTGAGCTCTCCTCATTGGTCAGGCTGACTACGGATCAGTTAAAAATGCAAACAATGTTGTTTCTTTTCACCCAGCTAAAAATCTCAACAACCAGATCCCCACCAGTATCATATGATTGAGATAAAATGACTTGGGTTGAAACTGCTGATTTCCACAAGCTGGGAAATGTGGCGCCATGAAATGCTGAGATGGTGATCTCTGCTGAGACTGTGAAGGGTTTGAAAAGAAGCAAAGGAAAGCAAAGTGATGCTCTGTGCGTTCCTCCACCAAGAGCTGCAGCGCTAATCAGAGCCTGTGATGACAGCTCCAGGCTGTGCCATACAGTTTGCTTTCGCAGTGAAAGGACCATGGAGACCCATTCTCCAGCTGCAGGGTCTCAGAGCTTTTTTTAGAAACACAAAACAGTTTGAGATGGAAGGGACCTTTAAAGGTCATCTGGTCCAAATCCCTTGCCACAGGCAGAGACACCTTCCTCTAGATCAGGTTGCTAAAAGCTCCATCCAACTTGACATGGACTACTTCCGGCAATGGGGCATTGATCACTTCTCTGGGCAGCCTGTTCCCGTGCCTTACCATCCTCATTGTAAGAAATTTCTCTCTTATCTAGTCTAAATAAACTCTCCTTCAGCTTAAAGCCATTTCCCCTTGTGCTATCACTACATTCCCTTGTCCAAAGTCCCTCTCCAGCTCTCTTGTAGCCCCTTTCATTACTGGAAAGGGCAGTAACATCCCCAAGAACCTTCTCTTCTCCAAACTGGACAAACCCAAATCTCTCCTCTGAGCCTGTCATAGGAGAGGTGCTCCAGTCCTCTGAGTGTCTTCATGGACCTCTGTGGTCCATTTGATCCTCTGCTTTGTCACTACCAATCTCCTAACAGAGTCAGGTGGTCCATTTGATCCTCTGCTTTGTCACCACCAATCTCCTAACAGAGTTACCCAAACTCTTCCATATTTCAGGTGAGGACAATACAGACAGTTCCCCACAGAGGCTGACACCCCCTGTGGGTTTAGCTATGTTGGGGGTGCATTCTGAGCTCTACTCCATGACTACCTCAAATGTAGCCAGGTAGGCCGGCTGCCTCTCCTCCCAAGCAAACAGCGACAGGACAAGGGGACATAGTCTTAAGCTGTGCCAAGAAGGGTTCAGCTTGGATATCGGGAAGAATTTCTTCACAGAAAAGTGATTAGACATTGGAATGGGCTGCCCAAGGAGGTGGTGGAGTCACCATCCCCAGAGGTGTTTAAGGAAGGACTGGATATGGCACACAGTGCCATGGTCTA
This sequence comes from Melospiza georgiana, assembly GCF_028018845.1. NCBI lineage: Eukaryota > Metazoa > Chordata > Aves > Passeriformes > Passerellidae > Melospiza > Melospiza georgiana. The sequence goes on from NC_080431.1 coordinate 77,736,216, forward strand.
TTGACATGATGGTGGTCAGTCACAGGCTGGACTTGATCTCAGAGGTTTTTCCAACCAAATCGATTCTGTTATTCTGTGCAAGAGGGCAACTCTCTGAGCTGACACCATGTCTCAAAAGGTGATAAACCAGCTAACTCAAAAAACTAACCCCAAAACACTGAGGACCTCCGGATGTGATTTTAAGCAGAACTCAAGACAGAAGCAAATTTCCTCAAAGCCAAGAGCCTGCTTTGCGATGCACTCACTAACTAGGGATGGGGCAATGCCTGAACAATTCCTTGCCTCCTCCTGGCCATGCCACAGATCAGAGGAGAGCTGGGAGCAAATACTTGTCACTGTGTTTATCCACACAAGCCTGGGGACCATGGAGTAAGAAAGAAGAATGCAAATCCTGGAATGGGAGCCCATTAGCGAATCTCTCTGTTGTGGCTTTATGCCTCACATCAGCACCCACCCTTCCCTCTGCTGTGACAGTGCTATCTTTAGGTGCCTTTGTGGTTCTCAGCCTTTTCTTTTCATGCTCCAAGGCCCATCTGACACCCAAAGTGGGATGGAGCTGTTTATATGCAGACACTGGGTTTGAGCAAGTCAACAAGGATTGGAAGGGTGAAGGGTCTGGAGCACAAGTCTGATAAGGAGCAGCCAAGGCAACGGGGGGTGTTTAGCCTGGAGGAAAGGAGACTTGGGATGAACTTAGATCTCTTTGTAGCTCCCTGAAAGGACACTGTAGACAGGTGCAGGGGTCAGTCACTTCTTCCTAGTAACAAGCAACAGCACAAGAGGAAATGGCCTCAAGTTGTACCAGGGGAGGTTTAAATTGAATATTAGGAAAAACATTTTCATTGAAAGGGTTTTCAAGCATTGGAACAAGCTGCCTAGGGCAGTGATGGAATTACCATCCTTATAAGTGGATAGAGAATTTAGGGACATGGCTTAATGGTGAACATGGCAGTGCTGAGTTAATGGTTGGAACTGATGATCTTAGAGATCTTTTCCAACCTGAATATTTCTAAGATTCTCTAAGATCACCTCCGTGACTATAGGGATACACTAGTGCTTCCAAGGCCCAATTCATTCCATCTATCAGGATTATTTATCTCCACAGACTACAGAAGAAGCCTGAGGTGATTGGTTTCATTTTTATGTCCCCTCCTTTCTCCCATCCCTGAGCAGCTGTGAATATGAAAAAAGACCACTTATCTGACTCTGAGGGTCTGATCCTCAAACCTCTATTTGGAGGGTTTTGGTAGCAGTGCCATGGAAAGAGACACCTCAACTGAACGAGTCCCAGCCAAAATGTTACATTAAAGCAAGAAATCTCAGAAAACTCCCCCCTCTGGAAAGTCAGAGGATTGATACGTAGCAGCCTCTGTTCATCTGAGAGTGGCCAGGAAACGGGCATCAATTTTTTAAGCCTTCAGCAGGAAGTTCAATAGATTTGCCCTGCATTCAATCTCCTTGAAAAGTCCAGCAGGTAGAGGAGCTGAACAAAAGACCTGACCTTTTCTCCCTTGCTGAGCTTTCACACAGCCCGAGCAGAACAAAGGACCGCGGCGGCATCCGATCCTGACTCTGCGCAGAGCGCTCAGCACAGCCTCCAAGGAGGGCAATTTCCTTTTGTGCACCAGCCCCCGCCGCCCACTGAGCAGTTTTCAACTGCCACAATAATTAATCAAATAAAGTATCCTTTTGCAAGGAGGTCAGGTGTAATTTCAGCATAATCCAGACGCAGCAGGCTGAGCTGATCTAGGGAAAATGCTGCACTTGCAGGCTGGCTGAATGGTGTTTGCAAGTGTCTTCATCTCCTCTTTACCTGTACATGAACTCCCAAGTCTTGCCCCTACAAACAGGGCACATGACAAGAAAAAAAAACTAGAAATAAAGCCTTTGTTTGAAACTGGGGGTGATTTGAGACATGAACTCTTTAGATTATCTCATTCCAACCCCCCTGCCATGGGCAGGGACATCGTCCACTCGACCAGGTCGTTCAAAGCCCCATGCAACCTGGCCTAGAACACTTCCAGGGATGGGACATCCACTGCTTCTCTGTGCAGCCTGTGACAGTGTCTCACCACCCTCATAGTAACATGTGTCCTCCTAATATCTAATCCAAATCTACCTTTTTATGTGCCCTTTAGTCTAACTCTCTGACCTGTACGAGTGACCTTCTCTCAAGGCTGTCCTCCTTGGAGCAGCACAGGGCTGGGCTGTACTGGAAACCCTCTTGCTTGTCCTGAGCAAATTGAGATGTCTGGACAGCACTGTGCCAAGATCAGAGCTCAGAACCTGCCTACCTGTGATTCAGAGAAGCCCAATTAGCCTGGACTGTGCAGACCAGCAAGTGCCAGTGGGGTCACCATGGACCCACTCCTTCATGGGCTGGTAAATCCCTGCTGTTTAGAGAGCAAATGATACACACAGATGTGGTGGCTGACTTGAGCCTGATGTGCTTTACACTGAATGCTTGGATTTGGGAGGAGATTCATACATGGTACATCCTGTTTAGGGCCAGGTTCAGGAGGCTACAACCTTCTGAGCCCCCCAGGCTGTGTCAGCCCTGCAGCTGAACCACAGACATCAGCCCTTGGCTTAGATGCAGGTGTAACCCTTTGGCTGTATTGCTCAGGCACCTACTAAGACTCTGTTATCTGAAAACAACTCTGTAAATGTCATAGAATCCTAGAAAGATTTGGATTGTCAGGGATCTTAAACATTATCTTGTTCCAACCCCTCTGCTATGGGCAGGGAGCATTTCCACTAGATCAGGTTGGCTCAAACAGAGCCATCCAACAGGGATAGGGCACCCACAGCTTATCTGTGCAGGGCAGCCTGTTGCAAAGGCTTGGGAACCAGAAATCTAAGGAAAGGTGCTCCATTTTACAACAGTCTCTAGATGACCCTCCACCACCCAGACAATATATGGCAAAGGTAATTTACTGAACTTAGCTCAGCTCAGTAAATTAATTACTAACCCACTTCTGGTTTTTTACCTATAGAAATGTTCTCTAAAGGGAGTCTTTACTGCAGCCACTGTTTTACCAACTCTATAAATATATTATCCTGTGTTATTCCTTCTTGAATCCCAGCCTATTTATGGAGGAGGGGCTAATGCTGTCCTCATTTCACACAGAGGGAAACTGAGGCATAGAGTTAGGAAGTCACTTTCCCCAAGGTCATGCAGTGGAACCAGGGCACCCGAGTCTGTGCCTATGACTCCAGATCAGAATATCTTTATTAAAGGCAGCTCCTCTACTCTTCTCTATCCTTAAATTGGCATAATAGGCAGCTGTCTCACCTCTGCTCTTGTAGGTCCCTAATAATCTGGCCTTGGCGCTCTCCTTTTGGTGCTACTAATGCTGGCTGGAGCAGGACTTCTGCAAGCTGTTGTAATCCTGTGAGGGCTTTTGTCTCAGCAGGAACCCCTTTGCTGGGATTTTTAGTGAAATCCTCCTTCTGCCTGCCATAACACTATCCTCTTATTTTTCACGGCCTGGAGAAATTCAGGGTGGCCCTTCAAGAGACTGGGGTCAGCCTCCAAATGCAAGGGTTGCTAGGATTAAGTGGGTTCAAATCATAAGATACCAGCCCTGCTTTTTATGCTGGGACTTCTGCTGACTCCTGAGGTTGTTTTGCTTGAACAGGGACTGTAAAATTAAGTGGAGACTCTGCTCTGCCCTTTCAGGATGCCTTTGGTGCAATCACCATCACACCCCTCAGGGCAGCATCAGGCAGTGCTGGGAGACATCAGCCCTGTAATAGTCGGGATGAGAGGGGGACTGACACTCCCTGACTCATTGGCTGCACATGCAAAAAGTCATATTAATTGTTCAGCTGGGGATTCTGAGTCACAGGGGCTGCTTGCTGCTGATCTGTGGCTCTCCTGCTGGGTGTTATGCAGTGCATGGGATGCTCTGCTCTAAAGGGCATCATCTGGCTGAGCTGAAGTCACTCGTATAGGTCAGAGAGTTAGACTGAAGGGCACATAAAAAGACAGATTTAGATTAGATATTAGGAGGAAATACGTTACTGTGAGGGTGGTGAGACACTGTCACAGGTTGCACAGAGAAGCTGTGGATGTCCCATCCCGTGGAAGTGTTCAAGGCCAGGTTGGATGGGGCTTAGAACAACCTGCTTGAGTGGAAGGTGTCTCCGCCCATGGCAGGGGGTTGGAATGAGATAATCTAAAAGGTCTCTTTCAACCCAAATCATTCTATGATTTTATATGCCAGGTGCTGCACAGGCATAAAGTAGAAGTCATTGCATCCTGAAACAGCCTGGATGGACAAAAGGACTGGAGTCTCCAGGAAATAAAGCAGTTTTGCTCCATGCCAAGTTCCCACTTAGCAAACAGCAGAGCCAGAAACAGATAGAATTTCATCTGTGAGGAGCAGTGCTAACAAAAGCCTCACTTAGAATGACAAAATTCCAAAAATAATAAGATTTCTAGATGGTCAGTAGGGCATAGCCCCTCCTAAGAAGCCTTTCCTGCAGGTGTGGCATCCCTAATAGCTTTCTCACCCCACCTGAGATGGCCAACAGGCAGTGGCATCATGCTGCAGGGCACCAGATTTCTCCCATGCTCACCTGTGTCATTTCAGGAAGTGTCTAGGAACTTTGTTTCCTTGTTACAGCTGAAATTTGAAGTGAACTTGATCATCAAACTGCTGTGATTAGGTGACACATATAAAGGGACAGGCAGAGTGGCCACACAAGCCTTGTTTCCTATGGAAATCAGCCTAGATGAGAAAGCTGGCTTTAATCAGGTCCTTAAACGATTCCAGCATTAACAAACTGCTCTGTTCCTACCCTTCTTTGCAGTACTTTGAGATACTCACACAAAGGAAGGGGTGGCTGTTGGTAGTTGTCACTTGCTCCTAGCTGCACTCAAGAAATTGGTGGTTTCTGGAGACAGGTCTCATTTCCCTGGCTGAGGTCAACATCACAGCTCCACCTGAAAAGCTTGAATTTTGTTCCTATTTACTTAATATCTTCCCTGACTGCTGAGCTCAGGGCTCAGGAGGACAGGACCTGGTTTGCTACTCCGAAGAGTAGTTTGCCCTGGGAGAAAAACAGATCTAACAGGGCATTGGGGGAGATCTAGAGGGTTTTTTCTAAGAGGAATAAGGCTGCCCTAAGAGCTTTTACCCTCTGTTACCCACCACCCTAATATGTATTGGTACAATTAAGCTGAATCAACTGCAGACCTGACTTACTTCATCATTTGGCCAAGAGCTTACAAGCCTTTTTCCAGCCATGGAGAACTCCTGCGGACTTTCAGTAGACTTGACTTGAGGAAGACTCTTACACAGAAACTACAGATGAAATGACCACTCTTTGTTTCTCCAGACCAAAAGCTTGTGTGGGCTGTATGAAACAAACCCAGTGTGTGTGTGTGGTTTCTGCAGCTCATCTCAGCCCAGGGTAAATCTGCTGGCCTTGATGGCACTGATCCAGCAAAGCTGAGGGATGAGAGGAAGCAGGACAGAAATAGCTGGGGTATCACAACGTAACAGCAACCTCCACTGATGCTGGAAAACACCCAGAGGCTCAGACGTGGGAGGCAGCACTCTGATGTGCTCCAGCTGGGCTTGCAGGGCTCCTTCCACCACCTCACCTCAGCACACACGTGCTGGACTCCTCTGTGCCAGTGCAGGAGGTCTGCCTGTGCCCCAGCCCCATCCCCACCGGTGATGAGGGGTGCTGTGTTTGTGGGTGCTCCCCTTCCCTTCCAGCCCCCCAGTTCTTGTGAGGCTGTTTGAGCCCACTGAGCTCGATGGGAGCTCTGCCTGGGCTGGGAACTCGATGCCACCAAGAGGCAAAGCATTTTCTTCTCCCAGCCTCTCCTGTTAGCATGAATTCAAACTCCTGTACACCAACACACACCAGGCACATGGAAAACTGACTTACAATGCAAGCCTCACCCCAACAAAGGCATGGGTCAGCTCTGGAAATCACAGGAACCCACACACAAACCCCAGCTTTTCTAGCAGAGATCCAGCTGATCAGTATCTTTGTGGCAATTCCCTAATGGCTTTCAGGAAATCTGATACAGAACCTGCAAGAAATCCCATTAAGCTCCTCTCTGTATCTGAAAACAAAAATGTTTTCAATGAAAAAAAGAAGAGAGCAGGTTTTGTTGTATTTCCCTTGGCCACATGACACATGGGAGTTGTACTAAAATGATGTGCTGACACTTTATCTTCTCCAAGATAACTAAGAAGTGCAGTGAGGCTGATATCTCAGAAGAATTCTTTAAGGAGGATCTCTAGGCCTGAACAACTTTTTGGTGAGTAAACAGCCCACACTGGATCCAGCCTGTGGGCTCCCCACCCACTATATTTCTCTGACAGAGGATGCCTAAGGAGCAGTATAAAAGCAGATGTAGTGGCATTACTCTGCAATGTTCCCCCAGAAACAGTAATTTGCAGCTCAAGAACCTCTAGAGCCAAAAAGGGGATAGTTTTCTTTTTCCTTTCATATACATGCTTTATAGTTTTTAGAGGCTTTTTGTAAATGAAACTTGTCCAAGTGCTTTTTTAACCCAATACTTTGAGAATCCACGGAGTTCTGCCATAAGGAACTCCACAGATGCCAGATTGTGCAAGCTCTTTTTATCTTTGAGCCTGGTCTCTGTAAACTTTGTTTGATGCTCCCTAATTTTTGTATTTCAGAGGAAAAATCTTTCTCTTGCATTTACCATGCAAACATGATCTTCCAGGATCTATAACATGCCTCCTTCCCATCTCTTCTCAGCTTGGAGCCTTTGTCTAAACAATCATTCCTCCTGTGAAAGATGTCCCAGACCTCTGACCATCTTTCCTTTCTCAGAATTCTCCCCAGTGGAATAATTTTTGTTTTAGGTGACTTGAAATGAGATAAATCACCAGAGGAGTGGAATGTGCTCTCTGGACAACAGCAGATATCAGAAGGAACACAGAAGGGCTTGGTTCAATATTTGGGTCCTGGTCCCAGCCTAGCACAGCCCACAGCACCTTTTCCCTGTGCCCTGGTGTTTTGGGCAGGTGAGTCCTGTCCAGGTGGAAGGTGTTTCCCTGCTGGAACCTGCAAGCCTAAAGAGACTAAATCTCAGTGATCTAGGCTAGGCTGGATGGGATTTTGAGCAACCTGGTCTAGTAGAAGGTATCCCTGTAAAAGTCTTTACATTTACACGGAGGTGTTGACAGCTACCATGATCCCAGATTTATCTTCCCATTTCAAAAGTCAGGAACAGCTGAAGAAAGTGTCTTTGTCAGATGGGGCAAAGCCCCTTCCAAGCACAGCTCCCACTGTACAAGCCAGTCTCAGATGGAGAGAGGAGACAAAACCAGGATTCACAGAGGCTCCATTCTCCCAACACTCCACGTAACATCAGGCACAGCCTCTTGCAAATCTTCCTTCCTCCAGATCATAAAGGTGGAGACCAGGCTAGTTGTGCAGCAACAACAGCAGGGCAAACCTCCCCCCAGGCACCTGTCAGCGTACAGCCAACCTCACAGTGCAAGTTTTAACCCCTTTCATGCATGTGAAACTGTGTTCAGGTCATCTGCACCCCGGGTAAATGCTGCGCCATGACACCAGGATGTGGAAAGGGGATGGCAGCAGCTGAACCAACATCCTGGGAAAGGCATTTGCTGGGCCTGCAGCCTAAGAAGAGCTCAGTGATTTTCTGTGGCTGCTCTGAGGCTGACAGTGGGACCAAGCACTCAGTTTTTAGATTCCAGCTGGGCTGAGGTAGAAGCTGCTACCCAGCTGCTCAGGCTGGGCAGGTCTGGGGTAGGGGGAGACTCATCTAACAATGCCAAGATATGAAGGGGTCCCCAGAGACTTATGGCTATGGATTTCTAACTTTTCTATTTTCATTTGGTACTCAGTCTACTTCAAGTGCCTGCTTTTCGTTGGATTTTCACATTTTGCACTCCCATTGCGCAGTTGGGCACAACTGCACTCTGCTCTCTACAAGTGTCTGACTATGAGAACTTTATATTGGACACCAGGACAAATTTCTTTGCAGAAAGGGTGGCCAAGCACTGGAATAGGCTGCTCAGGGAAGTAGTGGAGTCATCATCCTTAGAGGTATTTAAAAGACCTGTCGATGTGGCACTTGGGGACACAGTTTAGTGGTGGACTTGGCAGTGCTGGGTTGAGGGTTGGACTTTATGATCTTAGAGGGCTTTTCCAACCATTGTGCTTCTACAGGTCAGAGCAGGGGCTCTCTGCACAGCTCCAGGCACAGCAGGATTGGGAAGGTTTTCCTGGGGTTGGTACAGCATAACCATGGACACTGCTGGGGCAGGGCTGTCCTGAAAAGCTTTCTGGCTCTACCTAGCACATGACTGAGGGACCAGAAAGTCACAACACACAGGTTCATCCCATACCAGTTTTCCTCTAGGACACTGCCTGGCAGAGACGAGGGTTTCACAGTGCAAAGCTCTCACAGTCTTACATGCTGTCTCCACATCCTGCCAAACCCTTGGTACAGTGACACTTGTCCCCCTCTGCTTTGAGAGAAAAAAACACTGGCTCTGCTCCAAGAGGACAATAACCTCCCTGGTTTTCCTCTCACCCTCAAAAGGGACTTGCAGAACCACTATGACTGCGACTGGAGCCAGCGTGGTCTTGATGCAGACAACCAAGAATGTGCCCAGCACTGAGTGCCTGCACCCACCTATCCTGCCAGCCCCCTTCTGCCAGGCTTGGAAGCTGCCCTCTGCAGCTCCAGGAAAGGCTTTGAAAAAAAACTATTAGCTGACAATGCCTTCATTAATCACAGCGTAATCCTTTCCATGGCAACCCAAGGATTGCGAAGTCACAAGTTAGCAAGTGCGAGACAGAAAGGCTGCACAGCAGCACTTGGCCCAGGGAAACTTCGTAGCTAGCGAGAGGAATCGGCTGCTCTGGGGAGGGGAAATGACACAAATAATATTGCCTTGAAAAGAGGGTCATCCCTGGCCAGGATTCAGATCCCATAAATGCCACTGCCTGTGGGGGGATTCTGTAGCTCCATGAAGTTACTCCAGTCTCACCCCAAAAGCCCAAGAAGAGACTTTGGCCCTACATCTTGCTTTTACAGAAGATCAACAGCTTTCAAACAGGCTGGGGAGAGAAGAAGGACAGTGTGTCACCAGGCCATCACCACAAAACTAAACACAACTTAGACACACGTATTTGGGAATTTGTAAGGGCTCGGAGATTGCAAAGTCACAGGTGAAAACAATTTCAACCATCAATGAACAGGAGAGAAGTGCTGTCCTGGATTTTTTTTGCCCTTTTTTGTCCCTCTTTGGTTTTCCTCGGGACAGTTAGGCACAGGGCAGGAAGGAGACTTCACAGGCTCTCACAGGGATGCAGGTTTTGACTGAAGCTTTGGCAAAGCTCGGTCAAAGCTGCAAATCCATTCCATACCTTCACACTACCAGTGCCGGGAGCTTGCAGCCCCTCACCTCATGGGAAGAGTAGGACCCACAGCATCATACAGTGGAGGATGGGTGGGGAGTCAGCTTGCAACCACCACGTCCTTGCCATCTTTATGTAATGCATAGGATAACCCCACAGGGTTGGTTCTTGGACATCCTTTTGCCCAGACTATGGAGAGAAGCACTCACACCAACACCACAGCCTAGGGCTGTGAGAAAACCCTCTCAAGCTTCTGCCACCTCCTTCTGCAGGGGAGACTTAACAGCAAGGGGCAACCAGGCAGTCTTAGACCCACTGGTGTGCTGCCTTTCAAACTCCCCCTCCATTTTGCCTGCATGGCAGGTCCTCTACCATACACCCAGTCTTCCCAGAGACACCAAGATATGCCAGTTCCACTGTTCCACTTTCCTTAGGATAATGTAATTGTAAATACCCTAGGAAATCCTGGGATTTTTCTTTGGTATTGTGCTCAGCTGGCCCAGCACAGCCCATGTACAAAACAGGCTAACTTATATTTAAATAGGAGAATTAATGCTAGAATGAGTAACCAGGGTCCCCCCTCTACAACACAAGCTTACATCCATACATTATTAACAAATCACCAATATATGACAAATCAAACAAGCAGAGTATTAAATATCTTGTTAACCCAAACCAGGCAGCAAAATGCAAACCGCTCTGTGAGAATTGCCTATCCCACATGAAGCCTCAGCCCCTTCCCAGGGAGACTCCTAATAATTTAAATGGCCTGGAAGGTCCTGGGTGCTGCTTACCAGCACAGACGTGACCCGGAGACACCCCCAAAAACCAGCCTGGGCACAAGCTGTGCTGTGCTGCAGCCAGGGGAACTTGTGCTGCTCCCTGAAGAGCAGCACCTGCCTGAGCACGGGCTGTGCTTTATCCACCTAAATGCCGTGTCTGGAGCTGCGTGAAAGCAGGCAGGGGGTGAAGTGGGCTAGGAGGACACCCGGGGTCTTGTGGCACTGCCAGTGTATCCATGTAGCAGGAACATCCCCCAGAGCCCCTCCCCACGTTTAAGCACATCCAGAGGTATCCCTGGATGTGACAGGGCTGTGGAGCGAAGGGGTGAAGGGCTGCACGGCACACGAGGGCAATGCCCTCCACCCTTCCCTCCAGCTCCCTGCTAGGTGACCCCAGCCAAATTAAGCAGCAGCTAGAAATTACCGAGCCGCTAATCCATGCTGCAGGAGCCGAGCTGGCTCGGGGCTGCTGGGCACCGCCGGCCGGTCTGCGCCGTGTCTCTCCCCCTCCCATCGAGCCCAGCCTCCTGCCCAGGTTCGATCCGCCTCGCTGCCCGCAGCCCCGCCGGGGGCACCGCACCCATGGCACATATCGCACCCACCGCACCCATGGCACCGCGCCCCCCGCATCCCACGGCACCCCACGGCTGCTCTCCGTCGGCCCGGAGCACCCCGGCTCCCCCCGCTCCGCCTTACCTCAGCGGGGCATGGCCGGGCACGGCGGCGGGACGGGCACGGGGCTGCTGCCCGCACGGAGCCGCGCTGCCGCCAGCACCGAGCGAGGGCAGCGCCGGCCCGGGCTGAGCCTCTTAGGGGGGGAGGAGCCGGGCTGCAGCCAGCCCCTGCTGTGCTGTGGGTGTGGTGCGGGTGTGAGCGTGCGAGTGTGCGAGTGTGGTACCTCCAGCCCGGGCACCGCCCGCGCCGCGCTCCCGCAGCATCCCCGCTCTCCGAAGATGCGTCCTCCTGCAGCCCTGGAGTCTGCCCCGGTTTGTGGTATCATAAAATCATAGAATGGCCTGGGCTGGAAGGGACCTGAAAGATCACCGAGTGTTCACCCCCCCTGCCATGGGCAGGGACACCTTCCTCTAGACCAGGTTGTTCTGAGCCCCGTCCAACTTGGCCTTGAGCACTGCCAGGAATGGGACAACCACAGCTTCTCTGGGCAAACGACCTGTTCCAGTGCCTCACCATGCTCACAGTAAAAAATTTATTCCTAGTATCAAATCTAAATCTCCCTTCATTAGGTTTAAAACTGTACCCCCTTTTCCTATCACTATCTGCTCATGTAAAATGTTTTCATGGCACCCATGCTACGAGTTTAGCTGCAGTTTCAAGTCCTCGTTGTGCAGAGTCCTGATTAATTCCTGGGAAAAAGTGTGGCTGGAAAGGTCCTCCTGCCCTGTGCAAAGAGGTCTCTGGGCTGTGCAGGGACAGTACTGAGGTCCTGTGGGGTGAGGCCAGGAGCTGACAGGCATCCTTGTTTGAATGCACCAGCCTTGTGCACTTGTAAATGTGAAAACTGGGACAGGAAAACACTTGAGATCAGGAAACTCAGAGCTGAGGTTTCACCTAGAAGCTTAACTCTGACCTGGTGACTCCCTGCCCAAATCTGGGCTAGTGTCTTTTTTCCTTCCTGCTGAGAAAGGTGGAGTTGGATTTTAATTGTTCTACGAAACACCACTGAAGTTTCTTACTTAGGTATAAAGCTTGTAATTTTAGCTAGTGGAAGGTGCAAAATATACCTTTATATTTGCAGTGTTATCATAAAAGTTGTTTCTAAGCTCCACTTTGGAATGAGGGTGCTGGAAATCCTCCTGGGGACCCAACTGAATGTGTTTTTTTGGTGATACTGCAGAAATAAGGAGCAATAAAAGGGAGTCTCCTTGCTTCAAAGCAAACTGGGAAATCTGCTCAAAATGTAGAAGTCACAGCACAGTCACAGGGTTCCTTCCCCAGCCCTTAGAAATGCCCTGCTGATGCCCAGCCCTCAGCTGTGAACTCTCAGCTGACCTTAAGCTCAGGACAGACGATTTGTGACCACCTGGGGCCATGCCCATGTCACTCAAGCCCTCCTCACTGTGTCACTACAGTTGGTGTGGGTGTGAGGCCAGGCTCTGGCTGTGTCTGGGCTTTGCTCTGGACTGCATCTGATGCACTTGGAATGGCTTGGGCAGCCTTGCCTTGTGCCCAACAGGACCCATGCATGTGTGGAAAGGCAGTGAGGGAGGCTCTGCCAGGAACACCGGGCTGGACTTGCTTCCTGACTGCACCACTGGGCTTGGAGGTGGGATTTGGAGAGTGCAGGGAGCCTTTGGACAGCTGCACAGAACAGACCCCAGTGGCTGATCCCTGGCTATTAACCTGGGCTATTGGCCAAGGATGTGGCAGCACCTGAGCAGTTCTGAGGCACAGGCAATGAACACATCCCACTGCTGAAGGCCCTTCCATCTCTGCAGCCCTTCCTGCTGGAAATCCCCAAGCCTTTTGAGTGGCAGGAGGCTCATATGGCAGGGAATGCATACAGGTTTAAGGTGGGAAGATCGCGGTGACAGGGGATCCAGGTACAAGAAGAAATACTTCAGCACCAACTTTCAAGATGGATGTCTGTTCCTCCATGAAGATGCTCTTTCAGGTCAAAGGAAAAACCCTGAACTTCCAATTTATCATAGAATCATAGAACCATAGAATCACAGAATCACAGAATGATTTACGTTGGAAGGGACCTTAAGGATCATGCAGTTCCAGCCCCCTGCCATGGCCAGGGACACCTTCCACTAGACCAGGTTGAACAGAGCCCCATCCAACTTCTCCTTGGATACTTCCAGCATTACAGCACATTCACAGCTTCTCTGGGCAATCTGTGCCAGTGCCTCCCCAAGCTCACAGTAAAGAATTTCTTCCAGATACCTGATCTAACCTCACCCTCTTTCCCTTTAAAGCCATTTCCCATTTGTTCTATCCAAACATGTCCTTACAAAAAGCCCTTTAAAAAGTCCCCTATGAAAACTATTATGGAACTATATGAAACTAATGTTGTGAGCAGAAATCCCTGGCAAATGACCGTGCTGGAAGGATGACGAGATCCTGAAGGATCCTTGGTGAGTCTGGACTGGATTGTGCTTGGAGCTGTGCACTACTCTATTACTTGCTGCTCATTTACAAACATGCACAGTCTCTGTACCTCTTCCTGCTGATGTGCTGAGGTCCCACAGCAATTGCAGAAGCCCTATCTCCATGCTGGTGTGCACCACCAGCAGGCACAGGCAGGGCTGCAAAGCAACCTACACTTTTAATCCCACTGCCCCAGTACCAGCAAAACTGAGACGTGGACGTTGGTGGGAAAGCACAGCCTCCATGCCTACATGATGGTCTGTGGCTTACCCAGGCTTGCATAGACTTTTTTTAGAATGTGCACAAAGCCAGACTCAGTAAAGCCTTGTGGTTGACACCAGAGCTCCTGAGCTATGTCCAGCATCAAACATCACAGCTCCATAGGTGCCCAGCCAGGTCTGCTGCTCAGGACATTGTCCAGGAGAGTATCAGGATGTCTGTGGGACTGAGGTGTTTGTAAGGCATTCCCCCTAAGAAAGGTCCTTGCAGGATGTTTCAGTGGTGGAGGCAGAGGAGTAGGATGCTCATTCTCTATGCATTATTTGCTGACACATTTTGTCCCAGAGGATGATCCCAGAAGCTGAAGAGTCTGGGAAGACTCCTGCAGGCCGCAACAAAAGGGCTGTTTCCAGATGTCTGCTCCAGGCTCTAAAGGGTGGGCTGCAGAGGCACACAGCTCCTTCGTGCTGCAAAGACTTTGAGCACAGGCAGCTGGTGGAGGGAAGCTGAGATGGAAGCAACGTCCCTAAAGCTTTGGGTCTGTGTGGTACAGCAGCAAGACTGGAGATTCCCATGGGCAGGGCCAGGCTTTTCAAATGCTCCCCATGCGCATTGTGCAGGTTTGTTTTCCGAGAAAAAGCCATCCAAAATCCACTTCCTCCACCTACTTTGCCCATAAACTCTCTCCCCCCATTTTTATTTTTCAGCAATCTACAAAGCTTTTCTCCAAGTCAGGTGAGACTCAAAAAACCAAGTTCCCTGCACTGTGGTAAGTCTGGGGCATAGGATGCAAAGGTTTATAGTCAGAGGAGGTTACCCATTCCTACCATGGATTTTCTCAGCAAATGTGAGTGTAACCTTGTGTGAAAGACTCATGCAGATCACCTTGCCTCAGTCTCAAAGTCTACAGAGAAAATTATTCGAATGGAGTTCGGTGAATCAAGCAAATTTAAAAGGCTCTGCAGAGCCACCTTGTGCCCACCAAAAGCATTCTGGAAGAACACAGCAGTTCAAAAGCAAGGAGTCTGAATAAAATATACACAATTTATTTATTTATTTATAGGAGGTTTACAGCTGTACAATGTTGGCTTTCTGTTTGGACCACTCTGAGCTTGTGCAGCACGATACATCAGTGCCTTTGGAGATGAAGACAAGTCACAGCCTGTTTTAACAGGCAGATGTCAAAAAGAAATGGATTCCACAGAGTGTAATGCCAGGCTGCTTGCAACCATTGAAATGATTAACAAAAGAAATGTGAAATCAATCAGACATGTGTCCTACCCCATTCATGAGGGACTGGAAAGTGCTTTTCAGACATGCCCTCCTCTCAAAAAAAAAAACAACCCAAAACCCCCTGAATATTTCTGTTTACTTCATTCAAGAGAAAAGGCATCAATGATAGGAATGGCATTTCAATATTTCCCCTCCCTCATCTGCCCTACAAATAAGAGAAAAAGAAGAGTAAGAAAGGTAATTTTTGTTCTTCCATTGGAAATGTAGGGGAAGAAGGCTTCTGCTCTAGCTTTTCCAAAACTTATTTTTTCCTTAAAAAAAAAGACAAATATTACTGATATTAAGACAATTTGGTCCTGATATAGAGTGATTTTTTAAGAAGCTATTAAAAAGCTGCCTTTCCTTTCTTTATGGCTTGATTCTCTGTAGGGAGGAAGGAGGTTGCCCATGGGTACCAGGGCCCCACAACTCCTTGGTGAGCTTTGGCACTGCTCCTTGGAGATCTTGGTGCCATTTGGCACATGGCAGGGCACTCCTGGACAAATGGCTCTCCTTTGCTGAAGCTATCCATAGCCTGATTTCCTGTGAAAACAAGGCTAATGCAGGCAGGCTGGACACCTCCATCTGCTGATGATGGTGCAAAGCTCCTGTCAATGCCAAATAGCTCATCCCCCTGCCAGGTGAGGTATCTTTGGGCATCCCTCTCACATATCACTCTGAACATAAGCCTGTGAGATCTTCTCCTAAGACCCAAATCGTACCTTCTAGCTCCACAATCCTGCTTCCATTTATTTTCAGTGATGAGTCTCATAAACAAAACCAAGATAAAATCAAAATATCTCTGAATTGGTCTTCCTGAATTCAAAGATTTGCTGTGACTGTGGGATCAAAAAGTTGCTTTACCTAACTAGGAGCACTTAAGTAAATTCTGCAAGACACTGAACCAAACTTGGTCCCAGTGGTGGCACCTGGACTTGGAGGGTGCTCAGTGCAAGCCAGGAGTAATTGAGATCTGGAAAGAGCATCATGGGTACCACGGCTTGCCTTTAAGTCCTGAAAAACAAGACCTAAGAACATAAGCAAATTTGGTAAAAAAGCAAACTCTTAGCTGCAGGACTGTGAAGATGAGGCAAAGGGAAAAACAGCCCACAAAAATCAGTGCAGTTGCACCATCTACTTCTGGTTGCACCAAGAATTGAGCTAGCAGGTACTTTGGAGAACACTTCATCATGTTTCAGACTTAGCAGACCTTTAGGGACTTTAAAAAAACCCCAAACAGACTTGCAGGACAAACATGAGTATTTAGTAGGACAAACAGAAACCCTTTGCTATAGCAAAAGCAGGCTTTCCTGTTCACTTTTGTTGGAGGAAAAGGACTCTGCCCAGGTCAAAATTTAGGAAGACTCGAAGATTTCATCACATGTATTAATTTCCACTTGCATGCAGGTGACTGCAAAATATTTGCTTAGAAAATCTGACTGAAAAATTCCTTTAACTTGCACCACTTTAAAGGCACATGAATAAAACCCCCAAACAGCAGGGGAAAAAAAAAGGTTTGAAACTTGTCCTAGTCAGCTGCTGAAAGGTCAGACAACCGGTTGTTGTTTGGTTTATCTGGGATGGTTTATAAGAAGCCAGATTCTGCCACCCAGTGGAACAAGGAAGATTAACCCAGTTTTCATGGAAATCAGGAGCAGACTGTAGCCACAGACACATCCCCAAGGATGCATTTGGGTTGTGCTCGTGGGACTGGCTCTAGGACTGTGCAAGTCATCCTCCACAACAGGGGACTGGAAATTAAAGGTGAGAGATGGACACTGGTATGAATTAAATATTCCCAGCATTTCCAGGCTGTACTGGGAGCAGTGCTCCTCTAGTACAAGCTAAAATCCCACTATTTTTAAAAAGAATTTGAGAAAGCGAGGCACTGAGAAATGATGCACTGTAGGCAGCAGTACAGATGGAGCTCATGAGAGAAGCTCCCCATCCCTTGAACTTGACACTTTGGCCTTCAGAGGAATCAGTCTTCTTTTGCCTGAACACTGAACTGCCCCAGCAGACAACCCACCCCAGCTCCTGGGGTGAGCTCTTGGGATGGGGATGGCATGGAGACACGGAGACAGCAGGCACCGTGGGAGTTCAGGAGGCACCCACAGGGGCTGGGTCCAGACTGATTCAGAAACCTGACCCAGAGAACTGTTATCCCACCACAGCTGTTGACATCTTTCTATACTTCAGAGTTGCGTGGGGCTGAACAAGACTTGGGTGGAGACAGCTTGTCCCCAAAATGATGGAGCCTTTGGTCTTGCTGCCCCTGTGGATTTGGGCTGCTTTCGTGAGTTTTCCTTGCAGCTGCAGTAGGCAAACCCATACCCAAAAATCACCCAACAGGCCCCGATCTGTTTGTCCACTTCTCCTTTGCTGTGGTGCCTCCACAGATAAGCGATTACATGGCAATTTCAAGGGAGACAGCTCCATGCACACTACTCCTAACCCAAGCAGACACACTGAAGATGCACTGAAGCAGCTGGTGGGACCGTGGTGGCCACAGGTGTGCGTGGTGGCACGTGTGTGTGTGCCAGCCTGTGTAAACAAACAGCCCCAGGGCATGGTGCTCTGGCTGTCAGGACACACAGCGTGCTCACAGCGGTCCCACAGCGCACGTGGCAGCCAGGGGGCTGCAGAGGACGCCAGCAGAAGGATCATTGCGGTTCCCCAAAAAAAAGGCACCATTTTTTTAACATTGAAAACACAAGATTGGCTCCTTGGAATGGAATGCATGCGTGGTTCATATACACTTTGCAGATGGTAGGTAGGCTCTGTGTGTTCTTTTTATATATATATATGTATATGTACGTGTGCATGTTTATATTCACATATGTGGCACCAGAAGAGTCACCCTTGAGTACTCAGACATTAGTGAGGACGTTACTGCTGAGCAGCATCACAGCAATGGTTCCAGGGAGGTCGTTTGACCTCCTGTTCCCCCTGTCCTGGAGGTGCAGCGTGTGCACCGACTGCCGGTCGCTGGGATCCCCCGTGAGCACCACTTGGCCCAAGAACTCGTCACTTATCAAGTTGTGGTTCCAGATCTGCGGAAACAAAACAGGGATGAGGGCAGCTCCTTCAGGGATGCAGCCAACCTTCATGAACTGGAGAGAAGGGGTTACTGGGGACATGCCCTGAGCTGAAGCCACGGAGGTGGTGAGGCGTGGGGGTGTCACTCTGGTAGTGAGAGGGATGAAGGACATGCCTTTCCCAGATGTCACCGTGGTGGTGAGAGGCTGAGCTGGGGAACAGATCTGCTGTGGACAGTGTGAGGAGAGGGCAAGGGGTCCACGTGACAGAGGGTCTCCATCCCTCAGCCCACTGCTTGCCTGCCAGGTACCTGAACAATGATGGGTTGTCCTGGCTTCTTGCGGTAGAAGAGCCCCTTCACATCGAACTCTGGTGATACCGTGTTCTTCTGCACTGGAGAGCGAACCTTCTGCCCTTCACACTTGATGATCACATAAGGATCAGCTCCTGAGGAGAGAAAAGAGAATGTTTTCTTTGTTGTAGCTTCTGTAATTCCATAGAGTCCTGTCATGCAGTACTTTGTCTCCATATCCCACCAGAGGAGATGGATATCTGTCAAAGGGTTTGTCACACCCCAGATGATGTCAATGGTGCTCAGCTGTTTGGCTCAATTTAATTCTATTAGGTGACATTGTTTCTAGGCAGCAGGTGCTGATGGACTGCCATGAAGCGGGGGAAGGGTCTGGATGGAGCACAAGTCTGATAAGGAGCAGCTGAAGGAGCTGGGGGGGCTCAGCCTGGAGAAAAGGAGGCCTGGGGGTACCTTATCGCTGTCTACAACTGCCTGAATGGAGGATGTAAGGAGGTGAGCGTTGGTATCTTCTCCCAGGAAACAAGCAACAGGACAAGAAGTATGGGCCTCAAATTGCACCATAGGAGGTTTAGACTGGATATTAGGAAAAACTAATTAATCAAAAGGGTTATCAAGCATGGGAACAGGCTGCCCAGAGCAGTGGTATAGCCCCCATCCCTGGAGGAAATTAAAAGATGTGTAGATGTGGCACTTGGGAACATGATTTAGTGGTGGACTTGGCAGTGCTGAGTTAAAGTTGGACTCCATGACCTTAGAAGGCTTTTCCAACTATTTTCCAACAATTCTATGATTCTATGAAAGGGCTGCCTCTCTTGTCTCCATATTCTACAGGAACACTCCTTCATCACCCCAAACTCTTCTGACCATTGCAGTAAATGTTCCATGGAGGACATGATCCTACTCAAATCTCCTTTCAGCATCTGCTCTCCTAGAGGCAGGCAGAAATAAAACCATGGAGAGGAGAAAGAGGCTCACACAAGGAAATACCAGATGGAGGATGAAGTTGGAGGACCAAGTTCTCATACTACCAGCCCACATCTGGAGGGCACCTGAGCTTCCAGGAGAAGGAAAGAGTCTCTCATTAGTGAATACTTTCACCTTGCCAAACAAGTGCTTATTTTGGGAATTTCAGTAGAGAGAGAGAGGTATTCCTATGAAAATTTAACTGCCAGAATGCATTTTCTTACCATGAACTTTAGTGGCTATGATGGAAACACAGACCAGCTGGATGAGCTTTCTTGTCCAAGGGAAATGTTGAAATGAGGAGGAACAAACAAGCCCCTTCTGAGGGCCAGGGATTTTGATTGCCAGACCACCTCTTTGCTAACTTTCTGTTTGGAAGGACCTGGCTCCCCTGGTGAGACACAGCTGCTGGATTTCACATCTGGTTTTCCAATTTACCTTATCTTTTGGGATGCCCCATTAAATTCTCATATTCCATCAGCCAGGGCCAAATTCCTATCTGCAAATCACTATTTCCAAAGTAGTGTATAAGGCCTGGCCTGGGATGTGTGAGAGATCCAACTGCACTGGAAAACACCAAACACACTGTTGGTGGTGGGAGCTGAACAGCTGGAAAACAGCTGGAAAAAAGCAATTCCCACGGGGTTTTTGTGGAAAAGATGTTTCATGACTCCAGAATCTACAAGAAGGAAAGATAAACCTCCTTGTTTCTCTCTGAAGCGAACACTTCAGAGACCTTTGGCTACACATTTCCCTGCATTGCTAAAGCTGCACTGACCTGTTGTGAATAACACAAGAAAAAACCACATGCCCAGGGTTAAATTCCATCCCCATACACCAGACAGGGTATAAGGACTCCCTTTGTGGCATGTGATAAATAAGCACACTTAACTAGTCCTTGCTTAGAAAAGATCCTACTCGTTACTTTCAGGGATATAGTGACAGGCAGCCCTGATAATAATTATTGGGTGAAAAAAAAGTATAATTTTAATTGAGTTTTATTAGATTTTTAAAATTTTTCAATTTTGATATTTTAAATTCAGCTTGAAAGTGTTTGGCTAAATCCTGCCACAATTACCACATATCCTTGACTCAGGAAATGGGGTAGAAAGGCTAGGATCTGATCTATTTCCAAGGTGGAAAGGTATTTGCTTCTCTAATGGTAGCCTCTAGACCTTTTATCCCCTAGCAATCTTCCAGTACAAGCCATCACTACCACTGGGTTTCCTGGTCCAGAGGCAGACAGAGCATGGGGATCTCACCATGAGCCTCTGTGTGGCTGCAGGACATGGGGAGGTATGGTCCTGCTGCCATCTTCCATGCAGGAAAAGTGATGGATGTCAGAACTGATCTAGATCCACACCATCCCAAAGTGAGCTAAATTTGGCATACCCTCTGCTGATAGGTCATTTATCCAGCCCCCAGTGATGAATACCACACATCAGGCTCGTTCTCTGTCCCTCTTACTAAGAAGCTTTTAAATACAATTCCTGACTTTTACAGCTGCTTATACTTGAGAGGAAAGTTTAGGTTGTTACAGGACCTCTGCTAAGGGCTTTGGGGAAGTTTTGGGAAGGTCCCAGGTAACAGCCTAAATACAATAGCTCCCAGATCATGTCCACCGCAAGAAGTGAGTTTAGCCCTCCATGGACTTTCCCATCCTCTGGTGTATGAATTAAGTATGTTCACAGAAAAAAAAAATCTGAGGATATAAATTCCAGCAATGTCCCACTTCATGAACCACTTCCCAACTCCTCCAGGGCCAGACAACAGGCAGGGAAAGACCAGTACCTCCTTGGGAGTCCTGATTCTTGAGCCCAGCTGCAGCAAGGACATGGATCTGGGATACCACTTGTGGGTAGCCACACATCCCACTCCAGCAGGTGTGTGGTGGCTCATCCAGGGTCAGCTCCCTGCAAGGAAAAACACGTGGCCTTTGAGAGGTTCCCAGTCTTATCCCAAAGAATTTTCTCTGGCACAATGAAGGACTGTACAGGCCATTCATTTAGGTGTTGGACTCAATGACCTTTGGCTGATCCTTGTGGGTCTCTTCCAACTCAGAATATTCTGTGATTTTGTGACTACACACTGTCAGACTCTGTTCCTCACTCCAGTCTCAGCCTAGGTTTGGGATGCTCTCCCATATCATGCTTAGAAGCAGAGTGGGAGCTTCTCTGCATGCCTGTGGAGATACCTGCAAAGATGTCCTGTCTCTTGACCACCCTTAACAGAAAGCCAAGAGCAGCTGCAGGCAAGGCTATGACCACTCAGGAAAAACCACAAATCAAAAGCACAGGGCTGCCTCCAAAGAGCCAATTCCATTCAGGAAAACCACAAATCAAAAGCACAGGGCTGTCTCCAAAGAGCCAATTCCTCCCCATCCCTGCTCGTGCTCCTTACCGGCAATCTGAAGGCACGTCTGTGAAAATCCTGAGAAGGAACTCGCCTTCGTGACCGGGGTCAAAAGTGGTGGGGATGATGACGTAGCGGCCTTCCTTCAGGTCTGTCCTCAGGAAGACGCTGCGGGAGTTGATGTAGATGGAGCTGGCCACCTTCTGCTGCAGCGTGTGCATGCGGTAGTTCCTATTCAGCTCCACCTGGGCAGAGATCACAGCGGATTGTCACTGGCTGAAAATGTACTGGTATCCACCATGGGGGGGAAAAATTGCAAGGATTGAGTCCATAGTGCCAGGAAAGCTGGAGATAAGAGAACCAGGAAAAAGGGTCCCAATTGTGCTGGGTGGAAAACAAGTGTGCATGTGGCTTTCCAAATTCTTTTGACTCAGGGACTCATCTCCTGCATCCCAGCTTAACACTGCAGACCCAGCAAACAACGCATAAGGATTAGTCTAATAGATTTCCACATTTGGAGAGAAAAGACTCATCATTGCTTTTAGCAAGAACTGCACAGAATCACAGAATGGTTCTGGTCGGAAGGGACCTTCAAGATCATCTGGTTTCAATGCCCTGTCATGGCCAGGGACACCTCACACTAGAACAGGTTACTAAGCCACATCCAGCCTGGCCTTGAACATTTCCAAGGACGGGGCATCCACAGCTTTTCTGGGCAACCTGCTGTCCATGCTGTCCCCTTTGATATCCCTCTTCCTCTCTAGAGGAGGGCAGGCTGTGCTGATGGCACCCCAGAAGCACCCTGATAATGCTTAAATGAACAATCTGGTCATGCAGGGCTGGTGCACCACCCCACACCCAGCAAATTTACAGTGGCATTCAGGCCAACATGCAGAACCCCAGCCTACCTTATGGATATCAAAGCCTATGGCCAAGTTCTCTCCTTTGCCCTCTTTGCGACTGGTCCTTTTGGGCTTCTGCTGGATGGAGATCAGCACTTCATCTTCTGCCTTCTTCACATCAAACACATACTAGAAGCAAAGAGAAGAAGGTAAGGGAAATATTTATTAATACAGGATCCCTGGACATGGGTGGGGGTGGACTTAACAGATCCAACATCAGCTTCTCCCAGTCCACCTCCAACCAGGGACAGCCTGGCTTAAAAAGGGTAATACAGAGCTGGAAGCTGGACACAACTCTCCCACATCCTTGATGGCAACTCCTGCAATGGACCAGACCATCCTTCAACTGCTTGTTACATGAAGGACTCAAAAGGACCTGGCTTGTGATCGTGAGAATCCCAGTTTAGAGAGAACAAGACAATTGCAGAGTCATTTATGTTGGAAAAGACTTGTAAGATCACCCACTCCAACCCTTAACCTAGCACTGCCAAGTTCACTGCTAAACCATGTCCCCAAGTGCCACATCCACATGCCTTTTGAATGCTTCCAGAAATGGTGACTGTACCACTGCTCTGGGCAGCCTCTCCTAGAGTCTTTCCCTTCCAATAAAAAAGTTTTCCCTAATATTCAATCTAAACCTTCCCTGGCACAACTTGAGGCTGTTTTCTCTTGTCCTACCACTTGTCACCTGGGAGAAGAGACCAAATCCCATCTGGATATGATCTCCTTTCAGGAAGTTGTAGAGAACCATTAGGTCCCCTTGAGCCTCCTTTACTCCAGAAAAGTCTGTTCCAAGAGATGAACTTCAAGCTAGAAGGAAATGGCTCTATGGGCTACACCTGTCCTGGTAAACTTAACAGCATCAAAGTCTGGGCATAAAAACTGGAAATTCGGACATCCAGATTGTTGGAAATCACTCCTGGCCCGGTTTAACTGGAACCAGCAAACACTGCTACCCACAGTTTGTTGTTCCCTTGTGCCAAGATGCTCTACACTAAGCACTTGGATGCAGTCTCCTTGATAAGAGGGATAATGTTAATAGAGTTGGCCTCCATGCTGGTCATGCTGTGCCAGAGAATTGCCATAAGCACAAATAATGTATTAGAGGTCTGGTAGAGTTTTGGCCTTCTAGGTCCCTGTAGGAGAGTTAAACAATTGGAAGCACACATGAAAGCTCCAGAAGGCCCTCTGCCCCATTACTCACTTGGGGGTTCTGCAGAAAAGTGTCCTTGTGGTTGATGCAGCCTCCAGAGCGGTTTTTCAAGGGGTCACTGCTTCTGGTCCATGCCCCGTGCAGCACTGCCTCCTCCCAGGTCTTGTGGATGCTCAGGTAGGAGGTGTTGATCAGACGGCACTTGATGATGTCCGTGAAGTATTTGCAGAAATCTTCAAAGGTCATCCTGAGTCAGGAAAGGGCAGAACTGGGTTATGCTGCTTCATTCCCTGGAAAAGTACACTTCAGGGACTTTCTTGATCACCTGTTAGAGAGTGTGGGTTGTCTCTGATGGCTGATGAGTAACAAAAGCTATTCATCAGATATTTCCAGAAAAGATGAAGATACCTTTCTCTATGCCTGCAGTAAATACTTCTTGATTTCAAACAACAGATCTGTGTTTTGGAGTGGGAGAAGTAGCACAGTGGCCCTTTTGCCACACAAGAGTAAATGTTGTACTGAATTATTCCTGGTGAGGTTGTGAAGTTCAGCACATTTAGGACAGGTTCTCAGTACCCTGGTGAAATGGTTTGGCCCCTGAGTGGTGCCCTGGAAGAGCACTTTGCAATTCCAGGGCCATGGCCATCAAAAGCCCATGGGCTCAAGCAGGGAGCTTCACTAGAGATCCTACACCTTGGAAGCCTGTTTTCTCTGGCTAGCTGTATGCATGGAAAAGATGTACATGCTCCATGAGGTGGGAGGATGCTGTGAGCACGGTCTGTAGTGACAAACCCAGGAGGGACTCACCAGAACTCTCCATCATCTTCCACTGTCATTCCCATCTTCTCCCTCTCACTTTTACTCACTTTCTGCCACTCCTCAGACCTGTGGGAAGAGACCAAGATCATTACTCAGAGGTAAGGGATATGCAAGAATTTGAGGCACAAGGACTGTATAAAGCCAGTCCCCATGCTGCTCTGGTTAGGTCATCGGCCAAACACATGGGAAGTGCAGCATGGCTTGGAGCTTCAACTTCCTCCCTGACCAGTGGAGTTGAATCCAGTCTGGCAGGGTTTTATTTGGCCAGTACCATCACAGCTCTATCCATAAAGATAACAAATTTGACTGTGGCCAAAGGCTCTGACTGCACCAGCCCTTGGTTCCTCATCTCATCTCCAGCCATCACAGCAGTTGGTGGTGACAGAGGCTGATTCTGTTGGGTGCTCGTTTTGCTGGTATAAGACTGGGAGCACAAAGCTGACCTATGCACATCCTTCACTAGTATGAACGAACATGGAAACACAGAATCACAGAATGGTTTCAGTTGGAAAGGACCTTAAATATGATCTCATTCCAACGCCCCTGCTATGAGTAGGGGAACCCCCCACTAGACCAAGTCACTCAAAGTCCCATCCAACTTCGCCTTGAACATTTCCAGGGATGGAGCATCCACAGCTTCTCTGAGGAACTGTGCCAGTTCCTTACCACCTTCATAGGGAAGAATTTCCCACTGAAACCAGCTGTCCATCCCAACTCACGTGTCACTCCAAGGGCCGTTCCACTCCCGCTCGCCCCACGGGTTGCGCATGCGGATCATGTCCAGCTTCTCTGACTTGAAGAAGGACAGAAGACCATGGCCCAGACGGACCTTCCGCACGTCCGTCACCGCGTACGCGTGGCCCTTCACCAGTCCGCAGGCCAGGCGAGCCTCCATGTCAGCTGCTGACGTGGCCTGGCAGGGGGACACAGACAGTGCTCAGACCAGGGGGACATGACCACCGCTGCAGGGGCTGGGAAAAAAAGCAACTCAGATTTCCCTGCAGATATCTTTAAGCCAAAAATAAGAGCATCAACAGTCAGGGAGAAAGCCAGCTGGTACATCTCAGATGCCATTTTATGTGCTGCATCCCCCCTTTTCTTAATTTGTGTCATGAGGTCTCTGAGCTCCCATACTGGCAACTGATAAAGCTCATATACTGGTTATACTGGGAGGTTTGGAAACCAGCATTTGTAAAGATGCCCAGATGCAGACACCAAAATGCCTTTCTCTAGAGTGGATCCCCTCCTAGCCTTAAAAGAGTGCTGGGATGAATGAGGGCTCTTGGACATAGCAACAAAGAATAAAGAGGGTTGACATTCAGGATTCACTCCTTTTGCCAGCTCCCAGAAGCGGGAACCTTTGGCCACAATTTATCTGATCTAATTTAGAAGTTTCTAACTGTGTAAAACAACTGCATCCTAAAACACCTATTCCCACAGCACTGTGGCCATACTGGCAATGTTGCTTACTTTGATGGAGCAGCTTATGAGGCCTCCCCTGTTGTGCACCTTCAACACGCGCTCAAAGAGGAGGTTGCGCTTGGCTTCATCAGCGATGTAGTCCCCTTCGGTCAGGTCGATAGGCTCAGAGACCCCACCAGTGAAATCCACCAGGGCATCAGCTGTGTTGCCTCCATCCAGCGCCTCATAACAGCCTGACAACCTGAAAGAGGGTGGCAGGGATGGCACAACACTGGCCTGACATTTTAAGGGGTCGGGAACGATTCTTGGGGCAACCTCAAGAATGGAGATTGCAGTTGACCTTCAAGTGGGAGAGGACAGCAAACTAGGGTGAAAAAATAGGACCCACATTCCTTGCTGCACTCTTGGACCAATGTAAAAGGAACTTTAAATCTCTAGAATAGGTGTTACTTAAAGAAACATTGAAGGGTGTTTTGCTTTGAGGGTAAATTAGGGCTAGAGAAGGGTTTTTTTCCTCAGTGTTTGTCTGTTTGAGTCATGTACTACTTCTCCACAGCAAAGATGTTGTTTTCACTGCTGCAAACTAGCTGGTGAATGAACAGAGAGGAAAATCAGAGTGCCCAGGTCCCACTTTATCCTACAACTGCCTGGGTACCTACTTGGCATAAGCTTTCTCCACCAAGGCACACCAGAACTCATTCCTGGAGTTGGAGTGGCAGTAGATGAGCTGATTGTGGAGTGTGGGCAGGCGGTCATCAATCACCACATCCAGCCACTGACCAAAACGCCAGAACTGGAAGTGGAAGATCCCCACGTAGCTCTCGGGTTTCTCAGGGTTCCACTCCTGCTCCTTCCAGTCTGGGATGACCTGCAGAAGAAGAGGCACACATCCCCAAATTATTCCCTTTTTTTGGTGGGATTGACTCTCATCCTGGCACTAATGCAGACAATATCAAAGACAAGGAAGATTATGAGGGGGATGGACTTGCTTACAGTCAGCTGGGGCCAGATTTTGGACCTGGTTCTGCCAATGCAGACTAGATTATCATCTACTGGAATAGCTTAGACTTCTCTGTCCCTTGGAAGGAGAAGTTAAAGATCTTTGTCCTCTTTCTTATAAACCTACCTTGGACATCTGCTGCTATCTACTTCTGTAGACAGGTGTGGGATCTCAGCACCTCAGGATGGAGGTGCAGAGTGGCCAAGAACACCCTTGGGGGGCTCGGGAGTCCTGGAATGTTGCCAGAAGTGTCTGGTGGCTGGACTTTGATCCTACACAGGAGATGACACCTGTTTGAGGACTGGGAGGATTTTACTGGGTGAATGGTGAAGGGATAAGTTAATTAGAGTGTAGAACACAGGGTTTAGGATTTCTGTACAGGGGAGTCTAAAGAAGTAAGATGGAGGAATTGGGGCGTGTCCTGTTCTTCTTCTTCTTCTTCTTCTTCTTCTTCTTGGCCTCCATCCTCTGTGGTGATGGTGGCACTTTGGGATTGGTCTTTACTAGAAGTGCACCAGTTAATAAGGGTAGAAGGTATTGGGGAAAAATTATAAATATTGTATACGTAACTTCGGGTATAAAGATAAGTGACCGCCCTGGGGGCTTTCAGTGTGCTCATGGCTGACTTGCTGTGCAGACCTCTGTTAGGCTGAAAGAAAATCTTTTAGATAAACAATTAATAAACACCGAGACCGAAACAAGATCAGAAGTCTCTCCTCGTCCTTTGAAGCGCCGGGCTGTCCAAGGCCACCCTGGGCCTTTCCAGGCCACCTAAACAGCCGAGAAACCGAGCAAGTGGCGTCCCTGAGCTATCTCTGGTCATAAATCAGCTGGGAAATCGACAGACAGGCTATTGGAGCAGATGAGTTCTTTGCCTAACCAGGGATGGTTATTTTTATGACCGTGTCTTTTGGTTTATTTAGTGTCAGTAGGGTACCACTAACAAAGAGCACCTTCTTTGATTCTCCTACTTGATTCTGGTGTGACTTGACTGGCCCAAGAACAAGTGTGGTCTTCATCTACCTAGTGCCAACAAAGATACATGCAGCAGATACTCTGCATGAGCCTACTCAGTTAAGTAAAAGTGGGAAATGCAGGATCCCCATTCCCTCAAGGTCTCCATTCTTTCCTGTCAAGACCTACCAAACTCACCCAGGCAAGCACAGGGAGGTGATTTGATGAAAGATAGAAAAGAAGGCCTGAGGTGAAAGAAGCCCTAGAGCAGCTGAGGGTCAGAGGAGGCACAGGTTTGGTGTCATTGCCAGCAGGACAGGCACAAGCAAAGAGGAACTGCCAAAGTCCATAGCCCGTCATGGCTGCAGGCACCACCACCTCTGCTTTGGATGGAAAATTCACCCAACAGGTGGGACAGAACACACCCAACAGCCAGGCACAGAGGGCACATGCAGGGGGATCTGCATCTTGTTTGGAACAAGGATACAGAGGCACAAGGCAAGGCAACACCACACCACAGTTTAGCTTTTGCTGAGTCTGGAGGCAGTGTGGTTTTACTGCATGGCCAGGGTAGGCTGTGAGGCCATATGTGGTTACTGCAGCTGATGGCTGTCAAGGACTGACTTACACAGCAGCAGTGAACTGACTGACTGTCCACAGCCCTGCTACTCCACTTACCTGCTCCCAAAGGATCATGAGCTCAGTGACAAAAAACCCCAAAGTGTCCATGCAAGCATGCGTTATGTTATTATGTTCCAATACACCAAATAATCCCTTTTCTGTGGACAGCTGAGGGGATGGGATAGGAGAGGACACAGCTACATTGCATGGAAACAGCCTCACAAGAAGTCACAAAGGTGGTGAAACCACCTTTACTGTCTACCCTTGTCCAGCTGACAGAGCTGCTTTGTTTTTGTTGTTGTTCATTTGTTTTTTGTTTGGTTGGGGTCTTTTTTCTGGTTTTTTTTTTTTTTTTGTCTGCTGTCACAAAGCAGGAATTGTGCAGAGAGAATTCCCTCTGAAGAGCCCCCTGACTCCTTAGCTACCAGCAATGATCTAGTCCAGGGCTCTTATTGCTCCTACACTGAAATATTAATGATGCCATCAGCCCTGCAAGCTCACAGCCACTCTTTAGTCATATGGATCAATAGAAGCAGAGCAGACAAAGCCATGAAACAGAGCCACATTTGGAGGGTTTGGGGCTTTATACGAGTGCTAACAACTGTGCCCCAGAGTCCTCTCTGGAGACTGCCAGGAGAGGTCAGCCAGCCCTCCATCAGTGCCCATGGATTACCTCCTGACTGGAGCTCATCCTAATGAATTGTCATAGGGAGCTGTTGTGATAATCAACTTGCTATTAATGTGGGCTTAGAAATGATCCCAGCATTGATCAGAGGCAGCTTGTCTGCCAGAGCTGGTAGTGACAGCTTCCAGCTGGCTGGGTCTGAGGCTTGCTCCTACTGTCACTGGTGGCAGGACACACAGGTCCCCACCATCCCACTCATTTCTTCCCTTGGGAACAGCTCTGGGAACATCCTCCAACACTGAAGGCAGCAAAAATGGTCAGCTTTCATCCAGAGCAGGGTCCAGGAGCAAGGACTGGTTGTATTTCTACCCTGACCCAGGAGGAAACGAGGGAGTCTGATCTCCACAGGTGTTCCCTGCTGGAAAGTGTGGCCATAGACCACCCCTCCCAGGAACCCAAGAAGTCCTGCACTCAGCTTGGTTGTGCTACACTGGGGTAGTGCAAACCACATTTTTCTTCTTCACCCAGCTGTGCTGCTTTTTCCTTAGGGGTTCACAAAATCTGGAGCTGCAACACCATTTAGTGCAACAAATTTACAGTGAAAGGGTTCAGAGATGGGTAAATTGGGAGCTCAAAAATGCCAGGTTCACCTCCCTAAGCTGATTTAGGGCTCTTTTTCAATTTTCTTAAGAGTCACTAGATAAGAGAAAAAGTACCTGTGACCCTGGAAAAAAAACCTCCCTGATTAGAAGGAGAAATTGGTACATGCCAAGTTCTCCAAGCTTTGTGCTGGGAACTTGCCAGTTCAGAATAAGGAGAGAGGCACCCAGCTGTACTACTCTGCTGGGCTGTGGTACAAAGTGGGATGAAATTGCCCTGGGAGATGGGACAGGGTGATGTATCTGAAAGTTTTTATACTGAAACTGTGCAGGGATAGTTTCAGTGACTGGCAAAAAAAGGCTCATCTTCCCTGCAGCAGACAGAGATCACACTGGTCCACTCATTCTCTCCCCAGTTCTGAAGGAAACAAGGATCCACCTGAGAATCACTTCCCCTTCTATGCCCAGCTTCAACCCCCTCTTGACCACAAAAAATCTGCTCAATACTCCATGAAACCTTTCAGAGAAGAAAGTAAATGTTCATCTTAAATTTTACAGGAAGTAAGGGGCTCAAGAATACCAATATTGAGCTGAAATTTGGTGCTTTATTGTGTGTAGGATTAGGGCAGCTGCCAAAAGGAGCATGAAGAAGACACAAACAGCCTCAATCCTTAAGGGGAACCCATTGTCCAGGCTTTTATTTACTGTGGTACACCAATACCCAGTGAAATATCTGCAGCAAGAACTCTACCCTAGCAACATAGCAATGGCATATTGTGAGACTTAGCATGCAATAACCCCTTTGGACGTTGCCAGTGGCTCCTGTTATTTGGTCTAAAGTGGTTTGTAGTCAGGAACTCTGCTCTGGGATGTACAAGGAGGGGTTTTCTACCCGGACCCTAGAGGGTGTTTGGCCAAGCAGGGATGCATCCACTTTACTCACCGAGCCCAGCATTTCTTGGGGTCTAAACAAAGATATCAACTTGTCTGGCAATGGCCATGGCATGGCCGTAGGATTTGGTGGTTGCTGGGCCTTGGTTTTAGGCAAGATTCAGAGCTCCCACCATCTCTTCAACCAGCAGCTGATCTGCTTTCTCTCTCCTCTCTGCCTGGCATAACTTGTGCATGCCATTTTATACATTATTGTTGGGCTAGGGAAGGCATAGGGTTTGCATCTCTGGAGGTTTGGAGAAGAGGTTGGACTCTTTTTGGGGCTGGTCTTCCTAAGTTCACAGGCCACAGGTACAAAGTCACTTTGCCCTGGCTTTCCCATCACTGCTCTCTCCTTACTCATCTTGGGAGGATGTCAGGCCACCCCTTGAGGAGTACTCACACACATTTGAGTGCAATCTGAGCAGAGGACCAACTGTGATAACACTTAGCTCTTTCAAGGGACTTTTCAATCTGTGTGTCTCAAGAAGCTTCATTGAAGTACTCTCCATTTTTTGGTGGAACAAAAGGAAACATCCAAATGTACTAGTTTACTTGCAGTCATGGGGCACTCAGGGCAAAAACACTCTCCTGTTCCAATACTTATAAATGTATCACTCCCCTCTGCTCCCCTGGTCACCCTTCCCTGTGTCTTCAGGGACAGAAGCAGCAGGTTCCTGCTCTGTGGCTTGCAAAGTGCTCTGCAGCCTCACGGCTCTCTGTAGACACTTCAGAGTAAATATTTTCATGGATGCTTTAAGGACAGAACAAAGCACAAATTAGCTCTGCTGCAGAGGACTCATTGCTGGCCTAGGCCACTCTGAGCTGCTGGCTCAGCCCACACACACACACACCTGCTCCATCCATCTTGGACCAACAAATTCTACCCTCCCCCAGCAAGAAATGGTGGCAGTGGTCAGAAAAGGCTGGTCCAACCTCCCCATTAGTCCAGTGGGTTTACAATCTGCAGAACACATTGAGTGAGTCCAGGTGTATGTACTTCAGCTTCACAGCAAGGTGGACTCTCCATGGGACTGGTCTTCAGAGACTCCAAGCAGCCACAGCAGCAGCACAAGTCATCAGAGCCTGCAAGCACTCAGCACCTTGCAAGGAGAGGAACTCCATCACAAACAATGGCTAGGATGGAAACTGGAAAGCAGGGCTCTCTCCAGGGGTCCCTGATGGTTTCTGGTATGGCAATTACTCATTTTTCCAATGGGTTTTTGGTGTGCAGTTGCTACAGTGAGCGGACAGGGCAGCCTTGTATTTCCAAGCCAGTGAGACCCTGTGTGAATCCCTGATGAATTCACAAGCACACAGTCTTATACTCCAGGCAAATGCAGCAGGAAGCTCATGGTCCCCTTCTCCCCATCATTTGGACAGAAGACAGCACATTTGGGGAATATTTCACAGGGCTGAGGGGCTCCAGAAGCACTGAGCTGTTCTCTGCTTTACCACAGTGCTGGCTCTCATTAAAAAGAAAAAAAAAGAAAAAAAAAAAAGATGCAAAAATGGAACAAAGAACTGAACTGAAAGAAACATAGCTGGAAGGAGAAAAGCTGAGCAAGAGGGGATCAGGCTTTAAAAACAATGGAGCCTTTCAGCTGAGCTGGTTCGAGGCCGCCAGTGAAAGTGAGGAGAAAATACATCACCTTGCGGATCTGGGCTAGCTCTGCTATCCTCTCCCCAAACTCCTGGGCATCTGCCTCATTGCACAGCACCTCCTCGGCCCCCGGCTTCTTCCAGAAGATTCCCACTGGCTCCAGCAGCTGCCGGTTCATCAGGTGGGTGAGGTCGGGAGTCCAGAGCTGGGAGGTGCCCGTCACCGTGACCTTGCCGGGTCTCTCCAGCTGCACGTCCCAGCGGAGGAAGCGCAGCTGGTGCTGCTGGATGAAATCCACTCGGAAGATGTGCTCATTGGGATGCAGCAGCCTCTCCCCGTCCTGGGCCCTCACGTTCCTTTGCTGCAGGCTCTGGAACCGCAGCCGCATGCGCCGCGTCAGCTGCTCGTCGCAGGTGAAGGGCAGCTCCAGCGTCCCTGCCCCAGCCGCCATCACCCTGCCCGCTCCTCTGCTCCGTCCTCAGCAGCGTGTGGCTCTCAAACGGGACACGCACGGGGAAGGATCAGACAGGCCCTGGAGCTGGTGTCCCTTCTCCACAGTCACAGCAGTGCCAGGCAACCTGGCCCAGTGACGCAAAACACCCCTGGGGCTTCCCCTGAGCGCCTCCCGACTCATCTGCAGATCCAGAGCTGTTGGTGCTGCTGTGCACGATAATCTACAGGGAGGGGATGTCTCATGTCAGCCTCCCCAGTAACATCCCTGACAACCATGGCTCATTAGCCCAAAACAAAGCCAGGGATGCCACCTTGGGAGGGATGAGGGGTAGTGGTTTTCTCTGAGTGTAGGTTCAGGGCTAACTCAGGCTGGAATGAGACTCTGGAGGAGTCTGGTCCAAGCTACTGCTCAAAGCAGGACTGACTTCAGAGTTAAATCAGTCATGTTTCTCTGGGCTTCATTCAGTCCATCTCCATGGAGAGAGGTCCCACAGCCTCTGTGAGCCCTGTTCCAGGGTGTGACTGAGCTCATGCAGTAGATAAGCTGCAGCTTGTGCTGCTGTCCTTTGTCCTCTGGCTGTGCATCCCCACAAGATCCTGGCTCCATCTTGTCCACACTCCCCTATCCAGGCAGGATGGAGCTCTGAGCAACAAGGTCCAGTGTCAGGTGTTTCTGCCCACGGCAGGAGGGATGGAGCTAGATGACCTTTAAAGGTTCCTTCCAAGCCAAACCATTCTGTGATTCTACAATCAAGTAGCTACACACAGCAATTAGCTCTGTTTTACCTTCTCTCCTCCTGGATGTACAAACCCACTTTCCTCCTGACCATTTTGGTGGCCTCCATCAGGCTGTGCCATCCAGAAAAAGACAGGAGGGTCCCAAGGGACAAATTGACTATAAGTCAATGAATAGCAAACTAACATGACCATCATGCTCTTTTCTGCATGGCACAGCTGGCAGGAACCAGACACCACACTGCTCCTGCAGCAGCAAATCAGCACTAGCATCCTGGCATGGTTTTGCCTCTCATTTTCATGTCTCCACTTCTTTTCATAAAAGCCAGACACATCTGAAGGGTCATAGAAAGGGTGTTACAGAGCCAGATCACACCTAGAACCATGTAGGGTCATCCAAGACTCAGGAATTTAGAAAATAGCTCTCAACTACATTCCAGTACCCCATTCCCAGTCAGTGATTCACACCACACAGGCATAATGGGAAGCAGGGACATGGAGAAAGCAAGGTGGAAGAAAATGTTTGAATAAAATAACCTCCTAGGATCCCCAGTGATGTGCCAGTCTGCCTTATTTTCTTGAAGGTATTCCCCCTCCCCACACTTAAGAGAGACAGTTTCACTGAGTGAAATGGAGCAAGGGACATGCAGAGCCTATGTTACATCCTGGTGCACACCAGGAACACATTTTCTAGTAGCCATGGGTGATCTGGGCCAAGATTCCTGGGCTGATATTTCAGAGATACTAAAGCCTGCATCAGCATCTCTCAGTTTTTGCCAGACCCCCAAATAGAGACAACATGTGATAACATTGCATGTGTAATCACACCTAGGACCAAGGGGCCCATTATTTCTGTCTCTGAGATCTTCAGCAAATAAGAAATTATTTACTGTGAGCATGGTGAGACACTGACACAAGTGGCTCACAGAATTTGTGGATGCCCCATCCCTGGAAGTGTTCAAGGTCAGGTTGGATGGGGCTTTGAGCAACCTGGTCTAGTGAAAAGTGCCCCTGCCAGTGGCAGGGGAGCTGGAATTAAATGGTCATTAGGGTCCCTTCCAACCTTTATAATTCTATAAATCAAACCTTTCTGAAAGAAAAGAGAAGGCAGGTAAAAAAAGCCTCTGAGAGTTAAAGTAATGGAAAATGAGAAGTCACAAACACCCACAGCCAAATTGCCAAGGGAGGAAAAGCAGTGCCCGGCAAACTGAAATAATGAAGTGTCCAAAGGGACCCAGCCTCTGTTTGGCTGGCATTTCCCAGGGCAGAGCTGGAAGTGAATGGTGAGGAAGGATGACAACTTGCCCACTCACCCTTGGGGGATGTTGATGGTGAGGAACAAGCTAAACAACCCTGTGCATCACCCTTGTGATGAGAGCCACAGCAGACACCACAGCCACCATGGCAGGAAGTAATTTTGCTTATCTAGAAGGCAACAACAGCTATCCTGCTCACATATAAATAAAACCTTCGATTGTAACAAAAAATGGGGATGCTGCAAGAAATCCCTGAGCCTGGTGTTCATGCTCACCACAGGAAGCAGAGACTGGAAGAACCACAATACCCAGGGCAGATGTAAAGGTGTGGGGTGAAGGAAGGCTGTAGGAGCTGTGGGTGAAGGAGGTGGTGCAGCCCGCACACACTGGCTGCCTTTTACAGTAAAATCTGGGAAAAGCTGCTTGCAACTTGCTGGTCTCTTGACACGCACCTGCACCAGAGGCTGAAGTCCCCCTGCCTTGGCTTTCACAGGGCTGACATCTTGCACAGCTGAGGCCATGGTGCAGATGGGCACAGACTGTACAAGGATGTGGCACTGAGCACCTCCCTCTCCCTGTACCTCTCTGCTTGCTCCCCAGGCCTGCAGCCCCTCGCCCTGCTGCAGCTCTTTAGTGGTTTTCTGGCACACAGGACATTCCCCTTGCAACCCACACGTGAAGGAACACTTCCACATGGTGACATGCAGCCATGGGACAGGCCAGGGATGTGTGCTTTCGCAAGCAGCGACTTGGGAGAGATGCTAACAGCCTGAAATCAACCTTCCTGCCCCAGCATGAGGTGTCTCACTGCCAAGGTGAGACACAGTAAACAGCCAAAGAGAGGGGACACCATGGGAACAAGGGAAACAGGGCCTAATGCTGCAATTCAATCATCCTGAATTTTGTTCTTATTCTTAATTTTTGGATTGTTTTGGTATTCAAAGGGTCAAATTTGGGATCTGAAAAACAGGATGGGATTTGATCCACTTGGTTAAGGAGAAACTGGCCAAGGCTTTGTTTGGAGTGTGGTGACTGCAGTCATGATGACCAATGTCCTTTGCAAGACAGTCTTTTAAGGGAGATTTTTGCACATTATCAGCTTTTCAGGACATGAGGCATCTCTGAGAACCAGTTTTTGACCTGGACAAACACAATGCGAAGCCAAGGTGTTGACAGGCTCTCCCCTGGCATGGGACACCACTCACCTTCTGCCACAGAGACTCCCGGGATGCCAGGGAGGAGCAGGCAGCCACGAACCAGCAGTTCCCAACCTGGCCCTGGTGCAAGTCATGGGAGCTGATCCCATCCACAAAGAGACGTGGATCATTGCAGATTTCCTGTGGGACAGGAGAAAAACTGGCTCAGTGAACAGACAGAGAAATACAGGGAAATCAGGAGTGGGGCTTCTTGGCAAAGGCAAGTCACTTTCTCTCTTCTTCAGGCTCTATGCAAACCTGACCTGCAGCTTTCTGCTGGCCTTGCTCATCAGGCTGGTGGCAGAAGGACCCTGCCCTGCCTGCTGCTCTCACCAGGACATGGGCAGCATCACAACACCTACTCCCCATTCTGTCCCAGCACCAGGGCAGCTTTGTCATAATTATCTCTGTTGATAATATAGTTTCACACCATTACTGCCCTTCTAAGTCTCCTCTCAGATGCCTCTACGCTGTGACTGCTTTTCAAAGAGTGAAGGATCTGCTCTTCCAGATCCTAGCACAGCAGATACAAAAATTTCGATGAGCCAAAAGCTTTGTAGCTGAGCCAGAAGGATTAAATACTCATTCTGCCACCAAAACCAGGATGGTGGATTGTGCATAGACACCATGGATGGAGAAACTTGGGTAGGAGCCAGCAGGGAGGTAAGCTCATCCCTCCAACCATGCACCAAGACCATCAGCTTTTCTCTGCCTGGCTCCTGTCAGGCTGCCCTCCCTGCTTCCCACTCCCACTTAGAGCCTGGCCAAGAAAGCACTTTAAATAACAGAGGGTGTTGAGCAAGCTTCAGGTGACACATTGCTTTTTTAAAAAGGACTTTTTTCCTGCTCAGTCCTGTTTCTAAGTTCACAAACAGCTGGAGGCTGGGAGAAGATGGGACAGACAAAGAGCTGAAAGAATCTTTTCCCCTTTGCTATTACATTTAAGCTGAAGAGGATAAAGGAAAAGCAGATTATTATTCTTCCCCCACACCTCCCAATTTTGCAGGCTGGTTGTACCCAGAATAAATTGCCCCCCCTCCCCTGACTTTGCATATGAGGACTTGTATTACCTCTACCCATAGATTTATGGAAGGGCTTGGGTTGGGAGGGACTCTAAAGATCATCATGTTCCAAACCCTGCACTCCATGCAGAGACCCCACACTAGATTATGTTGCCTAAGGCCCCACCACAGGGATAGAAACCATAGGCACCTCCAGCCAGCAGCAAATACCTCCAAGTTAACCTGACACAAACTGGCCAGGATGAGAGCCAAGGCAAAGGACTAATCCCTGAAGCTGGCGGTGCAGGGTGTTGGGATGAGCGCTAGGGGGAGGCAAGCTGACAGCAGCGAGGGCAGGAGCCACCGGCGCCTCCCGGCATCGCCGAGCGCACACAGGGATGGGAGAGGAGCGGGCTCAGCTCCTGCCTCACTGCACCGGGAAAGCTCCAGCACTGGGGATGTGTCTGCTGCTGGGGGTGTCTGTGAGATCTGCTCCTTGTGATCCTGCTCTTTATCTATCCCATCTGAGGGCCACAGCTGCCCCTTCTGCCCTTGGGTGGATATGAGGATTACAGTAAAGGAGTTGCTTGGTATTACACAGACAGGGGAGAAACACAGAGACACAAAATGGTCTGGGTTGGAAGGAATCTCTTAAAGCCTATCTACTCCAATAAGTGAGGACACCATCAACTGGATCA
This sequence comes from Melospiza georgiana, assembly GCF_028018845.1. Classification (NCBI taxonomy): domain Eukaryota; kingdom Metazoa; phylum Chordata; class Aves; order Passeriformes; family Passerellidae; genus Melospiza; species Melospiza georgiana. The sequence continues at coordinate 77,773,627 of NC_080431.1, forward strand.
GGTTGTTCAGAGCTCAGTCCAAGCTGACCTTGAGTGTTTCCGGGGGCTGGGACATTGCTCACCTCTCTGGGCAAGCGGAGCCGGTGTCTGACCACCCTCTTTGTAAAAACCTTCTTCCTCATAGGTAGCCTAAATCAACTGTCCTTCAGTTTAAAACCACTACTCTTTGTCCTGTCTCAACAGGCCCTGCTAAAAAGTTTGTCCCCACGTTTCTTACAAGCCACTCTTGAGTACTGAGAAGCTGCAGTGAGGTCTGCCCTGGAGTGCAGAGCTGGGCTACCATGCTCCCCTGCAGAAGGCCCACACACCACACTCAAGCCCTGGGACTGAGCCCGGTCCCAGTGATCCTAAGCACAGAGTCACCAAATCAATGTGGTTATAAGGAATTTCTGGACATCATCCAGTCCACACCCCCTAATCAAAGCAGGGTCAGCTACAGCAGGTTGCTCAGGACTGTGTTCAGTCAGGTTTTGAGTATCTCCAGGAATGGAGACTTTGCAACCTCTCTGGGAAGCCTGTGCCAGTTTTTGGACCACCCTCACAATATCCAGTCTTTTCTCATACTTAAATGGAATTTCCTGGTTTTCAGTTTGCACACACAATCTCCTGTGCTGTCACTGGGCACCACTGAGAAGTTTGCCTCTGTCTCCTTCATTCCCAGCTCTCCAGTATTTATGGACATTGTTAAGATTCCCCTGAGCCTTCTCTTCTCCAGAGTGAAAAATCACACAACCATTAGGAAGACCTCTAAGATCATGGAATCCAGCCATTCACCCAGCACTGCCAAGCCCACCACTAAACCATGTCTCTCAGCACCACATCTGTACTTTTCTTGAATATTTCTAGAGATGGTGATTTCACTGCTTTCTTGTTCCAATTCTTGAACACCCTTTCAGTGATGAAATGTTTTCTAATATCCAATCCTTCTAAAGGGGAGGGCAGCATTGCCTCCTTGTTCTAATGCCATGGAACTGATTCTGTCAGGATCAGTCTCATCCATGGGTCAGTCTCCCCAGCAAAACCCCCTGGGAAGGTTTGCCATATTCCTTAGACTGGAGCTTACCAATATTAAATTATTTGGATTCTTCAGTCCGTATTGAAGCTTCTGAGTTTCCACTCATACATTTTGTACCTGGTGTAGACTGTGCGGCCTCAATCCACTGGGATGACATTCCCTGTATTCTTTCTGGCTCTATTGAGTGGGAGCCAAGGACTAAGGCACTGTTTAAGCCAGGCTGCAATGCCCCAGGACTGCATGGAGCACAGTGGGGCCCTAGTGTGTGATGCAGAGCACACTTGGAGCCATGGAGCACCATGCCTACGTACAGAAGTGGTTGATGGACAAGATACCAGTGGGAACTAGGTCAAAAAGCCAAGAAAAGCTTTGGAACATTTAGTGCTCCTTTTCCTGTGAAAAGTGCTGGAAGTGATAAGGAGCTTGCTCTGCAGCCAGATGGAATTACAGGGCCTGGGATTTGCATGTGCAAAGGGAGGAGGGAAGCAGAGATCCCCAGACCAGAGAAGGTCATGACCTTGGTTTCCTCCCCTCCCTGCCACGCAGCAGACAGAATCCAGGTGAGCAATAACATTTATCCAGGCAGCAAACAGCACGTCACCCTCCCAGCACCATGACCCTGAGAGGGGAGGGCAGCACACCAACATCTACACCCACACACACCCTGGGGCCTTCTGGGTTCAGGCTTCAGCCACTGCAGAACCAGCTCAAACTGCCTCTTGCCACTTGAGGCTCCAGCAGGCAGGAACTCCATCCTGTCCTTCATTTATCACAGCCTGATCCTGGTTGCTCCTGGTCTGGACACAGATGGAGAGCAGGAAGGAACAGGGAGGGGAAGCCAAAAGCCATGGCTGCAGGGAAGCAATGGTTTTAATGTGTGGCTCTTAACTCTACCTTGGCCAAGGGAGCCATCCATGTCCCTTTACCCCTAAGGAGAACCTGTCTTGGAGGATCCCAGGAATCACTGAATCACTGAGGCTGGAAAAGCCCTTAAGATCACCAAGGCCAACCATTAATCCAAAATCTCCATGTTCACCACTAGATCATGTTGCCAAGCGCCACACCTACATGTTCTTTGAACACTTCTGGAGATGGTTGTTACAAGGAACCTAACCACCATCAGAGATGATCTGCCCTCCCTAAAATTGTCTGCTGAAATGCCTGCTGAGCTCCAGGCAACAAAACACAATTTAGAGAAAACCTGTGTGGATGGTTCTGTGGAAAGATTCAGATTGATAACACAGAGAGGGCCAAAATAGTGATTCAAAGCTCTGGTGATTCATATCCTCCCTCCTCCAATGGATGTGGGACAGAGGTGGAAATCAGAGCCAGAGCAGGTCCCTGTTGATAAGGGGCTGATTGCAGAGGTCTGGCTTATGACAGCCCAGATTGGGACAGTTTGCTTCCTCTAGCTTTGGGTTTTTGAAGTTCATTAAGGCAAAAAAGAATACCCAATCAGAGCAATTATCTTGTACTTTTTTTGCTTCCCACCCAAAAGCACATGGTCTTTCCCTCTGCTCTCCCTTTTGGGATACTTTCCCAAAACACACAAAATTTTCTTCCAAATACATGTAAAGCAGAAAATATCTTCCTCACCTTCTCCAGCCAGTCCAGTTACACAGAGGTCTGTAAGGAGAAAATCACTTTCTAATTTGCTTTACAATTGGTGACTGTTTTACCATAAATGTTTCCTGGTGCAGGTTTCTGAGGTTCAGATTGACTGGGGATCTGGACCATGTCCAGCCAGATGTGGGGAGGGAAAAGCTATGGCAGGAGGAGGAATAACCACGGGAGATGCAACATCTGCTGCATGCCAGGACCATTTTTTGCTAACAAGATTTTGTAAGGAACAGACTAGTCTAATTTCATTGCAGAGCCTGGCTGTTTCAGAACAATGCCTTCACTCAGACTTGCAAAATCAGCAAAATAATCTATTAGCATGGCTGCATTCCCTCCCTCCCTCCCTTCTGAGCAACTGGGAACCGAAAGGATCCTGTCTTAAATGTCACTCACACAGACAAGAGAGCAAGAGGCCCCCAGGCATGGTGAGCAATGGTGACACAGCAGACACAAAGGTCTCTGTGTTGCCCTGCTGTAGGTATCTGCCACTGGGATGTGATTTTGCAAAAAAGGGGAATTAATAAAATTTGCACCAGGGTGACAGAGGAAAGGGAAACGGGGTGAATTTAGAATACCAGCTGTCTATGCTTTCAGATGCATTAATATAGGATTATAGAATCAGGGAGTGATTTGGATTGGAAGGGACCTTAAAGATCATTTCTCTTCAGCCCTCTGCCATAGGCAAGGACACCTTCCACTAGAGCAGGTTGCTCTATCCAAACCCCATCCAACCTGGCTTGAACACTTCCAGGGATGTGGCAGCCACAGCTTCTCTGGGCAACCTGTGACAGTGTCTCGTCACCCTCACAATAAAAAAATTGTGTTGTTATATCTACTTTTGATCCATCCTTTTTCAGTTTAAAGCCATTATCCCTTTGTCCTGTCACTACAGGCTCTACTAAAAAATATATACTTGGCAGATCAGCTTCACACATATGGAAGGAGGGTAGGCTTGGCTGGGAATATCTACACCCTACAGAACTGTTTGTGGGGGCTTGTACTGCCTCAGTCAGGCATCCCTAATGCTCATCCACTCACAGTACCTCAGTGTGTACACATTTGTATTGTTATCAGCTCCCACACCATGCACAGGGCACTGGACACTCCCACCCACAGCAAACAGGACTTGCTTGTGAAGGGAGGCATCCAAAAACACACGCTCCCCACAAACTCCTTGACTCAGTTTGTGAATCACAGCATCATGCAATGGCGTTTGTTCTGGCACCAGGAAGACTGGGGGCAGTGTTTGTTTTGGCACCAGGAAGAGCGGGGACAGAGGCAAACAAGATCTAAAGGTCAGTTTGCAGGACCTTATCAGGTCCCTCTGCAGTTTTATCTTCCGGGTATCCAAAGTACAAAGGCAACCAAAAAAGGATAAATCAATGAGAGGTGGAGAGACAAGAGGCTGTGAGAGCACTGCACTTCCCCAGGAGCAGATGGAAAGGGACTGGAAGGAGAATGGCACAACTACAGAGACTCCAGACCTGTGATTCCTCCCACACGCCCTTTCCAGGGATGCACTCTTGGGAAGTCTCACCATTACTCCACCCAGGGCTTCTTCAGTCTCGACCCAGCCAAGACTGATGCAGAGGCTGGCACAGCCTGGCTTTTAGCATCACCACTCATCCAGACACAGCCCTCCCCAGGCCATCTCTCCCACAGCAAGTGCTTTTGTCTGGTGGCAGAGCCGCTAAGGAAAAAAACCTCCCTGGATACCAAGAGCCCTGAGGGCTGCAGAAGTCACTGCCAAAGCAGGAAAGTCTTCACATGGCTCACTGACAAACTGTGGGTGGGATGCTCAGAGCAGTGAGAGGACATGTGAGGAAGAGGAAGGAAGTAAGCTCCCAAGGCTGTTTAACCCCTCTGACAGATAGACCTCTCTGACTCAGCACAGGGCTGCTGCCACCTTCACCCAAGTTCCCCCACTCTCCATCACATCCCAGTCGAGCTCTCCTACAGAGCTCCTTTGACCCCCTTCCCCTGGGAAGGACTTGCAGGGTGAACCAGCCCTGATTTGGCAGTATTGTGAGTTTAAAATACACCCACACCCAAAGTTTGCCCTCCCACATGGCACACCATGCTCTCAGTTGCTCCAACACCTTCAGTTGTGAGGTTTAACCTCAAGCAGAGGAACTGCTTGGCTTGAAACTGAGCATGAAGCCCCAGACCTGGAGGATCACGGGTATGAGGCACAAGTGAGGGACCACAAATCACAGGCAGGAGCCCTGAGGATGCTCCCCATCTTGCACCACTTTTGAGCCATCAGTCCCCACCCTGGAGGATGCAGAGGTGGGGCCATGCTCGTGGAAAGGGAGGAGCCTACCCAAGCAAGTCCTGCTGTGAAACACTACAGTATCTCAGGAGGAATGGTCCAAACCCAGCCAGTGAAATCCTGAGCAAGCTGATGTGGCCACGAGCTCAGCTGCACTGTTTCTGCCTCCAAAAAACATAATTCAGCAGCTGCTCTGCCTGAACCCCAAATCCTGTGTCCTAGTGAAAGCCAATCCTCTAAAACAGGATTTAGAAATCTAAATTGTGCAGGGGTTTTCTGTTGGTTTTGTTTGTTTGTTTTTAATTAACCAAAGAGCCAAGTTATTGATGGGAAAAGAAGAACTGGAAGCTGCAAAGGAAAACTACCTCCACACTCCATTGTGCATATCTCAGATCAAAATCTCCAAACTGCTTTTCTGTGGGGACACCTCCCAGACCCCTTGAGCCATACTTCTCCCAGGGCAAGGAAATACCCTTTGGTTTGTGATTGTGTCCCATTCATAGCACCTCCATTCAAAAACAGGACTTGACCTCACCACAATCTAAATTAATCCCTGACTATGCAAAGATTATGAAAAATGAGGTTATCATGAGTTTAAGCCATTTAAAGAAACTACTTCCAGCCCACGCCTATTCTGGTTATTCATACACTGGGTGTAGCTTTACAAACAGAATCCTGTTTTATGAGAAAACCACCCTCTAGAGATGTGGAGTCATGAGCTTCTGCTAACTGGGAGAAGGGACATTAATTCTTATGTAACTCTGTCAGTGGCATTTGCATCAGACCACAGTCAAAATTTAACCACCCATGACCACTCTCCATTAAGATGGTTTGTTCATCCTTTTCCTTCTTGGGTGGGGACTGGGAGCAATGCATCACTGAGCAGTGGTTTCTTCACAAAGATCCAGAAATACCAAAGAAGAATTGTTTTATATTTCCACTCTCACTCACTCACTCACAAACTCACACATTGCACACTCACACACACACTTACACTCTTTGTATTTTATTTTCCTTCTGCAAGAGGCAGCACCATGCCTGATCAAATCTTTTCAAGAGCTTCAGTGAAAGGCACTTGCTCCAGCAAGAACACCTGCCCTTAACATAGACAAATCACCCCAAAATCCCATCCTCTCTCCCAAAATCCCATCCTCTCTGAGGGCTCATAGATTAGAGCTCAGGGGCAGTGCAGAAACTCCCAGCCTGCACCAAGATTAAAAGCCTTGGCTGACTCAGAGCTTGCATCCAGCTCTGGGATGGAGGACATGGATCCTGCTTGCTGGAACAAGTCCAGAGGATGCTTGGAATGCTGAAGCAGCTCTGCTATGAAGATAGGCTGAGAGAGTTGGGGTTGTGCAATCTGTAGACAAGAAGGACCCAAGGAGACCTTAGAGCTCCTACCAGTGCCTAAAGAAGCTCCAAGAGAGCTGGACAGCGTGCATGAAGTAACAGGACAAGGAGGAATGGCTTGAATGGCTTTAAACTGAATAAAATCAAGCTTAAGTTAGAAAACAGAAAGAAATTCTTTCCTGTGAGGGTGGTGAGGCACTGGCACAGGTTTCCCAGACAAGCTGTGGATGCCCCATCCCTGGGAAAGGCTGGATAGGGCTTTGAGTGGCGAGGAACACATTCAGTGCAGGTATCTTGGTGAGCAGCTGCAGTTTGAGCTCTGGGGAGAGGGAGCCCAAGCCTGAGACAAGAGGCTGTGAACTGCTGACCAAGGAACAAAGGGCACCTGTGTCCCACCCATGTGACCTAGGAGACACTAGGAGACCCTCCAGGCTTTCCCATGCTTGGACTTTGAGAGGATAAAAACATAAGGTTTCCTTTGTTCGGGGTCCCTCCTCAGAGGCAGCCGCTCAGACTGTTTTTCTATCACTGCACCAAGATGAAATAATTTTAATGATCCAGATCTCTGAGGCTCTGTTCTGGGAAAGCTGGGGTCACAGTAAGGAAACCTGCTCTGCCCCTGAGTGCAGGGACCCAAGTGGGGCACGCACTGTCTCCCCCTACAAAGGGCTCTTGGTCCCAGCGCAGGTGGGGGGAGTGTGACTGCCAGAGCAGCTCCTGGGCGGCTGCACAGGGAAGTTCCCTTAACACTGAGCAACCAGGTCCAGTGGAAGATATCTCTCCCATGGCAGGGAGGTTGGATCTAGGTGGTCTTGAAACCAAACCACTCTGTGGTTCTGCGATAAGCAGCTCTGTAATTGCTCCACAGGACAAATGTGCCCCTCTAGGACCCCAGAGCCCAGTCTGGGAGGGAGGATTTGCACATTCCCAGCCATGGAGCTCAGAGGCAGCGGATGGCCAGGACTCCTTTCTGTGACACCCTCTGCTATTGTTCTGCTCTTCCTCATTACCAATACAGTAATTTCTTGTCACCAACACGCAGCTGCACTTAGAAGCACTAAGAAGCATGCCATGAATCTAATGCAGGGATTTTACCATCACTTTTGCTTTTAAGGCCGTGTCCTTCTGATGCTGAGGACAGAGCAGACTGGCTGGAAATTTCTTATCCAAGGCTGCACTAGTGCCAAGCAGCTTATCAACTCCAGTTCCCTCCAGGGCTAAGGGGGAGAGTGTGCTTGCCTGGCACCATGAGGCCGTGGCCCTGGGAGGATCTGGCGAGACCTGCTGGAACACAGCCAGGGTCAGCATCACATCTAATGGGAGCAGAGACCTTTTAAAAGAAGTGCAAATAAGAACAATGAATCTCTTGTCCATCCTTGAGGGATGGAGTAGCCTATGAATGGCTTAAAAAATGTAAAAAACAAGGTCAATTCAGAGATTGCATTAAATGATGATCAAATCTTTTCCTGGCAAGGAACAGCCAGACTGGCAATCATCTGCAGTTTTACTGAAAACAGCAGATAAATTAACAGGCAAGTGGCTCATAAATTCTTAAGACAAGAAATGCAAAGGTCTGGAAGGATTTTAACCCCTGTGATGGACCCCAGGCAGAGTCTGTTGACTCTGTTCAGAGGAAATGATCCCTCAGTCAATCCAGCAGCACAGAGGAGCCCCAGGGACAACACTAACCCCAAGCATTCTTTGGGAGAGACCAAAACTGAGAGAGACAGGCCAAGACACTGCAGAAAGCTCAGTAAAGACACCTCTGGAGCACAGCAGTTAGTATTTTAGTCTTTCTGGACGAAACACCTCCAAGTGGGACACCAGAAGGTTTTTGCACCCAACTGCCATTGCCAATGTAAGTGTCTCTCTGCTAAATCTTGTGAACTTCAGAGAGCAAAGAACTGCAAGAACCTAACCTCTGTCCTCCCCATTATCTTCACTCTTGTGTTTCTGCCAGCTTCCCAGCCTGCACTACACACTGGGGAAACGACCTTTTAGTGCACAAACTTGTGGGCAGGGAAGTGCTGGTCCTGCTTTTAGTGAATTAGTTCATTGACTCCTTTCCCCTTCCAGGAAACCCCCAAGGGGATTGACTGTATAACCCTCATACAGCAAGAGAAAAGAGCTAAGTGCTTAATAATGTAAAGAAGAGTGGAGGTAAGAGATGCTCTCCCATTCTGCAGCATCTCCGCCAAAGACAGCAGCATCCAGTCCACGAGACAATGGACATAACATATCCTGCATGACAGGAAAAGGGAGAATGGCTTTAAGGTGAAATAGGGCAGATTTAGATTAGGTATTAGGAAGTAATTATTCCCTGTTAGGATGGTGAGACACTGGACCAGGCTGTCCTGAGAAGTTGTGGATGCCCCATCTCTGCAAGTGTTGAAGGCCAGGCTGCATGGGGCTCTGAGCACCCTGGTCCAGTGGAAGGTGTCCCTGCCTAAGGAACTAGAGGATCTTTAGGATCCCTTCCAACTCAAACCATTCTATGATTCTGTGAATGGACAAAACCCCTATACACAAGTCATAGTAGATATATACCAGGAAGGCAGGGAATGGCTATTGAAAAATCCTTTTGTCTTGGTTTCTAAAACAAGATTTCTCTTGTCTGTCTGGGAAAAAATCTCAGGGCTGTGACTGGGAGCATGTCTTCCCAGTGCCATACTAGGGCTGAAAATGCCATGGTCCTAGTGCCCTAAGATCTCCTGCTTCCATAATTTTTCCCAAAACACCTGGCCTGTCTTTCTCCCCCCACGACTACTCTCTCAGGCTTTCCCCTCCAAATGACATTGCCCTCATCCAGGCAAAATAACATTACCATTTTGCAAGAATCTACCTTTATGCTCTTTAATCAGCGACAATCTCCCCTGACAATTAATTCCTGCAGAGCTAATTCAGCACTTGCAACTAAATACTGGAGAGAGATAAAAATACTGAGAAACAGGTATGGAGGAAAAAACCCTTTCCCTGAAGATTGGGAGGGTGTACACTTCACCCAAGAGAGTTTCTCTGGTGGTTGCAACCATCCAGGCTTGAACTCACAGCGCAGGGATGAGCTCAGGCTCAACAATGACCACAGGTGACCTTGAGCCACACAGTCACTGTGACACTGCTTGGACAGGAATACACTCAGCACACAGCAGCCCACCTGCCTCCCAGAATAGGGAGGAAAACACCATCTCCATGCTCAGCCTTGCTCCCTGGGAAGAGCTGAAGGACCAGAGCATGCAGCTCATGCAGTTCAACATCACACCTGTGCATGATGTAAGCTGAGAGATGCTCTCCCATCCTGCAGTACCTCCTCCAAAGACAACAACATCCAGTCCAGGAGACAATGGATGTAATATATTCTGCATGATAGGACAAGGGAGAATGACTTTAAGGTGAAACAGGGTACATTTAGATTAGGTATTAGGAAGAAATTATTCCCTGTGAGAGTGGTGAAACACTGGACCAGGTTGTACTGAGAAGCTGTGGATGCCACATCCACCAGGCTTCATTTGCTTCCCACGGGTGCAGGGATGCCCAAATTTGTGCTGGCTGGTGACTCATCCCAGCAGCAGGTCACAGCTTGGCAGGCTCAACCTGAACCCAGTGTCCTCCTTGCTGCAGAGAGAAAACAAGCCCTGGGTAAAGCCCAAAGGTGTTAAAGGCAGACCCTAACCAAAGCCTGCAGCAATCCCATGGCATCATGGAAGCACTCTGTATCCAAGGAAAGAACTTGGGACAGTGATGATTAGAAGAGATTAATTCTTTCCCCACAGGGTGGATGAATCTCTTCTACCTTACACCATCATCGTTTATTTCCACAGGGGATCAGCAGACACAGCAGATGCTCCAAATCTCCCCTCATTTTTGCCATCCATCCTGCACCTCATTCACCCCCTTCTACTCATCTTTGTGCCACCCCTTCTTATTTACCCACCTCCCAGCCATCCAGACCAGCTCACCCAAAGCACAGACCAAACCTCTCACTTCCAAGGTGCGCTGCCAGCACTCCTGTCCCAAAAGGAGAGGGCAAAACTCAGCTTGAGAACCAGGCCGAGATTTCCACAGAGAGTGGTACTGCTTGCTGTGGTACTTCCCTCTCCTTTGCACAGCAACATACAGAGCACAAGGGAAAGAAGTTTCAAGCAAGGTGTTGGGATTTGAGCTAAGCTCAAAAGTTCTGTTTCACTTCTAATGCAGCAGCCGAGCGCTGCTGCCAAAAGGAGCTGCTGATGCTGCCTGAGTGATCTCCACAATCTGCTTTGGCAAGGCAACGAGCAGCCAGCTTTGTTTTTAAGTGGATTCACTACACAGGGCTCTCCAGGACCCCCTTCCCTGCCCAGGCTGATGCTGTGGTTTGCCTCCCTCCGAAGCACTCCAGTAATTGGCTTCCTGGCCTCGCCAGGCCGCATCACAAAGGCGTCCAGCAAACAACCACCGGAGCCAAAACACGATTAGAGGGCTCAAACAGCTGCTCCCTCTGCAAAGATCTGGCATCCAGAGCAGGGCCGGAGGCCAAGGAAAGCAGGGAGGGAGGGAGGACACCCTGCTGGAAATAATAAGGCTGAGCCTGTTCCAGGAAAGGCTGCAGTGCCGGATGCAGGAGGAAGTCAAAGCAAAACAGCCTGACCAGGGAAGGGACCAGAGCTGTTCCTCATCCTCTCCCTTTCCCCTCTGTCCACAAAAACCACAAACAAAAGGGAAAGAACTGCAGAGATTGGGGGTTTTGTTGTTTTGCTGGGGTATTTTTGCCAAAGCAGCCTCAAGCTTTGGGAGTGCATGGAGGAACAGGGAGGATGCTGGAAGAACAGCTGGGGAGGCAGAGATGCACACACGGAGGATGGACTGTTTAGATCCGTGCTAGCACCACGGAAGGATGAGGAAATGAGATCCTGCCTCTGCCAAAGCACATTCCCAGCACCCCAGCGAGTTCACTGTGGTTGCTTTTCACATGCAAGTGCTTTATCTGAAAAATCACAGAATGGTTTTCATTCAGAAGGACCTTCAAAATCACCTCGTTCTGACTGCCCTGCTGCGACCAGGAACACCTTCCATTAGACCACATTGCTCAAAGCCCATCAAACCCGGCCTTGAACACTTCCAGGAATACAGCAGCTACAGCTTCTCAGGGTACAATTTATCTCCTAAGTCTGATTTCTTTCCGTAGATCACAGATGACAACTTTTCTGAGAAAGCAAGTGGTTGTTTTTAATAGTGGACGGCATTTATTTCCATTCTCCACCCACTCTGTTCTCACAGCAAAGCCAGAGACACTATGAGCTCTTATGTTTTATCACAGTTTTAGCTCAAGCACTCCAGAACAACCCATGGCCATGGCCCTGAGAGATAAAAATGTGTGCACACCATCCCTTCCCTGTAAACAGTATTCCTGGGACTGGGGATTCCATTTCCTGGTAAGGCAATCCCCAAAACAGCATCTGCCAAAAGCTGGGAGTATCACTACTTGTTTTTTTCTGAAACAGATTTAAATGTGATTGCCTAAGATAAGATTTGCTGATTGTAATTGAAACAAGATGTTTCTGTGGTTTAATAACTGCACCATGCCATTCAATAGCACACAAGCAGAACAGTTGATTTAAGCTTCATGGACATTTTGGACTCTACTGAATCCTGCATTAACTTGGAAAAGCTGATAGTGATTGCTTTCTTGCAGAAGATGCTGGGATTTTTCCTGGACTCTCTCCCTTGGAAAGCCAGTATGAATTCAGGCAGAATCAGGTCCAGCAACTAAAAATGTCATTTTGCATTTTCTGCTGGCACAAAGCAATTCTCCCTGTGAAATTGAGTTACTTTTGCTGAAATGAACAATTGAGAGAAAGAACATAGAGAAATGCTTTTGAGAAAGAGGTTTCTCGAAACTTCAGCAGCAAACAGGGCAGGTGTGAGCTCATATTCTTTTTTTAATGGTGATTCTGTGGTCAAGGCAGTTGAGTAGGTTGGATCAAACAATCCTACCAGACAGAGGCATCATGAGTCTGCCACTGCTGAGCATGCATTCCTTCTGGCACCCAAACTGCTGGCAAAATTCCCTTTATCTGGTGCACAGGCAGCAAAACAAGGATCCTCTGTGCCTTGTTAAGCCACAGAACCTTGCTGGCACATGGGACCCACTTCCAGCTTCCATTCCCACTGACAGCCCATGCCAGAAAGAGCCCTGGCCCAACATTCTATGCTAATTGCTTCAATGATCCCCTCCTACCCAAACCGTTCTATGATCCTATGAAACCGCAGAGCTGGGTGGCTGGAAAAAGTCTGAATTCACTCTCTGTTTCAGCAGGGATGGGTCTGAACTAGGTGAGCATGACACCTTGCAGATGAGGTTCAGAAAGCTTTCTTGGCTTTCACAAACTCACGCTCTGCAGAGCAAGGCAGCAAAAGGATAATACCTGCCTGAACACCAAGGGCTGCAGGTGAGATGAAAGGCAGAAAAGCAGATAGAGAAAAGCTCTGAGATGTTCAGCAGAACACAAGGAATCTTTGTCCCTCTGCAAAGGGATCCCACCCTCTGTCTCTAGACATGGGGCTGAAGTAATATATGTGACCTGACCGCAAATCAGCAAGGGAGTATCAAATAAATCCCCACCTTTTAGTCCCAGAGAAAGTTGTTTAGAAAGTCTCAGCTATCACCTGCCTGCTATATAAATGGGATGTGCACAGTGTGTTCATGCTGGCTCCCACAATGAGACCAAACCATGTCAGCCCTGTGTTCAGAAGGCAGCTGTGCACAAAGCCTCTTTTCCTTCCAGCAGACAAGGGGAACAAACCAAAACACACTCAGGGCTTTGCACAAATCCTGTGTCCAGGCAGAGCTGGAGTGGAAGACACAAAGGCAGAGCAGAGGGAAGTGAGGTCTCCTCCCACAAGGAGCCCAGTGGGATGCTGGAGGGCTCAGCCCCTCTGGCCACACAACAAGAGTCAGTTCAGCTCCCTCTCTCCCTGCACACAAAGCCTTTTGTACACCCCCTCCAGGCTGCCCTCGCCCACACAGACACAGCACTGTCTTGGGCAAGGCCAGCTGATTTTCTGGGCTGTCAGCGGTGGCGAAGACAATAACAGCAGCTCAGGCACCCCCACAACACTCAAATGCCACCAAGCCACGTGTGGAAAAGCACAGGCTGGGCAGAGAGGGCTGCTGCTCCCCACGGGGAGGGAAGAAAACCCTGGTGTGTGAGATGCTGGGATACTGCCACTCCCTAACCACAATTATCACAGCTCCCTGGGACTCCGTGTGCTTTGTGGCAGTCAGAGCACTGCACTCGTGGGCAACTCCAAGCAGACAGCCATAACAAGACATACAAATTCCCCATACTGCCCGCAGGTCCTGATGTGTATCCTTTGGGCTGGCACTGAGGACAGCAGAAGAGGGACTGGCAATGCTGGGGACAGGCAATGTCATCCCCAGCCTCCTGCAACCTGCCTTCATGACAGACACAGCAGCACAGAGGTTTTTGCACAGAAGAGGAAGGATGGGTATAACCACCCTCTCCCCCAAAGATCCCAAAACCATCTCACCTACCCAAAGCTTATGTTCTTTTCCCCTTCCAAATGGACCATCAAGAGTATTCCAGTGGAACGTGTCCCTGTCCTTGGCAGGAGGGTTAGAACTAATTCTTTAAGGTCTCTTCCAACTCAAACCATTCTGTGATTCAGAGATAACACTCTGCCTTGCTGGACCCGCCAGCCTTACAGGAGTACACAACACCGACCCAGCTGCAAACCATCTCTCTGGTTTATGCATGGGGGAAATGAGTCACAGAAAAGCCTCCTTTGCTCTTGGACCTCACTGGATGCAGAGAAGCTTGGACCTGAATGCAGGGGGTCTGCCTGGCACCCTAGAGGCTCACAATATCAGGTCTGGGTAAATAAATAAATGTTGCTGGGGAGAGGAGATGTCGACTGGGGCTTGACAGCCTCGGTAAAGGGAGCACTGTGCATTTTTAGGGACACCTGAGAGCAGAGATGGTAGGAAGCAGTGCTGAGGGGCAAGGAGATGGGGCACTTACTTTGGGTCGCTTCCACTGGATGCCCTGAATCCTCGACTTGTAGAAGAGGGAGTCATCGTTGGCAGGGAAGAGCGGGTCCTCGAAGAGCTGCTTCCGCCGCTGGCACTCCTTCTTCAGCGAGGCGTAGCGCTGGTTCTCGTAGGGCTTCACTGAGGAAAACATCCTTCCCCACCGGCTCTGGAGGACAGGCAGAGCAGCAATGAGACGGGCCACGGGCTGCCCAGGGACACTCAATCTTCCTCTGCCACTCTTGAGTGGCAGCACCAAGACATGGTGGCTGAAGACAACCAGCTCTGAGCCCAAGCGTACCTTGTTGATGCGTCGGGGTTGGGGACTCCCCCAAGCTGGCCAAACGACACCAAACCAGGCATAGCAGTAGATAATAACTGGTGCCCTGCTTCCCAACAAATTTCTAACTCATTTGGGAAAAACACAGCCCTCAGAGGCAAAGGAGGAAGAGACACCCCCTGCAAGATGGGTGTGCACAGCTGTGGGGGCTGAGCCCTACCCAGAGCTACCCCACCACAGAGCCTCAACTCACAAAACTGTGCATTTCATGATTTTGTCAGAGACACCAATTTCTCAGCAGACTTTATCAGATCGGTTTTTAATTAAAAAAAAGGTCTCCTGGCAGAGCGCTGCGTGTTTCTGGATTAATTATTCTTTCCTGACAAGCGTCTTGCTTCCAGAGCAGAGATGTGCATTTAGCAACCCAGACAACAGCAGGAAACCATTGCTCAAATGCCCCCCAGAGAGAGCTCAGCACTTCTCCACCACCCCTGCCTTTCGGTCACTGGTACCAACCCCTTTGCTCAGGCACAAGGAAAAGGAGTGCTCTGCACAGCTCCCCACTACCTAATCACAGACTCCCTCCAGAACTCCTTCTGTAAAGTTTCTCTGTATTTATTTTTAACAGCTATGTACAATCCTTATCTCTCCCCAAAATGGGATGTCCTTTTTCAAAAGCTGGCCATTAGTGACCTCTGTCTGGAAATATCTAGTGTGGTTTCCTAAAGAAATGGGAATGGAAGCATGGAATCATTGAGGTCAGAAAGGACCTCTAAGGTCACCTATGCCAATCATTAACCCAGCCCCGCAGCGCCAAGCCCACCGCTAAAGCATGCTCCTAAGTGACATAATCCCAGCTTTAGTCTCCAACACGGTAAATCTAAGGGTGCTCCATCCAGTGGGTGGATGCATCCAGCAGGCTGACCTCTCATCCCTCCTGGTGAGACATATAGAAACCATATGCTTGCTGTGGTATCACAACACGTGGTGGGATAATGAAGTTGTGATAATGGCTAATCAGAAGCAGCTAATTTGTAAACACCCAAAATCCCAAGGATTATTTGATCACTGATGGTTGGCACCAATTTAAGCAGCAGTGTGACATCCCATGTTAATGAGCCACTAGGATTAGCAGCAGGAAAGTAGGTGTCTGAGAGCTAACTAATGCCCATTCTGATGATCCAGGAGCATTGCCCACCCAGCCAGCCTTCTCTCCTCTGGGAGAGACAAAAACACTTCACTTATGGAAAGCTGAAGAGCAAAGCACAGGTTTTAATTGACAACATTTATCAGCTTGATTAGCAGCACAAGTGCTCATCACTCAGAGCTTAAGTGAACCCAAAATAATCCCCTTGCTGGCTGCTCCACAGGTCTGTGCTACTGAGGAGGAATTGCAAAAGCAGCTCGTGGGGATTTTCTCCCTCCCATCAGTACCAGATGCTTTGTAGCATCCCAGATGATACAAAGAGGCCCAAGTGGATCACCTACCCTCAGAAAAGCCTTAAAAATAAATGTCCTGATATAAACCTGTAGCCATGATATTTTCTGAAAAATCCTTTCCTTAGGATTTTTTCTCCTGAGAAGCTAAGAGGCCTCAGGAACAAAATGTAAACAATGGTTATCTGCTGCTGTGGAATGCAACAGGTGGATCTGTGATTGGTCTCATGTGGTTGTTTCTAATTAATGGCCAGTCATGGTCAGCTGGCTTGGACTCTCAGTCCGAGACACAAGCCTTTGTTATCATTCCTTCTTATGCTATTCTTAGCTAGCCTTCTGATGAAATCCTTTCTTCTATTCTTTTAGTATAGTTTTAATATAATATATATCATAAAACAATAAATCAAGCTTTCTGAAACAAGGAATCAGATCCTTGTCTCTTCCCTCATCCTCAGACCCCTGTGAACACGGTCACATAAACCCCCAAATAATACACCAAATTTACTCCTTGTGGAAAGGCTGGCAGCCTCACTGAGCAGTCAGGGAATGCACCCAGTAGTCCAATCCACCCTGCTAAGAGGGCCAGGGAAGGCACTGGCCTTCAGATCTCCAGCAGAAGAAGGGGTGAAAAATAAGGGAGATTTACCCAGAGAGGTAATGGGGACATCTGGCACAGAACAAGCTGCTTTTGAGTGACAGTGAGGCCAAGACCTTCACAGTGATAGCACACAATGCTAAAGAGACACAGGGAAAGCAGCAGTGCTGGGAAAGGATGGTTGGCAACTGCCTTCTGCAGGAATACAACAGGCTGAGAGAGGAAGAAGGTGCTGTTAGCTGACATGCAAGATGAATTGCTTGGACTGGTGCATGAACTGGGCTGAGAGACATGAGAGGATATTTCCATGGGATCTTGTGCAGAAAGAACCAGTGGGATTAGGAAGGGAGCCTGGAAGGGAAGGGAGGAGGGAGGTCTAGTGCCTTTCTAATAGCCATGCTCAAGTTAAAGGCAGGAATTATAGGTTTGATGTAGGAGATGCTGGATGCTTCTCTGCAGCCTGTACCATGGCCAAGGGCTGGCACTTGGCTGCTCATTCATAAAATTACTGCTACACCCTGCAGCTTGGAGCTGTGCTTTCCAGTGATCGCTGCAACACTGACTTTCACAAGACACGCTGTGCAATGTCCATCCCTATGAGAACAGGGTGGCAGTCATCTCAGCCAAGGAGTTCCAGCCTTTCTGATGCCCAGATCTGCCTGAAATTTGCCCTGCAATCCCACCCTACAGTGACTGTCACCTTGCCAGCCATCTGTCCTCACTGCAGGGCTACTCTCACATGACAGCCTCTAGATGAATTTGAGTTGCAAAGGAAATGCCAAGCAGAAGGGGAAGGGACACTGTTCAGGATCATTTAGAAAAACAAACAAATAATAAATAAAACACCTTGCAAAATAATTAAAAGGAAGGGGCAGAGGGAATGTTCTTAGGGCAGCGTTAAAATTCATTACTCTCTCTAATTTGCAGCATTTCATGCTTACCAGGATGAACTTCACCTCTGCCACGTTAAAATGCCCAAAGGCTGTCTAATTACTCTTTGCCTTCTTGGACCAAGCTCAGCTGCTCCAGGAGCGCAAGAAGTGGGTGTTTTCATGCCTGATTTGAATTAACAACTCTACACTTGCATACGCATGTGTTTGCCTGTGAGCAGGGAGGGGAATCTGCACTCACCACTCAGCACGAATTTTTATTAACAGTGGTCCGATCCCCACCTCAGTCCTGCCATGAAGGAGTTAAACAAAAAAACCACTTTGTTGGAAGACTGAGCCAGATTTATGACTCAGGGGTGTTGTGGACTCCCCTTTTCACCTCCAGCATCACCCAGGTGCTCCAGCTCCTGCCAGCTGCTAACAGCCATGGCTCTAAGAACTGCAACAGGGAGAAGGATTGAAAGTGTTTGCACTGGCCAGGACCAAATGCCTGCTGAAAGGCTCTTCCCTCCTCCCCTCCAAACATCTTCCTCTCCTTGCCTTCCAGCTCAGAGGCTCCTTGGGTGGCTGGCATGGGCTCACCAAGCTTGTGCTATGCAAGGCTGCAGTCTGGCCAGGAGCAAAGCCTCCTTGCTTGCAGATCCTACAGGTGCCTGCCTCCAGGTCAGACAAAACACTTTGTTCCAAAGGACAGGATCTGCTGCTCGTCAGCTCTGTTCCCACTAAACAGGAGAGGGCTTTGATATCACATTGCAAAGCAGAGGATCAGCCAAGGAGAAGACAAAGCAGGAACCAGGCATGTGGTTGCACAACCCTCAACCAGGTGAAATGTTATGGGGCTCAATAGTGGGGTGTTCAGAGCAGCAGGCAGGCTTTTTATAAATATGTTATTTAAATAATTTTTTACAGCCTCCTTGGGTGTTTCTGTTGACAGACATGAGGCAACATCAGGGTTATCCTCTCACCTACCAACACAGAAGTCCAGCTCAGCAGAGGAAACCCTGCTGATGCAAGGGGAGCTTTACACACTGTTTCTCCACGGCTCAGAGAACAAGAAGAAGAAGCAGTTGAATTGCCATTCACTGTTTACACTGAACATAAGATAAGCACTCCACACCTCTTGGCCAACAACTCTATGCCAACCACGAACAAAAAAGCCTCAAGTCACCTTAGAATGACAGAATGGTTTGGGTTGGAAGGGACCTTCAAGATCCTCTACTTCCAACCCTCCCCACAGAGCTCCTCTTGGCAACCTGTGCCAGTGCCCGTGCCATTCCCAAAGCCCTTTCCCACTCCCAGCTGTGCATGCACCTAGGTTTGCTTTGGACCCCAAATGGCATGGCCCAGAGCCAGCAGCACAGTGCAGCATCCTGCATTAGCAATGCCCACGGGGAGGGGAAGCTGAAACCACACTGATGGAAATCAGAAAACAAGACATCATTTCTTCTCAAATTGACTGTGGTTAACCAGGGAAGCTAATTCCCATGGGAAGTTACAGGTAGCTCGTGTCCAGATGTTTTTGAGCACAGTTGGACATCTTTACAGAGCAGCTGCTTTAGCCAAAATGCAAATTACTGAACACTCACAGTGGTTACTTGCTGAAACAAAACTGTTGAAGAACAGAGCACTGAATATCCCCTTCTGGCCTTTATCTCTTTTCTTCATCAGTTCATATCTCTGTTCTCATTTAAGAGCTAAAGGGGAAATAATAATTTTCACTCTTAATTATGTTTATATCAAGCTCTGATTTTAATCAGTGATTTGCTACAGCACAGATGGCATCCAAATCAGGACACCTTAACACGGCACCTTTCAGCCTGAGGGTTAATTTTGCATGAGCAACCACAGGGACTAGCTGCTCCCCCTCAGAAACTCAGAGTGGTAGATTTAGCCCCCAAAAAACATCCTGGTGGGGCTAAGGGTTGTTTGTTCTAAGTGAGTAAACCCTCTGGCTTTTTACAAGCATTTAAGTAGAGCAAATGCTCCCTGATGGATCCTCCTCCTCCATGAAGCAGGAAAAAGCATCACTCTGCAGAGATCCTGGTCCCTTCTGCAAAGCACTCCAAGACCTGCAAAGGAAGTTGCTGTCTAACAGCTGGCTATTACTGAAAATAAACTCAAAAAAAAATGTCCTTTTGACAAGGGCATGTAGTGATAGGACAATCTGGAATAGCTTTAAACTGAAAGGGAGTAGGTTTAGATTTGATATCAGGAAGAGATTCTTCCCTGTGAAGGCGGTGAGGCACTTGCACAGGTTGCCCAGAGAAGCTGTGGCCACCCAATTCCTGGAAGTGTTCAAGGCCAGGCTGGATGGGCTCTGAGCATCCTGATCTAGTGGAGGGTGTCCCTGCCCATAGCAGGGGGTTGGAACTGGAAGGTCTTTAAGGCACTTCCAACCCAATCCATTCTACAGTTGTATGAACCAAGAGCAATCTTTCATTAAAAAGCGCATTTGCACCCGGGCCAGGGAAAGGGCAGGGTCACACATCCTGGCAGAAAGCTGCTGCAAGTGACTCCATATCACCAAAACGTGCCTGGCTATCAGCATCTGCACAAAATCAGCTGCAGATAAGATGTCACATTTGGAGGCTGTTTCCGGCAAGGCACAGGGATCTTTATCACACTCGCTTTATTTCCTCTGGATTTTTTTCCACCAGAACATCACTCCTTTGTTGCTTAACAGCAAAATGATAGCACAGGGACAGACATAGCTAGTCAGCAGGTTTGCATGTATGTACAGGATTGGGATATTTTGTTCCTGGGAGGGCCAGGGTTAACAGGGGGGTCTGGGCATCCTTGAATACCGATCTCCTTTAGGAGCCAGCCGGGTGTGCTGACCAGGAGCTCCCTTTCTGCTCGGATGACTCACACTGGGACAGAGGCCTTTGACTGGGGAGTTCCTCATTCCTTGCAGCTGTGAGTCATGCTTGCAAACAGGGTCAGATGTTGGAGCTGCAGGAGAAGAGGCAGCCCCACACTGGGAATGCTCTCATAACCCTGTGCTGGCTCCAGCTCTGCCTTGCCAGAGCTCTGCACACAAATGGGGCTTGTGGCACCAGCCAGACCAGCCCTTCCCTCAGCACAGGCTCTAGGATCAGATGGGACCAGGACACATGTCTGAAAGCGTCCTGACACAGGAAGGAGTAACAAGATCAAAGCAAAGCTGGTGGCAGCCTCTCCCATTGGACCAGAAAATGCAGGAGGCTGGAGGGATGCAGGAATAGCAGGGAGAAGAATGAAACAACAGCAAAAGGTGGTGGCAGAGAGACAGACCCAAAAGCAGTGGAAAGAGCAAGGCAGTAACATGGCACCAGGCAGCCTGAGGGAAAGCAGAGATGCGCTGAATATATTCACCACTCAGGGCCCAGCTCAGCCCAATCCATTTGTGGTTTGGGGAGAATGAAGAAGCTAAGTTGTGGGTTTCCTTCCACATGCTGTTTGGTCCCTCACCCAGCATTACTGCTTGTGTGATGCTAGGCTTGTTTCCCAGGTCACAGAAGGGTTAAAAACCCCAGGAGATCACCAGGAGCTGCAGGACGAGTAACAAAAGGTGAATTAATAGGCTCTGCCAATGCCAAGTCCCTGGAGACAGCCATGACTTCACTAACCCCTCGTGCCTCAGCACACCCTGACCCTGGTTAATAATTGTAAGGAGCAGCACAGGGCCAGCAACACCAAAGCACTCCCAAGCTCACTCAGCAGCCAGTGCAGCTTCCAAAATAACACCTTTGTGCAGGAGAAGGCAGGAACCTTCTCCAGCACATGACACTGCTCACACAGAGCAGGTTTTCAGGCACTGGAAAAATACAGCCTAGGAAGAGCAGACTCACACACACGGAATCGAGCCTCCTGCACTCATGGTCATCCAGACACATGGCTCCTGCCTAGCCCAGGAGGGCTGTCACCCCACATGAGGATCGTGTTGAACACAAACCACACACCCCATGAGGACACAGAGATGCTGTGCCCTTCTCAGCATCCATTTTGATCACCAGAAGAGGAGGGGAGAGGATGCTATCTTTGCAGGTTTGGACTGAGAACGTGTTTTTATTATTTATTCAGCATTTCTAATTGAACAGATAGACCTGCTCCTTTTAAATCCAGTCACACTGACTCCAGTGGGAGCCTTGCACCACATCAATACACTCACACTGGTTTTCCTGCCAGTTGAGCAAAAAAAATTATGGTCTAAAGGCAGGCCTGTACCTTTATGAGGTGGAAAGAGGGAAGGACTAGGACGGAAGAATAACAGGGCATTACTTGATGTAGCCATGTGTGCCTTTTTCTTGGGCATTATGGGTGACAGAGGTGTTTATTTAAGAGGAACTGGAAAATCCATTCAGAGAAGTCATCATCAGTGCAGATAAAATGCAGCACGTCTCCATGCAAATGCTCTGCCTTCAATCGCTTCCGCAGCCTCTGGGATGATTAAAGCAATTGAACTTCAAACACGAATTGGGGAGGAGCAGAAGAGATAACGGGGCTGCAGCTACTCTGGGAGAGTGAGGAGAGGCAGCTGGATCCTCAAGATCATCCCTGCCAGGCTAGCTGGGATGTTTGTCCTTCTGGCTGACCCAGAGCATCCTTCCTGCAGCTTCAGCCCTGACCACTTCACAGCGTGCCCCATCTCCCTCTGGAGCCTTCAAGGAGAGGATGGATGGGGCGTGTGGGACGTGTGCCTGCTCATGGCAGAGTACTGCAATGAAATGGTCTTCAGGACCCTTCCAACCCAAACCATTCTGTAACTCCATAACAACACCATTCCCAAGGCAATGGGTTTCTTCTCTCTCCATCACCTTCACCCCTTGCTGCTGGCAGAGCCCAAAACTCCATCCCCACAGAGGCCCAGAGGTACAACCAAGTCCTTCAGGTCTCCTCTCAAGAGCTCCTGGCCATTCCCAGAAATGTATCCCTTGACCTGCTCCACTTCAAGGAGGATAGGAACATCTCCTGCAATTCCAGATGATGGAGGCAACCCAAATGCTTCTGACAATAGGCTCCACACCACAGGTTTCACCCCAGTCCTACAGCTGCTGGCCTCAAGTCAGGTCTCAAACCTCTGCCAAGACTCCCACCTTTTGCTAATAAACCACCAAAGGATTTTCTCTTTGCCTGACCCAAACCTGAATCAAAGCACCAAGGCACTCTGTGAACAGGTCCAAGAAGGCACAAAGTCCACTTCAGACTTGGGTCCTCCCTCCTCAGTTTTCTCTTTGACAGGCCCTCAACTCACTTGCTAGTCACTTCCCAAAACCCACATCCTATAAATTCCACAGTCACAATAGCAAATATCAGACCACACTGACTCATAAGAACATTCTCCTTGTCTGTAAAACTTTCAGGATTGACCAGCAAAATCTGCTGGGTTAAAATTTAATTTTACCTCCTTTTCCCTCTCTCTTAACTGAATTTTTCTTACTGTGACTATTCTAAATCATCATGAGCACAAAAGTAATATTTGAAGGCTTGCAGCAACTGATAGTGCTGCTGCTTTTGAACAGGTCTCTCTTAGGCAGACGGGACCACCTCAAATCTGTGAGATTTATTAGAAATACTTGCTATTGGATCCACTCAGCTCTTACAAGCTGAAAGGTCTGAATGCAAGTTCCCACTGTCTTAATTTGAGCTCTTCAAACTGTTTCTGCCTTGGATGCTGCAACTCCCCCAACCTCCAGCCAGCTTTCCCGCCCCATTATTCCTTCATTTCAGCAGTGCTGCCCTTCTCTAAACACAGAGGTAAGAGTTTGCCATACAACCCTTGGAGCAGAAAGGCTGCTGGTTTCTTCTGGCCAGGGGCTGGGCATAAACTTTCCCCTTCCTTCAGGGAGATGGATACAGGCCACAATGCTGGGCACTGCATGCACTCTGTGTTCCAGACACAGAGTAATGGAATGGTTTGGGTGGGAAGGGATCTTAAAGGTCATCAAGTCCAACACCTTCTGCCATGGACAGGTACACCTCTCACTTTTCAGTGAGGATTCCTCCTCTTATGAAGACCTATTGCTTTGTGGCAGCCCAGCAAGGCTGGTGCTTGCTCCTGCTGCCATGGCTGGCAGCCAGATCCATCACCCTGCTCCCACCCAAACAAAAATGCCCACCACTGCTCTGGGGTCTGTCTGGATTCCCTGCACAGCCTGGCTTGCCCTCAGGAGGAGGCTCGGAGCATGTTCCTAACCCTTCTGAGCAGCAAGCAGAGAGTGTGGGCTGAGCACAGCGCTCTGGGATCAGGACTAAGCCCCTTCCTTCTCTCCAGACACTGCCCTGCCCCAAGCTCTGCATCTCTTCAGACACTGATGTTGCAGCAGCTCCCGGCTGGAGCAGCAGTCTGGGAGCATGGATGAGATGCACCCTGTGACACAGGGAGGGGTTTCACTCCCCTGCACGGGACAGGACCCTGGCACAGCCCGTGTCAGATGCAATAAATCACCACTCCCCTGCTCCTGCACGAAGACCTGCCCGGATCCAAAGGCAACACTTGCTGGGCAGGCAGCCAGCGCTCACCATCCCCATCCTGCACTCATGCAGCAGTGCTAGCCTGGCTCTGAGAAAGTAGAGTTTGCAGCTGCAGCTTTTATCAAATCAAGGCTTCCCCTTGCTCAGCAGAGAAATCACCTCCCTTAATCACCCCTAAGCAATCCTCACAGTATTTACACATGCTCAAACAACTGGTAGGACCAGCTCTTCAAGGATTTGGGAGCAACAAGCCTGCAAACATTTCATAGGACACTTTTGATTATCAGGGTGTGCCTCAGAAAATATAAAACAAATGAAGCCCAAACCCAGAGAGACAAACAGACATGCATCCTTCATCTCTATACAGGACAGGAGGAAATGGTGGAACAGCCCAGGAGGGGCTGTGAAGGGATGGAGTCAACCAAAGCCACCTGCATCCTGCACCATGGAGTCAGGGGAGCTCAAACCAGTGGAAATGTGATGAAAACTGGGTCAGAGGGTGCTTGCTGCAAGGGAGGGATGCCTTTTGTCACTCAGAGAAATCACTGTATGGATTGTTTGGAGATGTAACCAAAAGAACTCCAGCAACAAGCACAAAAACATGGGGCAACATGGCTTAAGGGAAGATAATGCAGGAGCAGAGCTGGAGCTTTGCCCTTTTCACCAGGAGCTCAGAGAGACCTGCTGCTGCCTGTCGTGCTGTAGCTACATTGGAAGCAATATTCTGGGTACCTTTCCTGGTCTGCCACAGCCCTGTTTGATAGCTATGTCTAGGTCACAGGATAACCCTTGAAGGAATCAACCAGGGCTGCAGTCTCCCTCACGTAAGGATGAGCTGCAGCCAGGCAAGGAGAAAATTTTATAGAATCATGAAACCACAGAATGGTTTGGGTTGGAAAAGACCTTACAGATGATCTAGTTCCAACCCCTCTGCCATGAGGCATCTAGAGCAGGTTGCTCAAAGCCCCATCAAACCTGGCCTTGAACACTGCTGAGGATGGGGTATCCACAGCTTTACTGGGTGACCTGTGCCAGTGCCTCAACATCCTCACAGGAAAGAATTTCTTCCTACCATCTAATCTGAACCTGCTCTCTCCCAGTTTGAAGCCATTCCCCCTTGTCCTATCTCCCCATGCCCTTGTAAAAAGTCTCTGCTCTCTTGCAGCCCCTTTATGTTCTGGAACGTGCTCCAAAGTTTCCTTGATCCCTTCTCTTCTCCAGGCTGAATAATTTCAACTCCCTCAGCCTGGAGAAGAAAAGGGTTCAAGGAAACTTTAGTGGAGGTGCTCCAGCCCTCTGACTGTCTTCATGGCCTCTCCTGGTGTCTTTCCAACATATCTGTCTACTGCTGGGGGGTGTGATAAGCTGGGCAAGTCTCTGCATGGTATGGAGAAGGAGCCCTCTCCCACAAATCATTTCAGAGCTTCACATTAAGCCTTCCAGCCTCCCAGCATGGGGCAGACTTTAGGTGGTTGGGATGCTTTATAGTCCCCTCTCCCTTTAACCTTGGTTCCCAATGGATGGAAGTCACAGGACAGGAGGGAACAGAGCTGATGCTCAGATGGATGGTGGAATGACTAAAACTGGTCATTTCTGCACAAGGGCAAACCAAGGGGCGGGGAGAGCTTTTCTCTGCCAGAAGAGTATTTTAAGGCAAAATGCATCAAAGTGTTATTGAACTGGGACACAAAAGCTGCAGGCAGGGGCTTAGGAGCTCAGTCCAGCCCCTCTGAAGGGCTGGACCAGGCCCAAAGGAGCCAGGCTCTGACCTAGATGCTGCAAACCCCGCGGGCTCCCAGCACGGCTTTGCAGGGGTATCATCTGTCACATCTCCAGTCCAGGAAGATCCCCAAAGCATGAGGATCTGCAATTTTGGCTGAAAAACCAATGCATCATGTAGAAAAACAAAAACTGTGAAGTCTCCTTGGCCACAGAGTGGAGCAGAAAGGATTTTTTCCCAGAGAGGGTGAAAAACTCAATGGCAACCATTCCTGTTTCCCTCCACGACCTCAAGAAGTCATCCCCATGTCAAAGGGGTGCCTCCTACAGTGCAGGTGAATGAAAATTCTCCATGGTCTGAAAGGGAGAGCTCAGAGCAGGTAAAGGGTTAACGCAGCCAGACAAACATAGCTTCCATGAAGCCACAGGGTCTGTGTCCCTTTTCTGCAGTGCCCAGAGCCTGGCCCTTTCTCCCTGGGTAATCAGCTGGAAGTGAGCAGAGCCGAGTGATCACCGCCCCTGTTCCCCACCCGTGACAGTGCCCTCAGGGCTGGGAGATGCAGGAGCCCTGTCTGGGCCTCGTTCCCCACCTGTGACAGTGCCCCTGGGGCTGGGAGATGCAGGAGCACCGTCTGGCCCCAGCAGGCCAGCACAAGCCCACTGCCGAGGCCTTGTGCCCCACAGCCCCTCAGAGGAGCAGCTGAAGGTGAGGCATGAAGACATAAGTAAGTAAACTGTGCCCAAGCGTGCCCTGCCCCACCACTGCATGAGCAGAGGGCAACAAACACCTCTGGGTGGGCTGAGGAGGCTTCTACAAGGAAGGGGTTTCACCTCTGGACATCTGCAGAGAAAGGGCTTGACAACTCTGGAGACTGGCGAGGAGGAAGAGAGAGAGCCTGATCCCAGCCTTCAAGGCACAGCTGCATCCTTCTCCTTCTCTCTGTATTAACCTGATGCTGCCCTGCTTGGAGAGAGCATTAGGAGAAGAATCTTGGCATCTCTGGACAGCCAAAAATATCCAATAATTAATGCACAAGCGTGAGCAGATTTAGAGGATGCACTCGTTCTTCATATCATCATCCCCCAGCACAAATACTGCCTAAATTCCTCTTGGGATCAGAGCCAAAGCCTTTTTTAAAGCATGGATGCTTTGTTATTAATCCGTACAGCAACCAGGAAAGGGAGAGATGGATTCATTTTATTGAGGCATAATCAAAGACAAAAAATATCTCAGCTGGGCATCATCTGCTTCATGGCTGGTCTGGTCCCACATCAGGAAGATGGTGAGACCTGCTTGGCTAACACAGCCCTTCCCAAAGGAGACACCGGGACAGGGTGTCTGGACCACAGAGTCCTGCCCTCCCACACTGACAAATGCTAAGACCTCCTTGTATCACAGCCAAGCACCTTGCAAGAGAGGTGACGTGCTCTAATTCACACCCTCCTACTCTCCTCTGGTGTGACACAGTTGCAGAGCCTCTAGACAAGCCTCCTAAGCTACACTGAATGAATTCACACCCCAGCACCAACACTGCCCTCAGTTTAAATTGCTCTTCTGCCTGCCTGGAGCTCACCCCTTGGATATATTTGGAGTCAGCAAGCACATCCTCTCTCTGCCTTTGTTTCGCTGGGCTTGGCTTTTATAGCCTCGTATAATAACTCTCCATCCCTCTGAGCTGCTTCAGAGCCCTTTTCCCTGCACCTGCTCCAGGCTGAGTTAATCCCTCTCAAGCACCAGATCGAAGAGCCTGGTCCTTCCACGTTAACTCTTCCGTGCCCATGTCCCACAAACACCCTTTGCCTGTTTCCCTTCACCTTTTTGCAACACCCCCAGGGGCACCCAGGACCAAAGCAGCCCTGAACCCCCCGTCTCAGCTATCCCAATACGATTCAATCTCTGAACACAGCACAAAGACCAGACACAGCGTGCCCCAGTGTACAGGCTGGTGTACAACTTAGGGGCCAGCCCCATAGCCTGAGCTCAGCTGTTGCCCTCTGGCCGAGCACCCCATCCACCTCTCAGCTTGGTTTTGCAGGCAGATCTCAGCATGAAAAATGAGAATGAGCTCAGATCCTCCCTTAAAGGCTTTAAGCAGATTTAAGCTCTGCTGCGTGGGCTTAATCTGTCCAGCAGTGCCCTTTGTCACCTCCCCCAGCCCCCCCTGGCAGAAATCTTCTCCCCTGACATACTCCCACATGCACCGTGTAAACTGTCAGCACATCCAGGTAAAGGAGACCTGGAGCATCTCCTTTCCCCAAAAATGAGAGCACAGCTACAGGCCAGTCCCCTTCAGTAATAGTTCTGGGTTTCCATCTCCCTCCACCTCAGAGGCTTGAGAATACCCATGGCAGTTGTCAATCACCAGCTGAAAGCTCCCTTGAACAGAAAATGCCGTGGTGGACACAGCAGCGGGGCAGGGATTTTCTCGGGCTTGTGGCCATGTCAAAGGCACACCTCAGTCATTTCATACAGGGACTGGGGTGCTGATGACAGGGAGCAGGCTGGACTTGAGTCTGCCACAAACCTGACTGCCTTGGTCACATCACTTTGCCCCTATTTCATGTGTCACTGCTTTGCAGATGGCATTATTCCTTCTGCGTGTCATCATGGTGTCCTTACAACATGACAAAGGGACTTGATTTCTACTCTGAGCAGGGCCTGCTAGAGCAAGCCCTGCTGCCTTCCTCAAAACCTGCTTTTCCTTTCACTCATAACTTGATCCTTAATTCTGGTGCCAACAAGAAAGTTTTTCCCAACCAGTTCTGGCACATGGCTGCTGGCAAGCACCAGCCACCGAGCGAGCCAGCCCCCACGCACACAGCAGCACCTGTACACAGGCACCCGTGCAGGAGGGGTTCAGACCTCACATCCCACTCCTAGGGGTACAAAAAGGGTTTCTGAAAGAGCATCTCTCGCTCCCCCTTGGGTTTTACAACCCCACTGCTGGGTCATGGGCTGGAGCTGAGCTCCAGGTGATTCACATGAAAGAGCTGCTTAAATAAGCAGGAGGCAGCTGATGTTCCTGGGAAGAGCAGGTGGAAATAGAACCCACCAGGACAGATATGCCTGTAGCAATATATTGCACGGAGCAGGAGTGAGTGGTGAGCACTTGCATCAGGCTCTGCACCTCCATCCATGCCTGACTCTGCTGCTTTTCCCCTGCCCTAGTCCTTGCTGCCCCAAGGATGCTGCCAACAGGTGACTCCTGCTCTCACCTGTGTCCCAAAATTTGTTCCTCCTCAACTCACTGCTACCCTGAGCAGCAGGGCCAGCCAGGCTCCCTGCACCTTGGGCTACCCACTCTCCATGTGCAGAGCAATGGGTGAAAGATGCAGCTCCAGGGACCCCGTGTTGCCTTCCCTCCAGTTTAACAGCGGTTCAGCACGCTTGGAACTCAGGCTGACCCAGGCAGGAGGATCCATGAAGATATAAGATGGGATGGAGATAAAAGGTGCCCTGGGGAAAGCCTGCAGCAAGGTCCTTGCTGGATGCAGAAGACAAGCAGCTGAGGATTTAAGAGCATTCTCCACCGCACACTGAGCTCCCTGCTCTGCTTCCAGCTCCATTTGCTGTGGCTGCACTCCCCACCAAGCTCAGAGCTAGCACAGCATCCAGGCAGAAATGGTAACTGGAGATAAATAACTGGTTATCTATCCAAGCACGACACAGGCTGGATCTGCAGAGCCAGGCGTGCAGCCCACACTCACCTGCAGCCACCAGAGTGGGAGGTGAGGGACAGAAGACCAGAGCCACATCCAGTGGGACACCCTCTGCCAGAAAGCACCAAGCTGGTGTCTCAAGCTCAAAATAGCATGTTTCAGGGAAGGGAGGAAAGACTGGTATTTGGGAAATCCAGATTCCTATCTCAGCTTGGAAACCCCAAAGCCACCAGTATCCTGCACCCCAGCAGCGAGTTAGCCTTTCTTGAGAGCAGGAGCTCTCTCTCGCCTTAACTTTCCAGGAGACTTTCCAAAAGCCCTGTGTTTGTCCCAGAAAAATGGAACAAAGAACAATACTGAAACCTCAGGATTTTTTCTCAGCGCAGAAATCCTGCTGCTCTCCAGCCAGCACCCAGGCCTCGATGCTCAAAGTTTCTGTCCAGCCCAGCTCCACAAGCTGAACTGGGGGGCACTTGTGGGGTTTTAACCATCCGGGACGCAACTTTCCCATGCACCACGCCGAGTACCCCGACTTCAGCACCCCCAAACACCGGCGCTCACACCAGCGCTTGCTGAAGGCAAAGGCAGCAGCGTGCTCCGCGCAGGGGAGGCGCAGGGCGCCCGCTTCGGGCTTTTTCCCCCAAATCCCTTTAGGCATTGGGCACACACACGCTCGCACACCAACACACACGCCCCCACCCCGGAGTGCAGCTGCTGCGCGGCTCCCAAAGCCACAGGTGCCCCCGAGCATCCCCCGAGGACGCGGCGGGACCCCGGGCGGGGCGCGGAGCCGTCCCCCCGCGGCGGGAGCAGCGGCGGGGCTGCAGGGACGAGCCCCCCTTCCCGGGGCCGGGGGGCGCCTTACCTGCCCGCGGCTGGAGCGGTGCCCGGTGCCCGTGCCGGTGCCGGTGCCGCCGCTCCGGGCGCGCCGCTGCCCGCAGCGCTTCGCCTCCCGCAAGCACCGCCCCGACGGGCGGGCCGGGACCGGGACCGCGCCTGCGCCCCGCGCTCCGGGCGCCACGGAACCGGCACCGGGGCACGCCGCGGAACCGGCACCGGCACTGCGAACGGCACCGGGGATGGGAACCGGCACCGCGAATGGGAACCGGCGCTGGGATCGGGAATGGGAACCAGGGACCGGGAACCGGATCGGGAACCGGACAGCGAACCGGCACCGGGAACTCTCACTAGGAATGGGAACCGGCACCGGAAACCGGCACTCCCCACTGCTGGGAGCTGTGGTCGCTACTGGGAGTGGGGACTGGCACCACCCGGTAGGGGGAAATGGGAACGGTGCCAGCTGGCGCTGGTCCAGGACTCGGGGACCAGTCTGGTGAACCGGGATCCGGGTCCAACATTGCCCGGGCACCAGGACCTGGCATCGTCCAGAAAATGTGTCCATCACTGGGAACAGGGGCTGGCACCGGTTTGGGTAGGGAACAGAAATGGGGAACTGGGGCTACCCTGACACCTGCAGCACCACCTGGGAGCTGGAACTGGGACCAGCACCTGCATACCCGGACACTGGCACTGCCACTGGGACCTTCCAGGCATTGGCACTTGGCCCAGCATTGCCCTGGCACCGGATAGTAGGACAAGGCACTGCCTGGGACCTTGCCCTGTCACTGGGAGCTAGACAAGCTGGAGCGCCATGCACCACCACCAGCTGGGCCACCGAGACACCAGCTGGGACTGGGAGGCTTTGGGACATAACCCATGGAGGGTGCAGGGGAGAGTCATCAGAGATTGTAGGATTTGGGTGCAAAGGGCACATCCCCTGTAAGGAATAGCATGGGACATGGTCACAGAGGTTGAGGAGATGTGTTTTCCAGCCCAAGACCAAAGTTAATCCGCTTTTCTCTTTTGTAAGAGGGAAGCTGAGGCACTGGGAGGAGGGGATTCAAAGGCTGGGCATGCACTTGGCCCACCTGCACATCCATGGAGGTCCATGTGCAACAGGCATCGTGGGGCTGGTGTTGGGCCAGGTGTCCAGGCTGCTGGAAAGCTTTCCCAGCTCACAAAAAGACATTCAAGAGGGGAAAACCAAACAAGAGCCACACAAAAGTGCATCCTTCTCGGTGGGAAGGAGCCAGTGAGGTTTTTACAGACCCACTGTCAGGGGCAGCTCTGATCTGATGTGCTGACTTGACACACAAGCCTCATTGGTAGTGTTCATGGTTGATCATAATTTAAGCCAAAAATAGATGGCAAGGAAAGAACAACTAAAGAAAACATTTGGAAGTGACAAGAATAAACTTCTCACATTTAAAATCGTGGGTGGTCAGACTCTTCTAATCAACAAAATAAAAGGGCTAGAAAACCAGGGTTAGCTGCTGCCTGCCAGTGACAGTGTGAATGCTTAAGGACATCTGCTTGCCACATAAGCAGTAATGCAGTGAAATTTTGGTGATAAAATTAGAAAGGAGGCCGTGCCCAGAGCAGCACTGGCCTGGCACAGGCTTCTGTTCCCATCGAGGTGTCACCTGCAGCTGTACGTGGTCACCACGAATCACATGAGTGATTCACCTCCGCTAGGACCAGCCATTTCCTCCAGTTTCTCATTATCTGAAACCCTCCTGAACTTCTCGTATTACGGCATTTTCCTGTTAGTTTTGTAATTTCATTACTTATTCAATTCATACAATATTTGTGCTACAATAATTTCAATTCATTTATTAGTTAAATGAATAGGAAAGCCAAAAATCTGTAGTTGCATTAAGGCTCTGTTTGGCAGCAAAAGCTGTTTTCTAACATTTTTTTTCCTTCTCTTTGCTTGTTTTCCCCTCTCCCCCACAGATCTCAGAGCTGCTCAAAACCAGGTGTTTCATACACCTCTGTTCTGTCCCCTCATTAAAATCACCCAAGAAAATGGCCCTAACCCTTGCTGTATTTAGGTCTCAAACCTGTCAGTGCTGAACCATCATCCCTCCATGGTGGGAAACTCCAGCAGCAAAAGGCAAAGAACAAAATAAAAGACAAACCTTCAGTCTATGAAAATTTTTAAGGGGGAAGAGCAGACCCTAAACAGGTCTCCAACCCCAGAATCCCCTTTATAGTCTTAAAACCAGCTGCCAGGCAGACGAGGGCAGGCATGGAAGGTGCTGCTGCTGCCCCCTGGGAGGGCAAGGAGAGCATAGAGCCTCTTTTGATTTGTGATGTGTTTTAATTGAGAGACACTCCATCAGTGTAAGTTAATTAATGTGGTCATCCATCCTTCCTCTCAGCAGTACAGGCACCTCTTGCCCAGTTAGCCAGTGTGGGCTTGCTTTAACAGAAAGTAATTTCCTACTGAGCTGTTTCACCAGTTTGACCCCAAAGCTGCTGAAGGGGAGGATCTCACTGCTGGGGACACGGGGACAGAGGGGCACAGGGTGGAGTTTGTCACCCACAGGGGTGATGAGTGATGCTGTGCAGAGCTGGATGAAAGGATTAAAAAGAGGAAAAATGAAAAGAGAAAAAGGACTCACCCTTAAGACAAATCAACAGCAGGAGCCTGGCTTTTATTTTGTTAGCAGGCTGGAAAGCACTAGGGAAAAGCTGGAAAACATTAGGGAGAAGCTCTTCCACCGCATTTAAGCAGCAAGTGAGTCCCCAGACAATCCTCTTGCCCCACAGGGAAGTGGAGCCCCAGCCTGCACTCGTGGCAGGCCCAGATCTTCCTGATTAACTTAGTTGCATTTTCGATTTCAGCCTCAGTGGGGGAAGGAAAATTATGTAAATAGGATTTATAACGACACTTCACGTGTCCTCAGTGCCATGCAAATGAAGCCACAGCGACAGGGCTGACATGGAGGCTGTGCAGGGGAAAGGAAGAAATAACAATGCTTTAAAACCAGACCCCAAAAATAAGTAGGAATAAGGTAAAAGGCCAAGTGGATGAGGAAAGCTGAAGCTGGTGATTCCTCCAACAAATAGAATATCATGATTCACTATGGGATTTCAAAGCAGATAACTTAGTGAGGTTTTCCTTCCTCCCAGGAATATTTGTTGTTCCTTCTCATTCTGGGAACCCCCAAGGTGAGATTTAATCCCGGGATGGTTCGAAGTGAGTGTCTGCCTGCCCAAAGCAGTGGGAGTTGAAGAGCTGCTCAATCCTGCCATCCCTGCTCCTGCAACGCCAGCTTTCCCCTCCCGAGGGCATGTCTGGGTGAGAAAAGTGAGATGATTGCAGATGGGCAGTTGGTGCCTGTATCCTCGCTTTTATGCCATGGAGATTCAGGGAGCAACCTCCAACAGCCCCATCCCCAAGGCAGGAGCTGCCTGGGGAGAGTTCTAACTCTGGTGAGTGATCCCATCAGGTTGCAATCTGCTGCTCCTCTTTGAAGACATCACCAAATGAGCTTCTGGTTGTCCATCTGCACTTGAATGAAATCTCATTGTTCAGAATTCTGCAAAGTTTTTCATCTCCGAGTTGCAGTCTCTGGAATACCAGTAATGTATTCTCTCCTTTCCCTCTCCACATGATTGCAGCATAATCTCCTACTCACTTGATTTATTTAGGCAGGCCTTCAGATGCTCCAGTAATGGGAGTCATTTAGGTCCCTCTGCAGATATGTATTTATTTATTGCTGTTCATTTAAACT
This sequence comes from Melospiza georgiana, assembly GCF_028018845.1. Lineage (NCBI taxonomy): Eukaryota > Metazoa > Chordata > Aves > Passeriformes > Passerellidae > Melospiza > Melospiza georgiana. The sequence goes on from NC_080431.1 coordinate 77,807,527, forward strand.
GCAGAGCCAGTTGGCAGGAGAGACGCAAGACTGGGGTCACAAGGATGTTAAATTATTCGCTGTCAAAAATAGCTGGTTGAGAAAGTTAAATTAAGCAAGGTCACTCAAGGTCATAGTCAATCACCAGTGGGAGGAGATGGGCATTAATTAGCTCTTTTATTTATGGGGGTCATCATGACCAAAGGACCAGCAGTTGTAACAAAAAGGCCAACTGTAGCAACTCCTCGTATTTTTGGCAGAAGCAGCTCTTGGATGAGAAGCTGAATTGCTGCCCTTGACCATGTTGGAGAAGTTGAGGCTATTGAAAGGCAACGTTGTGATGCTCAGCAAGCCCCACAAAGCATGGGTGGGGGACTTTCCCCTTTCAAAGCCTGTCTCGGGGCTGAACTCAGCAATGCTCCTTCCACAAAAAACCTTTGCCAGTGGTTGGGGAGGTGCTTAGCAGGGGGGAGGTCTCAGAAGGCACCTGAGATACTTGGGGATATCTGGCTGCTCATGCAGACAGGCCCTTGACTGAGATTTTGCCACCTCCCTTGGCAGACAGTTCAGAAGCTGCATATCCATTCTGCTAATACTTGTATTTCATTTCCCATTTGAACTTCATCAGCAGCTTCTTGCTATTATGGGACCTCGTAATACCCTTTTCCTCCTTGTTTAAGACTGCCTAGGGTCAGGCCTCTCCGGCCTTTTCATTCTCCTCTACCATGCACTGCCAGGGACATGACTTAGTGGAGGAATGTCTGGGCTCAATGACCTTAGAGGACTTGCCCAAGTAAGTGCTCCAACTCAAGTAAGTCTATGACCAGTTTAGGTGGGAAATTCAGTTCATAAACTGGGTAGGAATAACCTGGCAGCCAGAAGATCCTCACTTTGTAGCTTGCTGCATGACCATGCCCAGGAGAGCAGCACGAACACGACAGCCAAGTATTTAATGGCAGCATTGACATCTTTACCCAAAGATCTGTATTGTAACTGTTCATCATGAAAAGACCCCCTTTTTCCCAGTTTCTGCAGACAATGCAAGGTGGAAACCATAAGCCACCCTCTCCCCACTGAATACACTGGCTGTGGTTCGGGGTGCACATGCACTGTGATCCGCACTGCGGCCGGCTGCAAACAGCTCATGCTAATTGAGAACTCTGCTGGGAAATCCATACCATTAATTAATTGCCTTTATCAGCACTCACTTCTGCACAGTCACAAATCAGCTCTCTACTGGGCTGCCTGCTAGTAAAACAACACGGAAGGGAAACAACAAGGAGCTCCTTGATTAGAGGAATGAAATCAGGGCATCGGGGTTTGTACTGGAGGAGAGGATTGATGTTGCCCCTGAAATGAGGGTGGGAGCTGTGGCCCTGAGAGATGCTGAGACTGGCCTTTCTGAAAATTTAGTGAGGTAAATCAGCAGAGGAAAGGTTATCTGGGATTGTATCTAAAGAAGGTAACTCAGGTATGACAAACCAAGTTCTGGCAGCACCTGTCTGCTTAAGCATTTAGTCTTCTCCTCTATCCTGAATCCTCCTTGAATTCTTCTCATTGGAGGTGACACCAGGTGACACAAGCATGAGAAATGGGGCTGAGGTCCCCAGTCTCATGGCCATGTGAGCAACCTTTTGCTCAGCACTGCATAATCAGAAGAAAGCTGGACTTACTCTAACACCTTTCCTACTCTGCATTGCTCTGGTCTCCTACATGAGTGCTTCACAGAACCACAGAATGGTTTGGGTTGGAAGGGACCTTAAAGATCACCTAATAACAGCCCCCCTGCCATGGACAGGAACATCTTTTGCTAGACCAGGTTGCTCCAAGCCCCATCCAACCTGCCCTTGAACACACCCAGGGATGGGTGGGACCTCTGTTACAGAGACGGGCTTAGAGAGTTAGTGTTGTTCAGCCTGGAGAAGAGAAGGCCCCAGGGAGACCTTAAAGCATATTCTGGTGCCTAAAGGGGCTACAGGAGAGCTGCAGAGGGACTTTTAACAAGGGCATGGAGTGGTAGGACATGGGGGAATGGCTTCAAAGTGACAGGGAAGGTTTATATTAGATATTAGCAAGAAATTCATTTATATGAGGATGTTGAGGCACTGGCGCAGATTGCCCAGAGAAGCTGTGGCTGCTCCATCCCTGGAAATGTTCAAGGCCAGGCTGGGTAAGGGCCTGGAGCAACCTGGTCTCATGAAAAGTGTTCTGTGGATGGCAGGGGCTTGGAACTAAATGGCCATTTAGTTCTCTGCCAACAAAAACCATTCTACAATTCCTGGCCACAAACCCTCCAGGGCTTTGGTCAACATTCAGCCATGACCACCCTTCTGGAGAGGGCCAGGGCTCAGCTGCTTTGGCAGGAGTACACCTCTGCCTGAGAGCAGACAGTGTTATAGAAGGTCAGTCAATTATCTTGATTTTTACACAGGATTTTCCACAGTGAAAAGCAAGACTGTTTGGAAAACAAGCAGGTTGCCAGCAATCCTACATTCCCTAGAGTGGAGAGGAAGGAAAGGAGCAAATGGCACCGCTGTCCTCTCAACTGCTCTTTGTTTATGACAGGTTAGAAGCAACCCTAACAAATGCTGACTCCAAACCATCCTGACAAGCATTTTTCAGGCAATTTGCCTGCCCTTTCTATTCTTCCCTGAAAAAAGGAAGTTTTTTCCATTTCTGCCACCATCTCTGCCTTCACCTCCCAGCAGAGAGACATGGAAACTCCTGATCCAACAGCTCCTGAGCTGGGTAAGGCAGAGCTGCATATCAAGGCTCTTCCGCAAAACTCATCTTGCAGATAAGTAGCTTGTTTTGATATAAGATCAAATAAGATCTTGGATTGACAAGTCTAAATCATCCCTGGGATCACTTGAATTACTTTGGATTTACACTGGTATAACAGAGACCTAGTTTTGCTTGATAAAATCTTCCCTCTCCTACCAGACATGCTCTCTGTGCAAAGGCAGTGGCTTGTTCCTGAAGGACTCACAGAAAGGCAGAATTTACTTTTCCTAAGGAAATTTTGGAAAACCCTGCTATGTTTCGAGTTTCTCCTTGTTTCCCAGCTGCCTAGCAATATTGCCCATTTATAAGGTGTAGATACATCAAAGCACTGCCTGGTTCCTGTGGCAGAAGACTTTGTTGTTCCAGGCAGTGACCCTCAGATGTTACTTTTGGACTGCCCTCCTTGGCTTTTGGAGTGGCCATACCTGGAGAGGAGGAGCAGGGAAGTGTTGGACCTCGTAGGAACACCTTGACCAAGTCCTTGCTACCACTAATGTAGAGCAAAGCTCCCAGAAGAAGACAAATGTGACTCAGATGATTCTCTGCAAGGCAAGACAATAAGATGAGTAGCCAGTGGCTCAAAAAGGACAAATTTGCCCAGGAATTTATTAATTTTGTGCAGTATATTTCTTACTGAGCTACCTCCAATGAACTCCAGGATCTATGGACTGGCCACTCACATCCCCTGCACTTCAATGAAATGGATGTTTTGGAGGGGCTGAGGTACTTTCTCATGGTGGCCACGTTTTCCAACAGTGCCTTTTCCCCTGCACCAGGAACTATGCCCTCCTGTTTTCATCACTGACACCCCATGGGAACTTGACCCCTGTGAATTTCCCCACCACTTCCAAGGCAGATATTTTCATTCCACAACCTTCTCCTCTTCAGCAAGGAACATCTGTAGGACATGTCCTGGAGGCTTGTAGGGTACTTCCTTCTATGTATTGTTTATCAGCCTAACCTTGACCTAGCATCAGCGTGCAGCCAACTCTAGCACTTGTGCTGACTCCTACACTTGGTGAGGAAACCAACTCCAAAATCTGCTCCCAGGTGTCTCTGATTACAGAGCTCAAGGGAAATTGCTTGGGTATTAATTGGAGAGGTCACCTCCACACCTCAGCTTCATCCGGGCTGAGATTCAAACACAAGGCAAGCATAAAACCATCAGTGCAGTCAAGATTTATTTGCTGCAGTACAGACAGGCTGGAAAGGTAGGCTGTGGGGGAAAACAATAGTGATGTAATTCTTTGTGAAAACTCCAGGAGCAAGGCCCTTCTTAACATCCTCATCTAAGCTCTGAACTGTAACTGAGATGCTGTGCTTGGGAGTTCACAAGAGCCTTGACTTGGGTACTCAACATTTGCTCAGAAATCATCCTCACTACTTGCAGTGTCTGGTGATTGACTTCTGCCATGTCCTCCCCTCCAAGCTCTATGTTTTAGGGGAAAAATACTGTACTGTAGCCAAAAAGACTATGTAGGAGAAGGAGATGTTCCCAAGTGTACTTTTTTCAGAGATCTTTGACACCAATAGTCTTTCATTGCTGCCAGTCTGAGAAATGAACTCAAGCATAATTTTAAAAGCTCCGGATATGCTTTTTTAAAATGCACTGGGGAAAGCAGCAATTATCCAGCATAGCTGATGAGACTGATGCTTACCAGCAGACAGTCCCCTCACACACCCATAATCTGGATGCTAATGAAACCAATGACATCTTACATACCTCAATTTCCTGCTTTTACAAAGTTTTAGAGAATGGGAATGTTTCTGTCTTGAGGCGAATATGAGTATTTGCCCAGAGAAGCTGTAACTGCTCCATTCCTGGAAGTGTTCAAGGCCAGGTTGCATGGGGCTCTGAGAAACCTACTCTAGTGGGAAGTGTCCCTGTCCATGACATGAGGGTTGGAACTGAAGATAGATGAGGAAGTAGATGATCCTGAAGGTCCCTTAGACCCAAACCATTCCATGATTGTAATTTTAGATGCTCTGTATCACCACTGCAGCCTCAGGCATTGCAGACAGGGTGACAAGGCCCCCTAAGTTTTCAGAGGGTTCCCAGAAATGCTTCTCCACAACCCCCAAAACTATGATGTGTCCAAGGCCTGCCTAAACTTCAGCAAAGCCTGCTGATTTATCTATGGGGTTCTTTTTCAAACTTTATATACTTGGCCCTCCAAATAGCTTTCTCCCATTTTTTTGCACAACACAACTGCATTAGTCAAGTAAATGAATAACAATACAGTTTCTGAGGAGAGCTGTGGTGCTGTCAAGAAGCAGTTGCCTCATTAAATCTGTGTCATATCTACTTTCACTCACACAAGGAGGCATGTCTTGGCTGCTGGACAGTGGTCAGGAGCTGGGAATTTGGGCTTTTTTTGTGTTTTGGATTCTCAGTGTTTTTTTTTTTTTTTTTTAATGAGCCAGTGTTGCACAGCCTGTAGGATGCAATGATGAAATCAGGAATGCTCTGATGCTGCAAAAAAGTAAATATTAATCCATCTTCTGGAGAAAATTATATGCAGCTCACAGTTAGCATTTTCCTTGCAATGTAGAAGAAGCAGAGTTTCTCCATTTCTCTCCTGACTCTGCAACTGTGCAGTCTCGTGCTGCAATTACTGATCTCATTAATAAAGCACTGCCTGACCTGGCTGGGATTTGGAGAGGAGATCTAGGGAAATGATAGCTATTGCAAGAAGAGGTAGGGCTGATTCACAGCTTGGCTATCTTCCCTCTGAATCAGCAGGAAAATAATTAATATACAGGCTAGCAATGGGAGACAGCAGCCAGCAGTCCTCCTTACAATCTGAAGTCCTCCTTATTTTTCAGTAACTCAGGTAATTTTACTTACTTTCCAGTTGTGTTAATTAGCAAAAAATTGTGTGAATCATTTGGTGAGGAAAAGCAAAGACAAAATTATTAGCTTTACCTTTAATTCTCAGTGGAGCCTCTTGTTTCACCTGGGCAAATGTTTGCCACCTAAATGCCAGGACTTGCCACAATGCTTTTAGTGGACCTCAAGTAGTCTGGGCTGTGGAAGTTCATAATTTCTTCTGTATGGGGTGTGTGGGAGGGATTTGGGATGCCTGACCTGGGTGTTGCATCCTTTGAGAGCCCCTGATCTTGCTCAAAGATTTCCTGGGGGATGGCATTATCTCACACGTACATCTCTGTATTTTAAAAGGGAAAAAGATAGAATAAACAGACCCAGCAGCAGTCATACAGCACAGAAAGACCAATCACCATGTATGAGGCTGGGAAATCTTACTGCCCAAGGATATAAATCCATCTCAAAGCATCCAGATTACTTCATCTTTGCATATGGCGTTTTAATGGCTGATGATACACACAGCCAGTGGAATGTCTTTTCATTGTTAGATGTCTTTGCCAAAAAGAAGGCATTAAGCCAAAAAGAGACAGAGGAAAAAGTGTTTCAAAAGTTCCTATTTCAACTCTGAAGACTGGAAAAAAAAAACTAAAAAAGCCCCAACAAAACAACCAGTTTACTGACATCAAAAATTTAGAGAAAAAAGGAAGATTAAATTCCCCTTCACATTCAGCTTCTTACAAGGTAAAAAACCCAAAGGAGGGACAAGACTTGTATCTAATTGATCTATTGGGGAATACTTTCCAAGTCTAGCTTTGGAGGGGGCAGGCAGGAGATGCTGTAGGATCCCTGTCCCCAGAGGTTCCAAAGAGGCTGAGCTGTGCAGGGCATGGCAGCTGTAGGGGTAGAGCATCGTGCCAGCTCTCACTGGCTCATCTCGTTCCCCCAAGGGGAAACAAGGTAAGTCCCAGGCACAAACACCCCTGTGCTTTTGGCACAGCTCCCACTGCCACAGTGTGGCTGGGTGCCAGTTTTGATCTGGGGATGAGTTAATCAGCGAGACTCTTCAGCCAGGGACACAGGGCACCCTAATTGGAGAGGCATTGCTCCAGTCATACCCACAGATCAGTGTTATCAGCCTGAGGTCTCTGTCAGGAGAGGGCCCACAGCCTCATGTCTGGGTGAGTGCAAGTGATTGCAGGAATCACATCAGTCACTTCTCATTAGCCAAGCCAAGGGAAAAAAAAATCCTTTAATGCGAGACCATAGTAGAGTTTCAGTCTTCATATTGACATGAACCATACCTTCACAGCTCATAGAGATATATGTTCTTTTCCAGGACCCATGTATGAGACTTAAAACTACTGTCACACCATAATGAATAAAATGAGACTTCTCCTGCCCTCTCTAATTTGCTGACTTCTGACTTCAAGCTTCAGGAGCTTGAAGCTTCAAGCTGCCATCTCTGATATTATCAGAGAATATATATATACAATTATAGTATGGCTCTCTAAGAAGAGACAGCCAAGCTGGGCATGGATTCAGGCAGAATAACACCATGGTTTCATTTGAAATCAGAGGTTGTAAAGAGATGTTCTTTACTTTCAGCCTTCCAACATGATGATGTTTCCACTCCAGATACAAATCACCACCCTTGCTGGAGGTAATTGTCTCCAGTACTGTGTTTAGCACTGTTAAACCTAATTAAGGCAAGAATGGCCAGGTTTTTATTCTGATTTAGGATTTTGCCCTTAATATGTTTAAACATTGATTTCTCCTAAAGCCTGATCATCACGAGTTTGACCTGGAGTTGTTGCTCTCATGGTTTTACAAACCTGACAAGAGGCTGCTGATGTGCCCTGTGATGCTTACTGGAGCGGAGGGGATCTACTGGGATGTAACACAGCTCATGGCATGGAAAAAAGGCTTTTTATGCCACCCTGAACATGAACACAACATGATGTGAGCATGTGGACAAAGCCACTTAGTATCAGATGTCCTGGGCGTTACTGAAGAGCCACAACCACTCTGGAGGGATGTGCACGAGTGCCTCGGTTGCAAAGCAAATTGATAGTGAACTGTCAAATCCAGGGGGATGTGGCAGAAAGATTTTCAGCAGAAACAAGTCCACAGCGTTAATCAGCCCTCCTGCTTTAATTAATGTCAGCAGCAAGAAAACAGCTGGAGTTTGTTTGTTTTTCAGATAACCTGTATAAAAATATCCCTTCTGTACCAGCTCTGTTTTCATGCTGTGGCTTGCAGGTTCATTGTTGTTTTTCATTTTGTAACTAGCACTTAATCTTGCTTTCATTTCAGCCGAGGTGGGATGTTAAAAATGAGATGATTAAAGAAAAAATCCCAAACAAATAGAAGAAAAAAACCCCAAAACAAATGAACCCTCAGAGGACTCTAAATGAACAAAACCCTGTTAAGCAATAAAACCCTGTGAAGCAATGACTCACAAGTGCCTGGACAGGTTTGCCTGGCTGCAGAGGGGATCTGGTTGTTCTGTTCATCACTTCTCCTACCTGAGAAGTTGGATTTGTCCCCAGGCTTCTACAATACTGCAATATTTTAACAAATGTACTCCGTTCCACTGTTCGGCACTGAGTCAACCCACCAGCTATAAGGAAAAAGCAGTGCTAAGGTTAGACATCCACATAAATCACTGCAGCTCTGATACTCGGCCAGCCTATAAATACTAGGGCTTTGACATCAGTTTACATCAGCAGAGTAACTTGCTTAATTCCATTTCTGCGGGATCATGTGAGCTGCTGTTGATTAGCATTCACCTGCCTGATTTCCAGGATGAGAGATCAGTCAGCACCCTCGATGTCCCAAGGTGTTGTTGGGTGCTGTGCCATGGGCACGAGGTCCACAGGACCTGCACACGCTCCAGCTGGTCCCTGTGTTCACTCTACGTGTGTGTCAGGGCCACTAATTACTGCTAATTTCATTAAGTTGGTGTGTGCCTCTTGCATGCACTATAAAGTCAGTCTGAGTGAAGATGATTAATGAGGTTGGATGTTTTTAGTAGCTATTTGTATTGCTGTAGCAGCTGGAAAGTGTCATGCACTGAGAGCCATGGGTGTTGCATGTGAGCAAGGTGAGATATCCAGCTTGGGGGTGACTTACCTTGGAAAGGAGTTTACGAGCCAGAATGCTAAATTAACTATAGTGATTGCAAAATAAGTCTAAAGTAAATCCACAAAGTTTCTGCTTGTAGGTTGGGATGTTTTATACATCGCACACAGTGCTTCACACAACATTAGTTCTGTCTTGGCAAATACAGAGTTTTATGTGTCCCTCACATACAAAAGGTGAATGAGGTGAATGAGGACATCATCCCAGCTCTGTTCCTGCTGAGGGTGCAAGGAACCTCTTCTTGAGCTCATCACATTTTCTCCTCTTGGGTGACCAAGTTTGCATCGAGGCATTTATCCTTGTCCTGCTTCTGTTAATCCTCTCTCATGCCAGCACAACCATGGTCCATGTCCCCATAGGGACCCATCAGAGAACCCCTCAAAAATGACCCACAGAAGAGACAGACCCATCACAGCTTCATTAGTGACTTCATCGTCTTGTCCATTTCCACAAATTTAGGAACAAATATCCAGGTTAGATTGTCAGCTCCTCTGCTAACTCTGTCCATACAGCACCATGAACAGCAAAATCTATGATTGGAGCCACGGGGATTTAAGTGGTGCAAGTACAGACCTTCACTTTTAGCCTCTGAACAGGCTGAATTAAAACAAACAAACAAACAAACAAAAAACAAAAAAACCCCCCAAAACAACAACAACAATGAAAAAAAAAAAAAAAAACAAGCACCAAAAAACAAAAACCAAGGGGGAAGAAGAGAAATTAATAAAGCTGCAAGTAAATTGGCAGTCTTGAAAGAGAATCATCAAGCTCAAAATTCAATTTTCTGTTTGGGAGGAGGGCTTTGACAGAACCACAGTGTTTTTATCCCCAGGGAAATTTCAAAGCATTACTCAGCTCTAGACCAGCCACAAGCTCAATATGCAAAGCTGGATTTCACCCAGCCTCAGAGTTCTGGCAATGCTTGTCTGCAGAGTCTGGATGTGCCTCTGTATGCAGCACCAGTGAGGGGAGATGGCACAGCTTGCCCCAACCATTTACACCACTGGCTCCGAGGTTTGCTGCCCTGGGTCTTGGCCCCTGAATAGTTTACTCCAGGTTGTCCCTGCAGATATACAGCTTCAAGAGAGAGAAGCAGGAGAAAAAGGGGTCTCTGAGCATCTGGGAGAACAGCCAGAAGAGGAGAAAAAACCTTATGGTCATTACCAGACTCTGGCTGCCGGGGTGTGATGAGACTTGCTGGATTAGTGCCTGGCTGTCCACAATTCCTGCCTGGAAAGGTTCTGCCCTGCAGTGATTATCCTCCTCTCTCACTGAAAGGAACAGGAAAAGGCTGAAGCAAAGGCTGTGCAAATTGCACACTCTGGGCTGCCTGCACGTTCACCTGACTCCTGACTCCTGCCTTCTCCTCTCCCACCCACATCACCGACCTGCAGTCCCTTCTAACTGGTGTGTGCTGGGAAAGGCCTTTGAAGGGAAGATGGTGCTGCAGTGTTTACAGCCAACACTACTCTCTGAGCAAGGCCCAGTGCCCAAAGGGCCTCAGCACAAGGCAAAGACTGGGGAACTCTACTGCCATGGAGGCTCTTGGCTGCAGGCAGGCAGCTTCTTAATCCATGCAGGACACACAAACCCTGCTGTTGTACTTGCACACCACTGGCCAAGATGTACAACCACCCATCTACTGAACAGCATCCAGAAGAACCAACCAGCCCTGTGCAACACAGACACCAAGAATCACCTGGGAAATGTTGTATTTAAAACAAAATTCTTTAATAGTTTGTACTAAAAAGACACAAATTAGTGCTTGACTGCAGCATGAAAAACAAATGAAACATATTAAATATTTCAAAGCTACTGTGCTTTGGAAAACAAGATACGCTGATACATATAAGCCTAATGTTGGTTACCAGCTGGTTTGGTAGGAAGAGTCAGTTCAGTGTGTCAAAATTGTCAATAAGCATTTCTCAGTGTAGCTGTGTTCTACAAGTCAACTGCTACTCATCTGTCACAGTGTTATTATCTATCTGCAACAATGTACTGAATTTCAGGAAGAGAAACCCACATGTTGGAACTCATAGCGTCCACATTAGAAAGTTTGGTCAGGTAATGAACAGGAGATTTCATATCCACTCCAGGTGGACAGATGGTGTTTGATCAGACTCTATCATCATCCACGCATTACACTGAGATCAACAATCAACATGACACAGTCATCAATTTGGAAAATCAAGAGAAAAGCTAGTTTCTGTTCAGTCTAAGGAGTAAACGCTGCTTATGCTGCTTGAAACCCTCTCTTCCAAAATCCAGGGAACAATAGGATACACAAACAAAGTTCTTCCACACCTTTAATGTGGAAAACATTTTGGTACATAACTTGCTATGAGCCATTTTATTCAGCACTGTCTTTGGAGAAACATATATATTTTCCAGAGCTTTGGGGACAGAAGAAGGATTCTAAGATTGTGCTTATAGCTATTCCTGTGGATAAATAAGCAAAAGACCCTTTATCTTTGCATTGTTAAAAATCTTAACAATCTTCTCTTATCAATTTGTGTGATATACGTGCAAAAAACCCCCAAAATTGCAGGCACTGTTTTAGGGTCTCACATCAACTCTGAACTCAGTTCTTCTTAAATCTACAATTACATACTTAGTAAAACCTAAAAAATTTCAAGAAGTAAAATGGGAGAATTCTGCAGTAAAGCAAGAGGTTCAGGCATTAAACCTGCCTCTCAAACTGTACATACAAATCCCTCTGTCCCCAGTCCTGTTTAGAGCATCTGGCTGGGAGCTCCAATAAGGGGGCTCCACATAAAGTGCTTGCTTGACTGCTGCGCCCTCACCCTGCCTGTCACTGAACTACACAACCCGAAATAAACACCTCCTGTACAGCTTAATCCCTCACCCAGCCTTCAGAGCCTGGAAAGATGCAACAGCATCAGCAAGGTGGGTAGCCAGGCTCAACTTTGAGTCAAGGGCAGACATGTATTTGATAACTAACATGAAAGCCAGTAAAAATAGCACTGGGATTCCTGCAGAAGCAGGACTTAAAAAAAAATATTGACCCCCACCTACCAAAGACTTTGTCTTAGAGACCTCAGGAGGAAACACAGCCCCAGATCTCATAAAAGCCTTGTAACAATGAGATCAGGCACTTGGCAGCTGTAGGCAGTTGTGCGTGAGAAACTGAACAAAGAAACCCAAACCCAATTTTAATAGTTACATAGAAAGTTCTCTGTGTTTAGGTTACAGACTCTCAAAATAAGCTGGCAGAAGACATTCCAGATAGGTCAGAAATGCATTCATTCATGTACAAAACATTTCAAAACATGTGTCATGTTCCATCTTCATAAAACCACCTCTAAGTCATCTACAATGAACTGAATGTAACAGAAACTACATCACTTCTGTGGTGAAGAGAGTCAACATGGAAAGTTAAATGTATAAATAGCAAAACATCCAAGTATCTAAAGTGCAGATACCAGGAGGGTGGTTGACGTAATACTACGGGATTCTGTGCTTAATCTTTTGTTATTCTCTTTTCATGTAAGATTTCTTAATCTCCTTCTGGCTGTGCTCTGCTCATGTGTAATAAAGCCTCCATCATTTATCCCTCTTCATGGTAAAGTCTCACAGTCAAACAGCACTTTGCAGTTAAAGCCTCCCACTGCCTACTTATAAAGTGCAGATGGGGTTTAAAGTAAACTGAAAGTTTAACCTGAATATGTTAATCTAAATTACAGGGCACACATTCCCCCCAAATGGATGTGTGTTCCTGAATTCTGATGTCTACTAAAGAAAACAGCATTGCTGCTCTGTTACAGCTCCTCTGTACTGAATTGTTTTACCACCTGCTATTAAAATGCTGTAATATATCCACAGAGAGAAAACAGGTTTTAAAAAATGGTATTACTGAAATTCTTGAATGCAGATTAAACAAGTTGATAGTGACTGCAAGAAACACTGGTAGTATCGGGAGGATTTTCTGTTGCTGAGATTCACATGGAAGTGTTTGATGAAAAAGACATTCAGCTGCTTGAAATGAGGTGTTAGAAGCAAATCCACGATGGCCAAAAGAATCAACTGCATTTCAAATCATACAATTCGCCTTTAGCCAAGCAAGACAGCACAGAACAGGATTAAAAGAGAATTAAAACTAATTAAAGAGCAATATTTTCCACTATATCCCTCCCAGATTTCACTACACCTGTCTGAATTGAAGTCCTCCTACTCGAATCTCTCTCTAAAGCAGCCAGACTTACACAAAGATGAGTGGCAGACTGAGCACAGGCTGTGGGTGACAGACACCAAACAAGTGAGGATATTTACAGGCAGTGAACAGTCAGCCAGGAATCAATACAACACCACTGCCACTCCCAGGGGCTGCACAGGCTAAGTCAGGCTGCTCTGATGTGCACACATTCAGGCAAATGTAATTAAGGGCACAGGTATGGTACAATACATGACAGAGGTAGACTGGCAAGTGGTAACACTGCATATTCCAACTCTGACTGGAGGGAGTTTTTAAACATCCATGGGCAGTACAGCAGCCCTGTGCTAACAGAAAAACCATTAAGATGAAGTCTGGAGATGACTAATACTGCTAGCCAACAGCACTGCTTTTGAAACATGGATGAGATTTCTGCTCACTAGAGAATGCATATCTTGAGCTGTATCTAAAAAAATCTAAATTCCCAGAATTAGGTATGGGTTTGATCTGTACTGTGAGAGCAATTTTGAAGTTTTCCCTCTTATTTCCAAGAAAGAATTTTTCAGCTCATGGACTGCAGAGCTACTTACTGCTCATCTGTGTCAAATTGATGGTCGTACGGTGGCAGATTTCCTGGTTCTTCATAGATGTTAAGGAATAGAAGAGTTCATTGTTATCAAGTCTGTACAACACATCCTGCAGACACCTGCTACTTCCATAATTCTCTTTAAAGTAGCTGCTGTCTGAATCCTACTCAAAAAATAGGATCACACATGACTTGCTAAGATGTAGTGCAGGAAAAGTTTGTGATATACTGCTCTAAGGTCTGTAGAAAAAAATCAACATTGTCATACAAGCGATATAAATAAAAAGCAATTAACAGACATTTAACACATTACAGGAGTAAGAATGTATGTCTTTCCAGGCACTAGAAAAGGCAGTCTGAATTTCAATGACATGTAGTTAAAACTGGCTTGTCATTTTCAATATCACTCACAAGATCAGTAAGGCAGTCAAATCAAAGCACCCATGATTTTAGATTATTTATGCTAAGAAGGATACACAGGTAAATTACATTCCTCAGGGTCTAATATAACCTGCTGAAAGAAAGGCTGCTGGCAAGGTGGTAGAAGTGTGCATGTTTTTGCTCATTTGGAATGCAGGAGAAAGCCAATTTGCATTTTTTTTAAAGAAAAAAACATCAACAAAAAACAATACATAAATGAAAAAATAACAGCACTATAAAATTAAAATATTAACTTTTCAATTTTTAAAAAATCCTGACAATTCAATCCAACAAGATCTGAACCCCCATCACAGACTTCCTAGTTGCAAATGTGTAGAAGAATCAACAAATATAAATATACCATACCATTGCAGAGATGCCTGATCAATAAGAAAGTGGCTTTCCAAGACACTCTGGTTCTTGCAATTAATTAACTAAACAGAGTGCCCAGATCCTTCAGTAACAAAACTAAGGCTACTAAAATAAAGGCTTTATTCCATTTCCATAAAAATAGTATCATACCAAGCAGATGTCACAAGTGACTGTTGATACGTCTTGCTGCTGCACTGCTTCTCTTACGAGACTCCTTCCCTAACTTATGAACACATGTAAACATACTAAATGAGAAAATGGGATACAGTATGTAGAAAAATGCTTGAGAAAGCCTGGAGGTGAACAGGCAGGCACTTATTTTCAAGCTACATTTTTGAAACAGTTCTCAAATATCTTTATAAAAATATACCTTCTGGATAATTAAAGACACCTGATCCATAACAGCTTTTTCCTACCTCTGTGCTAGTTCTGCTAAGTTCTTTCAGTCTGAAGAGCACTCAAATTTCCCAGCACAGATGCTGACCTTGTCTATGGAACTGAAGCCTACTGATATCAAAGCTATTCTGAAATTACCCTTCAGGTGTCTTTATAGGGTGCACAGGTTGAAATGCATTGCTATCAGCATGTGCTTAAACCTCATTGAATTCACTCAAGGTTAAGTATCTTTTTCCAATGCAGTTTGGGGTTATTTGATCTCAAGGGTCCAGGGTTGTCACATAACAGAAGCCACATTTTAATTTGGAGGTTCACATCAGTGGAAGAGTTACTGATGGATGTGAGAGATGCAGAGAAACTGCAAACAGAGAAAAGAGATGATTTTAGCCAGCACTGATTGTTCAATAGTCAAGACTCTGAGACCTGGGACACAGCTTTACAGCTATATTACCATGCTTTGCTGCTGTGAGCACATTGTAAATCAATACAAAATGGGATTTTGGATCAGTCTGAGTGTTTCCCTTTTTTCTTCATGGCAAGAAGGACAAATCAGTCAGAGCATCCAAAGCAGACAAAAATTGCATAGAATGGCGGCAAGTAGGCACAGAGATAGACTCTGTTTGTTGCCCAAAATTAAGAGCATCAAAATCACAGCCTTCATATGAGGTATATTTTGAAAAACTGTGTTAGTTTAATGTTTTCTTTAAATTTACTTGCTAACTTTCATCAGCTGGGTAGATAAAATTTGCAGAAAACAGAGTTTGTCCCCCTCATTAATCCCCTAAGTCTGGTTTCAAAAGGTGGTCAGCTTTCTCACAGACTAAGAATGTGATAGATTAAAAGCAAGCAAAGCACTGCCCCTTGTATTTGGGGATATCCTCAGCCTCAGTCTTGTCCTTTACTCCTCCTTCAAAGTTTCTGAATAAGATGCTGCTGAAAGTCCCACCAATATTTAAGACTTGTAAAGTAAGATGATGATAAATTCAAGGCTGAACTAGAGCACATCTAAGGTGTTTGTCAATCTGTAGTATGAATGGGAAATGGGAAGTTGAAGAAAGGGATAGAAAAGTTAGGTATGTAAATAACCATTACAAAAAATTTAAAAAGAGTGTTTCTTATGTTTCTACAGTCACTCCAGATGTTTGCAATGAATCACTGGTCAAAAAATTAGGAACTGAGCTCCCAGATGCAAACAGGAACACCTATAAAGCTTCACCATTTCAGTATCTTCCGCTGGTCACACTTTGGAACATCCTCCATGATGAACCTCTCAGTAGGACTAAAGAGAAAACAAGCTTGGTAGAAAATGAACTAAATGGCACAGGTATCCCAACCATTTTGCTTAAAATATAAATTGCAAAGGAGGTTGTGGAAAAGCAAGGTAGAATAAAGGCCCAAATCAACCATTACATACTTCATTAATTTTATAAAAGTGCAAGGTTAAAGTAGTTTGGGTTAAGCATTCAGTTCACTATAGGCCACACAGATGCTTAACTTGGCCATCAATGGCCTAGTTTTGTCATTTTTGTCATTCAGTTACTAATATTAGTTTAGACCACAGAAAGAACAAAAACTGAATGAAAAAACGTAAGCAATCCACTTCAAAAATGGTTAGTTTTCTGTGACCAGCACGAAATATTACCGCAATATCATCAGCTGTACAATATATACATAAAACCCTTGTGTCTTAATCTTTGTTTTAACAACTTCGAATAAAGCTGCACTAAGTGCTATTTCCCTAGTGTGCCAGCTCTTTGCTCTGTTCCAGCCGACTGGCCTTGCAGCACAGAGAAGTCCTTTAATAGCAATGGTACTTGGATTGATCCAGAATTTTGACACTTCAGCCTGAGCAACTGTTGAAATGCTTTATTCAGCCAGGCCAGGTGATCGCGTGCGGCTGCCCAGGGCTCAGTCAGAGGTTCTTGGGTGGCTCCACAAGAAGAACAGGCCATATTCCAAAAACAAACTGTCAAAAGAAAAATAGGAATAGGGGAAAGGTTCCTTGGAACATTATGTTTCTTGGAACTGAAACCGAACACTATTAAACATAATCTAATGATTGGATGAAAGGGGAATGGCTTTAAAATGAAAAAGCGTAAGTTCAGATTGGATATTAAGAAGAAATTCTTTACTTTGAGGGTGGTGAAATACTGGCATGGGCGGCCCATAGAAGCCATGGATGTTCCACCCCTGGAAATGTTCAAGGCCAGGTTGCAGTACCCGAAGGGCTCTGAGTAACCTGGTCTAGTGGAAAGTGTCCCTTCCCATGGCAGGGGGGCTGAAACTAGATAATCATTGAGATCCCTTCCACCCCAAACCATTCTGTGATTCTAGGAAAATTTCAACTGCATTTCTTGGGATGTAAGCAGAAGTCAAAGACAGTACCCTAACAGGCATAATTATTGAGCCCCACCAACAGTTCAAAGCACAAGATATCCAAATGTACACTAATAAATACAAAATACAGCTTGCTTACCTTCACCTTTGGCCTGTGTTTCAGGAAAAGTGTCCTTGTATATAAACTGAGGAGAAGGAAAAAAGCATGCTTAAAATTTCAAGCATAAGACAGCATATAAAATAAGGATGTCCTGATCCCAGTTTTATTTTCCAACTATAAAAGCATTGTTTCTGTGATTGCAGAGCTACCCATTCTGCCTAGATTTAGTCAACTCAGGAGATGTTAACCTCCAGTAAATCGCCCTAGCAGACTAATCCACAAAATTATTTACCCTATCACCTATGTGGGGAGAAAGAAAGAAACCCTGAGAGGTAAAAAAAAAACCAAAAACAAACAAAAAAAAAACCATAAAGAAACCCCCAGGGACTGGATTCTGCCATTTTAGAAGGATGAAATTAAATCAGTGTACCACAAAATACAGCAGATGTTAAAGGGGGAAAAAGGCAGCATAGCTTGATTCTACATCTTATTCTTAGATGCTTTCTCCTCTCAGTCAATCTTTTCCGGTGAATGACCTCACATTTTTTTAAAAGGCAATTCCACTTTGTGGCATGTTGGAAAAACCTTGCCTATGCTTGATTCCTGCAAGGAAATTTTTTTGAGGCAATATTCTAAAATATTACCTCAAGCTCTTTAGAGTAGCAGACAACCTGTAAACTAAAATGGAGCAACTGTTTTCCATATACCTTGACATATTTCTATGTATATATACATTTACATATACGTAGGCAAATATGCCTACATATATGTAAATGTATATATACATAGAGATATATATACACATAAATGTAACAATGAGCTATCAGGTCATCTAATGGAACTGTACTTATTTTCCTTGCATTTTCCTTTTATTAGTTATTTTAACATCGGACAAAAAAGGTCAATTCTATGTTAGATGTAGAAAAATTGATATATAATCAAGTTCTCAACTACATAGGATGTAAACATATAACAGACATTCTCTTTGTTATTGTTAAGTGGTAAAATTTTATTTAATTAGATGATGAACGAACAGCAGAAATTCTTCACATTTCAGTTTACATTCTATTCTTGCCCCTGGTTCCACTAGATGGTGGTATAGAGCAAAAATGAGAAAAATCTGCTGCCTCCAGACTTGCTAACTTACATTCTTGTTTAAGCCCTTTTGAGAACAGCTCCTCTAAAACTACTTTAGCCATCACCTTCTGCACTACAGCAGGATGCCTGCTGGTTTTCAGGAGTGACAGTGCCTATCAAAAGATTTGTTAAGCTCCTAAATTTAAACATGTTTTAGTACTTCAGGATTGCTGCTCAAGAACAGACAAGTATTAATGGCTTACATTCTGAAATTAATATACCGTCAAACAGTTTTGGTTTAACTGCCACAGGCTTCCCATTTCTGAATTAAATTTTCTTGAAGAATCATGACTATTTAAAGACTAGTGATTACATTTTGAAAAATATAGATTAGTTTTAAGAGAGTTTTTAGATCAGTTACAAAGGGGAAAGAAAACAGTACACCAGTTTAATAAGTAATTTTCCTGCTCTTCTGGATGGTACAACATTCTGAAGTCCATCTGAAGCTGAGAAAACTTGTAAGATCTCTGTGAACTTCCAGTTTAGAAAACATTTCCTACCTTAGCAGGATATGAAGGTAAGAGCCCAGGCCTGTGAGAATATGCCACCATGCATGAAACTGTGTCACAGCTCCCACCACAGGAGGCATCTTCTCTCGTAATGCTCTGAAAGAAAGGAATGCCATGCAATGGAATAGTTTTTCCCAGCTAAGCAATCTCAAATCACAATGTTGGATTATCAGATCACCCATTATTGTTTCCATATCTCAGGCATGTGCTGGACAGGGGAGGCTTCATGGAATCAGGCTTTCAGCAGGTGAGGAGCAGCACTTACACTTTACACTGCCAGTACAAAGAGATATCAGCAAACTGACTTTCTTATACATTTAAAGAAAACAGACATTTCCTCATATGATGAGTGACCAATTTCTTCTGGACTCAAATTTCAGGGAATATACTTATGGCATCCCACAGTCCCAAATGAATCCTACCACCCTCCTCCATAAGACCCTGTGAACTACTGTCAATAGGATGAAATATTGAGTTTAAGGTCCAAGAGAGGAAATGAGATTTATCAGACATTATCACTTTAAACTGGGCAATCACACCACCTATTCTGCAGGTACGTGGAAGCTCAACTTGCCTTTATCTGTTGGAGTCTTAAAACAGGGACAAAATGGGTGTTTAATGAGGAAGCAATTAAAGGAGAGGGTCTGAGATACTCCACCAACATGCTTTGTATTTTGTAGTTATGGGGTGTGAGCTACTCGAGAAGGGGCGAAGGGATGGAGATAAAGAAATAAAGAGAAGGAACTACATTGCTCTTATTTCTCCTGCTCATTAGGCTTCTGCAGATAATGCCTATTTTGGTTGATGGTGGAGGAACTGTTTGCATCTGCTGGTCTTTTTTTCCACTTTAATTTCACTTGTCAAAGTAAAAAGTGGAAAACAACGATTGCATGTGTTAAGCAAGAAAAATCTGCAACTCCTGGAATATGTCCTTACTGCTTGATATTACAGTGCTTAGTCCAAAGCTGCTCAGTCACAATTACTAGCACAAAGTTCCAATTGAGTCAGCCCAGCAATGACACAGTGGAACATGCAGCCTGGCACAAACTTTGAGCCTTTGGATGGCAGGAAATTTCAAAGCTCAAATTCAAAAGTGCGTGGTTACAACCAGAGAAACTGAGTGCTACAGAGTTTTTGCTATTTTGATTTTTTTTTAAATAAGCTGCAGATTTACTAAAATATGGAACAAAAAACCCTGAATCAAAACCCAGTTTTGAACTTTAAAACCAAACAGAGCAGGTAGGTGGATGATTCACAAGCTAGACATCCAGAGAATAAAGAATTTCAAGGGATTTGAATGTATTTTCTCCAAAGATTCAGAGTATAATACCTCCTGGAGAAATCCAAGGCGTTGCAGATGTCTGACTAAAGCTAGTAAACAAGCATATTTTTTTTTCTATCACCATAACCACACAAGTCTTACAGGAAAGATGCTAACTTTTTTTCCCCTTATGAAATGAGGAGGGAAGAAAGTGCCTCAGCAGCTGGTGTCATTTTTGGGCCTAGGAACCAGTTCAAAACCTCCATGGACCCACAGCAGCTCAGCAGGTTTGGTGATTTGGGGGTTGTGATCTCACCAGTGACGTGAGACAGCTGCAAAAATCAACCCTCATGCCAATATTTGCAAAGTAACTGTAAACCAATGCCAAATTATTGGGCCAAATCCAGCACAGTTATTCGTGCTGCCAAATAACTACTCTATCCCATCTCTATCAAGTGCTCCTAGGGATGAGGATCATGTATTATATTAATTTTTAAAAAGTTTCAAGAATACTCTGTTGGAATTAACTTTCAGTTTGCTTAACCCAGCACAGGGATTGAAGAGCCAGAAGGGATGGAAAACTTTAGACTTCTTTACAGCACACTGTTATTTAGCTCTTACAAACCAGCCTACTAGGACAATTCTGTACAACACAGATTCCATGGCATAACGGTGTTTCAAATTGTCAAAAATGTATTTTTCTGAATGCTGGAATTAACATTTCCATCTCCTCCAGCTTGCTGAACAATACATGAATTGCAACTAAGTGCTGTTTATTGGTAACACGGATATTGAAATAGGTATTTCCTGAGCAGTAGTAGCAGAAGTAGTTGTGCATGTTTTCTTTAACATGCAGAACTACTGGTTTTGATATTTTCATAGGAAATGGAAGAGCAGAAAAGAAAACCCAAATGAGCAGGATAAAAAACCATTCAGATGAAATCAAGTCTGAATAACAGGCTTTAGTCATCCACAGACTCTCAAAATTACTTCAGTGACATTATTTCTCTCAGTTTAATTTGAAGTTAAAGAGAAATTAAAAACAAAAATTCTATAAATGGTTAAAAAAATTTAAAAACCCCTGTTGAGTGCTAACTCTAGTCATGAGCAATCTGCATAAAATCTCATGGATGTTTTGTAGGCAGCATGCCATACATACAATGAGATGGACTTGAATATGCACCTCAGAAATAATCCAATCTTTGTACTTAAAGGCTATTAAGAGTTATCCAGACAAGTGAAAAAACTCACCTCAATTTATCACAGAAAATGTTGTCCACATTCCAGAGAAAAAATCCCATTAAAAACACAGTTAAAGATGTATATCCTAAACCTCTAAGCCATGGGTATACCCTAGAGAGAGAAATAATGCAAAGTTTAGTTCAGAATGGTTAAAGATACAGAAATATTCTAATATATACTACACTAAATATGTGTAAATACAGAAATGCTGCTATATGTAAATAAAATTCTTTATCAATTTGGTTTTTCCCTCAAAATAAAAAAATATCAACTTCAAATTTCATCTGTTTAAATATTGTATTTTACTTCTTCTCTCTCCTGATCTCATATTCTCTGAGACTGTTATTTTACTTTTACTTCTGTAATTATAAATGTTTTCTAAAATACTGCCCTCTCTGAGTGAAACCAAAAAGTGGGAAAACTAAAGTTGGCTAAAAGGTACTAATTCTTCAGTCCTGTGTATATTCTTTCATTAAATAAAAAAAAAGAAAAAAAGATCTCTGTTACCAAGTAGGACTCTCATTCCCAAAAGAAGAGGGTCTCTGCCAAGAGATGATATCTCTGTACTAGGGAATTTGTATATATATGGTCTTTCAAAATTCCTCTTTTTTTCAGTGTAGACCACCATGACCAACAACTAACTAAATCAATGGTATTAAACCCCAGTACTTTTATGTTCATCTTTTAGTTGGATGCTACTGGAAATAGAAAAATGTCAATTTAATTTCAGCAGAAAAAAATTTTTCTTCAAGATATGGAAAACACACTGAAGAATCAGATGCAAGAAAGTGCATCATTAATAAATTTACTTTCCCTATCCACATTCAGGTTGGACCATGAAATTGTAAACTTCCAACATGGAAGGCTCCTTTCCCACTAATAAGACAAGTCCAAAAGTAAAACCAAATCCAACCCTGAAAGGCTGCCATGAAATACTGTTCAAGTTATTTTTAAGCATTATGAATGCACAGTTGAGATTCTGGGTTAAAACACATTCTTGAGCTGCCTTTTCCTCCACTGTGTGTGTTACAGCACATTTCAGAGCTGTGAGCACTGAGAACCAGAATGTGCAAAACACAACAGGTAGCTTGCCCTGTGGAGGAGGCTCTAACCAGACACAAGCT
The DNA here is from genome assembly GCF_028018845.1 of Melospiza georgiana. Classification (NCBI taxonomy): domain Eukaryota; kingdom Metazoa; phylum Chordata; class Aves; order Passeriformes; family Passerellidae; genus Melospiza; species Melospiza georgiana. The sequence continues at coordinate 77,829,913 of NC_080431.1, forward strand.
GTACATATTTACAAATTGACTGCCAATATAAACTAGCAAAATTATTATTTGTTTAGTCTAATAAATGTGTGGAGCACCATGCAGTACATAGCCAAGACTACACTGTAATATTACCCCCTCAGAGCTCCAGAGACAAGCAAGACCATGACACAACAGAGACCTAAATAGTATATCAGACATGCTGGCAATTAGGTAATTATAGCTGGAATTATTGAGGAATAAACAGTGGTGTTTTGTGAAGGAATCAACTGGCATCACTTATCAACAGGGAATGTGCTTTGTGAACAGAGAACAACATTTGCCCACTTGCAATCTTGGGAGGAAACAGAACTAAGAAAGAGATGAAAAGTGTGGGGGGAAGAGGCAGGAAGAGGAACAACAGCTAGGATGAGGTAGTAGCCTGGAAGGAATAACATGCTGTTCTTTGGAATTTTTACTGTAATCTCAGAGTGACTTCAAAACCCACTCTAAGAAATACGAGTGACAGGAAGTGAAGATACAAGAAACAAGCAGAAATCAGGGTCAGTATGTAAGCTGGAAAAGGCTTTGCCAAGTGCTAGCACTACTGATGGAAATACAGGAATATGTTCTAGCCGTGCAGAGAAAGTAAATCCAAAAGTGTGCTTGGGGATGAATTTTAGAGAAAAGAAAGGGTACCTTCACGTTGGCAGAACTTCTCTAGCAGAACTAATTTAAAATTAGTAGTAGTTTAGTTAAAATTTAGAAGTAGTTTAAACCTACTTCTCTTCCCATCCCAACTTTCTACCCAGTTTGCATAGAAACCAACAAGGGAACCAACAAGGGAAATAAGTCTTTGTAGGGGGCTGATTCAATGAAGTGATCAAGCTAATTAAGAATATACACTCCAAGCCCCTAGAACTGAAGTGAAAAGTAGGTAGGACTTCAGACACAGACTTGGCGGGAGCAAAACAATCAGTGATACTTTGAGAGGGAAGGTGGTGATGTTATTGATAAAGACAGAAGACTATGAAATGTTTCAGAAATAATGAGAAAGCATAACTGTGTGGAATTTGCAGATGCAGAAGAATAGGAAGCCCGAGAGTTTGTCTACACAGACAGAAAGAAATTTAATCTAAAAGACTAGAACTGCGTTAAATCCTTGAATAAGGACAAAATTAAAATGACTTCAATTTGATTCAATTTAGTTCCCCTTGGGGGCGAATAAACATAGTGTCACTTAAGATCTCTAGGCGAGGATTAAAATTTCCAGTCCATAGATTTAAAAAGTGCCTTTAAATTGATGATTGCTTTTGAAGCTGCAACACACTATCAGTTTTAAGTTCTTCTTGCTTAATAAAAAAGTCTGTGAACATTTGCACTTGGTCTGTGGGAATTTCTTGGGGAAAGCCAAACCACATGAACTGAAATGGCAATTGGAAGATGATTCAATGAATGTACTTGATTCTTGTGGGCCTCTTCCAACTCAGAATATTTGAGAATTCTATACTTCAAATTCACATTTTGGTAAATTCGTCCTTGTGTTCCTGAACAGACATAGGTGGAACTTGAAACAAAGTTTAACAAAAAGCACATTTAGAATGATGACAGAAATAAGTAATTTTCAGAAGCAATCCCCAAATGCATAAGAACAACAAATATTCACAGGAGATAGACAGAAATGGGCAACCAACTGAGCCCCTGAGAGCTAAAGGTATGTGTTTACTTCAATACTGATTAAATTCCATTTTCCTTCCATTTACCTCCCTTTTACATACCATTTTTAGAGTCTGTGCTCTAATGATTCTAATACTTCTCAGTATCTCCTAGCGTTTTAATACCTTTTGTTTGTTACAGTTTTAATTTCAATTACCATAGCATTATGCTTGATTTTATCCAATAAAAATTGTGAGAAAAACTATCATGTGTCATTATTTTTTAAATACTTGAACAGGGAAGAGGAAAGGAAATTACTAAGTGATGGTTCCACTCTGCAGTCTTAGTCTTAGCACTCTCCCAGTATTATCATTAGAGTTTGGACATTAGCAGCAGATTTCACACTATCCAGCAATAAGAAGACAAACTCCAATTTTGTTTAAATCCCAGTCTAACAGCTGAAGTCATCAGCAGAACACCTGACAGTAAACACTGACCATAAGTGTAGAAATCTCAGTTTAGTTTAATGTTATCACAGTGGCTTCAAAAAAGTGCAAGGTGATGAGCCAAACCCTTTCAACCCAGGGGAGTCCAGGAGCTAACATTATGTACCTAGTTAAATAAATTCTCCCATTGCCAATTTCTCGTGCTAAGCTGACAAAAAAAAAAAAAAAAAGGTGCAAATACTATGTTGTAACTTACAATGCTGAATTCAATGGTTACTTACCATAACACTATATAAACAGATCTTAGAACTATGATGGATACTAGTGTCCCATACATGATCTGAAAATAAAAAAAGAGATAAAATTCAGCAGTTGGGTTCAAGAGACCTTATAAAATAGTCCAGAAGTAAAAACTTTTGAAGCCTCTGTTTGTTTGTTATTTTATTTTTACATCTCAGGAAAATAGCATTCCTTCTAACTTCATCTCCAGAAAGCCTTCTGTTAAAGTTTCAAATAAAAGTGTGATTACAAAGCATGTCCTTTATATAATTACAGGAAAAGTCAGTTGTGTAAAACCAATGTTCCACTGTTCTGAATTAGAAAGCAAACACTAGATGGCACTCAGAAAGCATTCTGAAATCAAAAACGGTAACCAAACCCTATTATCTCTTCTCGGTGCATTTTAGCCCAGGATTGTGCAAGCATCAGCGAAAGCTGTTTTTGAAAGCTGTACTTCTTTCATTGATACTTGATTAATATGTTTTCCTGAAAGCAAACACCTGGATAGACTATGTGCTATTCCCACACTGAGCATCACTATGGGGAAAAACTTTCCAGGAAGCATTTCAAGCAACTATTGCAGATTGTTTGGATTCAATATAATTATATAGTGGGAAGGCTGCACAGTCTGAAAAGATCCATGAGCAAAATCTGACTCATTGTAGGCTTGATGAATTTGAATGCAATCACCTGACTTATAAAAAGTCAAAGTAATTTTTTTTTTCCCCTCGTGATCTTTAAATCACTCTCTTTTATTCACAAACTTAAAATCCATGTAACAGCACCTCAAAGACACAAAGATTAAAGAAGAGAAAAAAATTTAGCCAGTCATGCCTGAGAATGATGCAGAAGTCACTGCAGCAGAGAGGATTTTTAGACACTGGTGACATTCAATTACTTTCTTTACCTTTCATTCTGAACACTGGTTTCCTTCAGCCAAAAGGCAATTTGTTCCAAGCAGCTGTGCTTTGCTCTTTTTGCCTCTCTCCAGTGGCCCACAGGCCTTCCAGTAATTTTTCCTTCCTTGTTCACTGACTTAACTTTCTCATCTTGCTTCTAGTTAGCTACTATCTAATTCTGCCTTTGCTTAACATGAAATAGAAAAGTTATAAACCTTTGCTGTATTTTTTTAAAGGCCACTAAACCTCACAGAAAAAGTGTGGACCCTCACAAAACAGGGTCCTTACCATGTTCTAGTGACCTCCTCATATCCCTTCTTCTTTTCCACTGTCTTTGAGACAGGGACTGCCTCTCAATCTGCTGTAACTGGGACATTCAGATCCTACTATCCTGTAAGCATGTCTAGTCATCTCACATAAAACAGGTTACTGTAATAATGCAAAGTGAAACCTTCCTTCCAAAAGTCCATAAAGGCAAATCTGCAAACTCTTTTTAGATTTAAGGACAAGGTTAGTAGTGCACTGTATTATCAGTGCATGTATACAGAACAAGACAGACAACACAGCCCTTATGGTTGACAACAGGTAAAATAAGCCCAATACTGACTATTCAAAGTCAGTCAGCACAGCAGCTCTTCATTTGCATTCAGAACAAGATTAAAGAACTTCAGTAAATAAACTACTACTACTGTGTGTTCTGCTCTGTAGAGCTAAACAAAGCAAAACTATTTGAAAGGCTAATTGGTTCTGGCTTGTAATTTATACAGAGCTGTTAGTTAATTCCAGTCCCCTTATTGAAGTACAGCATGTAAACCAGAAAAAAAAAAAAACCAACACAACCTGCTAGACACAGCCTGAGTATCAAGTGCTTATCAGTCCCAAGCTAAGAGTAGGAAGGAGAGTGCTCAGTGTGCTAGGTGCTGCCTGCTGGTACAATTCTTCATTACTAACATTTTACCTAAAAAGATCCCACCATACAAATATATCATCAGACTCATTTAAAATAGCCCTTTTCATTTTTTCTAATCAAATCCAGCAATTTATTCTAAGAGAGGGATGGTGCACAGGAAGATACTCATAGGCAGGGCTCCTCCAGGATCCAAAATACAGTTTGATTTGCTGATTTTCTCCTTCTTAAAATTTCCATCACTAAAGCACTGCTTTGCAGTACAGATGTGGGAAAAACCTATCCATTAAGAGCAATTTCTGTCATACACATTAGGGGTTGTGACCACCCTTATGCTTGTACCCAAATTGCTTTTGAATTCTTTGTACAGGGAGTTCAATAGTGTCAGACTCTGCCTAGAGAAACAGATCTTACAGGCAGCCCAAAGCCCAGGTAAAATGTTACCTTTATCAGCAGTTGCTAAAAGCAGGAAAGAGCAAAAGCTAAGAAAAGCTTTCTTTGCAGAGTTTCTGGCTTGATATTTCCTAGTGAGTTAATGGCTTGCAGAAGAGGACAGTATTAATGGAGGAAGGAAGGGGGAAAAAAAAAGAAAGAGAACCTTGGAGTGACTGAAGAAAAATATGCCCATCGTTGACACTTCAATTTTTTGCCTTTTCCGCTTCCCCACCCAAACAGGTTGTTAGCAGTAAAACGCATTTGTGTTTAAAAGCCTGTGAAAGACTGGAACAACAAACGGTTCTGCTCTGCATGCTCCAATCCTCCTCGCTGAAGGTGAGCACCCAGGAGGTGCTGCTGTGATATACAGAGACTGCAGCTGCTCACCTCCCCCAGCTGTTTCTTTAGAGGCTACACATCAAACTGCACAGCTTAGTTCAGATGTCAGGCAGCAGTGCTTACTTCATCTCTTGTACCATCCATGGCTTTACTATTTTTATCATGGTAATACTTTGTTAGGTATTACCCATCCATCCAGAGAAGGACAAAGTATAATATTATATAAAAAAAGAAAAATCTGCCTTATTCAAATTAGCTCAAATTTTTCCATTCCTTTAACTTCTTTTGTCTTTCTTGTCTTTAACTAAGACATCATTTAAATGACAGATGACAACCCAAGCAAGTTTTCTGCTATTTTGTCTCACACTGCCATTAAACTGTAAGCCAAAGAACATAATTTTACTGCAATTGAAACAAAAAGAAAGATCAGAATCTCAATCTTCTGTTACCACTAGACAGTTCCCTCTTTGCTGTTTCAGATGCAAATAAAGCTCTGCATATTTCAGCTTTGAAGGTATCTTTACAATTGAGGGAAAAACCCAAAGTCTGATGAAGACACAGTGGATTGTGTCATAAGAAGGTGAAATATGAATAACTTCCTAATTCACAAATGGGAAGTAAGCACTTTGGGGCTCAATGTCTGGAAGCATTTTTAATGTGGAGGCAATTAAGCAAATCATACATAAATTCACTTATGTAAGTTAGAGGCAAGGTTGAGAGGGAGAGCATACAAAACTGGTTCTTCATCTACCCTTCCAGTACAGAAAGCAGCAATAAGCTGCTATTTCCACTTCTCTGTTTCCTCTGCTCCTGGCTTTCTACCTATCTTTGGTTAATAAAGTCAATTTATCAGCCTCAAATATTAGTATTCACATTGGGCACTGTACTGAGAGATTTTGGGTTCTTGGCAACCAGCTTATCTAATACTCCAACCAGCTATCAAAAGATAGTTCAATACTTGAATGTGGAAGCTATATTTGCAATTTGCAACAAAGAAAACTGAGCTCTACATGGGTTTGGATTTCTGGAGAAGAAATGTGAGCTGAGAGAAAAAGGAAGGACAACCCCAAGATGACTCTGAAACACCAAGTAACTCGGCACAGTTACAGCTGTGTAGCACCACATGCTGCCTTGACAGCTCCTGAATGAACCACCTCAGATTCACTGGGGCTGGTCCTGTTTAGATGCATGCATGTGATAGCAAAATGACACACAAGTCACTGCTGCTGTAGAGCTTCTGGGACACTGTCTGCCACAGAAAGCCAAGCTTCCTCTCCAAGGACTTGTAGAGCTGAGCCTCAGGAGAGTCAGAATATCCTTCCTCATTCCCTAAGATACTGTGCAGGTAGAAGCAACAGCCAGAATGAAAGCTGTACTTGCTTGGGAAGACATCCCCCAATGAACTGTGTAAGAGTGAAATGTCACTCAAGTTAGTTTTATACGTGCTCATCAGCAGGACAATGCCAGAACAGAAAAAGCTCGGTGGTGTAGACACACCTGAAAAGGTCATTTTGAACAGAATACTGGAGAACCTGAATGTACAGAAAGTAAGAACACATTCCATCAAAAGGCACAATGTATCACCCACAAGCCTACAATTAACTCTTGCCTTAGCAGCAGGAGGGACTCTGGAGAGCTATAAGACATCCAGTGGGTCCACATACATCCCCCAAAATGGTGAATCCTGCAATTCTGAACAGGTTGTGCCTGGACATAATATATTCTTCATGCAGTTTCAGGCTCCCTTACATACTTTCATACTTCTACATGTTTCATCTTGATTTCACCTTGTTCTTTGCACTTGTATATTTAAAATACCCCTAGAGAAAAAAAATCTATTAATTTTTTTATTAAGGCAAATGAAATGCCTTTTCCTGCCATGCTTACTTTCTTCCTCTTACTCAAAGTCACCTGAAGAAGTAAATCCAATACTTGCATTTTACTTCTATCAAAAGTTAAAAAAAATCCCTGGTCATGTTGTTATGCTGTAAACAGTGAACACATCCAGGCACTCCTTCCCCTCCTTTGGTGATCTGTGAACAGTTTAGAACAAGAATAGTTTGTATTTGTCCATCAGTGCATCTCTTCCATTTTGAATCAGTCCTCATCCTCCAGGTATCCCAGTTATCTCTTCATTTCCCCCAGTACTCAGTGATAACCCTGAACTTTGTATCATCACAAATACCAACAGTACACTCTTCTTTTTCCTGCTAGAGGTTGTTAAAAAAGAAACCAACGAAACAAATCAGTCCCTCTACTGATTCCAAGAAAATTCAGGCTTTTTCATAATCTCCTTTACTAATTTTTCACTAGTCACTACCTTACCCTATTTGCAACTCTCCTACTCATCTGTTCCTCCAGCTGGCTTTGTTTCACATGGGACACCACAAGAACATTCCAGAATGCCGATTTTTTTACATCACATTTCCTAATGTAGAAGAAACAGCTATTTAATCTAATTTTCTATTAACCTTTTAATCATTTGTTTGCTAAAATTTGCCCCAAACTGTCACAGCAGATGACTACACAAATAAAACAGGTTTTTAGAACTATGTCCCTATTCTCATAACTTGCCCCACTAGCTGAATGAGGTTTCTGCTCACTCCAAGTGATCAGATATGGCATGCTGCAAGCAGACAAATCAGGATGGAACACGTTGCTTTTTATGTAACAACTTCCTAGGCCTCATCATATTAGGAGAAGGCTACTTGTAAGACTTGAGTTGAAAGTTTAACTTCCAGAGTAACTACTTCTGCTTCCAGGGCTGTCTCTGTATGTCTGTGGATCACTTTACTCTAGCAGCCATTCTTCCCCTGCCCCTTTCCTTGTATACATGTGGTAAACAGGGATGAAGAACTAATCTGATTTAAAATTAATTCTGAGGAGAGTTTCAACCTGTTGAGTTCCATAATCAAATTCAGACCAGAAAATAAATTTGTGTGCCAGATGGAAAAGAGGGGAGAGGCACAGCTGTTTTCTGTGACAATGATACTGGCTTAAAAACAACCAGGCAGCTGGGACGTAGGGTTGTTTAGCACCTTGAAAATTAGGGCTAACAGTGCTCTAGCCTGAGAGATTTGAACATAAGCAAGACAATATATGCCTGTAAAGGCCATTAATATATTTCATTTAATTGATGAGGTGGCAAAAATACTAGATCAGTTGTCAAACAGGAATTAGTTTTTTCCTTCTAATGATGTGCTGCCTCCACCTACCCAAAACACACATCTCATTCCTCCTACAGTTAAAGATCTCCCTTAATATGTGGATGCAGAAAAAGTAGTTGGTCTCTATTGCTACTGTGCCATCGATAACAAACTGAAATCACCTTTGTGCCCTGCTGGCAGCTGGCAATTTATGAGCCTAAATTGGAAAGACAAGTAGAAAGTAATTTGGGGAAAAATAAGGCTCGGATCCTGGTTGCTAAATATAATAGGATCCTTTTTTCCATTCTTACTGGCCTCCTTCCAGAGGAAAAAAAAACCAAACCAAAACCATAATCCATACTGAAACAATGAACAATAAAAAGTTATCCTTGTAGTTCTTCCTCTTTTTGCAAGGCTGACAACTCAAAAAGATCACAGACAAACACCTAGAGGAGCCAAATGCTGCTTTATCTCCTGATGCTACTTTCTAACCCAGTAAGAAAAATTGTGATTTAAACTGATTGCATGAGCATATTTAATTTTGCTTCAAGTCTAAGTTACTTGAAAAGCAGTTTGAAAATGCTTCCAGAAATTATTTAACTTTTTCTTTTTAATGCACTCTAAAATAATGTACAAGTATTAAGAACATAACCCTGTTTAGCTGTGCAGTCAGGGAAATTATTTCCTCAGGATTTACTACATATTTGGCAAAGACTGTGAAAAAATAGGTAGAGTACTTGAACATTTGGAATTTGGCCATAACTTTATGTTCTCCATAAAAATCAATTTGCCAGGAATTATTGTAAAAAGTCCAACAATTTTATGGGATCTAAATATTTTCTACGCCAATTCCTCATGTATAAATTATAACAGGGAATTCATATTCTGAACCTAAGAGAAACCAGATGCAGAAAATTAAAGGTCTGGGACAACAGATTAAACTTGCTCTATTTCCCCCTTTCCCAAAAAATTGTAATATCTACTGTTTTAGTTTTCGTGACATGGGGCAACACCTATGTCAATGCATCAAACTGGACTATAGTGAAGCTGTGATGTATTTATTCCAATAAATGCACCTTGGGCAAATAACTGATTAAAGAGATAAAAGTTCATTATAAATACTAAGTTTTGCCACTGCTGTTAACAAAACTATTCTAAGTCACTTCATTCAAAACTGTTTATGACCAGCTCAGTAAAAGCACGAGTAATTGTCACTTTCTTCCCAGCCAGTATTTTTCTGCTGGAAATGTAAATAGGGGAAAAAAAGAAAGGATTTAATTAATACCATCAAAAAAAATCCACACTGCAATTTTCTCTTTTATCTACAGGTAGGGTAACAATTCATGTTTCTAGGGGACATTTTTTGGAGCAGCTGAAGATTTATTCTCTTGATCAGCACTTCACTAATCCACCAACACGAGCTAGTTATCATTTTTACAACTGCTGATGCAGCAGGCACACTTTGACAAGCAGTGGCACTACCAATTTCAAAAATTAAGGCTTTAAAGCTCTGTCCTGCAAAGAGCTCTGTGCTTTTTGCTTGGCAATTTTTCAGCTGTTATCCCTAATCAAAAAATCATAAATGAGGGAAAACTACCCATGGCATACAGAAATGAGCATAATTTCTAACCTCCTGTGAAGAAGTAAGCCATGCAAGTCCTATCCCCAAAGGCAGGGGATGCATATTAATACTCCTGGGCTGCTACAAAAGGAGCCTGTATCAAATGTTCCATTAAGGCTGTACAAAGCAGTCTGCTACATAACCCTAGAAGGCATTCTCTGCTTAAACTCACCTTGAATTTCCACAAAGTAAAACTGAGTAGTTAAAAAACCCAGTAAACTAATGTGCTAAAGCTGAGAGTACATGGTGCTAAGTCAATCAAGACATCTAATGATGTAAGGTCATAGTTTCAAAGCAGCTGCTAATGGAAAACAGCAGAAAGACTCATTTAGATGTTCCTCTCTCACACACCTTAGGGTCACGTCATTACACTTGCCACTGATGAAAACCATGGGAAATATTAGGTCACAAGCTAAAACACAACACACATTGAAGCATTCAAGTTTTTGAGGTCACTAAGTAAGAGGATGGTGACATGACAGGCGGCAATACTGCTTAAAGAAAAAGCAAACAGCAAATCATGCTTCTCTTCCATCTTTCTTTCAGCAGTAAAATACCGTAACATATTCCACTAAAATAGCAAAGTTGAAAACCAAAATTAGCTGCTCCAACAGAACAAGATTTACCTGATGGAATACAGGCTCTTTCAAATCTAGGTAAACCTGGAAAGATTAAAAAAGAGAAATAATTTGCAACAGAACCATCATAATATTATTCATCTAAATATTGCCAAGGCATCTTCTGTTAGAATCAAGCCATGAGTGCCTGTCCATGCACCATTACAGTTGATCAAATATTTGAAGTTTCCTCTGGCAGAACCTGAGGTTTTAACTGTGAAATTATTATAAACTAAGAAGCACCAATAAATACCAATATTAACAACTAACATAAAGCTTCTAATTTAATAGAGTTGACTACATCCAAAACCAATTAAGATGCTGAAGTTACCAGATGTTCTCGATACGCACAGCAAGAAGAAAACATACTCAACTCTAATTTGCTTTTCTTGTTTTTGACAATATTTAATGTTTCAATTAATTTTACAAAAAGCTTGTAGTTCTTCCTATTTGTAATACAGTTAATTTAATTTATGTTCTTGAAGAGGGAAGGGCACTAGACCTCAGGCATAATGTGCCACAAGTGTAAAAAACTTTAGGAGAAATGGAAGAGGCAAGTATTTCGGCAGCTGACTTATAATAATACTTTAATTTTAAAAGAAATGTTTATCAATAAAAATTATGTAGGAAATTCCATCTGTGGTTGACAATCAGCATGAAACTGAATTTATTCATACAGGAAGAACACTCCACTGACAAAGGGAGTCAAGTTAGCTGTGACGCAAAAAAAATTAGAAGCATTTTAACTAACAGCTAAGTTCTTCTCTTATTCTGCCTGTTTCAGAATACCAGTCTGCATCCTGGACTGGATATAAAAGTTCACTTTTTTTGCAGGCAAACAGAATGATTCTTATTTCTACAGATGAATTAAAGTGAGAGAAGCAGGAACATAGCTTATCCAAGGTCTCATACCAAGTCACTGGCAACTGTTTTTCTCACATTCCTGTTCTAGCAACTGGATTATTGCTTTTCTTCCTTATTTATTCTATACAGTGGTTTAGATAGAAAGGTTTTAGGTTTCTCTGGCCAGCAACATAATTTTCTCAACAAAAGAATAATTTGTCATTCTTGACTGGAAGTGACAGAGATTTAGTATTGCCTCTATAACATTTCTCCACTGCCAGAAAAACTGCCAACCTAAGGGTGAAAATGCCATATTAGAAAAAGTTACTTACTATGCTGACTACGACGCTGTATGTTATTAACAAGAAAAGCAGCGCATAATTGACTGTATTCTTGTACTTGAAACATTCATACCTGGAAGAGAGGATAATGGAGAGAGACAACATTCATCACTTACCATATAATGGATCCAATTTCCAAGGTATAATATTAGAATTTTTGTGAGAAAAATTGATCCAAATTATTCTTAGGCCCCTCAAGAAATTCTAACTCCTTAAATAAAGACACATTATTGTAAGAAAAAAATTCACACTCTTAGCAGTAAAAGTTTTTTAAAAAATCTAAGGCAAAAAACCCTAACACCAATAAGCTCAAGCATATGCCAAGAAGTAACCCACTCTAAGAAAAGAGTTTGTGAAGCAGAAGTGTTTTCAGAAGGTGCTTACAGGGTGATAATGGATGGCAAATTAGAAATTAGTTTAAAATGCAACACAGCTGTCAAAAACATTACTGAGCAAGCAGCAGTGTAGGAAAAGGACTGCCTGACAAAACACTGAACTCAGATTTGTTAAAATGTAGACTGTTTATGGCTTGAATACAGTTGCAGTACATTTGCTAGATTGGGAACTGGTAAAAGTGGAAGGTTAAAGTACCTGACTGCTCCCAGTATGTAAAACAAACAATTAAAATTACCTTCACAATCTCTGCACTACAACTCAGTCTCAGCTGTGATGGAAATACACACACATCCCAGACTGTACCCACATCAGAAAAAAGGTCCAAAAAACCCCAACAAAAATGAAGCTTGAGAAGCCCATTATCATCTGGGCTGGAGGAAGCTGTCTATGTAATTCCAAATTATATCTGTCTAGCCCCTTTTTTTATAAACTTGGAGAAACAGACACCATTGTGAATTGATAAAAGGAAATAAAATAAAAACACACATGGGAAACAAAAAGTCTAAAGGCAGTACAATGTGCTACATTGCAAAATGGCTTGCTGAAGTAATTACACAGTTTGAGAATCAGCAGAACTGAATGATGTATAAGGGAATGTCCTGTGCACAACCACCTGCAACTTACCTTCAAGCTAACCAAAACAATTATTAAAGGCCTCCTAAAATACATATTAGCTCATTTTTTTTGAGCATTTTAATTGCTACCAGACATAAATACACAGAATCTTATTTGAGTTAAAAATGCAGTAACAGACTTCAGTACTTTTGAAGATAATAAAGTAACCACTGAACTAAAAAAAAAAATAACTCAGATATATTTTTATAGCCACTCCTCATGCTTTTTTCTAATCACATTGAAATCAGACAAATGCAAAGGCAATTTCAAGGAGATAGGGAGCTACAGTGGAAATATTTCTACTAAAAGAGGCATTATGATTCTGGTCCTGAATTTGTACAAATCATACTAATGTATGAGTCACAAACTGAGGGCAACTTCCATAGATACTGATTTAGTCCTAAAGCATCCCATCTCCATTGCAAGCAACCAGTAATCTTCACCAAGACATCACAATTTTCAACAGCTGAATATTTGATATGTTCAAATATTTTTTTTTCTCTTTTAGTCTGCAACAAGTTGATCTATCATTTGGATTTGCCAAGTGACAGAACAAATCATATTTAATCCAGACCTTGCAGCAACAGGCAAGAAAAAGCCAACTTAGGGTATCTTTACAGTTGTCAAATGCTACATTGCTCCCAAAATTAAATGGGATAACATATCCTGGCATCGCATCAAGCTGTCATGCATGTTCCAAGACACTCTGCCCAAAATATGCATTAAACTCCTCATAAAATCTTGTCCCTTTAATTTTCCAGATGAGTGAAAAGCAGGTTTAGCCAGAAACCTGAAATTTGCATTTCGAGCCAGACTACATAATAGAAATCTAGCTCAAATAAACTATAATGTTGCTAATTTTGTAGGCATTACTGAAGTTGATTTTATTGTATCTGCTGTTTTTATACAAGTAGCACCGAGTTCTGATTGTATACTACACATTCTTTAATGAGTGGGGCTTTTTTCCCGACTGAAAAAAAAACCTCACTGGTAAAATATATTTAAATTATCAAAAACTAGGACTAAAGCCAGCCTGGTTCTCTAATATCATAATGCCGTACAAAAACAGATCTCACTGAAAGTAGTAGAAGCTTTCTATATATGGTAAATTTGGCTTTGGAGACTCTACATTTCAAAAGTTAACATTTCATAAATATTCAAGAAAAAAAATTAATAAATACTTACAGGCAGTAGACAAACACACAACAACTGTATATCATTGGCAGTTCATCCAACAGCTATAAAAAGCAAAGACATCAAAACATGAAAGCTACTTTTAACTCACAAGCTTGTCTAAGTTAATTAAGGAGAGAGTAAGTCTTAAGTAAACAGGAGTTTTTAAGTCATTTGGATATCCATCTTCTGGGCTGTACTCTAACACGTAGCACTGTCAAACCCTGTTCAGCTACTGAAGCTGCTGCATTAAAACCTTATTACTCTGAATCTTTTGAATATTATGCTTCATAAACGCCCACACATTCAAAGACTCTTGACATTTTTGCTGCTCATACCTCTTAAAATATTTGTAAGAATTAATTCTGTAAAGCCAGGCTGAAGACCTTCCCATCTATGGCCTTAGCGTCAGTAGCATCTTCTTACTTGACAGAGACATTGTAATGTAATATTTCCATAGCATAAAATACAATTTTAGTCTATTAGGATGGGCAATATTCTCACATGTTTACTTCCTAATTTTAGAAATTTCTTACATTGCTTTAATTCAGAGACAGGGCTTTTTGTTTGTTTGATGTGGGGTTCTTTTGGGCTGTTTTGTTGGGTTTCTCTCAGAAATTATGATGGCATATAATGTTTTATTATCTTAAATAATTTTTATATTTCGGGAGAAGACTGATGTGTTACAGCTGAAACAGTTATTTCTCCAGGAACTTGCCATCTTAATGAACAGAATTAAAATGGTAATCACAACAAAGTTGATTTCTCATTAGCAGGTAAACTCAAAATTGCCATTTATTATTGTAAGAAAGAATCATAGCATCATTTTCTTGTAAAATTTCTCACCAAAGAACTTTCAGGAATTTCTGCTTATAAACATACAATTAAACTTAACTCCTCTTAAGAAAGACTGAAAATCTTTCTTTCATGAAAATGGGAATGAAAAAGGATAGAAATGGATCAATGAAGATCCGTAGCCTCTGATTTCTAATATGTTAAGCAAACATTAATAGTTAGGGCTTTTAGAACTTTTAGAGCTTGACTTCTAAGAAAAACAAGAACTAGATGCAAAAAAGATTTTGACCTTTTTCCATCATCTTGGTGGCTGTGTCTGTAAATAGTTTTCCTACCACTGCTACAAGGTACTTAACAAGTTCATAACCATGTTATTCTGAGCAATGAAACTTGTTAAAAGCAGTGATCAGCTTACTCAAACTCTTTTATAAAGCCAGTCTGATTCTGCTTGGTTTGGAAGAATTTTCTAACTGCACAGTCAAAAACTTCATCTTAGCTTTGAAATTTCCTATTGTGGGGAAAAAAGAAGGAAAAAAAAGAAAAAAAAAGTGGATCTAATTCTTTACAGGAGGAGAGAGATCCATTACCTTGAGTGTGGAGTATTAGCTTGGTGTGATTTGGTCATATAAAGCTCAGGAACTGTTTCACAAGAGTGCTCAACAGCTCTGCTGCCAAGCTGCCACTGATTGGGCAGATGCTGCCTCTTCCCCCACACTGCCACTGCTTCTCTCCAGTGGGGGGATCTGACTGGTCTGACTTACAGGGAGCAGGTGCAGGTGCTGAGCCAGCACACAACCAACCTTGCAGAGCAGGGTTAAAATCCCAGGACCTGTGCATTACAGGGTCAGGGACCACAACAGGCAGCACAAAGACAGTATCAGGAACATTGGCAGCAGCTGAAGCTAGCAGGCATGTTCCATGCCACCTTGCCATCACAGTAGTTTATCTTTGCTGTGATGCCTTAGAGGGGACAAAAGAGAAGCAATTGCTGAATTCAGCTTCATAGTAATATATTTTATAAATTCAGAGATGTGCCTTTCCAAGTCTGATAGGCATTAGCTACAGGATTAATTCATGTGGTTATTAAAGAGTGTGAGTCATTTAACACCTCATTAAAGAAAAAGGTGGGGGAAGAATGAGAAATACAATACAGGAAAATCTTTCAAATTTGGACAGGTGCTTACACTCTTAAGTTCATATGCTGGCAGCATCTCAGGGATATTACAGTAGCAACAAAGAGCCTCTCAAAAGATCTTAACTAAAATTTGCATGCAGAAGACAATGACTTCTGTATCCAAAGGAATTAATGCTTCTACGAGTACTGTCAAAGGCATGCCTGGACAATGAAGAACCATGGAATGAAGGGAACTCAGGGAGCTGATTTCACTGGCTAAATAAGTATTTTGTGCATTCCTCAAGAATCCAATCAAGTAAATCCCCATAAAAAAAGAAAAAAACAAAAAAACCCAAAAAACAGAAAAGGGGTGAACTCCTCAGAAGTATTCTAAACAACTGCTTTCAAGAACAGAAGTGTTCACATTTTTCTTAATTAAGCAAATTGAATCAATCATTTACAGTATTAAGACTGCAAAACAAATGTAAAAAAAAAGTCTCCTTGAATAACTATGCTGATTTTTAAACATAACGAGGGATAAAGTGAATGAAGAAAGTTTATTTACTAGTTGAACTGTTTCCTCCATGGTGATCAGTAAGCAAACAATTGGAATAATTATGGACCACTTGTGGATTTCACTTAGCTGCCAAAATAAATGTACTTTCCCTGCCTCACACGAAGCCTTTTACATCCGTTGACAAGATGATGCAAGACATTCCTGTTTCCTCATCATCTGCTTCTGCCCCACTTTATTCACCACAGTTCATAGGTCCCTTAGTTGTTCTTATGCAACACAAGAAGTATTGAGCAAGTAGCAGCAAAGTGATTTGGATTAAAATAAAGCCTCTACACACACACAGTCTCCAACAACAACTGAAAAATAACCCAAACCAAATAAAAAAAAACACCCCCAAAAACCCCACCTGAAACAAAACAAACAAAAACCTACAATCTCTCCATTCATAAAAGGTTTTAAGTCTGGATCATTTTAATGATCCTGATTTCAGGGTGCCCTTGCTCACCTCTGCATCAGTGTGAGAAAGAGGATTTGAAATACTGGCCATGATAGAAGCAAGGAGCTGAGGGAAGTAATATGAAAAAGGTGGAAATTCAATGCAGTTTCAACACCAAATATAGGTAAATGGCACCCTAATTTGGGAGAGAGTGGTGAAATGGCTGTACAAACCACATTTTCATGCCAAGAAAAGCACCAAATATTCTCACATGGTGACAACAGTACACTCTGTGGAAGCTGACAGTCTCCACCACATGCCAGAGATACAAACCAGAGCATTATGGAGGCAAACATCCAACAATCAGCAATATGTAGGTCCCACTGTGATCAGCAGAAATGCAGGATTCAATTCAGCTGCCACAGCATAGTTGCCTAATGCCACCTGAGATGTTCTGTCACTCCCAATACACCCATCCAAGACTGGCAGATGTGACAGGAGTCTAAGAAACCTGCACCTCTGTGGTAGGGAAGCTGGAGGCTTGAGAGAACACTCACAGGGTCAAAATAACACTAAACATTTCTGTTTAGACAAATGAATCTTTTTTGAGCAAAGATTGCCAATGGAGTCTGGACAATGATTCAGCCCAGCCAACTGCCTGTCTCCACTCCACTGATTAAACGGTATTTCCACTGACTGTGGTGAGAACACAGACTTCCAGCACACACTTTTAAATGTAGGCTTCTTAATCTTGAACAACATCCCACTTCACCCTGACTTTAATTCAAAGATGCATTTCCTTATTCTTTGCAGATGTAAAAGAGGACAACAGGACAAGACCTCCTGTGTCCATTTAGAAAACAGGAAATACCAGGACAATCCCTATGTCCTGTGACTTGTTACAGAATGCTGTCTACTTGAAAATAGAGGGAAAATGACTCAATTACCACTACTCAGAAGATACTGATTTCAGTATTAATGCTACAGCTCCATCTAGATAAACAGAAACATAAAGATGAGAAAAGTTACAATAAATAGCAATAACTCCAGTTTATACTGCTTGCTATTATGCCAAAGCTGTGAGAATTTTAAAATAACATCTTGTGTAAAAAGATAACATGATTTCCCAGAGGATAAATTGTCCTTTACCACCATAAGCAATTGATGATAGCTCTTATTTTAGATGCAAGTACATATTTCTGTATATAATCAGTGGAAAATACCTACTGAAACAAGACCTGCATTACTGACTTGTTGAGAGCAGGAGTGATGTACAATGATACTTAAGGTAGATTAACTCATTTTATGCAAGTTTCATCTAGACAAGAAATGGCAAAATGACTGTACAGCAAGATAGGCACAGAAAATTATTCACAGCTACTTATCAGTACTCACCTGCATTTCATACTTCAGGGTCATGTGAAAGCACCAAGATCCCAATCCCACAGCTGAAAACAAATCAAAACTATCATCAGCATAATAGTACCCATGTAAAATTTTCAGGTACATTAACTTAAATACATGAAATGCATGCTTAACAGTGAGAAAGAAATTAGAACATCAGCATTCTACTGCAGAGACAAACCCCCCTTTTTCCACAGCCTTCTACTTTATATATTAGTCACCAATGAAATCCCTGAATTTATGGGGCTTTGGGTGTGAATGTCCTCTTTAATTCCTCTCAGTACTGTGTCCTATGAATTGGGCATAATCTCAAAGAGGAGAGGAGCAGAGGGAATCCAGAATGAATGGAATATTATATATCAATCTATCTTTTCCCTTTTTTTTAATTTTAAGTGAATTAAGATTTCTCTGTTCCAACTCTTCTATAAGGCAAAACATCATTCAATAACCAGTACTCCTGAAAGCCTCTCAGTATTTCTGCTCACTGTCCAGTTTTAAAACATGTATTTTACCAAAAGCTTTTTGTTGTCTCCATAAAACATGGTGTTAATAACACCAAGGTCTGGGGTTTGATACCCACAGGGGCTGAGCAGCCCTTAAAGAGCTAGACTAGATGATTATTGTGGCTCCCTTCCAACTCAAGACTACTCAGTGATTCAAAAACAGAAGTGAGTTGCTACTAGAACTCAGAACTAGAAATTCTAGGTAAACAAACCAACCTGACATAGGGTGGATTTGTTTTGTGATATGAGAACACCATTTCCAAGCCTTCTCTATAGAAAGATGAGCTTCTAAGAAATTATTTATATTTATTTGAAATACTTTCTTTACACATTCTGAGTTTACTTCTGAAATTACTTTATGAGACATATACTTTGCCTATACAGTTTTTTCAGTCAGGCATGAATAATGCTTCTTGGAAGTTAGATTTCTCTGTTTAGAGGAAAGCTGGTACAGTATTTAATACATCATTCATTACTTTGAAATATTATCAGTAAAACACTCTCAATAAACACTAGCTCAGTTTTATATTGCAAGAACAAGTACAGTAATGTGATATCTGGTCTTCCTTCAAGAAATTATGTTTTACCTCAGACTGTAGTTTTAGAGAAAGCCAAGTAATTTGCACTCAAGTCTTGATCACTTAGTAGTGCTGCTATATTTTGTGGCTAGACTATCACCTTGTCTACACACACCAGTCAAGTTTCACTGATGCATAAACAAGAATTCTATCTCTCTGCACTCTCTAAAGGATTGCCAAGACAGTCAAGACATGTCTGGAGATGCTTCCTTAGCTGTTATTAACTAAAACTGTGATTATTACACTTACTCAAGGAAATTAAATACCTAAGCATGTAGCTTTACTGAAATACAAAACTACTTTACTGTAATACAGCAACATTTCAAAATGTATTACCAAACACTTCAATGTCATTATTTCTCTGGGAAAATTAAGCAGAGTTCCTACCAGAAAACAAACAACCACATGCACTTCTGTAAATTTTGATTACATTGGTTTGCTTCTGAACAATCTTTCCAAACAGCAAGCTATAACTGCTTTCACCTTCATTAAGATTCTGATGAGAAATTCTCATAACCATTTTTCTATGTATATAGAATATGTGACAACAACTGTTCATTCTGGAGGAAAAAACCCATTAAAATCATCATTAAAATAGTGCCATCTATTATCCTGTCTGTCACAGAATACAAACTCTTACAATTTATAATAAATGTCATTCTCAAGTATGGGCAAAACCATTGCATAAGAAATTTCAACAGATTTTAAATTAGCAAAATATGTGGTTGGGGTTTTCTAGTTCGTTTTTGTTAATGTTATTTGTGTTAATAAATCTCAACAATCAAGGAATTCCTCTCCTTCCTCCTATACAGTAAGAAGCAATTATTTCTAGACTAATTCTTTTTCAGTCTTTGAAAAAAATCTAGCATGCTGCAGATATTAGTATTTCAAGTTCATTAATCCCATGACTATAGTTAGTTTTTACAGTTAAAATTCATAGAACCCCTCTTTCTTCTGTGCAATAATCACACCTGGAGTTTCTCTGATTATGAAATTTTACTATGCATTGTAGAAAAATAATGTTTTATTTATAGTATCTATATAAAATAGATACCTGGAAGAAGAAAAGCTTACAGGGACAGATCTTATGGTTCCAGGCTCAAGACATTTTTAAGAAATATCTACTTCACAAAAATCATCTGCAATGAGACATTCTGCCAGCTTTGTACTTTTCAAAATATGAGTGATCACAATCACTGCAATGACACAAGTTTTCAAGAGAAGCAACTCTCCCATACAGCCACTGACACACTGAACAATAAATTTGCTCCTTACCTTGTAAGCAGTTTTCATATTTTAGGTGGTTTTTTTGGGCAAAGGAGCTTAACTCACTAAAAGCTGCATGTTGGTTGGGAAGCTTTAACACCATCTGAAGCAGTAAGTACCATTTCCTCTCTAACTACTGTAACTCATTTTTCATAAATGCTACAAGTCACTTGGCATTTTTACATCAGTGAACCTCCCAAGTTACAGGGGATATATATAAATTATGTATTAAGCACAGAATACACATTAAATCACATTATTATTAGATCAAAATTGCACTTCAGAAGACTAGAAATGCAAAATCAGGGCTGTTGCTCTATGCAGACTAACAGGGTATTTTTCTGTCCTGCAGCAAACATGCTGTGTGGTTACTACCAGGGGATAAAATAGTGGTTGCTATGATGATGTAAAATCAATGCACCTACAAACTTTACCTCATACAAATACTGTCAAAAAACTTATGGGCAATACCTATGGCTAGAAATAATTGAATATTATACAAAAGATCCAGCTCTATATATGAACTCTATAAACCTCCAGGATTTTAATCCTAGAGGGATTTTTTTCAATAGTTTTAGGAAGCATTAGAAACATCAGATAATCAGTGATAATTCAGTTTGATCTAACTATTCCACCAGCATTCAAAATTCTCATTATGAGCCTAAATCCTTTACAGAAAAAGCAGTTTATTAGGATTTCACAGAAATCGTATCTATACAGCCACTGTATGAAAATATTCCAAAGGAAGGATGCTCCAGATGCAAATACCATTATTTAAGTATCTAGACATGAACTAGTTGTCAAAGCTTCTACTAAGAGAATGTCATTATTAAGAGTAAAGCAGCTGGCCAAACAGGTGTTTTATAACAAGTCAGATGATTCTCCTGACTTTACTGACTGCACTGGCAGACACATACATTTAGGTGTTTAAATTTGCAGCTAAATTCCGTTTTATTTTTTTACAATGACAGAACCTAATTAAAGATAAACAACAACACACTGCACTATTAAAAGTTAAAGAATGAAACAAGATGAAAAAGTAGAATTAAATTAACTACTTTTAATGGATTATTTTGTGTTGCAATGGTTTCCCCTCCACAGCATAAGAGACAGGAGAGACACTGGTTACTCCAGAGGCACAGCTCTACAAGTCACGCCCAGCTTGGCTGGTACTGCTCCCAGACACTGCGGTACAAGTGTCTGCACTAGTGAGTTGTTGGAACAGTCTGTGCCATGAATGTGGCCTGTTCCAAATGAGCACTTTCCCCAGGCAGCTTCCAGGCACAGCCCAGCAGCCGGCAGAGTCCGGGGCCCGCGCTCAGCAGCAATCTGTACGTGGTCACCTTGTTTTGGAGGCTAAGATGAACAGACACGGGCTGTTCCTCGCTGCCTGGCTTCAGCACTCAGGAATGTTCCCAGCCACAGCTGATTTAACAACACTGACATGGCCCTGGGAGCTTCTCTACAGGTGTTAGGTAAGAAGAAGCAAATTAACTCTGACTGAAGAGGTTCTAACAACTGTTTTCACAGACACAGAGTTTCACTGGAAATTAGATTTAATAAGTTGCTTAAGAGTTCCTATGGCTATTCCTAATATAGAAAAATTTTTACACCTTTTTTCTTTCCTCCACTTTGGCACTGCTTGAATGACTGAGCCTTTATTAAACAGGCCAAATTTCCAAATTTCAAGTGAAATATCTAACAAACATTACTTCATCAAGTGCTTTCTTATTTCATTAGGTCCAGAAGTTACACTTCTTTATATATGTACTTATATACACACACAGTTTTTTAAAATTCAAGACCCTTCAAAATCACAGTTCCCCAAGATGTATGATGAACTGGCATGTGTAGAACCTGACACAACACTCCAGAATTATAAGGAACTACTCAAAACCAACTGCTTATTCCTTGAGGTAGGAATGGTCTGATTATTTGTTCCACCTACTTCAGGTGATGCAACTTACTGAAATAATGGCTTAAGATTATTCTTCATAATTTATATGCTGATTAAATGGTTCTCTACAGCTTAAAAATCATACACAGGTCCAACTGAGTTAATTGAGAACATGCACTTTATGCTGAAAGGCAGCTGAGAACAGTGTGCTGTATCTCAAAGGCCTTGCTGAAAAGTGTACCTCGGTATTGGCACCAGTATGAACAAGAAATTTATTTGAACAATTATTCAGAAATACCCCTTGTTGTGCTGCCAAGATCTTACCATGTATATGAAACAAACAGAACTTTCATAGTGCAAAATGCATTTACTTCAAAAAGGAAATAAATGTCAACCAAAGACAAAGTGGGTATAAAAGGCAAGAACTGAACACGGTGTGGTAAAACACAAAGAAAATGACAATCAGCTAAATGTCTGGAAGCATGCAAAAGAAGCAGCTGATTTGGATCAAAATAATGTCTAGAAACAACACCTCATGTTCTCAAATGCTAACAGATTTAATTTTAACGTTGGCTTTGACAGCTGTCTTTTAGTATCTTGTAAAATCTCAGTAACTATTCAAAATTGCTAAAACCGAACTAAAGTACCCTCCCTTCCACCCCCATCTTCACAGCAGAACTGTTAAAGAATTTCTCCTTTAACAAAAGAACCCTCACTTAGAAGCTCTGCTGCATGGTCTTTAATGAAGCATGCTGTCTCAAGTAAAATCACAAGTGTGTGTTAAATTCACTATCTTTTCACAGATTTAGTCTACATATATTTCTTATAAATTAAATAAATAGAGTGAAACCTGTTAATAAATAGAATTCATACAATGGAAAGCATTCTGTCTGGTACTTCTTACAGAAAGAATTTTCTGTACACTTACTCTATCTCCACTTCAGTATGCCTCTTGTTCAGTCACATGCACAGAGAGAATGGCAATGTTCCTGACATATTTCAACCATATTTAAAATTCTTTTTATGTTTTCATTCACTGCTTTTATTCTGTAGTAGAGCAAATGTTAAGTGGTTTGTGATTCCAAATCATCTTGTTCCTGTTTTTCACTGCAAACTATAAAGTCTTCTACATCTCTTTACATCTTTCAACTGCTGTAAAACAGGATTACAAATATTGAAGCAGACACAAAGCAGAAGGGAAACACTTTTGGGAGAGACCTTTAATGTTAGGTTCCAACATATGAGATAAAAATCAAGCCATTTATCACTTCAGACAGGAATCAAAGCCAACTCAGTCACAGATGAGACTAGATGGAACTCAGGACTGCCTTCCAGCACTGCTGTCTTAATATAGGCTGAGCTCCCCCTTCAGCAACACCAGAGAGAGGAAAAATTGAAATACAAGGTATTTACTCTGATCAAAGACAGTTGGGTTTGCTGGCTTTTTGTTTGTTTTTTTGTTGTTTTTTTTCTTAGTGGGTTTTTTTTGGTGTTGTTTGGGTTTTTTTGGTTTTTAAAAAAATATTTTAAACATTGAATGGGATATGAGAAATGCCCATCTGCTGTGACAGCCTGACATTCTGGTCAGATAGTGACTGCACACTCTGTCCATCATAAACTGTCATTGACAGAGGTCGCCACAAATCATGGCGAAAACAGCTTCAAACTGTATTTTAATTTAAGGAGTTCCTTTTCATAGTTTAAATAGAATGGCAGTATAGGACACTTTGATTCAAGAACACCCAAAGTCAACTTCAGCAAACATTTACAGATCACTTCTACCACCTCTTTTTAAAAGTAATCCCTGACCTTTAAGAATTCTCTCTGTTTCATACTGAGACAAAAATTAGTAATTACATGAAACCATAGAAAGCCTACAAGAGGCTTATTAGAAAGTGCTCAGACAATATGAAAAGCAGTGCATTGTTGCTGCCTATGTTTCACATAGATCAGGAAAGCTAATATAACTGAAAACTGGTGAATTTGCACCTTGTGTATGTTACAGTTTAACTGGTATCAAGGATACATTTAGCACATGGATATGCATTTTTCAACAAGGTCCATCCAAATACATAACAGGCCAATTTTAAAAGTAACTTTTATCAATCCCTTACCACTCCAAAGACGGGGAAAAACCTCCATAAAGACAGAAGCTATAGCAAATACAGAAATCCTGTGAAACACAGAAATTCTATGAAATCTAGTTTTGAGACCCAAGTGCCAAATCTGAACCATCTTCAAATGTCTTTTCTCATAAGGAACAACACTTCTAGTCACACAATTAAAAGGAAGTTGGTTATTTTCTGAATTTTGTCATTTTAGAATGGACAGACTTCCCTTGAGTTGATCTAAACATGAATATCATGTTGCTCTTCCATTCTTGCAAAACTTCCCAGACATGATGGCTGGGTGATATATGCCAAAGAGGAACTGGAAACAAATTTGAAGTCATGAAAGAATGCCTTTCCAGTTCCCTCTACATCTTGGCCACTTCTTATATTACTCTCCCAAACAAGTGTCACAAAAATACTAATATTGTGAGAAACTGTTTGTAAGTAGAATACACAAAACACCTTCTGTAAATCATCAGAAAAGTACAGAGAGTGAGCTAAGATGCACTGAGCAGAACCCAAAGCCAGAAAGGGATCACTTTAAAATCTTTTAAAATTATTTGGTGAATTCTAATCTCATCTTCCTCTAACAGATACAAATTTCTGTAAACATTAACAAGTGTAGCAAATTGAGGTCTACTTTTCGCACACATAGTATTTGGATTTAACTACTGGGTTTATCAATATATAGATATATTTTCCATTGCATATCTGAGCTCTCTTTATAATGAAAGAGCAAATTAAGTTTTACACATACCTGTAAGACACAAATATGCAGCTAAATACCGTTTTTCAAGGCCATCTTTATAGGTCTGAATCGCACCATAGATTGGAGGTAGAATGAAAATCAGGTTACTCACTGTGTTCCCTGTAGGACAGAAACACAAAGCAGAGATTTAGAATTGGGTACTATGCACTTTAACTAAATCTAACAAAATCACATTCACTCATTAGAGACAGGTTCAACAGTTTTCATCCAGAAAGTGACCCAGCAAAACACCACTGCTCTCCATCCCTGGTCCAGTGGAAGGTGTCCCTGCCCCCAGCAAGGGGCTTGGAACTAGATGGTCTTGTAGGTCCCTTCCAGGACTCTATCCTACATTCCACCCAATGCAAAAAAATGACATGTGCTGCAGAGACCAGAGAAAGCAATAAAAGCCAAGAGCCCAGCTCTTGTACAGTGATTTAGATTTGGCTTGTTTTTCTTTTCCCAATGGTGCTGACCTAAGCAAAAGTGCAATGAAATCCTGCTAAGTTTAAGTGAAACAAAAGGAAATGGTGCATCTCTCAACAGAAGGGATGCAGATTCAGCTTTTTTACTTAACCACAAATCATAATTTTGAGAATAGAGGTTATGTTATGGGAATTAAATGCCATACAATCTGGAAAAATGAGCAAATCTGTCTTAAAAAAGACATACAAAATAAACTGCACATTTTCACACACCATCAGTTAAATATATATAAAACAGAAATCTAATTTGCCAATATCCCAATGAAATACACAATTTATGAGGTTATGAAGACACCTCCCTCATTTCTGTATTTTTTATTCAGCAGAAAATCCCAAAAGCATTTCACATTCTAGAATAAGGAACAAGAGTGAGCAGGTCCTTTCTGAATCACACCCCCCTAATTCAAGCAGCTATTTTTCAGGAGTCCTACTTGCCAAGATCCATCCAAAATAAAAACAAAACATAAAAAATACGTTCACATAACCCTAAGGTATTGCAGCACCTCTAAAACCAAAAATCCATACTTCACAATTTTAAAGAAAATTCATACTCAAATGGAAAAAAAGGTTATTTCAGAACACATGTAGCAGAAATGTACCCAGCTCCCTTGAACAAGGTAACTCTTCCATATTCTCACAAAGTACATACAAATCTCACTTTGAGACAACCTTCTCAACCAGTTAAAAATCTCATCTGATTTTTATCAGAACTTCTTGAAATCGCTTCCTTACTGGTTTAACATAATATCCTGCCCAACCACAAATTTCACCAAGTTATAACAAGTCAAATCAGATGTGCCAGAGATCTCACTCTTCTAGATAGCTTTGAATTATGTTCCTCCATGTAAAAGAAGCCCAGCTGAAAACAAAAACCTTCTGTAAGGATATACAAGTTTATACCAATATAAAAGGCCTTTTTTGTGTTTAAATTCTTCGTGGAATCTTTACTTTTTTACCACATTCCCTTATGTGTTGCAATGGGCAGTGATTCACTTTCAACACAGACCACGTTTGGAAGAAATTCACTCAGAAATGCTGTTGTGTGACACACTGACCATTGCCATGCCCTCCTGTAAATCATGCAAACATGTCATTTAGTCTTGAAAAGTAGAATAAAGGTTACATAATCTGGATAGCGAAACTTCTGCTTTCTAAAGCAGTGCTCAACTATGCCCATTTTCAAGAGAAGTCAGTAGACATTATATAAATGTCACTGTTCAAGGTCACCTGGTTATGAAACTGTCAAAAGCCTGGCAAAAATTCAAATATGAAAATTCCAAACAAAAGAAATACCATGATGTTTATCCACAATTGGGAAGGCACATGACTGTGGAAGAGAGTTGCAGTAGGATAACAAACTTCAGATGGGTGTAAGAATGCAGAAAACAGATTCTTCTGTAGGAAAGGGAAGGGAAGGTTTCAACACTTCCTGTAAAGCTATAATGACATTAAATTATTGAAAATTTATGAGCATTTAATCTGGGAACATCTTGCTGAGAGAGGAAATACCATAGACCTAATCTAGCTGTACATTCCTGCCACTCCTTCTCTGCACTTTTTGGCCCATATTATTCAGAACATTTGCAGCATGGATTAGGCAAGCCTATCTGCAAACATACTTATTGAAAGTTGTGTACATTTTTTTAAAAGGGGAAATGGGGGCAGGGGAACAATAAAGTCCTCTGGCATGCTGCTAGCAAAATTACTTTTTTCAAGAACAAAATCTCCAAGGCCTCTTGCAAACCCAGGTCCCCAGGAATACATATTTCATAAAAGTCTAGCTAGTCTTTACAGGATTATCCTCACACAGAAGAGCTTATAAATTCATTAAAAGGGATTTTTACTAATTCCACCAAAAAACGGCAGGGGGATATGCACAGAGATTAGCAAAGAATACCAAGAATGAAGAAAAAAGTGACACAATGCAGACCCATAACTCTACAGTTATTTAGCAAACAAGGAAGTGAAACAGTTATTTAACAAACAAGGAGGTTGAAAATGGGAAAACAGTTCAAACTGCCAAAAAGATTCTTATTTTTTCACTACATTTCCTTTTTTTAAAACAGGGGAAACATAATGCAGCAGAGCTCCGTGGGAAAACCAGCAAATGGAGAAATTGCAACTAAGGCGCGAGGCAAAAGATATGTAAAATAACTAAAGAAGAAATTATTGGTTGTGCCTGTAAG
This sequence comes from Melospiza georgiana, assembly GCF_028018845.1. NCBI lineage: Eukaryota > Metazoa > Chordata > Aves > Passeriformes > Passerellidae > Melospiza > Melospiza georgiana. The sequence goes on from NC_080431.1 coordinate 77,857,624, forward strand.
AAATAGGGCACATCAGAAATTTGACAAATGCACATGGATAGACCTGAGCTTAACTCTGTACAGCATTCTTATATTTTACTACTGGATTCCTTGAATACTGGTCCAGGGAGTGACCTAACTTTTCTTTAGTGACCAAAGATTGCTTTTCAACATTTTATCTTCAACATGTCCATCAAAAGAAAGGCAGAGCACATTATCTGGGAGAGAAATGAATGAACTTGCAGACTGAAATAACAAGAACAGGATTAAATATGATGGCCATGAACACACCTTTCAATGTGAATATGAATCCTTATTCCATACGTAGAATTAATCTATTTGAAGAGGCAGAAAAGTATGGTAACTGACCATAAATCATCACTGTATGCATCAAACCCCTTACATTTATTTCCAGTAGAGGCAGTGAAAATAGTTATGTCTTCATGCAAGTCAACAGTGGAACACACTGTTCTCTAGTTATTGATAGAAGAGAAAGCTCATCAGGTGCAAAGAAGCTGCACTCAGATGGGAGTGATGAATGGGAGCCTGTAATTTCAGAAGGGACAAGAATTGCTCAGCTCACTGTACAAAACAGCGGCTGGATGGAACAAGACTGTGCTCTGTAAAGACATCGTTTGTCAATGCCAATGACAAAAGGGAGCTGTTTGAACTGAAGGATAATACTGACAATGACTAAATAGATATAAACTAACCCTAAATAAATGCAGGCTAGAATAAAGAGGAAAGCTTCCCATTAGAGAGGAAATATTTACAACTGCTTCCCAACAGAAATGAGCAGCACAGTGAACCTGCGTTCAGAGTGGCGCTCGGGAAGCTCCACAATCAGATTACATGATGCAGCAGCCTACCAGAGTACTAAACCAGACCGTGTCCACAAAGATTACAGATGGTACTAGGTACAGGGCTAAATTAAGGTCTAATCATGATAATGTGACTGACTGCACAAATTTCCATAAAAGTCTTTCAAGACTGTTTTAATGCAAATCATTGTTTCAAAGTAATGTTTTATTCATTGAGAGAATGCCATAAGGTACCAGAACAAAATCAAATTCATGCAAAACATCTTTTCAACAAGCTTCTGTCTGTAGGAAGAATAGCATGAGTGTTAAACCGCATCTGCTTGCCATTCTACAAATACAGCAGTAAAACCTGGTAAGTCTTTTTCTAATGCATGTACATTCACAGCCATCTTCAGGCCCTAAGAAATATGTGTGCTATCATTAACACACAAAGATCCGTATAAAGACTAACCAGAAATACAAACAAAAATAACTTGGAAAGGGAAATAGTTTCTACAGGCAGACCCAGGTACAATATACAGCTTACTGTTAGACAGACATTGCAAACACAGTTAGGAAAGACACCAATTTGAAGTACCTTTCATAAAATCTCCATTTTTCCAAATATGTAGTTAATTCCACACTAGAAAGTAAGTGATACAATAAATTTGGATGAAGAGTCAAAAGAGGAAAAAAAAGTGAAGCTGTAAATAAGTTGTAAAAGAACATGGTCATAAAGGAATAATAAACAATGCAAAAAGGTAAGGAAAAATGCTGGGAGTTAGAATAAACATGCTGGTTTAGGTGAGGAAGGAAAAGTGCTATCATAAAAAAGAAGAAAAAATTATCATGTTCAACTACTGACAAGGTGATCAGTGTGATTTATCCTGTGTTAAGAGATGCTTTCTCCTACGTTTGTATACAGAATGACAGCAAGATTCACCAAGCACAAGGATCTTTTCAAATTTTAAAATGTTTGACAGAGAGAGCAAGAACAAATTAAGACTTTTCACTCTCTTATCATTTTTAAAAGACTCAAATCAATAGAAATAAGTGCTACCCTCAGAGAGAAAAGAAGAAAACATTTGCTGTTTAAAAAATTGACTATACATAAAGCATAAAGAGCTCATTTAATATCACTACTAACAAACGCAACATTCACCACAGTAAGATTTTTTATTATTGTAAGGTTTTTGCATCCCACTGTGAAACAGGAGAAAGGTATATATTTTAGAAAATAGCAGCCACTTTCCTAAGTTTTAATAGAGTCTAAGAATCCCTTTAAGTAAACACACAAGCAAGCATACAAAGTTTTGTGTCTGAAAACATCAATTTCATTGTCTGGATATGATGGTGCTCTGCAGAGTCAATTCCTGGATCATGTAGCTTTATCTTTTTACATCACTGCAGGAAGAAATATAATTATAAAAAACAAAGCCTCTCAGATGGCATCATGTAGAACTTGACTCATCCTTCTATCTGCTTTCAGATATAAGGAATTCTATTTCATGGTTTTGTTTCTGGAATCACCTCAGGCAGTTCTGGTGCAAACTACAGCTCATTATTAGAGAATTTACCAAGTTTCAAGAAACTGCAAAGCAATGCAATTCAGGCACATTTGAGAGCATAACCATCTACCATTAGGTATGCTCTCTGCTCAGAAGAACCAACTACCCAGAATCACCTGGTTTGGCCACTAACTTCAACCTCGCGCTATTTTCCCTCATGGCTTATCACCAGGAGGGCAGAGCAGCAATTAGATTTTCACTTCCAACAGCCAGTTTCAATATATTCCACTTCAAAGTCTACAATAACTGCACTTCAGAGTGTCAGGAAATGAAAACTCCTGCTTCCATTTGATATTTCAGAAGGACCTCAAGGGGAGAAAACCAAGTCATCCCAACAGGAATTTTGCCAATTTGTAATTACTGGACTCCCTACTTGCTAATGTGCATGAAGGATCAATATAAACTTCCTGTCACTTACTGAAATACAACACAGTGTTACTGCAGGCTGGAACACAGGACCAATGCTGACTTAAAAATAAAAATTATAAAATAAATTTTTAAAAAATGGGAGCTTGGGGTATTTGCTTTTAAGCTACAAGATCCATTTCTTACGTTGCATAATTTTCCTTTCCAAATACTAAACTAGCCTTGATTTTGTTTACTGGGACATTAATTGAAGTTACAACTTCAGCAATTCAGCTGCAACTTGAACTGGCTACCACATTTCTAAAAGCAAAATGGGAAAAATACTGAAGGAAACAAATACTGAAGGAACTAATGAACTGTATAAGCTGTGTATGAAAGCTTCCTGAGGAACTATAAAAATGAGTACACATAAATAACAACACCAATCAATGGATCTTTACTGAGACTACTAGATCTTTCATGGTGTTTAAAATAATATCAGAACTCTATGGAGCAAGTTCACATAGATCATAAGAATCATAAAATTAAAAGAGATAAAACAGCACAGAAAAATGTAATGAAGTGCATTACAAAGGAATGCTGCATTAATCTAGCTCTGTATAGAAATTGTCATACTATTATGAGAAAAACTGTAAGGCACAAATGAGAGGGAGGGAGTAGCTACAACAACTAGGAAAAGGAAGACCTGAAAAGGGAAAGAACAGCTACCTAAATCTCAGCCTGACAGAAGCAACAATAAAGCAATGTGGCATCCAAAGGGTTTACATGGGGGAAGGATTGAAAAGAAACATTATTTGCATTACTTAAGAAGAGCATTCTGATGAGCACTAACAGGCTGAACTAAGGAAAAGAGAAGTTTCGGTAGGACATCTAGAAATCTAGCATCTGGCAGCAGCAACATCTCCCAAAAGAAGCTGTCAATCCTGGAAGAGTTTCAAACAGAATGGATAACACACTGCAAGATACATGAAGGAAACAATGCACTGTGGGTGAAGAGAGGTGGCAAACAAGGTAGGAACACAGGCTCCTTCCCAAGGCCAGCACCAGCTCAGATGCATACCAGTGGAGTGAGCACACCACGTTCCAGTCACACGTGTCTCAGCCCCAGCAGCAGCAGAGCTGCTTCCAGAATGTCCAAGTGCTGGGACAAGGCCAAAACAACTGAAGGCAACATTGCTGCTGCAGAGCTGGTGGCCAGCTGGAAGGTTTAAGTGTTTAAAGTTGGAATGCAGGGCAGCACTTCTAGACCTTCTAGGCTGCTTCTCCCTTGCTGGGCCTCCATTTCTCCAGGATAGCACAGCACAGTTATGCAAGTTGATACCCTTCTGAAGAGGTAAACCATTCCAACGACAGATTGGATTGGAGAGGGGTAAAGAGGCAATTTTAGGGAAAAAAATAGTTATTAACAACACAATTTTATTTTTCTTTCCAGTGCGTATTTATAAGTGGTTCCAAAATGCTGCATCAAGTGATACATTCCAATATATGGTTTCACATGCTTTATATCCCAGCTGCAGAATTCATTCCCTTGACATTCATCATACTAGTCCAGCTAATATTTTTAGATGGTTTAGTCTGATTACACTATTTCATGTTGTACTTGTGTTCTTCAAAACAATCAAAAAGTACTTAGAAGAGAAAGCTCTTGACACTGCTGACTAACAAAACACACACAAAGTAAGCTCAGTTCAAACCTGTAAAGTGTGGGTGTATTTTCTTATGCACAAGCCTCTTTGGAATGCACATCCTACAAAAGCCCTTATTATAAACTGCTTCTGAATTGCCCTAGGTTACAATTAAGCTATCCCTTTCCTTACCCTCATCTCTGCAAACTGCTTTGCTACTGTATAGTAAAAGCTTTAGAAAACTACAACCTAACAGAAGACTATACTAACACTGACTTTGCTTCTTATGTAAATTATACTAAAAATAAGTGAGAGAAAGCTGATACTTAAATTCATATTTTAAAGCTCCACTTATTTCCTCATAAGAAACCAATACCCTTGCAGATACCCTTGCAATCCCAGAAATACAACAGTTGTGTTTATAGTGCAAGTTTAGACAGTGAAACATTGTGGGGGCAAAGAAATTTTAGCTCTTTCCCCTCAAATCCAAAACACGTCGGCGACCTATTTAGTCTCTTTTATTGGAGGGTCTAAGCAACCCCAGTCCTCTGTCTCAATATCCCTGCAAGACAGGCTGGATAAAGCTGCCTGAGCCATAAAGAAACCTGCATAAAACAGAAGTCCAGACCTTCAAACACCAAAGTGTTCCTCTAGCCACTTGACCATCCTTAGCTGCCACAATAAAAATGAATGAGTTCACCACACCACTTCTCGTAAGTAAAGCTACAAAGTAGAAAATGCAGCCACAGTAACAGCTGGGTACTTTCCAGAAACAATGTTTTTGTTACCAATTCTCATGTTTAGCATAGTGAACTTCTCCTCCTGGAATTTTTAAAGGCTATCACAAGTGAAGAAGAAGTGCCTAAAGCTCCAGAACTTGCACTGATTTTTTTTGTTTGTTTGTTTGTTTTGAGGAAGGGTGATTCTGATTTTTTCTGAGGGATCTGTCTCAAAACTTTTCATGAATGAAGTCTGAGATCAGCATGAACTGCTCTTCCCCAGAAGAACATTAGAAGGGCAGATTAAAATGTGGAGGGCCAGCTGTGAAGTTTAACAGATAATTTGAAGTTTAACAGATAATTATGAAAGCAATTGCAATGAAAATATTCTGAGGTGATAGGCCAGAATAAGGATAGCTACAACACCTAAATTAAAAAACCAAGTAGTCTCTTCTCTTTTGAAGCCTATTATCTTATTGTAGTTGTGCGTTTATCACACCAATGCCTGTCACAAGCACAGGGCATTGTGGAACATTAATAAATGGTTTTTGCATTTTGAATGCACCATTACCTGAAAAATAACAGTATTTAGAAATGTAATAATAAAGATGCAAGAATCTATTCATGACCATTTTTTTTGAGACTTCAGGAAGCAGCTTGAACAAATATGATAGTACACACCTTCTTTACAGGACATTTTATTCTTAATCCAAGAAATTCACAATTAACCAGACTGCAAGGAATAAACTTGCATTACAGCCAGCTGCTATGCCATCCTGTCATATTTTAATATTGCTTTCCTAGGGTATGAGAAACCACATGGAAAAGAAAGCATAATTTCTCCAATAAACATGAATCTAAGATGATAGCAAGCACACCAATTACTTTGAAGTACACCTGGAAGGATTTTGAAAGCAAATTTAAAGTAAAAACAGTTGACATAGGCAGATCATTTGAAATACCAATCTAGAAAGCTCGCTAAAAGCAAGTGCTTACATCTGGAAAATGCAATCAAAGTCTAAAGAGATTAGGCTGAGATGATGTAAAGTTAGAATATTACATGCAATAAGCTTGTTGCTGAAGGGCAGATTTACTTCTTTTATATCCTTTACTGGAAAACAAAATAAAACCTATTTTAAATGTTATTTTAAGGCAGGTTGATGATGTCAGACTGGAAGGAAATAAAAGACATGGAGATTACTGTTCAGCCCCTGCTAAAACTAAGCAGTGACCAATATACTACACTGATCATCCATGTAATTTTCATCATTAACTCCTTCCAGCCATTCTTCTCCTATGGTGGCATCAGCATCCTGGCTTCCTGTTCAGTGCCTGCACCAACTCCTTTAAGTCTAAGGGTCTGTCCAGAGGAGAAGGCACAGATTTCAGAGCTGACAGCTTTGAGCTACCAAGTACCTCCAACCCAGCATCTGTCAGTCCTCACTACACTGGAAAAACTAACCTGAGGCACAGAAGCTGTGGGTATCAGCCCAGAGGCTCTGGCGGGACTGTCCCAGGCACTGTGCAGTGACAGAGGAGAGCTGAGCCTTAGGGGAGCCCAATAAACTCACTGGATGGTGAGCAGCAGAGAATAACGTGCGCCAGTGCTTCTGTCCAGGTATTTGTAGCTTTAGCTTGGGTACTCCATCTTCAAAATCCAAATCCTCTCACCTTCTCTTTCTTCCCTTTCTTACTATGAATAGAGATTTCCCCTGGGTGTCCAGAACAATTAAAGCCTCTTCTACCAATGACTCATGCCATTCTTTTGCCCTATTTGGATGGCAGGAAATTAAAGGTTACTACAATACTACATAAAAAAATAATACTACATAACTGTAAGAGAACACATGAGGATAATGAAACTGGTCAGCAACCACAGCCTGATTCAGCCACTGAAATACTGATTGGTGACATTCACCCTCTTATCATCAGTAGTAATAAAACATTCCTTCTGCAAATAACCATATTTTTTCTTTTCTTTTTTTTTTTTTTTTTTTTTTATTGCAGGGCTGCCTCAAATGAAAAACCCTAAGGCTAACTGAAACATGTGATGACAGGCAACTGATCACAGATATGACCTGGAATCAACATCTTCAATCCTAAACACATAACTTTATCTCTATTACGTAGGTACTTCATTTCTCCAGTCTTCATAACCTTTTCCAGTTAATGTAACAACCTCCAGCAAAAACTTTCAACAGTACCCAATTAATTCAATAATGCAAGAATCAAAGGTCGTCACTCCTAGTCTACAACTAACTCCAACTGTACTCTTTAGTCACTGTTCAATTGTCATTTCAAGACAACCTTCTTGTTCATGCTTGAAAAATTAAAAGAAAAATAATAGCAATCATCTATCATCCACAAATCTTGGCAAAAGCTATTCATCCGGAGGGAAAATGAAGCTTTTCCACAGAGACAGTAAGATCAAAGCCCATATCTTAAGTATCTCACAGTCTAAACCAAATAAAGAAAGAGATATAAAATACACTGAAGGTTCAAACTTTAAACACTATCTTTTTGTTATAAATATAAATTAATATAGTACCTACACAATAATAGTTCATAAGGTGGGTGGCAGGAATTTGGGCAGAAATCTGTTTTAATGAATAAGATACAAAATAGTTGAAAACCATATACAAATTAACTGTGTTCCCACCACAAATGTGGCCCAAAGGCTGGCATAGGAAATCTTCCAGAGGAAACGCCTGAGACAATTGTAGAAAAAAAAATAATACAAAAGTCAAGTGGAAATCAGCATGGAACAGCTTGGAAGGAAACGCATTTAAGAAACGGAAAGAGCTTTACCGTATTTCTCTGCAGCCCAGAATAGAGGGGAAAAAAAGGACATGAAACATTAAATTGGGATAGACTCAACAGTTTCAGCATTTCAGTACAGCACTAACGTTATGCACTGTGCAGAAGAATGTATCTGAGGAGCCGTGCAGGATTATAAAACTTGGGCCTTGAAAGATTTAACAGCCACCAAAACTCTGAGTGTAAAGCAACTGTGCTATCACAGATCACAAAGGCATAGCAGTTTGTTTAAGTGAATGAAAACAACATCTGCTGTATGATTTCACTACCACAGTGCATTTCTCTGCTGCTTTCCAAGGCACTGACACAAATCAATTGAACTGATTCTTAGAGAGACACTGCTCACCAGTAGCACAAACCAGCAATGATCCTCTGGTTTTTGCTCTGCTACATCAAAAGAAAGCCCTGAACTTCCACACTGCTACTGCTAGCAGCAGCTTAGGGAGATAGCATTAAACTGGTATGAACAGAAGTGCATTGCCAACATTTTTTCTACTAAATTGAAAAAATAAAGCAAAAAGTTTTCCAGGCAGTTTACTCATACCCTGGGGTCAGCGCATTGTATATAGCTTATTCTTTCTGCTTATACAGCTTGTTTTCACAACTGTGAAAAAGACTTGGAAAAAAAGAAAAGACATCCATTTTCATTGATGAACAAAATATCACCTGGAGCAACTCTGAGTTTATATATTTGTGAGTTTTTTCTTAAGTCTATAAGATTCAAAATCTAAAAAAATGAATAACGTCTGCATCCCGTGTAAGGAATGCAGGAATATCAGTAGAAATACACCATGCACCTGTGTGCAATAACCCCCAGAGCAGCTCAGCTGCTGCAATCTGGGGTCAGCACCAGACCTGGAAGTCTCTGGCAGGAGAGCAGCACTACAAACTCCCTTCAAGACAATCCAATCTGTAATGAGACTCACATAAACATGAAAAAGTTTGCTGTGCAAGAAAAGGTAAGTACTTGTAGAAGAAAAATACATCCATTTTACCTAGAAGTAATCTAAACTCCTCTCTGTGACAACAAATTCAGTTCATCAGTTCTGTTGGTCATTTTTGCTTCCTGTTGCAGATGACCCATTTGATTTCAGAGCCAGCCAGATCTTCAAGCCTCTTTCTCAAAGACAAACAAGTAATTTTTCAGTTTTCCCTGGGTTTCCTCAATGAAGCTTAAAATACCCATTAGAAGGGATCACAATAGCATGCTTTCCAGTCAGGAAGCAGGTCTTTGATTGAACAAACAAATGGTGTTGACCAGACAGGATGAAGAAAGAGATGTCATTTGTCCATCAGGTTAACACAGAAATACCTCTGTCCCAAGACTGAAAGTGTCCAGACTAATTTTCATGCTCAGCGCTCTAAAGGATTTGTTTGAGCTAATACCCTCTCTGTTTCCCAGGTGCTGATTCTTGTTCAAATGAAAATCCTTATCCAACATGAATTAGCAATAACTAAAAATCTAGCTACAGAGCAGTGGCATCATGAGCTTACTGCAAATAATGAGTTCATTAAAGCATTGTATAAATCAAGAGCTTCTAGGGTCATGTCTTATGACTATTAAGTTGATACCTTGAAATCCTACTAGTTGGAATACATACAACATTCATACAAAACATGAAGATGTTCAGATCACCCCTAACACCATATCTTTTCCTAATTCTGCTTGTCTGCTTTCCTGCCTGAAGAAGTCTAAATCTTGCCATCTCAAATATAAAAGTCAAGTTTCAAACTAACATCCTGAACCTTGCCCAGCTTAATCAGGCCACACTCTTGTCCCCTTCTCCAGTTCCTCTGTTTATAGAGGAGAATTGCAGTATTACCCAGACTTGGCAAAGGGAACATACCTTCCTGTTCACAAAGCCAGCCAGAGATTCTTGAAGAGACACTCACGCTGCACATACCATTTCAGGGTCACTCCAAGGACACTGCATTCAGAAAACATGTCCAAAGGAATCAAGGAACAATGAAAAACCAAATATAAGAAACTAAAGCCCCAGAACACAGCTGGGAAATAGACACGCTGCTGGACACTAATCTCAAATTTGAAATAAAGTTTGGAATTTCCTTCAGGAACTGCTACAATGTGCAGGGCAGGTTGAGTCACCAGTTGGTGGAGAGGCAAAGAAATCAAGAGGAATCTTGTAAGGCTGAGGAAGGGACACAAAGGGTGCAATCTCTCCACCAAGACTGACAGAAAGAACAACTTCTGCCTCCTGAACTCCAGACACTGAAGTACGTACTCTGCCAGAGGATGACGGACCTGACTGTAAAGGAGATAATGATCTGGAGATGCTGACTGCAGTAATCATTTAGAAATATCAGGTTTTTAGTCACTGGTCACAGTGCACATGCAGCATATTTCTTCAAGGAAATTAATTTTTAGGAACTGAAAAAAAATATCATGGTTAGACGCTTCATTTTTTTGAGCTAGCACAAAAACTCTGAAAATTTGTAATTGCATTTTCAAGTACAAAGAAGGATCTGGGCCTGAGACCTTAAATCTAAAGAGTACCCAGCAAAACCACTGAGCCTCTACGCTGATCTTGCCTATATGAGCATATTCAGATCAATTAATGGTAAATGATTGACAATAAAGCAGTGTTGCTCTGGGCTTTTTTACTGCAACGTTCTCTAGAATTTCTCTCTTCCTGACACATTTTTTTGCTCTTTGTAGTACTTCCACAAAGACAGTATAACCAAGCACCTTTAATTCATGCAGCAGCTCAGCTTCCCTGCTAATGGACAGAAGAATGAGTGTAATTAATGAGGCAAGTACAAAGAGCCTCCCAGCTAGAAGGCAATCTAAGGTAGGTAGCTTTGCCCTGACAACCATTTGCAAATGGGTTCTCTTCTAGCATTATAATGTCCTGTTTAGACACACATTTTGAATTAAAAGAACTTTTTGCATTTGATAAACTTTCATGAGCCACAAACCTTGCCACGATCCTCTTGAGGTAGTCAGACAAACAGTCAAATGTGTGAGCACTCACACAAGTTGCAAGACAAAGAACCATATACTGCTGAGCTGTTGGGACTGGAGACAATTCCCAGACTTCCTTTGAACATTTTTGCATCTATAATTAAATCTTTCTTCTTTAAAGGAAAAAAAAGCTTTCCCACTTATATGTGAAAGGCACCAGCAAATACAGAAAATGCATTATATAAATAGCAGTTTCACACACACAAGACACAGCAAACCCCAGACTGAAGACTTTTTGTCTTTCAATTATGACAAAAGTTTTTAATCTGTGACTAAAAGCTCATAAAAAGTAACTTTAAAGTCAGCAGTGTTCCTTTACAATAATTTATTTTACATTAATATTCCTATTTCTAGCCACAAATATATATTCTGCAAATTCATATCATGCAGTTCATAAACCAGTCTTCCTCAGTTTGCACATAAGAAAAATTAAAATGTAGAAATGCCATTGCTGTGTTACCATTTGGGGTGGCAGATGTCCAACTGCCAGCTGTACAAGTACTGAATATGAAGCACTAATTATAGAGTAATCGAATGCTTTGTTAAACCATATTTAAGAATTTTATTGTCACTTAATAGCTACACACATTAGTAGATAAACACACATGTGGTCCATTAGCACAGCATCTATCTGACAGGCTTTAAGCATATCCATAACATGATGGACAAATAAGAACTGATGATTGGGGAAATCAACTTTCCAAGAGCCTTTGACCCCATCTTTCAACGAAGGCTGGTGGGAAAACTGAAAATTAAGCTGTCATGAGATCAAAGGTAGAGTTGCATCATGGGGAAAGATAAAAAGCAAGGAAGAATTAAAAATAATACACAAATCATTAGTGATCTCAAAATGCATCAAAACTCTGTGACAAGACTATCTTTAGGCTTTAGCTAAGAATGTACTTTTACAGCCTAGGAAAGGAAATAAGTTAATAAAAGAGTATTTGCTACTGATTCAAAACCAAATAGAAAGAAATACAAAGAAGTGACAGCAGAGACCATCTGGCTTATGATTTTGGTTCTGCTATATTATTTTTTGGAGAAAGGAATCCCTCTTTCAACTTCTTTTTGTCTGCAGCACAAAAAGCAAGCTAGAAGTGTTCATCCAAAAACTCACTGCACAGCTGAGCACTGTTCTGCACACTCTACTTGACTTTACACTCACCATCAATTAGTTTAATGCTTCCTTTACCTTTTTGCTTGCAGTGCTTCCTCAGTTCAGGGAGCTCCCTCAAGAAGCCAAATAAATTTCCAGAGGAAAGTTGTGATATGGTTTCCTCCAATGAGATCATTAAATTTATACACTCAAATCCCTTTCAGTCTTAAAGTGTACAGGTCTGTGACACTGTCTTCTGTTAAAGCACTCTTTAGAACTCATCTGTGTCATGTCATCTTTAAATCGCTCCATCTCAGCCAGGCAGTTGGGCTCATCACACCCAATTAAACTTGATGGTGTTTCCTTCATCTGCCACTTTATCACTGAAAGAACAGGAAGGGTTCTTGAAGGCAGACAGTTGGCTTTATTTTAGTTTTCTTACTCTCACTTGGAGAGTACCTAGCCCAACAGTCTCTGGCTGCTTTCCAAAGCCTCTGGAAAAAAGGCAAAATGCAACAGGACACCCACGAGGAACAAGTGACAATCCATACGTGGCAGTACAAATTCAACATTAATGACATTATTTTATGTTTAAGTAAATTTTGCAAGTTTTTATGTTTTAAAGTAATGAACCCAATAGAAAATAGAGATCTGTACAATCTGCAGCTGTATTCTCTGAGCAATGCCTAAAAGGAAACAACAATATTTTTGTGTCACTGTTCACAATGTCGAGAATGCTGGGACAGCACTGTATGCCATCCAAGATGCAAGATAAAGAGGTATCTCACACTGAAGAACACAAGTCACCATAATCTTGTCTCAATCTCTTGTCTGAGGCAAAAATCAGAAGCTTGAAGGAAGTGGAACAAAAATAGCTAGAAACATGGGCAGATTCTCATGACATGGGTGTGTTTTTTTCCCAAATAAGAGTCCCATAAGGAAATCCCAGTTACAAGAAGTCACTTACCAGATCTCTAATGAAAACAAAAACTAATGGATTTAACTCTGATATGATAATAATATGATAATAACATAATAATTATGATAATAACAATAATAATTTAAAAATTCTTATGCAAAGATATCAGAACATAGACAAGACCAGAAGCCAAGAAAGAAACAATTTCACTAATTCCTTGAGAAGCCTGAAGCAATGTTCTAGACGCTTGCTGCTGTAAATGCCAGCATAAGGATATCTCTAAACCTGTCATGTTGTAGATGATGCATATTACTCATGGACAATGATAGCTCAAAGCAACATAACTGGAAACATGACTCAAGTTTGATCCAAACTGGAACACAGCATTCTGTTGTTAACTACAACAAATTCGCCCCCATGATTCTCCTGACTGAGAATTATAAGCCCTCATGTACCACACAGGGCTCCTTTGAATCTAAAATATTTGCTTGAATTGGTACTACTCTACGTGCTCTCAGCAAAGGGAGTATGTGAAGACTACTTATATTCACTCACCACATTCTATAAGAGGAGCTCTTACAGGGATGACTGAATCCAAGAAGGGTAAGGCTCCTGTGATAGACATTCATGTCAAAACAGACCCCCAAAACTCAATGCTCCGTGGGCTTAACTGGCCTGAAACATCAACCCTGCTAAAATAAGGAGTAAGCTGCAGCATTTGAATGATAAGTGCTAAAACCCAGAACTTATACTTGCCCTTTTTCTATTTTTTTGTGTGGGAGGATGGTGGGTTTATCCTTTACTATTTTTTCTTAACCAAGTGTACAAAAGTTTGGATAATTCAGCTTTTAAGAACTGAGACCTCGAAAGGTTTAAAGAAGAGAAAAAAACTCCACGTCTACTACTTGCTCTCCAGCACACAGGAGTCAATCAATGAGAAACCCTGAAAAAGGAATTACCACATCATAAAATAGGTTTGATCAGTGGGGGATATAAGACTCATTTTAAGGCTTAACAGAGTTAAGCTTGCAAAACAATTCTTTTTAACTGGTTTTTCATTTCAATTGGTTTAATATTCTACAGATGGATGTAGAGCAGTTAGTCATCCACCTCCACAGGGGAGAAAAACAGACTAGGTGCAGACTCAAAGGCAAGAAAAAGCATTTCTCATTATTAAAAAAATGAACTTTTGAATACATGCCACTGTGTTTGGGTTACACCAAGGGAATTCAAATATGAAGTGCTACACCACCACCTTACCTCACTGCCACATCTCTCACTACATACAATTGATAAGCTGCTACCATTTATATTAGTTCTATAAGGAGTAAAGAGCAAGGAACTGCATGTGGGCTTTTATAACACAATGTAGCAATTCTGTACTAAAAGTAGCATGTCAAAACCAAATTGCTAAATGGCACAAAAATGTAATTTGTACAAGCTTTCTGTTTGGTTCTTTAGCCTGCAACCTATTTGGTTTGGACCTGCCAGTATTCTTCAATCTTTGGGCCTCCAAAGTTTCTTATAAATTATTAACAACCATTAACAACCTACTTATAACAAACATTTAATGCAAAAATTTTTACAAACAATCAGCTGTACCTGAGTGGTACCAAGTCAGAAATGGATTTTCACTCTTGTGTAAGGTAAAACTTCAAATAATATCCCCAGAACACTTATTGCCTCAGACCCTGAAAGCACTGTTAGAGAACAACTGCTGAAGAAAATCTAACCCATCTTGGCATCTGGACTGAAATTAGCTGCTGTTAAGCTAACCCTACACCACAGCAGGCTTACTTACTGTTTTGCATTTTAAACTTAGATCATTTAAATGCTTTACATTACAGAACAGCCCTTATATACAGTTTTTTTCAGTGCAACTGACAGACCAACAAATTGTGGTCCCAAACACCAAAACCATAAGGAGGGACCAGACCTTGTATAGCTACTCTCTTTTTCCTCAGAACACAAGCCTTTCTGCCTCCCATTACTCTCATCCTCATCTTCCTTCTCCTGAATAATCCAAAAGTAGACAAAAAGTATCAGTTAACAAGGCCAACAATGCAGGAATTACTTTAAAAATTTACATGCTAGTCAAATTCATTTTTACATTAGTGAAGAAAAAGAACTTCCTCTTCCCTATGAGAATTATCTCACAAATTATGCTTGACAAAAAGGAAAACACATATATACATACTCTGCAAAAGTCTCATTCTATTTAGACTTCTAAGTTTGTCCCTTTTTAAGAGTATTTAATTTTGTTTCCTTTTCAGCCAGCCTGCCTCAGCCATAAATCTACACACTAACTTCCTTTTCCCTCTGAGCTTCTAAGCTGCTTATGCTGCTGTTGTTCATTTCAGATCCTGTTCTTCCTATTCCTACACTCTGAACACTGTTTCACAATTATTCACTTTGGATCCGCACCCATGTCAGTGCTTGCAACCAGGAGCCACAGCTGGGCACGGAAACCCAGAACCTTCCATCTTCTGCATGCTAAGCTCTTCCAAGCCACTGCTGAAGCATCCCAGCTATGTGAAAGGCCTCTGCAGATTGCCCACTTCAAGCACTTCAGGGTGGGTGAGCCTAGTCACTTGAGCACCCAGGGCCCTAACACTTCAAAGGCAGCCACCTACCTCATGCGTGTGAAAGTTTTTCGCAGCACAGGGCGTGTGCCAGGCAGAAGCACATAATTATAACTACTACACCCTTTAAAGTCGCTGCCCAGGACACAAAAATACTTAGTTTTTCAACAAAACCTCAGTGACATAGGGCTTGGTCTTTTATCACCTGCAAGACACTCCTTTCTCAAGCACCTGATGAATGGCCCTGTAATTGAAGCCCCTTCTTTTTTTCCCTAAAACATGCTAAATCCTGAGTGTTTCTGAATAACAGTTTCGAGGTCAAACCAATGGCCTGCTCTCTTCCCAGTGCTCTGAGCTATCCTAAAAGACAATCACTTGAAACAGAGCGACCCTTCAAGCCTCGCTTAACTCGCACCACCTGCAGCGGAGCCACCTGATTGACGACGGTCATCACGGGGCACCAAAGGCCACCTGGGGGAAGGTGTCATCCCTGGATGAAGCCGTGTCTTGCACAGGACGATACCTTTTCTCTCCCTGAGCAGTTTCACTTGGTTTGACAGTCCAGGCTGTGCAGATGGTTCCACCTCAAGGGGAGCAGAGCAGCAGACCCGTGTGGCTTCGCGGCGTGACACGCCAAGCACGACTCCAGCGAGAGTCCTTCCCTCTCTTCACCCGTGCTGCGGTGCCACACAGCCAGCCCAGTTCCTGCGACACCCCCAGGACACAGCTCACGGGCCACCCCATCCCAGCCACCGCCGCAGGCCCCCGGCACCCCCGCTACAGCCCTGCCATCCCTATGGACACAGGCCGAAAGGACACGCTTGGGATGGGGGCCCAAACGACACGCTGGGGAGAGAGGGGCTACACCATCCCGTGCTTCCGACACGGATTTGTGCGGGAAGGCGGTAAAAAACACCCATTTCCACCCACCGGGGCTGGCTGAGGGGCAGCGGCACCGTCACCCCGCAGGAAAGAGGGGCCAAGGAGGAGGAGGCATTCCCCCGCCGCGGGGACAGAGCACGAAGAGCTGCGGAGAGGGAGAAGGAGGCGGCGGTGGGACGCGGCCCCCGGGGCCGGGGCAGGACCCGGGGCCGGAGCGGCCACTCACAGAACTCGGCGATGTAGTAGGAGACGGCGTAGTTCTCCTCGCACCACTCCAGGGTGGAGGTCGGCGGACCCCAGTAACCCTCCCGGTCGGCGGCCGGAGCCATCGCGGCGCCCGCTCCAGGCTAGAGCGGAGCCAGGGCACGGGGCAGCGGAGGGAGAAGGGCGCCGGGCCCGGAGCGCAGCGGCGGCGGCGGCGGGAGAGCGGGCGGGGCCGGCGCTGGGCCCGCCCGCGGGGCGGAGCCGCGGTCGCCATGGGGACGGGCTGCGGCCTGTCGGACGGGGCAGACCGGGGCGGGGAAACACATAGTGGTGGAAAACGTGGATGTGGGGGGAGTGTATGGGGAAACACCGGTGCGGGGCGCGTTTGGCTCTCAGGGAATCCGCGCGATGCCCCTGTGAGGATGAGGCGGGACGTGCAGCATCACGGCACTCTCCTCACCCGCTTTTCAAGCCGGGGGCAGTGAAGAGGTTTCCTTCCTCAGCTTTCCACTCCGGTTTTCGTTATAGATTTCGTGGAGGGTTTGTAAGGCGAGCGGGGCAGCGTGCTGCCTTCATGATGTTGAGACACAGCTTCACAGCATCGTAGAATGATTTGGGTTGGAGGGGACCTTAAGGACCATCCAGTTCCAATCCCCTGCCATGGGCAGATTCACCTTCCACTAGATCAAGCTGCTCAAAGCCCCATCCAGCCTGGCCCTGAACACTTCCAGGGATGGGGCGCCCAAAGATCCACCAGGCAACCTGTGCCAGTGTCTCACCACTTTTACATTGAAGAATTTCTTCCTGAAAGCAATGAAGAGGCAAGTGTTCCTCATACTCGTGGGCTGGGAGAAGGAAGGAGTATTTTTATAGCACTGCCTACTAAATGGGGGTTTTCCTCTCCTCTGATGCCTTATTTAGTTTCCTCAGTGCTTACTATGCGTACTATACTTACACCCATAATATGCAAACTGCTTCTCAAGCAGAGTTGGTATCCAGAGGCAAGTACAATCTAAAAATGGAAAGACTTGAGACATAAGGGGAAAGAATAAAGTGTACCAGTAAAGGTCTGATAATGCTGTGGGTGTTTTCTGTTTCAGAAGGTGATCCAAAACTTGAGGAGAAGCTTTGGGCAGACCTTGGGGGCTGTACACAGTGCTTACACCCCGCTGGCCAGCAGAATTTATTATACCTGTCCGTAAACGCACAGACTTCTTTTTCCACATCTTATTTCTTCTCACCTTTCCTTCTGTAGGCTAAGAAATGCCAGTCTAAACACAGACCTTTCCTACTGTAAATACATGGCAGAATACATACTCTATCTTGAAGACCATCTTGCCTTCTGAAGTTCAGTTTGTGTATAATTGCTTCCAGCATCAAGAAATGTAGTTAACATATATCACTACTTTTCTCATGCTATAAAGCACTAAAATAAAATTTATTTTAGTGATGGCAGTGACAATACACCTATATTGTCAAAACATCATCAAAATCCCTCTGGAATTTTTATATACAGACCTGTCTTCCTATATTTTTCAGACCTACATTACTTCCACAGAGTTAGACTTTCAAGATTGGGGTCTGGAAGAGTATCAGACTGATGAAGATGCATAAAACTGGCTGTAAAAAATGAGGAAGATTCTGACCTGTTTGATGCACTTTAGATTTCAGACTTTTGAAGGTTCAGTTAAAAGTTCTTGACAGAAAAACAATAAAAAATTTGAAATTGCAGTTGCTCAGAAACTAAGGAGAGATTTATGAAATATTTTAAATATTAACTAATAGTTAAATATTAAAAAATAAATATTTACTCACGAGGAGCAATAATGGCAAAAATGTGGGAAAATGTAGGCAATTTTTATAACACTGAATTACAGTTGGCTTTAAATAAATAATTAAAAATTTTTTGGTTTGTTTCTTTTCTGATCACATGCATGCTGGCCATGAGAAGATTTGCCACCACACTAGAAAAAGAAGTCAGACATGAAACTAGCTTTAAAACTGGGCAAGATAAATTAATGAAGGGGTTTATGTGGTACATATCAATAATGTGGGTTGTCATCCATTCTGATTTCCTCAGAAACACAAGGAAAATTCATAGCTAGGCCTTGATTTCAATTACTAGGGAAGTTTTATTTATTTGGCACTTTTCTGGAGTATTCTCCATTGGAAAATGCATTTACTTCTGACTTGTTCTGTGGCTTGGTTCTCTGCTTTTGAACTCTGACAAACCTTTCAGTCACTGCTCTCAGAAGGATCGTATTGAAGAGGCAACCCCAAACTATTATAATAGATGCTTTTTTTCCCCTGAAAATATTTTGTAGAAGTAAACTTGACTTCCACAAAACCAACTTTGACTGCTTCAGCTGTTACAAGAATACATATTAGAATCAGAACTTTTCCTCTGTAACCTTGAGCTATGCCTTGTTCTGTCCATTACTGTGCTGGATATAATGTGACAGCCTGAAGTTCTTTGCATCTAAATGTGCTCTGTCTGATTAAAAGACCAAACCTACTCCTGTCCAGGCATTAGGTTTTCTTTGTCTGATCTGTACAACCTATGGAGGGAATATCTTGTTTCTGAAATAGCAAGAACCAAACAGAGCTACTGAAATGCTTTTTTTCAGTATTACTAAAAATGTGCTTGATATGCTGATGGAGTAGTTTCCTGTGGCCTCAGGTTGCCTGTGGCAAAGGATCCTCTTTCCATACAGTTTAATGTTGCCCTGAAACCTTCTGTCTTAACTGATCAGCGGGTAATTGAATCATGTCGGTTTACACCACTAGAGGGATACGTCCTGTCACTTTAGTGTGTGGATGCAA
The DNA here is from genome assembly GCF_028018845.1 of Melospiza georgiana. Taxonomy (NCBI): domain Eukaryota; kingdom Metazoa; phylum Chordata; class Aves; order Passeriformes; family Passerellidae; genus Melospiza; species Melospiza georgiana. The sequence goes on from NC_080431.1 coordinate 77,876,987, forward strand.
TAGTATTTTGCTTGGCAATGGGAAAGGACTGCTGCTCAAGAATGGCACGTGTTCAGCTCCTTGAGATCAGGTAAATTCAGGGAATGACACCTGAGGAACTCTTTTATCTCTCTCTGCTCTGTGCAAACGCTCTACCATGGCTTGTGCTACTGGTTGTTTTATTTCTGCATAAAATGAGACCTAATAAGCAGATTGTTTAGAACTCATTATGGAGACGTGTTGGGGAAGATTGTACTTATTCCCTCTCATCAGTGTATGTGTGCAAAGGGGAAAATAAAATTGATATAAAATGTTGAAGATGTTTTCACTGCTTGGTTCTCATGATGTTAAAATAAAGATATTAGCCACAAAAATAAAACTGAATTTTGTCCTACATACTGCCTGCTCAAATTTCACAGATCATTATCCCAGAATGGTTTGGGCTGAAAGGGATCTTAAATATCCTCTAGTTCCAATCCCCCACCCCCACCATATGCAGGGACACCTTCTAAAAGACCAAGTTGCTCAAAGCCTCGAACAATTCTAGGGATGGACATCCACAGTTTAATTGGACAACCTGTACCAGTGCCTCACCACCCTCACATAAAAGAATTTCTTCGTAGTATCTAATCTGAGTCTGCCTTCTGTCAGTTCAAAACCATTTCGCTTTGTCCTAAGACTCCATGCCCTTGTCAAATGTGCCTCTCCAGCTCTCTTGGAGCCCCTCTAGGTACTGGAAGGAGCAATAAAGTCTCCCTGGAGCCTTCACCAAGCTGAACAATCCCAACTCTCTCAGCCTGTATCCATAGAAGAGGTGCTCTAGCCCTCTAAGCATCTTATGAACTCGTCCCTCTTCTAAGGCCTTTTTTTTAATTAGGTCATAGCATTTACATCATCTTAGGTGTGGAATCCTGAGTCACGACTCTCAGCTCTAAAGCCTTTTTTTCCATGATAAAGTTGGTTTCTAAATACTGCATTACTGGCAGCTTTCTGAATTGCCTAGTCTATACTGGTTACAGGAAAAGGGCATCAACACCTCTAGATTCTGCAAGCCCAATCCTGTGTAACATGTAATTTATCCCATTGATTTATATGCAAATATCATGAGTAACGTGCTATAAATAGGATTATAAGAGGTTGAATCAGACTCTTCGTAATGTACCCTGAAGTTTGAGGGCTCTTTATGAGCACTGGTGCCTAGATGATGATAATTACACCTGGAGTAATATCATGGTAAGTTACTGGCACCTGAATGAGTGAAAAAGAGAAGTTGTTTCCTGACATGAAGAAGAGTCTGATCCAAGAAACTCTAATGGACTTTAACAGATCTGATTGCCTGCTCATTGCTAGGTAAAGCAGAAATGCCTGTGCTGGAGTTAAATGGAGTCAGGCATTTGTAAATTATCGTCATGGGGACTAATTTCCTAGAGCCATATAAATATTCATAATGTCCCCAGTGTAATAGGGCTGTTCTTAGTCATATTCTCAAGACTATTGTTGCATTTTGGCCACTGATTGCGGTGGTGAATGACAGGATCACAGATTGCATCTCTGTGGATGCTGTGAGCACCCAGCACTGATGGGCTCAGATATTAATACAGCCATCTCAAGAGTGTTATAAAGGATTGATGGAAACAGGGGCTCCTGAGTGCAGATATTAGGGAAGGAGGAGTGACTTGCTAGCGACAGAACAGTCCCTCACACAGAGGATGGTTGAGTCCTAGAACTGATCCTCAAAGCAGATTTTAGGGAGGTATTTTCTCCTCTCCCCCCCTTTTCAGCAAAAGCCTGTCTGCTGAGGTCTATCAAGAGGTATTCCAAACCCAAAGGTAGATGATCCCAACCCAAGGCAGATGATACCATGCACAGCAGACCCTATTTTACCAAAATGAGGATGTTTGCTTTCTTGTAGCAGTGGATTAAGCTGAAGCTTTTCTGCACCTGGTGGTTACTGCTCTGCAAGCACACAGGCTGCGTAGGTGTCTCCAAGCACCTGCAGCTTTCAACCCATTGTACTAGTATGAAGTAAAATTCATGTCACTTTGCACTAATTTTCAGGGTTGAAATTGGTAAGGGAGGAGAGAAACCTGCTATCGATTCCCAAGGGAGAAGCAGTTGACACAGGGAGAATTGTGGAAGGAGAGCTCTTCTCCACTTATCAGAGCTTAATTCACCCTTGTATGTGAATCAGAGCCCTTACCAGCTGTAAAATGTCTATGGTACACTGATTTACACCGAAACATCAAATGAAAATCTGTCAAGGGCACAAATGGCATGTGCCTCAATCTCATTGATTCTCAAAAGAGTCTGGGAATTGGTTTGCCTTTGTGCTTTGGAATTCTTCTAGTGCTTTAAAATAGCAAAAGCAAATGCCATAACAGTTCATTATTTACACTTGTAAACAGCTTTCTCTGTAGGAAAAAGCATAGCAAGCTGCCTTTTTCTGCCTGCTAATTTATATACACAGATCTCAAAATGAAGAGACTCACACAAAGTTTGTAACAATATTTAAGTGTGTTTTTTTTCAGTTTGAATCCTGCTTTACAGGCTCAGCTCACTTTTGTAAATGCTGGCATCTTGTATCATTAGACCTGGGATCACTGGAACTTTTCTACATCCAGTGTCGTATCCTGTATGGTGTTCAGGTGCTTTGTCTCCAAGAGCACTAAATGTCTATGATTTTATGAACTGAACTAAGGTTACACGTCTGGCTTTTTTGGCTGGATGAGGTTAGGTGAGGTAATGAATCTCAGGTCCTTACTCTCTTCTGAAAAAGAACTGCTTTTGTTTGAGATCAATACAGCTCCTGTTAGGTTTTCTGTACTCACAGAATCCATGTAACCTGCATACCTAATTGGCACTTGGATTTGCTTTGACCTCAGCTGGCTGGAACTGAGGCATTTAAGGGAAGCAATCTCACTTAGAATCACGGAATCATGGAATGATCAAGGTTAGAAAAAACTTCTAAGATCGCTGAGTTCAACTGTTAATCTACCACTACCATGCTTACCACTAAGCCATGTCTCCTAGAGCCACATCCACAGGTTTTCTGACCATTTCCAGAGATGGTGATTCCACCACTTCCCTGGACAGCCCATTGCTTCTGTATATTATACCATTCATTGGAGTCAGCTGTCCCTAGAACAAATTAAAAATTCCCTGTTTGAAGTCTGGGAGGAGAGATACCCTGGAGGACAAGAGCCATGAAACATGGGCTCTCTATAGTGCTTGAACAGGCAGCATTGAGTCCGTTTGGGATACAAAATGACAGTAGCCCTTTTTGGATGTTGAGAACAGGAGCAGCACTCCTCTCTTTTATTCTTATCCTAGCTCCCTTGCCATGAATGGAGACAAGAAGGAGTGTGGAGGAGAACACATCACTAGTTCTCTCCTGCAATCAGCTCAGCTCCTTTTGGGGAAGAGAAGGGAGGGCACCAGCAGCTTGCAGTTAAGGTAGGAATCTATACATACTATCATGATATTGCTGTGGCACAGAGGTAAGAGAGTTTTTTTCCAACAAACATGTTTTCAAAATATTTCAAGGAAATATTTTGGAATGTTCATGTTTCATGTGACTTGACGGTGTTCAAAGCCATTGGGTGGATTAAGCAGGAATTTCCTGGTGATAGTGCCTACCTTGTGCAGGCAGGTGGCCATCAGCAACAAGCTTTGGGTTGTCATCCTCAGTTTGCTAACCTGTCCTGCCAAAGCTCTTCAAGCTTTCTTCAAGCCTTCTCCCATCTACTTTCACATTGCTAAAGTTTCTGGCATCACTGATTTCAAGTGTGAACTCCTGGTATGTATCTGTCCTTCCCAGTCAAATTGAGTGTACAATCACAGAATCATAGAATGGTTATGGTTGGAAGGACCTTAAAGTTACCATCTTGTTCCAACATCCCTGCCATGGGAGACAGGGTCACCTTCTACTAGACTAGGTTTCTCAAAGCCTCCTCCACACTGGCTTTGAACACTTCCAGGGATGGGGCATCTACAGCTTCTCTGGGGAACCTGTTTCAGTGCCTTGCCACTGTCACATTAAAGAATTTTTTCTTACTATGCATTTGAGCCTACCCTCTTCCAGTTTGAAACCATCTCCCATTGTCCTATCACCACATGCCTCTGTAAACAGTCCCTGCCCAGCTGTCCTGTGATCAATTGGAGATTGGTCAAGGACAGCTCAGTGACCACCTATTGCAGGAATGGACGTCCCAATGATATAAGGGTTACTTAAGGCAAATTTTGAAGGAAAAATATTGTCAAGAAGCAAGAAACTGGCTGGAAGACAGGCTAATGTGTGAGGGAGAAGGGCTGAAACTTTTTTAATCTGAAAACAGCGTAGGAATGGATTTGGAATAATTAGCTGTTGCCAGTGTTTCCACTTTTCTTATAACTTTCAGTTTAAGGAAGAAAGCACCCATAAACCATTCATCACCTCTATTTTGTATAATGAATTAGTTAGTGCCTGAACATGGAAGGTGATTTATCATACTCTATAGACCCTGTCTACCCAATTGTGTACTGCTTGTCACTTGGTCTCATGGACAGCAAAAGCAATTTCCTTATATTGCTACTCTCAAAAAAAATCCCTAGAACAAAAGGAGAAAACCACTAGGAGCAAACGAAGTCTCAATGGTAAGCAGATGCACATATATTAAAATGTCAGATGTTAAAAAAAAATTAAAAATTTGAATATCTTCATTTGTACTCCACCAGCAGTGGGGAAGACAGCTGCTATTCTTTCCCTTGATCTCTAGGAAAATGACATATTTACCCCAAGCATATGCAAATTTTTCTATTTAGCCTGGAAATGAAGTGCATTCTGCTCATGCAATGTTATATCTCTTTCATTTACTGCAGGAAGGAGGAGGAAAGGAAAGATCAAGTCATTATTTACTTGACAAAGTGCTTTGTTACTTTTCTGGGTATCAGTTAATTACCAGTGAGCTAATCAACTTACACCTCAGCCAAACCAAGTCGTTAATAAAAGTCGTTTCTTTACCAAGTCGTTAATAAAAGAGGCTGCTCCTATGAACTAAAGGAGGATAAAAGGAACACAAAGAAATACAATATTATGTTTGCACTTCCCACTTTCTTCTGGGGTGACTTGTGTCCCTCCTTTTCCACAGTAAATTGTTGATGAGCTGCCTCAGTAGGACAGCTCATTACTAGAAAGGGAAAGAAGGACTTTTTCTGGAGCTTTTCTACCAAGGACTCTACTTTATTGTGGCATCAGCTATCAAGAAGTGAAGCTGATGTCACACAAGTGAATCATACTATTAGAGAATGATTTAGGAAAGAAAAGATACCTGTTAAGATCACCAAGCCCAACCACTAACTCAGTACTTCCAAGCCTACCAATAAACTGTGTCACTAAGTGCCACATCTATATGTCTTTTAAATCCTTCCAGGGATGGTTATTCCATCACTTCCCTGTGATGGAACAGGGTAGTGTGTTCCAAAGCTTGACAATGGTTTTGGTGAAGAAATTTTTTCTGATATCTAATCTAAACTGGGGAAGAAGACAAGCCTGACTGAACAGGAAGCTTTCACTGGAACTCTGGGAAAAAAAAAGAGAGTTTATGACCTTTGGAAGAAGGGGCAGGGTACTTAGGAAGATTACAAGAATGCCATTAGGTCATGTAGAAAGAAAATTAGAAAAGCAAAAGCTCAGCTAGAATTCAATCTGGCCACTGCTGTGAAAGATAATAAAAAGTGTTTTTATAAACACATTCACAACAAAAGGAGGGCCAAGGAAAATGTCCATTCTTTATTAGAGGCAGGGAGGGACATTGTCACCAAGAATGAGGATAAGACTGAGGTCTCACCTCAGTCTTTAACAGTAAGGCAAATTATCTTTAGGACAACAAGCCCCCTGACCTGGTAGATAGGGATGGGGAGCTGAAGAGACCCCCAGTAACTCAGGAGAAAGGGCTGGGGAGAGTCCTGTTTAATACCTTTATTGATGTTCTGGATGAGGGGATCAAGGACGTAATCTTCAGTAAATTCAGAGATGAAACCAACCTGAGTGGGAGTGTTGATATGATGAAAGGCAGGAGGGTTCTGAAGAGGGATCAGGCTGAGTACTGAGTCCTCCCTTGGATCACAACAACCCCCGGCAGGGCTACGGGCTGGGGCTGAGGGGCTGAAAAACTGCCCAGTGAGAAAGGACTTGCAGCTGCTGTTTGACAACCAGCTGGCTTAACATGAGCCAGCATGTGCCTGGGTGGCCAAGAAGACCAGTGGCAGGACGAGTGCAGTGATTGTCCCCATGAATTTGTGTGCACCTCAGATCCTGTGTTCAGTCCTGAAGCCCTCAGGACAAGACACTGAGATGCTGGAATGTGTCCAGGGAAGGGCAACCAACCTTTGGTCTTGAGAGTGAGTCATGTGAGGCGTGGCTAAGGGATCTGGGAGTGTGGAGAACAGGAGGTTCAGGGAAGACCTTATCCTCTCTACAACTGCCTGAAAGAGGTTGTAGCCGGGTGGGGGACAGCCCCTTCTCCCAGGCAACTAGTGACAGGACAAGAGGGCATAGCCTTAAGCTGTGCCAGCGGAGGTTCATTTTGGACATCAGGAAGAATTTCTTCACTGAAAGGGTGGTCAAGCATTGGAATGGGCTGCCCAGGTAATGTGGTTGAGTCACCATCTGTGGAAGTGTTCAAGAAAACACAAGATATGGCACATAGTGCTATGGTTTAGTGGATATGGTGAAGTTTGATCAAAGGTTGGACTCGAGGATCTTGGAAGTCTTTTCCAACCTAAATGATTTTTTGATTCTACGACACAGCGAAATTCATAGGTGTGTCACATCAAAACTTCAGGTGAGCGTGGGTCCATCATGACACACTTTTCTGGAAAGTTTCATCCAGAAGCGTGACATAATTATTTCATTGCGGTATGAATTTATGAATTCCCTGATTATAGTATATGAAATTATATCATGGGCATAAATTCTATACTGAATTCTGCCTATGTTAAAGTATTATGACCACAATGGTAAGTCACTATGTATAATACTGAATTCCTGTCTTGGGCAACTTCTCCTTGCACTGACTGCTGAGCATGGCAGCTGTGGACAGTCTGAATCACTCAGTGGTTAAGTTCAAATGTCACAGTAGGTGTGACCTAAATGTTAGGCAATGCTTATGTATGGTTTAAACTTGACCCAATATGCTTAACACAAACTGTAGGACACCCTGCATAAACACTGTGTGATTTCTGTGATCTATATTAATATAGCTTTGTAGCTTTTTGGTAGAACCTTGAGTGTGACTGTCTCAGAGAAATGGATACAGTGACTTTTTTGCAGGTTTTGAAGTTTTTAGACTTCAAAAGCCAAGTCTGGTTTCATCACCTGTAAAGTAAGAAAAGCACCCACAGAATAAGCCCTGCTCTTTCTAGGACTGGCTTTTCTCTGGGACTGTGGCTGAACAAAGTTGGGGACTGAATTTTTCTGCATCAGTTTTGCTATCCAAACCAGGTGCCCTGCTCACAAAGAGGTGCAACTGTCATAGGTTAGAGTAATGCTGATGCTTGAATGAAAGAGGAATAAAATTAAGTGAGACTCCAGCACAGATTTGCGGTCTCTCATGCCAGTCTTCCCAAAGAAAGCTGCAGGACACTCAGAGGTCACTGCTGTCCATCAGCCCTTTTGGTCAAAGGCTAAGCAGTGCTTCTGGAAGAATTTAATTGGGTTTTTTTTGCTTTTTTTTTTAATGCTGTCAAATCAAAGATGCTCTCAACTATCCAGAGCTCCTTATGTACCAGAGCCAACCAGAAACAGCTGAGCACCTTCCTCCTTGTACTTCTTACTCCTGTACTTAAAAGGAGCATTTCTACCCACTGCTTCCATTGTCAGGGACTGTGCTATTCACATGACCGTCTCCAGTTTTGAAGGCAATGCTCTCTGAAGGTTTTGGAGGCCAGACTGCTAATCCCTTGACAGGCAAGTGTATTTCTTGACAGTGTGATTGGTGTTGGCCCATGGCCCTTAATGGCTTGGCCCTCTGACAGCTGGCAGTGATTTTCTGACGGCTGGAGCCCCATCACATGCCCCCTGACAGCAGCAGAATAATATTGTCATGCCTGCGATAATGGCAAATGTGTTTGGAAAGCTCATGAATAAAATTCCCTTCTCTGTCTCTTTTTATAACTCTGATGTGCTTTTCTCTTGCCCAGTTTCTCCTTGTATTTTTTTTAACCCTCACTCCACACTTATTTCTCCCACTCTATTATTATTCCTCATGTTATTGGAGTGGCCAGGACAGACACTTCTAATTTCTTCACAAGACTCAATGCTCATTCTTTTGGTCATTGAGCAATATTCCCCAGATATTGTTGGCAGGAAGCTGAGTCCTGTGTGAAACTGCCATGCAGAACCCCTCTTAGTTTGCTCCTACCAGCTTCTAACAATGCTGGTTCCGTCTTCCATCACCCTTGCCTGCCAGCTTTGCTATTTATTTTCAAAACATGCCTTTGACTCTGGTGTTTTTTCTCAGGAAAGTTTGGGCTTGGTTCCACAAGCCTGACATACCTTCTGATTTGAAAGTGCAGAGTACTTGCTCCTTGGGTACAGGGAGGCAGTGGAAAGACGAAACTGTGGTGTAAAACCTGGTTTTAATTTTTGCCTCAGCTCATGGTCAGTAGGATTTGCCCTCAACTGAGCAGGTGGAGGTTAAGACTTAGAACTCATCTACCTGACCAAGTAGGACTCAAGGAAGCAGAGTCTGGGGATTTTCTTAGTGGGACTGACTTATTATCCCAGACAGACTGGTCATGAGAGGGGGGGGGAGGAAGGACATAGCTGCCAGAAGGCAGGAAACCTCCTGTTTCAGCAATCTGGGATGCAAGATTTATTCTCTAGGAGTTCTGGGAACATAAGAAAATAGATTATCTTGCAGTTTGCAATGGCCCCTTCAAAAAGATAATGTGCTCCTTAATCATAGACTGGCAGAATGGATTGAATTGGAATTGACCTTAAAGATCATATTCCAATCCTATAGCCATGGACAGGAGCACCTTCCATTAGACCAGGTTGCTCATAGCCCCAAATGAAGAGACCTACTTCTTTTTCAAAGGTGAGGCAGCGCTGCACAAACCAAAGTGGTACCATTGTTCATCACACCCCAACCTGACCCTCTCCTATTTCATACCTGTCTTATGATTGCAGTCATTTTAGCAGCACTGAGTGGTGCTCAACATGTCTGGCTCCAAGGCTGAAGCAGTTTCTAGGCTGTGCTTGCTGTCTGAAAAGAGGTCTCAAATCATAGAATCATAGAAACATTTAGGTTGTGAAAGACCTTTAAGGTCATCAACTCCAGCTGCTAATCCAGCACTGCCAGTTCCATCTGCTCATCCGTGTCTTTGTGCTTCTTTGCAGGGGCGCTAGCTCCTACATAAAGTTCTTGAAAATGTAGTTTGGACAAGCTTCTGTTCTGTGCCACATGGATGTCTAAAACTAAGAACAATGCCCTGCAATTTCCTCCTTTTGCTGCACATGCTGTTGCTAACAAGGAGCTGCCACAGAGAATCCTTATTTGCATAGAATCATTAAGGTTGGCAAATACCTCTAAGATCATTGAGTCCAACTGTTAAGCCAGCACTAAACAATGTGTCCAAGTGCCACATCCACACATCTTTTAAACCCCTCCAGGGATGCTAACTCCACCACATCCCAGGGCAGCCTGTTCTAATGCTTGACAATCCTTTCACTGAAGAAATTTTTCCTGATATCAAATCTAAACCTCTGCTGGCACAAATTGAGACCATTTACTCATTCTATTGCTTGGTACCTGGGACAATTGGTTCCTATTGTATGGGGGTTTTGTTTCATTGGAACTCCTAGTGTCTCATCCATATTGCAGGAGTATCCTGTAGCATGTATATGTTAGAGTAGGGCTGGTTCGTCTCAGATATCAGGTTTTGAATCCTGGCATCTTCTGCATCTCAGGGCATCTTCGACATCCTGAGATGTCTTCTGCATCTCTAGAGCTTTCTTTTCTTGGGTGCTTCAGCAGCAAGGCTGGACTCCAAACATCCCTTCCAACCTCAGCCACTTTGGTGATTTTGTGATTCTCTGATTAGGCTGTGGTTTCCACCCTGCATTTCTTCTACTGTTCATTATCCCTTTCTGGTTTAGGGCCAATAAAGTATTTGAGACTTTTCCTCCTTTTTCTTTTCCCTGAAAGAGATATTTCAGGTTCTTGAATTTCTTAATTCTTTTTCCAAGCTAAGACAGTTAGCATTGTGCTTAAAACTTTAGACTAAGAATCCCCTGTATTGAACAATCCCAAGAGCTGGGACTAGCCCAGTTCCAGCACCACTTCCTAACCTTGACACAGTGTTAGATTCATGGTAGCACAGAGATTACTGAAAACAGTGAAAGGCTCAATAGAGGATGATTTGGTGACTCTCATTTGAGGAATGCCTCACAGCCAGCTTTGCATGGGATTGCAGGCATTTAACTCCTTCAGCCTTCTTTGTGTCTTAGTCTGAGAGACTATGGTCCCATCCTCTGCTTTGTGGCAGCAACACTTCCAGTGCCAAATGCTGCACTTTGACAATCCAAGCATATCCAGAGACAACTGCCTTTTGCTATTTGCAGTACATAAAAATCAATATGCCACTTACATATCTCTGACTGTCATCTCAGTCACTTCTGCTCTGCTATTATATGCAGATAGTTTACCTCCTTCCAGCAAAACACTTATTTTCTGCATGAATATGAGAAATGCTCCAAGATTGTGTACACCTTTTAAATTATAGGTGCAAGGAAAGGATTTATGAAAGAAAAGATAGTACTGGTCCCTGTGGACAAAGATATCCTTTCTGGTTCCACAGACCTCTTCTCTCTGGTGACCAATGATGGGACCAGAAGGAATGGCATCAAGCTGTGTCAGGGGAAGCTTAGGTTGGATATTAGGAAAAGGTTCTTCATCCAGAGGGTGTTTGGGCACTGGAACAGCTCCCCAGGGAAGTGGTCACTGCACCAAGCCTGACAGAGTTTGAGAAACACTTGGTTAATGCCCTCAGGCATGTGCGGTGATCTTGGGGTTGTCCTGTATAGGGCCAAGAGCTGGATTTGATGATTCCTGTGGTTTCCTTTCAACTCAGGATATTCCATGGGTCTATGATTCTGTGATTTTATAGAGAACCAAATTTTGATTTTACAGCTCAGCTGTAAGGTGTTGCTGGATCTCTGTCCTGGAGGTGTGGTAGAGCAGGTGAGATCCACAACTGGGGACAAGATGGGATCCAGCAGCCAAGAATCCCCTATAAAATTCTCTCCTATCTGATTTGCCCCAAAGGAGACTATTTCAGGACTTAAGAGCCAAGCTGCTCTTCAAGGCCACTATGGCCTGTGGGGTTGTGATTTTAAAAATAGGATACAGGTGAAAGATGCATGGAAAGGCAACAAAGGAGCAAAATGATTGTTGAGGTAATGACTGAGAATGCCCTATGGAGAATGAGATGCTATGAAGCACCTAAAGGCAAACGCAGCACATAAAGACACCTAATTTAGATATCTAAATCTTGGAATCCCTTGTTCCATTCCCCCATGGAGGCCCAAAGGAGACGTTGGGGTTCCTTCAGCAGTCTTTTTCTGCTCGCAGACCTGGCCACGGTTAATCTCCGATCCTGCCCCAGCTCTTCTTGGGGCATGTGCCAGCAGATGGTGCTCAAAGACCCTAAATTTAGCTTTTCCGCCCTATATCCCAGGGCAGGGGCACCTTGGCACAAGCACCTAGTTAGTCAGGGATTTCCCACTCTAGGCACTGCACCTTGAACCTTCTGTAGAGCCAAATGCCAAGACAAAGTTTCAAAGTTCACTTTGACATCTTTCAGCTCAATCTGCCCATCCCTCCGTCCTCCAGGGCCTTTTGTATGAGGAGAATTTTTCCTTGGCAGGGAGGATATCCAAACTGAGACAAACATATTAACTTCTTTCATCAGAGCTGATCTGTTCTGGGGAAGGTCAATTAGTTCATTCCTTTAACTTACTCATAAAAAACTGTGGCTCACATCATATTGGAATAAAAATTCTTGTACTGCCTTGACCTGAGCACAGTGCTTTGATGAGACTCTGTACCAGTTCAGAGATGTACCCAGAAATCCTGAGGATGGGCAAAGCCACTTTCTTTGACTCAAAAAGATTAATTTCAAGGCAAAAACATGGAAGCATTTCAGCTGATTACAATATACCCTGGACTCAGGCAAAAACCAGCAGTCCTGGGGAGAGTGAGTTATAGCTGTGCTCTGTAGTTTATGTGAGAAGTAAGGTCTGTGTTTACAAAGCAAGGAAAAGTGTAAGATGGTGCTTTTAAGCTGTCAGCTATTTATGTCCCTTGCTTGTTTAATTATGGACTAAATATAAAGGTGGTAGAAACCAGAGCACGCAAGTACTTGATAACTTGGCACAAAAGCAGTGTAGAACCTTTAAATCTGTGCTGCACTACTATTTGCTTCATGGTGATGGCTTGTGAGGAAGTGACAGCAAGAGGTGAAGGTTTGCCTGCAGTGCCAGGGGCATACTGCTTCAGTTGGACAGTAATAATTGTGACCTTGAAGCTTAGAATCATAGATTCATCGAGTGGTTTGTTCTGGAAGGGACCTTAAATATTGTCTATTTTCAAACCCCTGCCATGGGCAGGGACACCATCCTGCCAACTAGACCTCAGGGTCCCATCCAACCTGACCTTGAGCACTCCCAGGGACGGAGCATCCACAAATTTCTCTGGACAACCTGTGCCAGTGCCTCACTACCCTCACAGTAAAGAATTTCTTCCCAATATCCAATCCAAATCTACCCACTTTCAGCTTCTCTTCAGTAGTTACCTGAATTATTTGTTGCTCCAACTCTTCCTTGCTGGAAACCTCAGATGATGCTCACCTGAGAAAAACAGGCATTATGGTGTTTGCTCCAAAACTCACAACTGGTTTTGATGGCCAGATCTACAGAAATCACCTTCCCTACCAATGCATCTGTCTCTGAGATAAACCACAGCAGAGTATTAGCAAGGAGACTCATGTCCTGCTGAAACTGTAAGAGGGACTTTGGGTTAGCAGGATATAATTACCCAAGCTGGAGTTTGGCTTTGTGACTAGACCTAAACCTGATATCCTTTCACTTCAGAAAACTGCAGTGAAAGATTTCAGGTTAATATCAGTCTCATTCCTGACTCCCATCCTGGAGATGATAGCTCCTGAGACAGCTGTGGTGTCCATTGTGGGAGGAAAGAGACGCTGAAAATGGTGTTTAGGAAGCCCTGCAATCCTGCACCTTTGCTTTTGGGAAGAGCCTGGGGGAAGAAACAAGCAATTTGATTGAAAAGGGAGAAATAGGCTAGTAATGAGATAGTTGTCAACACTCCCCGTGGATAACCTCACAGCAGCAGAATTATTTATAGACAGAAGTGTCTGAGAACTTATTTTCTCTGACACTGTGGTCATGGCAGAGAATTATAGCTCTACAGGGTGGGTTTTCAAAACCACTCAATTAGGAGCAATGAGGTGCAAAATTACATGTGCAAAGAGATGGAAATGTGGATGTTTGAGATGAAAAGGGCCTTGCTGGCCTGCCAGCACCACGTGACTCCTAACAGGTCAGAAAGAGAGCTCTTTTCTGAGATGGAAAATTGTTCTTTTTTATGGATATCTTTGAACACACGACTGTGATGTGTGGAGCCTGAAAACTAGAGATGCTCAGGTTATTGTTTGTTGCTTTGGATGTCTCTGTGTGTATAAATCACTGCCTACACAAAGAATTTGGTTTCCTTCTCTCCAGAGTAAGGAACTTAGAAAGAACTTGATTTAAACTGGAGTTTCTGTTCTGATTCATTCCTTGGAGTAAGTGAAAAAGTATTTTTTTCCAAAAGGGCATATCCATCTGAAGAGGTCATCAGACAGAGAGCTGATCAGAAACTTCTCACTATAAGTGCAGTCACCAAACTCTTCCTATTTTTACTCTTCTTTGCCATTACATATAACCAAAAAACTAAAAAAAAAAAAAAAAAATGCTCCCACCCCGCCCCCCCCCCCCCCCCCAAATTAAAAAGCCCGACCCATAGCACTAGACTGAAAATGAGTGGTTCTTTCCTTGGATATGAAACATTTTCTCAGGGAAGATTTATTTTACTACTAATATTTCTTTGTTAGAGTGGACTGGCATTTACTGACCCTTGGGTTTGCGAAGGATCCAGTCTTTCAGATCACACTCAGTCCCTGGTTAAAAATGACCCTCCAGTTTTGCTTTTTCTGAGTATTCTGAACTTTGGAATTGAGAGGAGAATACAGTTCACTGTTAATTTCAGTTGTCCTCAAGGCTTGTCCAGGTCTTTATTCAGGATGTATCTTCTGAATGAAATTCAGGAGAAAGAAGGGAGGAAAATGGTACCCAGTAAAACAGTTTGCAATTGAAACGTTTCCTTCTGTGTTGCAGCAGAAGGTGACACTATTTCATAGAATAAAGGAGCAACCACTGATTAAGGGTCATAAAGGTGCCTTGGTTGTTATTAAGACTGAATTTCAGATGCAATGATTTGAATGGCAAAGGGCTCCAAAAATGATCCATTGGCTCATTGGGTCACCTAGGGCATGGGCTTTGCTCCTTTTTTCTTTCCTGCTTCTTCCTCTGCTTTCTTGACACAATCTCCATAATTTTCTGTGATGTATACATACAATACAAGAGTCTCCTTTCCCTGCATCCTTGTGCAACTATATGCAAGCCACATCCATCACTAGGTGGGACTAACTTCATTTTCCTTCACACATCTAAATGCAAACATTCCCCCTACATTTGATTGACCCATCCTCAGATCCCATTTTTAGTCACAGAAAAGAAATGGCCACTGCTTGGCACCCATTTTAGATGCCTGCCTTAGGATAAGTCAGATGATGTATCATGGCTCTAATTGAAATGAGTCAACCCCTCACTGACTTGGATTGCCTATGCCAGTTATAAAGGATTGAGATACAGCCCCTCTAAAACTTGACCAAGCCTCATGTGCCAAAGCAGCAAGAGGACTTTCTCCCAAGTATTTAAGAATGTAGAAAAAAAATCAGTTTGGCACAACAATGAATCCTAGAGGTGTTGGGCGGTGTTTTGGTTCCCTCTGCGTGTCACACCCCTGTGTGGTATACAAGGACAATAATTTACTCAGCTGGTCCACTGATGTTTGTGAGTCCATGGGACCTGGTGGAGAGCAGAAACAACAGGCTTAGCCGTCTCAGCTGTTGTACACGAGTCAGTAGCTCCATGAAGGAATTTGTCCAGCACAAGTTTAATACCTCTGTCAGAGGTGTCCCATTCTGGGCTGTCCTGACATATGCATCTAAGTCAGTTGATGAGAGCAAACCCTATCCTCCTCAGGATTCAGATTCCATGATGTTGGTTCTCCCTGTCATTGCAGGTGTGTACCCAGGACACGCTGATTTGTCCATTTGGGAGAAGCATGTGTGGGGTGGGGTTGTGTCCTCCCCTGTGTGCCCTGTGTCTGCTGCTGAAAGGTGCTGTGGATCATGTGCCATCCCTGAAACAGAGGCCAGACTCACAGTGTGATGGGAGACACCTGATCTAGGGAAAAGCTCTATCTGAGACCAGTGGCAATAAAAGGGCAGCCAAGACCTCACTGAAGACAATTCCCAGTTTTAATCCCAAGTTTTCCCCTTCCCTTAGTTTGCCATTATTGTCTGATTCCCATAGCAAATTCCAGGAAGGGCTTAGGGGCAGTGAGTAGGAAGTGCCATTCCCTCAGGGATGCCCCAAGCTCCAGCCTCTGGGGTTGCACAGCTGTTGGTTCATGTACAGGTTGTGTGCCCGTGGTCCTGCCTCCTCTCCACACCACTGCTCCCATAAAATAAGCCTTGTTCAGCCATTATGGATGCAGACTATGTTGGCATGAAGGGAGTGCCATTTATCAGGGGGTTCCAGTCTCTACTCACTGTGTGCTGGCTACAGTGAATCAACATTAATGAGGCAAGTTTTGGTCATTTCTACTTTGTATGCAGAATAATTATTTTCCAACCTCCAACCTTGCAAAATATTACCTAATTAAACAGATGTATTTCAGCAAAGTCTTGCAAGACCAAATCCTGTTCCTCTTTAATAGGGACAGCGTGGTCTGTGAAATCCATTGCAACTGAGATCTGCAAGGCACAACAGCACTTTCAAATGTCTCCCTTTGGTGGATTTAATAGGCTGAACAAATGGAGACCTGTGGTGAAATCTAAGATAAAGAAATATAAAGAAAATATTGTGGATTACACAAAACCAAGCACCCAAGCTAGTTCCTTTAAATGCCCTAGGACACTGGAATATCAAGTATGCGGGAGAACTATATGAAACTCATTAATTCACCTCAGTCAGGAATGCCTGCTCAGGAAAATGCAAGCAGGAATCTGCTGGTTTTATGGTCTGAATTAAACTAGAGGTGACATTTCCACGTGTTACCCCCTGCTTTGTAAACATCCCTGCTACAGAGTCCTATTTCTTTTCAGGGATAGCTGTTGAACCAAATGGAGGTCAAGAGCCTATTGCTTCCAGCCTTAGAGGCAGTGGTGCTCTTCAAGGAGCCTTTGCTTTAGAGCTAAATGGTCTCACTGCCAGGCTGTAACTGCTGTCCTTGGAGCAAGCTGTTACACAGCCTCAGAAATGGTTGGTGCTTGTTGCGTGAGCAGATTACAGCAAACGAGCTGAGCCACAGCAATTTCTTGGATGTAATCTCATCGCCAGGCAAAAGCACTATTACTGGTCTCAGTTTAGCTCACGAGTGGAGAGGATGAGCCTAAACTAGATTACCTCTCATTATCTGCAGGCTGCTGATGAGCAGTATCTCAAGACAGTGTAATGTGACCTTGTGCTTGTGTCTTCAGGCATTAGGAACATGGCATCTGTGCTGCTTGTTTATTTGGGTGTTGAAAGGTGTAGCAAAGAAGGAGTCCAAGTCTTCATGTAGAGGGTCCTAGCTCGTGTGCTCTGTGACCAATAACTGCTTTGTGGGAACCTTCATGGTAGACAGATACAGCAGCAAATTGGGGTGATCCCCTCACGCCATGTAGGAGCTCATCCCTTTATGCCGGACATTTTCTCTGCTCCTAGGGGAAATGTTATTCATGCAAGCACTGATAAGACAGAGGAACTCAAAGCTGATATATGCAGGGCTCAATCAATAGCATCAATAATTATATAAAACACCTCTTCACCCCAAAGGCAGAGTCATGGCAGGTTGAGACCTTAAAACTGGGAAAGGATGGGATAGGAAGTAAATGCTGTGTCTGTGAAATTATTACACAGTCTAACCAATGCCAATTGCAGACCACTGCTGCCTCTCCCTCAGCCTGTCTACAGGGACCATACCATGTACCTTTCCTTCTCTACATCTTCACATCTGACATCCCACCTTTTAGCCTGATTTTCTTTTTTATCCTTTTTATTTGATGTGCAACCACCAAAGGAGTAAAAAACAGAGAAAGAACTTGAGTAAGGCCTTTAAGAGATATGCTAGCAAAATTGTGCTAACAGCAGAAATACATCAGCTTGGATATGGAGCATTGCTTTCTTTTTATCACTCTGCTTATGAACTATACAGAATTTGATCTTAAGAGGAAAAATAAATCAAAACAAGCCTAAAGGAACTCTGAGAGATAGGGGAAGGATGTTTGCTTAAGTTATTTCTCATCATGAAATGCTTTTAGCTCCAGTTCTTAGGTAGGGAGCCAGCTCCTCATCTTACTTTCTGGTAATTAAAAGGGAAAAAAAAAGCCAACCCAAAAAATCCCTGGCAGTTTTCCAGACATTCTTTACACATAGAATTATTATCCATCTTCCAGAGATAATACATTGAGCCGGAGGAGTCAGATCAGAACATGAATATCTTTCTTGTAATTACAGCTCAAAGGAACATTTTTTTTTCTGTAATAAAACCTGACAGTATTAAATGGCCTTGATTTTCCATTGCTGTATTGTGGCTTGCTGCCTCATGTAGCATCATATGGCTGGATCTGCACATGAGGTAAGTTGGTTGATTTACCACTAAGGTAAAGCTACATATATTGGTTTAACTGGGACTCTTGCTCTCATTAAACACAGAATCTAGCCAATTGTTTTCCGTAAAGTTATCTTGAGGTGATGCATCACATCATCAGTGTTAGAATCAAATTGCCTGACACAGGAGACAATTAGTGCAATAAACAATGCAGAGGTGCTGGGAAAAAATAGCCCAAGGAAAAGCAAGCAGATTCCTCAGATTCAGGGAGGCAAACAGAAATTCAGTGGTGCTACTAGAAAAGGTGGTGTTGAACAGAGTCAGTCTTTACACTAAAAATGTGGCAACCCTGAATCTCCTGCTTGAGACCAACTCCTAGTCAGCAGCCTGAAAGAGACAATACAACCCTCTGCCTCCCTCACAAATTCTTTCCTTTGATTATTGTTTACTTGTTTTCATATCAAACACTCTACTTGGGTGTCTTCTGTCTTGGTTATCACCATTCCCAAGGAATGAACTTCAACTACCTTCTTGGAAGCTGGCTTCTCATGAAACGTTCTTCAATAACAGGTTTTTCATGTCTTCTTAAAACACTTTTCAGAAGCATCAAAGCACCCACTAATCATGTTCTCTGCCTCACAAATACCTGGATTTGTATGGCGGCATATGGATCATCTCACATTTGTTGGCTCTAAAATATTTCATTATTTCACTCTCAGATAGACCACCAGGAGTCAGAAAACTCTTGCTATAGTCAAGTGCTTTTGAATTGAATGACTGAACATTGTCTCCCACCTTGTGGTTTTTGTGTTTTTCCAAGGTCTCATTAAAGTAATTCCGGTCCTCAGGTAATTCCTGAGAGATTCCCACTGCTCTCATCTCCCTGTACCATCTTAGATGAGCTCAAGGAATCACCCACTCACATCCTAGAGGGATGGGACCCCACAGTTTAATGCCTATTTCTTTATGAGATCGGTTGCTGTTTTACCAGATGAATCCTGGATTATAATACCAAATTGCTCTGAGTGTTTGCTGAAAAGGAAAGGAAAAGCCCCCACAGTTTCTCCACGGATTCTGGAAACTAGAATCTGTAATGATTCTAGATATCTGTAATGACCCTGTAGCATCAAACTGTTTCCCTCAGCCATGAGAGCAGAGATGGACACAGAGAAGAAACAAGCAAATTTAATCAAGCTTGAGCTCATACTTCAAGCTGTGCTGTAAATCCCCAGGCCAAGGATGTCACACAAATCATCTGAGTTCCCACCTGGCAGGATGGCTTGGAGATGAAGCCTGTGAGCCAGGAGAGCAGCTCATGGCCCTTGGGCCCAGCCCCTCCACAAACAGGACCTTGCAAGCAGAGAGGAATCAGAGCAGGTGGAATGTTTGCTGTACAACAGACACTTGTTAAATTAATCACAGAGACACAAGTGCTGATTAACTGCTCATACTAATGAGAATGTTGGGTTTTGGCAATGATGCTCTTTTTTTGATCAGAGAGAGTTGTGGATTCTGATGTGGAGGATGTTCCTGAGAGAGTTACAGGGGCTTCACATTGTGACTACAAAAAATTATTTTAAAAGCTTTTATATTAAAAAGGGAATTAGATTCTAACAAGAGAATAACAAGCTGAGATCTCAGGTGTCTTGCTGCCACATAGAGCAATGTGTATGTTTGTGTGCGTGTGTGTTCCTGGTTATTTACCTGTGAATTTACAGCAGTTTTAAGTCAATCACACTGATTCAACCTTAGATGCACTGTGGAACTATCAAATTCCCAGTGGTCACCCAGGCCCATGTTTGCCACCTGAAGATGCACAGCAGTTTCGCAGTTCTTTGATTTTCCTTAGAGGTGTGTGTGTCTTCAGAGGGATAATTTAAATGCTACTAATAAACAACATTGGTTAATGAGATTCCTCTCTCATTCTCACAAGCCTCATTCTTTCAGAGATCTTCTGAAGGACAAGTAATCAAAAATCTGCTCCCATTTTTCCATGTTAATCAATTAACTAGTGCTAGAGCTTTCTCTGGGGCCTGGGCCACCATTAAATTACCTGTTGCTGTGTGGACTGTGGCTTGGCTCACATCTCTACTTGGTTTCAACCTGAGTAGATTTCAACATGGGGCAGGAACCATCCCCAATAGGCAGATGAGGGCAATGATGTTCAACCTTCCCTGTGCTGACCATCAGGGAGCACCAGCAGACATACGGGGGCTGTAGCACAGTGTCTCTTTATCTGTCTGTCATGCTGGACAGCTCTTCCTAGGCCAGCCTTTTCCTATTTTCCTGGTGCTCCAAGCTGTCACCAGGACATGGTTAGCACAGCACTGGGCCCTGACACAACTCTGTGCAGGGGATAGGTACAGGAACACAGCTGCGCTCCTTGAGGCCCTGGAGCATGGATGGAGAAGATCTTCCTCAAAATCCTTTCCCAAAGCTGGTAGGGAGATAGAAACATCTGCCCAGTGACTATTAACAAAGTGTAGGTAAGACCTTTAGATTTTTGTTCCACATCTAAGTAGATTTATCATTTAATAATAACCTACTCTCTGAAAGACTGCTCTGATGGAGGTGAATGACTCTGTGAGCTGGTCTCGTTCCTAGAAGAGGGTTGATGATGCTTTTTTGTAGGGGAGACCCAGTTTTCCATACATTTCTGCCTGCTCTGCTCTGCTCTGCTCTGGCAGCCTGCTGTCTCACCAGTGTGACATCAGGGAGTGCTCAGACCATTGGGACAGGAGACAGCCAGACCCAACCAGTGCATAACTGGGGTTTCCATGTCCCTATTCCCTCCTGCACCTCCAGAGCTCTGGCTGTTTTGTCCATCTCCTGGCGGGTGTCAAGTCCCATGCAGCGATTTGGCCCTGATGCAGTGATCGTTGTCAGATAAAATTAATGGAGGTCATCTCATTCACACAGAGGCTGGTCAGCAGAGCAGAGCAGCATGACAAGCTTTAATTAGATCCGCAATGATTGTCCTCCCTGCGGGAGTTGTTTGGTGGCTTGCTGAACAAATTCAGTTGTGGCTGGTTGCTGCCACATCCTGGAGGGCAGCTCCCTTCTAACAAGCGTGGGGAGAAATTTGTGTGAAACAAATTGTGGTGGGGTTTGGGGATTGCTTTCCTTCAAACACGTGCTTCTATGTTGTTCCTTCCCACAGCCATGTGTTTGCTCTTAATCTTCTTTTCCACATACACCTTTCCCACCTACCATGCACAAATTGCACACCTATTTCTGCTTTGCACACCCATTTCTGCTCCGCACACCTATATCTGCTCCTCTCTTACAACCCTTGAGCCTTGCTCTGTTCTCTTGCTCACAGCCTGCCCTCCCCCACTGTTTGACTCCATCACATATTTGGGCTATTTTCCTGTTAGGACAAAGTCTGATCATTTAAACACTTGCAAACAAAGAAGTTTATGGGAAAATTTCCCTTGTTGCAATCTCCGCTGCAAGAGACCTCTGGAGGGGGGTGCAGGCTGGTGTGACCACCCAGATGCAGCAGTAGGTAAGTGAAGATGGGTGAGAGCCAGAGGACCTTGAGGGGAGACCAAAAAATGCCTTCTGCTATCTGTTGCAATTGTGTTAACAGTCAATTAAGTTACCTTGGACTATGGCCAGGCTCAGCAAAGGCATTCTTTAGAGTATGTCCAACCCAGAAGGAAGGAAGCTGTACAGTATGAATGAGCTGATTGTGTGCTTACAGTTCTCTCTGCTTCAGGCTCCTACGCTTTAGCTAATCACAGTTTTTCTGCCCCCTCTTTCTTCTGTAGACCTCTCAGAGATCATACTTTGGACAAAGACCTGAGCACAGCCTTACTGGGTCTTCAGTGTTCAATATTTTGACAGCTGGCAGCGGGGATCTTCCCACAGCAAGATCTCTGAGCTTTAGTTGGTGTGAATGAAAAACAGAAAAGTGGCAAGCTCACATTCCCACAGATCCAAGTCTTCTCTTCCACCTACACTGCAGAACAGCAGCTCCTTATCCCATTAAACCCACAATCTCCTTCACAAGCTTTAAATGGCATAGTTTTGTCTAACCTTCCCTTTCCAGTTCTTAAACAACTTCCTTTGGGATTTATTTGTACCAAGCAGTGATTCCTACTAGGATGTTGCCAAACAAGGAATTAATTTGTTTGGATGGAGCTATGAGGGGTCAGCAGGCAAATTTAGAAAAAGCTCAAATGTTGGGTGAACCATCATAGCATCTGTCTGTATGAGATCAAACTGGATTTTTCTCTAGGAAGTTTCCGGCATAAATGGGGCAACCTGAGAGAAAATAAATGGCAGAAGAAGAAGGATCTACTTCTTCTCACATACCTTTAACAGCAGACTTTCTTACAGCTGAAGTGTACCTGTCATTCAAGCTTGTGTGTGACCCTGCTCTACTGTGTTGTACCAGATTTGATGTTTGACAGATACTGTTTCCATCAGAGCCTCAGCCTTTTACCAAGTGGCCTTACTGCTGCCCAACTATTCCAACTCATTTGGATGCTATTTTAATGAGCAGAGGTGACAGATGATGCTGAGGTGTGTCTCCTTTTCCAGGTGATAGGGGAAAGAGCAGAACTCAGTGTGACAAGTTGCAAATCAGCTCTTCTGGAGGAGAATTTCAGTCCTAACCTTTAAGACACATCTGACAGCACCTGCCCAGAGCATCCATCTCCAAAACAGTCATTCACAGAGTGAGATTCTGAACAGTTTCCCTTCAATTCTTAAATTGTTCTTTCTGCAGTCTGCCACCTTTAGCAGCTGTTGGCAAAGAGACCAATTAGGGATAGAACAGATTGGATTTGTTCATAGCTTTATTCCCATTACCATCAGTTCCTGTGCCTTTTCTGGACAGGGAAAACCAGGTAGAAGAGTGAAAAGTCTGGAAACTAGCTGGAATCAGAAGGACAATGGGAGTAATTTCTTGTTGCACTTGCTCTGAAAGAAATTGTTTCTCTGAACAGCTCCAGGGGTGGGGACTTGATTAATCTCTCTGGATCATCATGCAGCTCATCACCATGACTTTCCTTAATAGTCAGTGGAGGGAAAAAAAAATACTTCTCTGGTATGATCCTCTCTCTTCAGATCTTCAACCCTGGATGAACTAATTCACACACAGCAGTCCCCTCCTTTGAGTCTGGGCTGCCAGTTTGAATGGGGATAAAACCTACATAGGATAAAACAAATCCCCACCTTATGCCATTGCTTCTTGTCCCAGCTCCTGAGCTGTCTCTGGTTTTGGTCCAACATGCTCAGCTCTCTCATGATACAGAGACCCTCAACAGTTATAGCAGGATGTCTTCTCAAATAACTCGGAATGGCTTTAAATCAGAAACATTTCTGCTCAGTGTAACTCAGCTTTGGGATTACGTGAGGCATGGGATCAGGCTCAGAGGTGAACCTTGGAGGACCTCTCTACTTTGCTCCATTGGGAAAATACAGAAGGCTGCTTTCTAGGACCATCTTGGTTGGAGGGCATAACTCCTGTGGCTCTGCATTGTGCAGTTCTCACCAAGGCCCACTGGCTTCTGGATAAAATTTTGGGTGCAAAGACAGCTCAGATCCCTACCTCCAATCCAATGCATTTGCCTTCACAAGAAGGAATGGTAATCAAACCCAAGGGCCCTAACCTATCTGTAAAATAAAAGACAAGGAAAACCAGGCACAAGAATAAACACTTTCCTACCAAAGTTCAGGAAAGGTTTGGACAATGCTCTCAGGCCCATGGTGTGATTCTTGGGGTGTCCTGTGCAGGGCCAGGAGTTGGACTTGATTATCCTTGTGGGTGCCTTTCTACCCAGCATATTCTATGACTCTGTTTCACTTAGGTGGTAGCAAATGAGTCAGCACAGCAAATGCCTCATTTAGATATTACCTATTATTTTAAATACCTATTTAGCTACTGACTGTGTCAGTCTTCAGTAACTTCATCCCTTGCTTAGCAAGAACTGAGACAATCCTTCATATCTTCTTTCCCCTGGCTCAAAGAGAAAAATGTGATCTTCACGGTCAATGTAATTACCTCCTCATTCCCATTATAGGAATTGACAAAGTATCCATTTAAAATTGTTAGCCTCCCCACCCCTTTCATTGCAAATGATTTATGAGGATGTTAATGCCTTCTCTTTTCTCTTGAACTCATTTCTGATTAGGAGTGGCATATTGAGATCCATCCTGGATAAGGGATGGATTCCTGTATATTCTAAAAGGGGGAGTATGGCAAGCTGGAAAATAAGGCAGACTGCTGTTTGTTTGAAAGGAATAAAATCCTTCTTTTGGCTGAAAGAGGAGAAACAGCTCCAGCTCCAAGTCCTTTGCTTACAAACCTTAGGACAGAGCAAAAATAATCTGTATATAGAAAAGTTTAATAGAGACTGGCTTATCTCTTGGACATGCAGGTGAGAGGACAATGGAGTGATTTCCTTAATCTGTTAGTTCCCCACCCAGAAAAAAGTCAGTAATTTTGGCTCATTTAATCTGAGTGTGGCTGTCTTCCCTCTAGTAAGGCTGCATATCTTCCCTAGCAACAAAACCCAACAAATCACACTTGGCCCCTGGCTATTTCAAGCCAGCAGAAGAGTCATGCTTGGCCAGGCTATGAAAAAGCACTCCATAGAGCCCCATTAAATGGGAAAATTTGGAAATTTCAGCCCTGTCTGATGATGCTGGATGCTGCCAGAACTGACAATAGCCTTCAGTTTCACGTGTTTGGAAACTACAGCGCTGATGTTGTCACAATGCAATTAGCTGTAAGTTTTTTACACTTTTTTAATGGTGTTTCCTAAGACCACAGCTACACACCATCTGAAATCAGCTGCCAGTACTAACCAGACCCCTTAGTCAGCAAAGTCATTAATTTAGACCTAATAGTGTGTATCTTGTTGCTATAAGTCCCCTGGGAACCAGCTGTGGGAACAACCTAATTCCTTTTCTGCCTATCCTAGGAAGATCCTTGTGGTAAGAGGGATGAAGAAGTAGCTTCAGGGTCCTATAGATTTTGTCTGGTGTGGTGATCATGATGTGAGGATCTCAGGGACTGCACATACAGCTAAGCAGCATAATTTATACTGTAATGACCTTGCCAAGATATTAGGAAATATGTCCAGGTGATGGAAGGATGAGTAGGGAAGTTTTGGATTTAGGGGATGGTGCTTGCACACTGCTGCCCAAATCATCACAAATACCTGCAGGATTAAAGTGAAACACATGCAGGGTAAATGTAGGTGCAATAAAAAGGAAGAGGAAGGTGCCCAGAGAAGCTGTGGAAGCCCCATCCCTGGAAGTGTTCAAGGCCAGGCTGAACGAGGCCCTGAGTGACCTGGTCTAGTGGAAGGTGTCCCTGCACAAGGCAGAGGTGTTGGCACAAGATGGTCTTTAAGGTCTCTTCCAACCCAAACCATTCTATGATTCTGTTATTCTATGATACAGGGGCTGGATAGAAAATCAGGATACAAGTGGTCAAGGGCTACTCACACATCACTGCTTGGCTCCTGGTATGAAAAGAGCAGTTTCTAAAATGTCCCTGACTGTGGCTGAGCAGAAGCTCTTGGTGTAAGTATAGCTATTAGCATGAAATCTTTTAAAATTAAAAGAGTTAATTAAAATTAAAGGAGCTGTGTTTCTCTTCTTGATTTCAGAAACCTTGCTGAGAAACCCAAGATCTGCCATTCCCTCTGAGTGTTTGTATTCTGTCTGCAAGTGAATCCAAGCTGCCTTGATTTACTCACCTCCAACATCTTCCCATTACTGGCCCTTATAATTACAGGGTTGGTCTTGCAAGGTGTCCATTGTGAATGAACAGGCAGGATCTTATTCCTGCTGCTGTTTGGTGTAGTGGGAAGTCTTATAGGTGCATGAGGATCCTAATTCTGTGCTTTCTGCCTTAGTTTCCCCAGTGGGAAAAGGAAGATACTGGCTTTGGAAAACATGGGATATCAAGCAGCTGGGGATAAGAGCTTTAGTGAATTCCCTTGTCATGCTGGGTTTCCTCAGCCTCCCTGAGCGCTCTTCACTTGAGCTCTTGTCCTGAACCAGAAACAAAGCCTGTGGCCAAAAGAAGAGGGAAATCAGCTTTCCTAGTAGTGCTTTTCTTGGAATCAAATCATAGCAGGATGCTGAGACAGAAGGTGAGTTTGCAATCACCTCCTGAATCTCCCTTACAGCCCTTCTCCATTTCAGAGGCTTTCTCCCAGCCCTCCCTGTCCCTCTCTCCTTT